>NW_027206179.1:32374762-32992762 GCF_024711535.1 Dipodomys merriami | reverse complement strand
TACAGGAAGAAGGGATCATTGGAAATACTTCAGCTTTTGGGTTTCTATCCTTTTCCTGTTTCAGAGAAATCTGAAAGGTAGTGTATTCACTTTGCAATTAGGAAATTGTCAAAAATAAATTCAGGAGAGAGACTCACTTCTATAGGGTTTCACTCCAGAAAAGGAGGAAAATAAAGCACCACAACACTGAAGATCTCTTCTTCCACCTCAGTCAGAAACTACAGAATGGAAGAGTTCTAATGCTGGCCATGCTATTGGCTGAGGAGTCCAGTAGATAAGATCATTTTAGATGGGAATAGCCATTCTTCATCTCCCCCTCTGGGACTTGACCCTGGGATTTACCTGAAGCTGAGCTTCAGGTGATACAACTGTGATGAAATGGGCAAGGAGAGAAACAATGAAGTTTAGGAAGGAAGCTCTTGTCCCTTATGAATTATTTCTTGTCCTTCTTCCTCCGAGTCCTACCTCTGCCCCATGTAAATGCTTACATTCAGTGAACTTGGAAGCTGAGTTCTCTTTTGTAGTGGAGAATCCACTTACATTCACACTGTCATTTGACCCCAATTCGTGAAGCCCAATTACAGTCTTCTAGTAAAAGAGAAATAGCTAAAGTAGATGTTTATCATGTTACATTTTGAAGTTGGGCAATGGTGGCTCACATCTGTAATCCTAGCTACTCAAGATGCTGAGATCTGAGGATCATGGTTTGAAGCTCGCCTCACAGGAAAGTCCATGAGATTCTTATTTCCAATTAACCATACTAACCTTGAGGGGGAAAAAAATCTCAGGGGCAGTACCCAGACCCTGAATTCAAGTCCCAGAACAAGTCTGTGTGTGTGTGTGTGTGTGTGTGTGTGTGTGTGTGTGTGTGTGTGTGTGAATGCATGAATGCATGCACTCATGCACACACACTCATATACATACACAAAGATATAGTTTGAGTTCTGAAGGAACAACTTTTTCTAATATGTAACACAGATGGGCCACGTACACTGTCAGTGAATCTCTGCCTCACCAGTGTTGAAAATGGTTGCTGTCAGCAGTTGTCACTAAGGGAAAAATGTGTCACCATGCAAGGGTATGTGAAAGACAAATAGATTAATGATCAGACACTCTCAGTCATGGGTTAACCCTGGAAGTCATACATATAATCTCCTTACCACATACACTTGCTAAGTAACATCTATTGGGTTTTTCCCATTGGTTTTACATTTGTCACATCAGGCTATGGTGACTAGATTAAGCACCTTAACCAAATGTATTAATTATCTCACAGCTTGTGGGACTGGAACTATAAAATCTGTGTAACAGCATAGTTTGCTTCTAGGGAGTGCTATCTTTAATTTGCAGATGGCTGTCTTTTCATTGTGTCCTCTGATTGATGGAGAGAAGTGAGGGAGAGGAAGAGAGAGGGAAGAAGCTTTCTGTGTCTGTTCTTAAAAGGCTTTCTTGCAAGACAGAGATAAGACACTATGTTGGAAATGAACTTTACAACTCCAGGGGCAAGGAGGAGTAGGGGAGGTGGGGGAGGGAAGGGATGGTGGAAGAACAACAAAGGAGGGGGTAACAATGCTCAAGAGGAAATGTACTCATTGCCTTACTCATGTAACTGTAACCCCTCTGTACAGCATTTTTACAATTAAAAGAAAGAAAGAGTTTAGTTCCCTCAAGAAGGGGGAGGGGCCTTGACTTCATATATGACCTCCTTTAACCCCCTTTATCTCTTAAAGGCCCCACATCCACATATACTAACACTGCATGTAGTTTAGGACTTGGGTTTTTGAAGGTCACAAATATTTGAGTCAATCGCAAACACATTCGAATCTATATTTTCTCACACCAACTTTTAACTATATGCTTTCTAGAAAGCAAATGTCAGACTCTTCTTTATAGAGTATCTTTCATTTGTCACAGAATTTGGTCATCTAAGGAATGGTTCTGGTGATTATGATTATAGTTAACCTTTCAATTTATAGGACCATATAGGCAAGAGAAAACTGGTATATTGGTATTATACCTTTCTAAGGATTTTCTCTTGTAAATAATACTGATTGTAAAAGGTATAACACAGGCATTGAATTAAGATACGTTTGTTTGTTTATGTGCCAATCCTGGATCTTGAACTCAGAGCCTGGGTGCTGTCCCTGAGCTTGTTTTGCCCAAGGCTAGCCCTCTACCACTTGAGCTACAGCTCTACTTCTGGCTTTTGGATAGTTAATTTGAGATGTGTCTCACAGATTTTTCTGCCTAGGCTGGCCTTGGATCTATGACCCTCAGATCTCAGCCTCCTGAGTAGCTACGATTACACAGGTGAGCCACAAGAGCCCGGCTCAAATATGGTTTTAAGTGTTTTAAAGAAAACGTATTTTGTACACAAGAAGATCAGATGGTGGTGCTCCATTCATTTGCAATTTCCAATTACCTTATATACGAAAACTTACGCTGGGTGGCCTGAAATAAGGTCATTATACCCTGACGCTTTCACAACCTTCTCCTTTTCTCTGTAACAAGTGCTCACTATTATGGGAAGAATGCTTGCCTTTTCTTTGCAGCTTTGCAAGCTTTAAGGAAGCAGGGGTTTTAATCACAGTCCTCTTTTCTTGCATGCACTTCTGACTTCTCTGAGTTGGTCACAGAATTTTAAGTTCATCCCAGAGATAGCATCGCTCTTTAACCTTAGACAGTTTAAAAGTCTCTACCAGGGCATTTCTAGACGTTTTATTGCTTCATTCCTTTATTCTCATGTCAAGGACAAGTGGACTTGAGCCAAAAAGCAAAATTAGAACAGAGTCCTTTCCTCTATTTCCAGATCAGCTAAACCAATTAATACAATTTAATTAAAACATTTTCTTTCTTTTCTGCAGAAGGGCTCAGGGTGCAGCTGCTGCCATCAGATTTTCACTGTGTAGCTCCGGCTTCATTTAACTCTTTACTAGGGCATTTTCAGGATGAGAGGAATGGCATGAGTCACTCCTAACTTCTCTTGAAATTTCCTGTGCAATACTCTAATAGACTCCCACCTGAAGTTATAGATTTTCTTTACCTGGAGAAGGAGAATTGATTTCATTCTCATCTTTTCCCCTAGTAGCTCAGTACTTCAGGGAAAGCTGTGCCTACAATAAGCCATTTAATTTTAGCAAATGCCACATATTCTTGTTACCATGAGGAATGTCCCTACATTCATGTCACATAATGGTGGTTTTTTTCCCCCCTTGAATTGGAGTAAAAATTCACAGCAGGAATGATCTCCATTTTCTACCTGTTTTCTCCCCTGACCATTCCAGTACATTGTACATTACAGTCTTGGGGAGGGAACTCTTCTGAGTGATCTACTTCTCTTATTGGCAAAAACAAAGCAAAGCAAAACAAAAACAACTCATACAAATCATACACACACATAAGCTATTAGCAAAATAAATCACTTACGTACAAGAAAAATACAGCAAGAGCTTCCCTTTTCTCTTGATCCTTCTATCTGCTTGGGTTTCTCAAGTCCTTCCTTGCTTGAGATCCAGCCTGTTGTAGTGATGGAATTGGAATTCAAAATACTAAGTTGTAATTTCTCTCTTTGCTCTCTTCCACTCTTTCTTATCCTTCCTGGGTCCATGCTATCTTTACTGAAGGAAAGAAAGTGAGTTTGTCTGCAAGTAACAGAAACTCTCACACAGAGGCTTAAGTAGCTTGTGAAGCTGAGATATGAGCCAGGAACACCATAGCAGATGCTTCCTCTCCTGAGCGTAATGGCTAGCTTCTACCTATGCATACCAGACAGTTCTATCAAGTCGGTACTCCCTGTTCATGTTCTAGGCAAGGGGTGGGGGAGGGAATGAATGGGAAAATACAAAAATCTTAAGCTACAAGTTTTTTCCTGAAAGTTTCCCAGGATGCCCTGCAGGATTTCTACATACTTCTCCTGGGGTTCAGCTAAGCACAGAGAATCTGAGTAGTTTCTCTTGACAGTATGATTCACTCAAAGAAAGCAAGGTTCCTACATTATAAAAGATAGAAATATATATTTGACAGGCAATTTTTTTTATTTGTCACGGCCTCTACATTAGACTCTCCAATATCCATATATACATTCATTCTAGTATTCTACCCTTAGCAGATATTATAAAATGGATGGAGACATGTTTTTTATAACGCTGACCAACAACAGTGCTACTATTGTTTAGTACCAAGGGGCTATTGATATTAAAGACCCTGTAACATGTAAAATACTCCCAAATAATGAAGAATTAACTCATGCAGAATTGCAATACTGCCTCCTGTTGAGAAATGTGGTCAAGCATAGATATACTACTTCTCTTCTGACAAGAGATAATATCCTAAATTCATATCCATTCCTTCTCCAGATCAAACCCTGAGTTTCAGGAACCATGTGCCTTTCACTGTGTGTAACATTTTATTACCCAGTAATCTAGTAATAATCAAGTAGATATATACTTGCAGAATATGTAATATAGCATGTTGGTGTAGGGAGAACATTAGCAAGAATAACAGATCTCATTAAGAAAATAGTGAAGTCGGTGGTTATGGTATTCATCAGATCTCACTAGTAAGCGCAACTTTTGACCACCTAGTGTAAGAGTAACTATTGACCACCTAGTATCTTTGGCTCTTGAGGATCTCACTAGTCTAGTTATCCTCTCCAGTCACTTCATAGTTGAACGCTGCAGTAGGAACGCACCTTCAGGCTTGCATGGGCTTCTGGTGTTTTGTAAGTTCCCAGCATCGCTTTGAGAGTTTGAATAGTCCCATGCAGATGTTGTCCTGTCCTGGGATATTTTGTTCCTTAGTTTGTTAGTTTGCACAACATAGGCCCTTTAAAACTTTGTATGTTTCCAGGCTATTTGCGTCAGCTAGTTCCCTGAATAACAATAGCAGAGGATCCTCTGTAGACTTTTTTTTTTAATAGTAAAGTCTTTTATCTGCTAATTTCTATGAATTGACTATTTTTCCGACCTCCTGTTGGCCAATGTCTTGAGGTAATTAGAAACAAATTTGTCTAGGGAAACAAGCATTTATTAGAACATTTCCCCTAATAATTGGTGCTTGTTTATGGCAAAGAACGTTAATAGAAGTATACGGAAAGCCCAAGGTATCCACCTAAAACTGTCTCTTGGGAGCTCTCCTCCATTCAAAACAGAGAAACACTTAACTTGTTCAACTTTCTAGGGTTGAAATGATGAGAGTTAGCACGGCTTCCAGGTCATATGAGGGAAGTCTGTCTTTCAAATCAAGTTGTTTTTCTAATCTTTATTTGAGTATATAATCATTCTTCTTTATTTCACCATTTTCCCTAGCACAACAGACTTGCTTTGCATATGATCAATATCAGTGCAGTGACAGATTAACTAATGGTTTATTATTGAAACACCAGGGTCACCAAGAACATATCATTGAATTTGCGCTTTCAAAATGGTTGGTTTTAAGCCCAGTGCTGGTAACTCATGCCTATAATCCTAGCTACTCAGCAGATTAAGATCTGAGGATCAAAGCTCAAAACCAAACAGGATAGAAAAGTCTCAGAAACTCTTATCTCCAATTAAGCACCAAAAGGCCAGATATGGAGCTGTAGCAAAAAATGCTCAGGGTCAGTACCCATGCCTTAAGTTCAAGCCCAATATTGGTACCAAAACCAAAAATGAACAAGATAGTTGTTTTACCTCCAACTTCTTTAATTATTGCATAATCTATAAAATGCTGTTAAACTTTTTAGATTCAATTTTCTTTCTTTTTTTTGCCTTTCATATATCTGGGATTACAGGTTTGTCCTACCATGCCTAACCCTTGTGAATGCATATTTTGTAAAGTTGTAACTATATTACATGTATGAATTTCCATATTGGGCCTCCCCAAATGCTTTTTGAGGCCCTGAGTTCAAACCCCTTTACCAAAATAATAATAATAATAATAATAAGTATGTTAGGGTCATGCCTCCGAGGATTTATATCTAAATCGGTTTCCTCTTAGGTATTATGTCTTAAGATTGTTAGAGTGTGTGCTACACCTTTTGTGTGTGTGTGTGTGTAAAAATACCATACAGAGGGGTTACAATTACATGGGCAAGGTAATGAGTGCATTTCTTATCAAGCATTGTTGCCTCTTCCTTTGTTTCCCCTTCCCATCTCTTCCCATCTCCTCCCCTCCCTGCTCCCCCTTCCCGTCTCCCAGATTCAATTTTCTTAACTCTAAACTACTAATATGTAAACAAATCACACACACATACACACACACACACACACACACACACACACACACACACACACACACACAACTTGTGTTCTGCTGTCTGCTAGAGCTGATCTGATCTCATAGATGGTAGAGTCTTCCTTCCAAATAGATATATTCCTGGGTGCCATTCTAGGTCTAGTTTTTTCTTCCTCTGGATTCTAAGTCCCCAAAGTACCTCTGATAATTCCAAAAGACTGATTGAAAACAAACCATTTACAACTTTGGGGGGGTGATGGGGGGATATAGGGAGGTATGGGGGAAATATGGGGGGGGAAGATGGGAAGGGATAGGAAGGGGAAACAAAGGAGGAGGCTACAATGCTTGATAAGAAATATACTCATTATCTTGCCCATGTAATTGTAACCCCTCTGTACAGTATGTTCACAAAAAAATAAAAAAATAAAAGAAAGAAATGTACTCACTATCTTGCCCATGTAATTGTAACTCCTCTGTATGGTATTTTCACAATTAAAATAAAAGAAGAAGAAGAAGGAGGAAGAAGAGTAGGAGAAGGGGGAGGAGGAGGAGGAGGAGGAAGAGGAAGAGGAAGAAGAAAAAGATTTTTCAATGTAATGTTCAATATTTCTCTTTCTTAATCCCTCTAGCATTCTTTTTTTTTAAAAATTCTTTATGAAAACCTTGCCTCTAGCTGTCAATTATTACAGAGCTTCAACTTAACAATAACATCACTATATCTTTTATCCTCTTTCCACCTTGAGACCTACTTTTAATTTATCTCATCCATAATTTCCTCTGATATTCATTTAGGCCATGGAAATTGACTGACTGTAACATACTTTACTCCAAGTCATTCTCATTATGGTTCCTTATTATATCCATGGCCCTTTCCCTGCCACAACATTGAGTTAGGTGAACTTTGTCATAAGCTCTCATTGAATCTGCTCCTTGCTTTCGGAGCACTTACTTCAATTATGTATTCATCAATGGGAGTATTTAGTTAATATCTACCTCTACCATTGGACTTGATTCTGAGCCAATGAAAGTAGAGCTATTTCCCATTTTTGCATCAGTGAGTTCAGAATTCCTCTTACAATATGTACTCGGTCCAAAATGGATACAGACAATTCTGACCATGTCTATTTTTATTTTTCTATATTGCCATCAAATATATCCAAAATCTCAGGTAACTATTCAGTGTTTTATAATTTGGAGTGCACTTGTTTTTCAAATTTCATTTCCTGCTGTACTTTAAAAAGGATTTAAGACTCCCTCATTACTCAAAAATCCTTGAACATCTGTCCAGAAAGCCAGTTTCTCCCCCAAATAATCTAAAATCCTTGAACATCTGCCTAGAAAGTAATTTTCTCCCACAAAGAATCTTCCTAACAGATAGTAACTATTTTTTCTTGACTCAGGTGAAGATCTATGTCTTCTATTTAGCCTCCTCGAACTACCTTCAGGCAAAGATGGAGCACTGTTCTTCTGTTTCCTCATAATTTTCTTCCTATGACTCTATTAAAATACTTATTATGTGTGCCAATGGCAAGTTCTCTTAAATTTTATGTCCTTACTTCTTAAACCAATTACTATTACTTTGTAGGTTTCCAATAAATGTTTCTAGAATGAATGAATCACGACTAGATGAAAAATGGTGTAAAATTGGAATGCATTCATGCTGATTGGAATGTGTTCGTGTGTGTGTGTGTGTGCGTGTGTGTGTGTGTGTGTGTGTGTATCCATGCACACACGCACATACACACACGCACACTCCTCCAATAAAGTTTGCTCCTTTTATAAAAACAAGATATTTGATGAGACTTGGTTAACCTTTTGGTTTAACTATTTAGTTTCTCACTAATTTCCTTTCTTTAGAAACTATTCTAAAATCTTATGAGCTTAATATGACTTCTATACACCAGATTGCCTGACGGTAGTTCAGACAGAAGGAAATTCTCTCAATATGCAGCAAATATTAAACAAGCATTTGGTTTCAGTATAGGAGAAAGAATTAGGAAAAATACACTGTCAGAATACATTGTTTTATTTCAACATAAATGTTCTTTAGCATTATACAATCAACATGTTCCCATAGGACAGCAAACACTTTTAGGTTCTTTCTAGATTTATATATATTTATTGAATTAATTTTACTCAGCAGTTATATTTACTAGATTGTTCAAGTAACACATATTCATTATATAAAATTCAAACATTACAGTGCTTTGTTACACCAAGAGAGGTTAGAATTTGGGGGGAAGTGAATACATCTTCAACAGTTGTACTAAGAACATTAAAAAGAAATATGTTTTTCCAAGAGAGAGTATCAACATTTTAATCTGCCTTACACTGATTTAAAAAAGAAGAAGAAGAAGAAGAAGAAGAAAAGAAAAAAGGAAAGAAATACACAGAGCAGGGAGGAGGCAAGGACAGATTTTCCTGGAACCATAGGCAGTGGAAATAAAACATCCTTTGTTTGGAGAATATTGCACCTGTGCTAAATTTACTGCTGACATCTCCTCGTAGAAATTTGATTTTTCTCTCCTTCCCCCACCTTTTATTGTCTTCAGCGCTGAGGAATGAGAGGCATGCCCGTTGACATTTGTGTGGTGCGGCAACATTTCTGTCTGCAACCGTGAAAGGGAGCAGGGCTTCCTCACCTCCGTTGCCATCAACTCTGTCATCTCGCCAGTGCACCTGTACTGTAACACTATACTCTAGCTCGCAGAGCTTCATACTTTTGTGACAGACTCAAGAGATCAATTTCCTGTGGACCTGGGCCCTGGAGACCAGGCTATGTTCTGACAAGGAAAGCTGCTTTCAAATAATCCCAGGGGTGGAAGACAGAAACATAAAGAGAAACTGTGATGCCACCACTATAGGAGAGGAGGGAACTGAGCCTATGTGTCCAGTTGTTACAGGAATACTATTTAGGGAAGGGGGGGCATAACCTCAAATTCTACACAAGAAGTCAACTCTGAAATGTTACCTTTTCTGAAGATTCCAGGTAGTTACTAAGGAAGACAATGTGTGGATGGTAAATGGCATGTATTTTCTTTTGTCCAGAAAGTATTTTACTTATGCAAGGATTGTATATTATGAATTTGTATAACTTTGATGCCTAGGTCCTTGAAGATTCCTCTAACTATGCTAAAAGCAGAGTTTCTCTCACCTCCATACTTTATGTCCAACTCTGTCATTATACATGTAATTCTGCCTAGCTGTTACTTGTTGAGATGTCATCTCTCCTCTTGAGTTTTTAAGCACAGATCTGGGATTTCTTTCCTGGCCTTCCAGTGCCCAGGCCCATCTTTTCATTTCAGTAAATCTGAAATGAACTCATTAATGAGTTAATTAGTTGTCAGTCAAATGACTCCACCTCCTGGGGATGTTGGAGGTACAAGAACACTTCTTGGTAAGACTATGAGGAAGGGGCCATGTCCTAGTTTGTGGTCAGGTCACCTGGGCACTGGGCATGGTTCTGACACCTCCAAGTTATATGACTTTCAGGACTTCATATCTAAGTCTCAGTTACAGGTAATGATAAAATTCAATGAATGAGATGAGAAAACCTAAGTGAAAGGCTTAGAAGGGTTTGCTCTAGAGGAAGAATTCAATACAAAATTAGTAGTTCATAGTAGAAAGAAGAGGAAAACTTTGACTTAAGTTTATCAAGGTGTCATTTTTATCTTGTTATTGTTTTTAAGATTTCTAGAAAGTCACAGGCATGAAAAGGAAGCCTTAAATTAAAAGACATGCCTTAAACCATCTGGTCTTCCTGTCCATTCACAAATTACTCAGTAGGGCCTGACGACCACTGTGATGTTTGCTATCCAAATACCTACACACCTCTGTTTGGGACTGCAAATGTCCCCAAGGTGGATTTATTGTTGGCAAGAGAACAGAATTAAAGTGGAAGCTTTTCAAATGGCTTTGTTGTTGCTGCTGCTGTTGTTGTTGTTCGTGGGGCTTGAACTCTGAGCCTGGGCGCTGTCCCTCAGCTCTTCAGCTCAAGGCTAGTGCTCTGCCACTTGAGCCACAGTGCCACTTCTGGTTTTCTGAGTGGTTAATTGGAGATAAGAGTCTCACAGATTTTCCTGCCCGGGCTGGCTTTCAACCAAGATCCTCAGATCTTAACCTCCTGAGTAGCTAGGATTACAAGTATGAGCCACCACGCCTGGCTTCAGATGGCTTTTTTTCAGACAAAGACTACACTGCTCAGATACTTTTTTTCTATTTTATTTTACCATTTACCCTTTAACATGAGAGTGCTCTGAGGCAAACGGAAGCAATCCCTTGCACTTGGCTGTAATCACCCAGTTTAGAGTGGTGATCATCTCTCTCCATGCTCTTGAGACCATCTCCAAGTTGCACCTGCTCTGTTGAACACTGGCTCAGAAATGGAGTCTCTTGCACGGCAAATGTTTCAAGCCTTTCCCTTGTACCTCACAAGAAAGGTATGGAGGGGAATCTAATATTAAATCCTAAAACTTGGTTTTATGTCATGTTGCATTGAATCCTTATAAGTATTTCCTACTGCCATGTCATTACCTTCTGAGGTTACATGAAATATTTTTCTTACAGTGTATGAGCCTGATCAGATAAGAGTATTGTAAGCTCAAAGGTTTTCTTAATCAGATTTCTTCTCTTTTCTTTCCCCTGTGTTATTGGACTTCAATAGCTTATTTCAATTAGGCTCCCCTCCCCCACTAGTCCATGGGAGGTGGTATAATCATCATCGGATAACTCTTGGCTCACTCCACACAATATCTGAGATGAGACTAGAGGACAGAATTCTGAAGAATTAGCCCTACATATTGTCATTAGTAGTTTGTGATCCATACTTGTAGATGAGTTTTCTCAAAGAAATTTCCTAACAAAAGATGATCAAAATATCCTTGGGAAGAAAACTTTGCCTAGCAAGCAAAACCATTTGAGTTTGGGCACCACATTGTCATCTGTGTATTCCAGAATACATCTGTGCATTACATTTATAGAACCAAGAGTTCATGTGCCTCATGTATTTTTTTCCAAAAGAAAGGATCATTCACTCTCTAAAATAAAGATACTTCAATAGAAAGAGCAAAGCATATCTAAAATACTTATGCAACTACATAGCAGGAGATTTTGAACCACTCAATGGTCATTTTTGCTCTGTATTTCCCAAAGTAGCAAAGTCCTTGGTATCTTTTTTGCTATCACAAGATACTCTTGTGAGTAGGATGTATTAAGAATAGAGTTGCAGTGGGATGAGATTCTCTGCCTTGTGCTTGGAGTTCTCCTTTAGTTTTATGGTTTTGATATACGCTGAAACCATTGGGATAGAGGTGGCCAGTCTTGGTCCTATAGTTGTCTTTTTTATGTGGGAACAAAAGCAACTCTGGTGATTGGTAGAAATTCCTTACACACTTTTGTAGGGAACAGTGTGAGCAGTTGCTTTTGGATACACATTTACATTGTATCTGTTGATATTCCTTCCTCTCAGCATCTACTTTTAACATTAGGGTCCAAGAATCAGATGGTTGATCACACAAGGAAGATTTACAGTTATAAATCCTAAAGTAGCCTGGCCTTTGTCAAGAAATCTCACCTGAACATGGAATTTCTAGGCTAAGAGGAAGAATTCTTATGTGTAGGATTCTAGCAAGACTAGAGCAAGTGCCTAGTATGGATAACATGTTTCTTTCTTCACCATTAAAAATTAATTCTGTACTTCAAAACAGTATTGCCTCTCTAATCATTTTCACCAAGTTCAGGGCCTCATTATTTAGCAAACATTTTACATCCTACTTATTATGAGCCAGTCATGAATCCAACTGCTTCATAAATAATAACTCATCTCATCAGCAGTGCCCTAGGAAATGAGTACTGTTTTCATCATTCTTGGTTTGTTTGTTAATGAAGCATACAGCAATTGAGAATGCAACTAACAAGCTACAGAACTGGGATTCAAACCTATGCAGTTTGATCCAGTTTCCACTCAGACACACTGTTGCTTGGCTGCTTTTAATGCCACTATTTTAGCTTAATTTAATGTAGCTAATTTAATTTTAGCACTTGACCTCACTATTACAAAGCTGTACACTACTATAAGTTCCCTGAAGGCAGATATCCTGATTTATCCTTCAGTTAATCTATACTAATATTATACTCAGCATATAATAATCATATTATATATAATATAATATATTACATATAGTATAATAATATTCAATAAATGAATTTCTTTAAACTGTGTTAATAACTATGATGTATGATGCTGAATACAGTCCTGCCTTTCAACAGGGCTATATTAACAATTGTTACACATACTTGTTGGTTGCAAGTGCTTAGGGTGACCTAACTTGTTTACTCCATTTTTGCTTTCCCTTGTACTTGTGTACTTAACATATTATTACTCTTGAAGACGAGTAAAGCCTAGAAATGTCTTAGAACTTAAATTTTCAGACAAAGACTAACACTTCAAGATTATACCAACAGTTATGTTGTACAGCAATTAGCAGACCATTGCTGACTTGTATTATAGACAGGATCACTAAAGGTACATCACTTGAGCTAGGTGTCAGTGACTCCCGCCTGTAATCCTAGCTACTCAGGAGGCTGAGATCTGAGGATCGTTGTTCAAAGCCAGCCTGTAAAGGAAAGTCTGTGAGACTCTTATCTCCAATAAACTACCAGAAAACTGCAATGGCACTATGGCTAAGTAGTAGAGTACTTGCCTTGAGCTGAAGAGCTCAGGGAAAGTGCCCAAGCCCAGAGTTCAACCCCTCCCCCCCCCACACAAAGATACTTCACTTGAAAAGTATTGTGGATGTTTATATATATATATATATATATATATATATATATATATATGTAGTCATCAAATATTTATTTTACTCATTTACTTTTAATGCTAGTACTTTTTAGCTTTACATTATTTTTAAAAAAAGGATGTACTTTAATCATTAAACTGCATACATTCTTGAGAGAAGCCTCTCAAGAAGTAGAAAACATCTTGTTCATTTCTATTTCTTAAGAAACATTCTATGAGAAAGTCACAATTAGAATCCCATTTTCCCAAGTTTATTGATCTCAACTAGAATTGAGCCATTTATTTATTTTTGAAAATAAGATGGGCAAGCATATATAATCATATATGGGTATGTATTCCAGTATTTGTAAAATATTTCCTCATAGCATTCTTGGGTATAAGTAATGTTTTAAATATTTTCTGAAAGGAATTTCATTTAAAAAATATATCACAGGGTTCATATGTATATGTATATATATATATATGTATACACATACACATATGGATATATGACTATATATTCACATGTGTGAATAAAAATATATTTTTCTCAAAAAGTAAAATGAAATCTTTTTCAACAAAATTAAACTCATGAATTATAAAAATAACATGTGAAAAAACAGAAAGACAATTTCAATATTTTTAATAGAAGCATCTTTTTCTTATTAAATTTTTGGGACAGATTAAAGATGTATAAAACATAAACCAGGGATATATTTGAGACAGCCCAGAACTTGAGGATCTAATAAAACTGTAGGCCCTGAGCCCTCAACTCCTTTCAGGATGATGCTATCTGAACTAAGTGAATCTATTTGTCTGGCTTGTCAGTTTTTAGCACTGGGCCAAGAAAAGATCATCTTTACTTCATTTCTCATATTCTTAATTATATGAGGCCAGGATTCAGAGCAATATGTTGGATGAAGCAGTATGTTATGGCAAAAAAATACTATTATAATTTCATTTTTCTATTCAACTAAGAAATAACCCTAACCATAACAGAGCTTCTCATTGCAACCAAAGTCAATCAGTGGTGAAGTTAAGTAGTTATTTTTAAAAGTTGTAATGAGATGTTTCTAAAAACATGGAAACAAGAGGTTGTTCTTTCAGTCTTTTATTTTTTTTATTTTAGTATACTATATTACATACAGTTATTTCTTTTTTCTTTCATTTCCCTCCCTTTTGTTTACCCCCTGTTGTCACCTGTTGATTTTGGTACCTTTTGTCTTATATAAGTTTATCTGATTTGGGAATGGGAAGGAGAATCACAGAAATGGTGAGACAAAGGACAAAAGGTGAACTGATGCAACAGTGATACACTCAAAACACTATGTTGGAAATGAACTTTACAACTTCGGTGGGAGGGAAGGCAGGGGGAGGGGAGTCAGTGGGGAGGGAAAGCGGGAGAAAATGAAGGAAGGAGTTACAATGTTCCACAAGAATTGTACTCAGTTCCTTTCTTATGTAACTGTAACTGCTCTGTACATCACCTTTACAATAAAAAAAAGACTGAAGCTTACAGAACATATTGAGAAGTTAGCAATTGTATGGGAAAGATAAAAGCCTCTAAGAAACACATAGCTACTTATTAGTCATTGATAGATGAAAATGCATGGAACTGAAGAGAAAATCAGATATACAATAACATTTTCCTGTTTTATAATTCTGAGATTCCTTTTCGCTGTTCTTCTTTCTTTCTTTCTTTCTTCCTTCCTTCCTTTCTTTCTTTCTTTCTTTCTTTCTTTCTTTCTTTCTTTCTTTCTTTCTTTCTTTCTTTCTTTCTTTCTTTCTTTCTTTCTTTCTTATTGTCAAGGTGATGTACAGAAGGGTTACAGTTATATAAGTAAGGTAATAAGTACATTTCTTGTCAAACTTGTTACCCCTCCCTCATTTTTCTCCCATCCCCCCCAATCTCCCCCAAGATGTACAGATCATTTCCAACATATTGTCTTGTGAGTATAGCTGTTGCATTGGTTCCCCCTTTGTCCTTTGTCTCAACATTTTGTTGTTCCCCTTCCCTTCCCTAATTCAGATAAATGTGTATACAATAAATCTTGGCCGTGACCCAGGCATAGTTTAGCTCCTAATCATCTCATGGCTGTGTTCTGTTGACTTTAAAGTACCAGACTGGAGATAGGAATCATTCATGAAATAGCAGGCTAACAGAGATCTTCACTCTTTCTGGTATTAAATCATGACTGTGGCTTCTTACTTGAGTGGATGAATAAATTAATGTCTCTAGAGTAGAATGACTCACTCAAGGGCATGTAATCAGTTACCAATTAGACACAATTGCCAGGTAACTGGAGCCTTAGTCTATAACTTCTTTTTTTTAATTTAATTTTATTGTAAAGGTGATGTACAGAGGGGTTACAGTTACATACGTAAGGTAATGAGTACATTTCTTGTCGAACAAACATTGTTACCCCCTCCCTTGTTTTTCTCCCCCTTCCCTTCCCCCCTGGTCACCTCCTCCCCAGTTGTAAAGTTCATTTCCAACATAGTGTTTTGTGAGTCTCGCTGTTCAAGATATGGACACAAGAGGTTTTTCCTTGTTGTTGTTGTTTTTAATGTACTATATGGAGTTACTTCTTTTTTCTTTCATTTTTTCCCCCTTTGGTTTATCCCCTGTCACTGATTTTTATTTTGATACCCTGTCTCTTATATACATGTTTATCTGATTTGGGGAAGGGAAGAGGAACAACAAAAATGGTGAGGCAAAGGCCAAAGGGTGAATCAATGCAACAGTCTATAACCCCTTTCCACACCATCACACTTGTCCACACACTGGTCCAGAGAAAAGATGTTTTTTAGAGTCACATTGGAAAAGCAGATTGAAAGTTGATGATGGAAGGCTCAAGACTGGAAAAGCCTTTTCTCTAGTAGCATAGGTCTCAGAAGTTTAGAAGAGGACAGACTTATGAGAACCCTTCCAACGTGGAGAGTTTTACAACTGTTTACAATACATTATTTAGGACATGCTTAGTGTCAGGATGCTTTGCCAAAAGGCCATGTTGTTACACTGCAAGATGCTCAGAGTTGTTTTAGAAGTCTCCTGTGCTTGCTGCATTTCAGAATATGAGGCAGTATGTGCAAAGCCGGTTTAGTTAAGTATTTTTTTCCGAATTAGCATCTATTAATTTATTTCTCTTCTTTCAAAACAAAGTATAGCCAGGTGCCAGTGGCTCACACCTGTAATCTTAGCTACACAGGAGGCTGAGATCTGAGGACCACAGTTCAAAGCCAGCCCAGGCAAGAAAGTCTGTGAGATTCTTATCTCCAATAAACCACTAGAAAACCAGAAGTAGTGCTGTAGCTAATGTGGTAGAGTGCTAGCCTTAAGCTGAAGAGCTAAAATAGTGTTTAGCACATTACCAAAATCTTTCATGTAAAAAAAGAAGGAGTGCATTAATGACAACAGAAATGGAGGTGTCACCCAGACATGCCACAGCCATTCCTTGAGCATGCAACATTTACAGAAGAAAGAAGAGAGTAAAGGACTTTTTCTATATACATTGAATGGTCCACAAGATATCCATATTGCTAGACTTCAGGAAATAAAATCATAATACATAACAGGCCACACAAATGCGTTATGGTTTTAGGTCTTGATAATTTGTGGACATGAAGTGAATGTGTTGACACAAACTCAAACCCTTGAGGGTTTGCAGCACTCTGTCTCAAGTATTAGAGTATAACATGACACCATTGACACTGGCGTGTACTATTCTTGCTTGAGGCATTCAATGTTGAGTTGGATCAAATTCAGATTCTAGAATTTGAATTCAAGGCAAGCCACAATCAAATCATAAAATTTCCAAAGCTGCTACTGTCTTGGAAATGTCAAACGAGGGTAAAGAGAGCAAATAGTTACCAGGGAATAAGAATAATAATTTTGCATCTGGTCCTTAGGTAAATCCACTCGTTGAACAACTTCAATTTCAGTGACACCTTGAGTCACTCTTCATTGTCTATGTGAGTGCTTGAGAAAAAGCTGAATCTCCATGCACCATAGGTACAAATGTATCCTAAACTCCTTTGAGCTTGAAGCTGCTAAAAAAAAAATAATAATAGTGTCCTCTGACCACCTTAGAAGGTCTTGGAAGGTCTGCTTGATGTTAAGCATAAAACCCAACCTGAGAGAAAGGGATGTTTTTATGTGGTCAAGTATTAAGGCCTGTGAAAAGCATAGGCTGCTCTGGCAGTTGCTGTGGGACCTCCCAGAGTCGGAGGAATTGTATGCTCCTTTCTAAATCCTTTCGGAAATTGCCAGTTTGATAGAATAACATTGCAGGAAACCACTCAAATTGAACATGTTTGTTGTTTTATGTTCTGCCAGGCAAATGTGAGAACAATGCCAGGAGACCAGAATGGGTCAGAATTAGAGAGAACAGGAGAGGCCGTGGAGAGAGGGAAACAGAAGCAAAAGAGACAATGAGAATGGAAGAAAAAGTTAATTGAATGGGGAGTTTAAAAAAGCATAACACAAACTCAAGCTTTGGAAAATTAAAAGCAAAATAGATTGTGTCTTCTGAATTGTCCTGCGGTCATTAGCATGACGTCCATTGTGAAAACTGTGTTGTAGAATTTAATTATTGTGGTCAACAATTTTCTGCTAAATCTCTGTCCACTGGTCAATGATGTTAGCAGCAATGAATATTAAATAGAGAGCTCACTTAGAGAACTAGTTCATGGAGTACTATTCTCTCACAGTTCCATTCTATTTTTCTTCAATATGAATCTAAGGGTATTTTTTCTGTGTATTTTTAAGTTACACAGTGTGCTATATGAATCAATTTAATTAATAAAGAACAACAATGTGCCATAGTTATTTCTTCAGTCTCCTGTTTGAAGACTTAGTGAAACATATTTTTTCCAGGTCTGACAGTGTAATAGAATTTACTAGTAGTGATTCCAAAAAGTCCCCAAGGAATGTCTTTCCAGAAAGATCAGCATGAGGAAAAGCTGTACCAATGGCAGCGTTAGCTTTCTTTTCTTTCTTCTTTTTTGTTTTTTGTTTGTTTTAGTGGTTGACTCATAAATTAGGAAGTTGATTTTCTGTTCTGCGCTTTGGATAGTTTCCTAATGAGCAGAAGGGCTGCTTTATTTATTTATTTACATAGTTATTTATTTACCTCTGTGGATTAAAACCTTTGATAGCACTTACCACCTTAGTAGCTGTGGTTATGTGAGTATTCAGGCACTTAAGTATTGTTCTGGACAACAGCAAAACCTTTTTGCCAAACATACACTCGAGTGAATAATCACCACATTGAACAACACTTTATATTGATTAAAATTGAATGTTCTTGATCCACTTTATTTTCCACATTTAATTAAAACCCACACACATACACATACACAATGTAGTTTCCTCTCTAAATTAGTCTAAATAGGGTATGTTTGGGGAACTAGCCAAATGGCAAAAGCTATAAACTATTTCCAAATGTGCAGTAAGTTTTTCCAAATCAGAATTTGCACGTGTGACTTTTCCTTTGGACAATATTATTGTTTGTAGAGCCACACATACTCGTCTAATTGGTCTAATTGATCTAAAAATTGAGGAGTTTCTTTTGATGAAATCTCAATTTGTGTGTGTGTGTGCATGTGTGTGCGCACGCATGCGTACGTGCTTGTGTGTGTGTGCGTATGGTACCATGGTACGTTTGATTGGACCTATTATTCTTACTTAGCAGGTACAAATGGAGACACAAAAGAGTGAAGTGCCTTGTCAGTTGTCACAAAGCATTGTGTGTATGGGTCTAAACAACGACAGGAACCTATTGCCAAAGCATTATTGCCACACGTAGCAAATGAATAAGGGAATCGTTTGCTGCTTTCACAGATGTATGGGTGAATGAATGGTCAAGAGCATAGGAGCACAGGTGCAGGAAGCGTGGTTCCCACTTCCTGGTGGGCCACTTAGGTGATCCCATATGTCACAGACAAGGTCTAAATGTTCTCCTTAGTCTGTATCCCCTTTTATTAAGGTGAAGCCAGATTCCATAAAGAGTGGACTATCTTCATGCAATTTTTCTCCTCTTCCTCAGTGAATGTCATCAAGAGGAATTCTCACACTAAACCCTCCCCCCAACTTTCCTTGGATTTGTGTCAGCTCTCAGTGTAGTTCTTCTTCCATCAATGTGTTAGAATGTCCCAGATATGACCATCAGCAAGTATTTTTTTAATTTAATTTTATTTTATTTGTGAACATACTGTACAGAGGAGTTACAATTACATGGGCAGGATAATGCGTACATTTCTTACCAAGCATTGCAGCCTCCTCCTTTGTTTACCCTTCACATCCCTTCCCAGCCTCCCCCCTCCCCCCCAATCCCAATCCCAATCCTTCTCCTTCCCCCCCTTCCACCTCCCCCCCCCCACTTTGGACATGACAACTTGTACTTCTCATTGTTGCAACAGGTCCACCTGTATCCTTAAACAACTGGTTTTCCCCATCTCCTCCACAAGTTATACTGACATCAAATATAGTGAAAGCAGGGGTTATACTGTGGGGGAGGGACATACAAAGCAACAAAGAGATAATCTTATAAATGCGTTAGAAACACATGCATAAAAGAAAAAAACATTAAAATACATATCTAAGGGTTCATTTTCCTGACATCACATTATCTGACCTTTTCCACTTGACTCATACATCTACTAGATATTACAAATAAGGGAAACCATGGGACCTATGTTTCTTTGGGCCTGGCTTACTTCACTTAATATAATTTTTGCAAGTTTTTCCATTTCCTAACAAATGGGGCAATGTCATTCTTTCTGATGGAGGCATAGAATTCCATTGTGTATATATACCATATTTTCTTGATGCATTCATCTACTGAGGGGCATCTGGGTTGGTTCCATATCTTAGCTATGGTAAATAATGCTGCAATAAACATAGTTGTGCTGGTAGCTTTAGTGTGGTCTTGTTTGTAAACATTTGGGTAAATGCCCAAAAGTGGGATTGCTGGGTCATAGGGGAGTTCTATGTGAAGTCTTTTGAGGAACCTCCATACTGCTTTCCAAAGTGGTTGAACAAGTTTACATTCCCACCAACAATGAAGTAAGGTTCCTCTCTGTCCACATCCCCTCCAGCATCTGTTGTTGTTAGAGTTCTTGATTTTTGCCATTCTAACTGGAGTGAGGTGAAATCTCAATGTTGTTTTGATTTGCATTTCTTTTATGGCTAGGGATGTTGAACATTTCTTCATGTGTTTATTGGCAATCCTTCTTTCTTCTTCAGAGAAGTTTCTCTTTAAGTCTTTCGCCCACTTATTTATTGGGCAGTTGTTTCTTTGAGGATTTGTTGTTGGGGGGTTTAATTTTTGGAGTGCCAAGTAAATTTTAGATATGAGACCCTTGTCCGTTGTATGGCTAGTAAAGATCTTCTCCCAATCCGTGGGCTTTCTATTGATCTTGCTAGCTATGTGCTTTGCCCTGCAGAAGCTCTGCAACTTTATCAGCAAGTATTTTTTATGTTTATGAATGCTTGGAAATAATCAAAGAATTTTAATACTTGAAAAGTACATGCCATTTGAAGTTCAGTATCCATAAGTAAAGTTTTATTGAGAAATGTCATTTGAAATCCCAACCCCTAGGACTACCTTCATGATGTGATGGCGGAACTGAGGATTCATGAGACTCAAAATTGAGTGGTTGTAATGTTTGGTATTCACCACCTGGTTCTTTAGGGGAAAAAAAGCTTGTCAGCCCCCATCTTGGATTTCTTAATTTAGTTAACGGATGCCCTCAATTGTCCATAGGACCCTTGATGGTGAAATGTGCATTTTTGGTGTTAGAGTTTAAGCATCTTGCACCAACCATGTCTTGTTCAGTGCATACACCCAACACCTTCCACAAAATGCCAGAGTACTCAGTAAGCACTCGATAAGGACATGGCAAATGTATCAATCTTTCATAAGTGTCTCTTCTTTTATGAATGGTTTTTACTGAGGTATTACTTTATTAATCTGCTAAAATAACTTCACAAATCAGTTTAAAAAACAAACACCACACACACACACACAAACACACACACATAAACCAAAGAAATATAGATAAGGCAGGCAGTGATTGAAGAAGAAATCATTGGGAATCTGTTTTATGTTTTGTCTACAATTGGTAAAACAGTTAATATTAGACCTAGGACATTTTTTTTGTCATTTATTCCCATTAACCCTTAGAGGATTGAAAAAAGAACTAGAATTCAGTGTTGAAATTAATTTTTTTTAAGAAGTAGGGGAGTCTTCTAATAAAAACTGTGCTTTAGTTTTTGTTGTTGTTTTTGTTTTTTAGTCAGTCATGGGGCTTGAACTCTGGGCCTGGGTTATGTCTCTGAGCGCTTCAGCTCAAGGTGAGTGCTCTGTCACTTAAGCCACAGTGCCACTTCTTGTTTTCTGTGGTTAATTGTCGATAAGAGTCTCACGGACTTGCCTGCCCAGGCTGGTGTTGAACTGTGATCCTCAGATCTCAGCCTCCTGAGTAGCTAGGATTACAGACATGAGGCACTGGCACCCAACTGCTTTAGTTTTTAAGAACCATGAAGACTGCAACTTTTCTAGATTCATAACAGGATTGCAAAACCTAATAGAAGATGTGTGTGGTCTGTCATTAATTGTTAGAAATGCTTATGTGGCCCTTTATGAAATCTAAGAGGCCAAAAACAAACTCAGTTTGCTAAGACTTCCATAACAAAGAACCATAGACAAGTATCTTAAACAGAAATTTATTTTCTCAGATTGTTCAGGCTAGAAGTCAAGATCAAAGTGTCCACACAGTTGATTCCTTCTGACTTCTTTCTCTGGCATATAGATGTCAATTTTCTACCTTCATCTTCACAAGGTCTTTCTTCTGTAGATGTTTGTGTCCATGTTTGTTTTTCCTATGCTAGCCATACTGGATTAACGTCCACATCAAGAGCTACAACCTTAATGGCTTCTTTAAGGACCCTAATACTAAAGGTTAAGGCACACACATGCACACACACACACACATGCACACACACACATACACACATTTGAGAGAATTACAATTCACGCTATAACATACATGAAAATACTCTAGGAAATTCTCCATCTACACTTTTGCCTCCTCCAGAAGAATACAAAATAACACATGCCTGAATTCTTTAAGTTGAAATAACAACCTTTCTCCTGATAAAGACACATGTCTTAGGCCTTGATGTATACTAAATTTTGTTCAGTAATTCAGATTTGGAATTGCTGCTTAATATGGTTCTTTCTCAAACACCAATGTTCTAAATGGCCTCTTGTACACTAATAACATGATGAATAACGTATCATTTCCAAGTACATAAACAACTTCAGGGCCACGATGTGATCATTTGCTTTAGTCCATTTGGTACTTTACTTTTAATATACTGAGTTCTCTCTAAGCTTGTGATTATGAGACACTCACCTGTAGTGCTTACATTGGGATTTTATTTCTATTATATAACTTCCTTGCAGAGTAATTTTCTTAGGAAATAATATCAAAATAATAATCCCCTTAGCATTCAAGTTAGCTCTTTCCAGCTCTGAAGCTTGGGGGTTAAGTTGGGATGAATAATATCAGAGTATAAACTACAAATATTATGCATCATTTCAAATTCATTAGAATTGCTTGTTATGCTGCCAGTGAGTTTTTATTGTTACCTAGAAGTCAGCCTTAAAATTGTCCATGGTTTGCAGTTATTTTTTAAGAATGATATGAATAAACTACTGGCCTGTATTTAAATATTTTGTCTTTTTCAAACCTTAAAAATTTTATATATTAAAGGTGCCTCTATCTCCTTCCTTAAAGAACTTCAATATTGGCTTCAATTTCTCTCTCTCTTGCTCTCTCTCTGTCTCTGTCTGTCTGTCTGTCTGTCTGTCTCTGTTTCTCTCTGTCTCTGTCTTTGTCTCTCTCTTTTTCTATCTCTGCCTATCTTATTTGGAGACTGAAAATGGTATGTATTTTGGAGAGAGAATCTGAAGTAAGTATTTTAGCAGGCTTCTGTGGTAGACATATTTTTATTACAAACCCACCAGTGTGTAAATGGTCCAATTTTGGTTTTTCCTTCCTCTCCTATTTCTGGGCTCACACTCCTCTTTCTTCTTTTAAATAATTTTATTTAAGGAACACATAATCTTTCTTTTCTTCCTTCCTTCTTTCCTACCTTCCTTCCTTCCTTCATTTCTTTTTTCAGTCATGAGGCTTGAACTCAGGGCCTGGGTGCTGCCCTGAGCTCTTTTGCTCAAGGCTACCACTCTACCACTTTGAGCCACAGCTCCACATTCAGTTTTTGAGTGGTTAATTGGTGCTAAGAGTCTTACAGAGACTTGCCTGCTTAAGCTGGATTCAAACCACGAGCCTCAGAACTCAGCTTCCTGAGTAGCCAGGATTCAGGTATGAGCCACCAGAGCCCAGCATGATTTGTATTTCTGACAATTGCTACTTAATTTACTTATTGTAACATATCATTGAAATATAAAGAGAAAAATGAAATTTCATATGAGTAGTATAAGATTCATTTATGTGAATAGGGTAGAGCTTAATTTATTTATTAGAAGTTAATGAGGATAAAGTGTTAGGATGAGGCCTGAGCTCTGTAATATTTTACTGTATATGTGTGTGTGTGTGTGTGTGTGTGTGAGAGAGAGAGAGAGAGAGAGAGAGAGAGAGAGAGAGAGAGAGAGAGAGAGAGAGAGAGAGAGAGGGAGGAAGAGAGAGGGAGAGGGAGAGGGGAGAGACAGAGAGACAGAGAGACAGAGAGATGAAGATAGGTTTGACTGAAGAACAGCAACATATGACATCAGTTCAGTCTACACACTTATTATATTTGGCCCTTTCCTTTATAGTTGAGATCTTTAGCATACAAGATTTGAGTTGTCGTCTCTTCTGTCTCCTTGACTTTGGACCATCTCTAAGTCTCTTAGTCTGTGCTGGTGACTGGAGCACCATTCAGTGTTGTTGCTGGATAGGATGAGTCTGTTCTGGCTCTCCTGTGAGTTGCACTTTTTTCTTTTGGTCATTCTGCCAATGGTAACATTTCGTCTTTTAGAGATGGTGGTTTTGCTAGGATGGACATGGTGGTGCTTATGAAGGTGGGTGAGGTGATTATGCCCCATGGAGTCAGGCCTGGCCACCAAGAGTTACCTTTATTTCTTAGGGTGAATCATGAAGATTTTCTAATGTTGACTCAAGAATAATCCTTCTTTGTTACACAATATTTGAGGTGGAAATTGCTAGCATAAAATTCATTCCACAACAAACATTTCTCCCTCCAGTACCTACAGAAACCTTTTTGGCCTTGCTTTTGGCTTTCATTGGAACCTTCCTTGCAGACTTGGGTACTTCCCCTACCCCTGACACGCTTCTTTCCACGGCTCTCCATCCATTTTCTCCCCCTCTTGCCGGTCCTGCGATGGCTGTGGATGCTCTGGTCTTGATATACTGTTACAATGTGCTTGTAACATATATCCAACACATGTAAAAGTTTGAAAGTGTGATGCCTGAGATTACAAAGAGAAAACATTTCTTAAAACTTCATTTTACTAAATGAAGTAGATCTGGCTGGTTGAAAAAAAGTTCCACACTTAATGACTTAGACTTCAGTCTTGGTGCATTCATCGCTAAGTGGCTAATATTCTTAGACTTCTCAACTTTTCACTATTTAAAAACACCTCTAGGGCTGGGAAGTTGGCTCAGTGGTAGAGTGCTTGCCTTGCATGCATGAGGCCCTGGGTTCGATTCCTCAGCACCACATAAGCAAAAAGAAAAAAGCTGGAAGTGGCGCTGTGGCTCAAGTGGTAGAGCGCTAGCCTTGAGCTGAAGAGCTGAGGGACAGTGCCCAGGCCCAGAGTTCAGGCCCCACAACCGGACCCCCCCCCCAAAAAAAAACACCTCTAGATAGAGAGTAGGTACCCACTCAATATTCATTAATTTATAAATTCCCCTTCATAAATATATGTGATCCTTCCTCAGTAGTCACCAGTATTTTTTTTCATTTACTGATTAAGATTATATTGAACATAAATGTCACTTTTTCTACATTTAAAATTTAGTTAAAATTTCTCTCATGTTAAAAGTTGTAGATAAGATTGAATGCTATTAGAAAACAAACACCATTTAAAAATAATCAAAATATAAGAATAAATTTTTGTTGTGTGAGCCAGGCAATGGTAGCTCACGCCTGTAATACAAGCTATTCAGGAAGCTGAGATCTGAGGATCATGGTTCAAAGCCAGCCCAGGCAGGAAAGTCTGGGAGACTCTTATCTCCAATTAGCCACTAGAAGACACGAAGTGGTGCTGTAGCTCAACTGGTAGAGTGCTAGCCTTGAGCAAAAAATGCTCAAGTGTCCAGGCCCCAAGGTCAAGTCCCACAACCAAAAAAAAAAAAAAAAATTGTGGTGTGATTGCCAAGTCCTTTGATATTCTAGAGGTAGAAATTATAGCAAAGAATTTTCTTTTTAATGGACATAGAAATGAAATTTAAGCTCTTCATCAAGACTTTGAAGCATGAAGCTATAATAGAATACAATTTTACTAAACATTCTCTCTGTCAGATTCTTAATTTATATCCAGCTATTTCATAAAACAATGATTTTTTGGGGGTGAGCTTGGATTTTATTAAGAACTTTTAAAATCCATATCCATCTGGATGGAAACTTATCACATGATTTATATTACTATGTAATTTCTTGAAGTTCCTAACTGGATGACTAATTGACGTTGTTGTTTTTTATACATTAGGAAATAATCTGTTCTAAAGGTAAATTTGTCTCCATGTTGGAGAGAGAAAACAAATTGGCATTTAAATTTCCATGTTTGAAGTTTACAAATTACTAAAGTCCTATCTTACATAGTAAGAAATACCATATATATGTTGTACATATATGTAAGTGTATATTATACATATATTAGTCTCATTGATGATAGCTTTGATGCCCATATGACTTTTGAAATTTTTTTTCAATTTTAAGTAATTTGCCTTAGCTGCCCATGTTCAGAGTTTAACATCTTAAAATGTCACCTATTTCTGTTCTTACCTTACTTACTTTTTGCTTCTTAAAAAACTTACCAATTAGGCCAGGTGCTCACACCTGTAATCCTAACTATTAAGGAGACTGAGATCTGAGGATCATAGTTCAAAGACAACCTGGGCAGGAAAGGCCATGAGACTCTTATCTCTAATATACCACCAGAAAAATGGAAATGGTGCTGTGGCTCAAGGGGTAGAGCACTAGCCTTGAGTTGAATTGCTGAGTGACAGTGTCCAGGCCCAGAGTTCAAGCCCCATGACCGACAAAAACAAACAAACAAAAACTTACCAACTATTTAACCCAATTTATATTGTTAATGTCTCCAACTCACTAGTGTCTTCTAAAGTTTTTTTTCCTCACATCATAGAGTTTCTCTATTTCCAATTAATTTTATTCATTTAAGCCATTTTCTCTCTATTATCCTTTATCTATTAAATTCACAATTTAGACCAAGAACACATTGGATTTATTCATTTGCTTTTTTCCTTTTACCTCCCACACAGGATAAATCATAAAGAACATCTTAGCTTAACCATCAAAAATAAAAACAAAAGCTCACCCTATGGAGCAAGAATTGTATTATTTGACATATTAATTATTTGACATTCTATGGCCTTCAAATGATGTGTACAGAAAACACTGAAATGCTTAATTAACAAATGAATCAAGGCAGTAATGTTTCTTTCTTAAATGTCACATATTTTTATCCAGCTAAAAATAGTTTTCTGTGGTCTTGGCATTTTGCATATGACCTGGCATCTGCTCTGAAAGTCACAATGGAATTCTAACAAACCTCTCAAATGTTATTTTGAGAAAACGATGTTATAATAAAATCTTTGGTTAAAATGCAAAAGAAGGTAATTATTCTCCCCCCCACACCCCACCGCGCCACCCCTTTTAGGGCCAATATGAATTAAAATTCAGTATACTTAAAATAGGAAAACTGTCACTGAATTGTCTAATGAGATTGTTATGGTGTCATTTTACTAGTGTACAAAGTCTTTTGGGCCCAGTGTATTATTTTCTTCTTTTTTAAATTTTAGTTTATTGTAAAGATGATGTAAAGAGGGGTTACAGTTATATGAGTAAGGTAATGAGCACATTTCTTGTGGAGCATTGTTACCCCCTCCTTTGTTTTTTCCTACTATCCCATCCTCTCTCCTTCCTCCTCCCCCACTGAAGTTGTAAAGATCATTTCCAACAGTGTCTTGTGAGTGTCATTGTTGCATTGGGTCATACTGTGTCCTTGTTTCAACATTATATTATTCTCCTTCCCCTCCCCAAATTAGATAAAGGTATATATATATATATATATATATATATATATATATATATATATTTATTTATTTATTTATTTATTTATTTATTTATTTATATATACATATCTGTATATCCACATATATATACATATACATATATATATATATATATATATATATTGCAGGAGCTACTGTATTATTTTCTTATCTAAGTAACTTCCACATTGGTAACTCTGACCATCACAATGGATTATTTTAAGGAGGAAAATCCTAAGCACTTCATTTTCTATTGAAATAAATCATGGCAATACAAACATATCTGAATAACAAACCTAAACTTCTTCTAGCAACCCTGCTCAATGGATTCCAACCTAAGAATTAAACTCCGGGCTCTCCCAAATGCTTTTAACATCTCAGGTACAGATCATAATAAAAAAAATCAGTTTAAAGTGATCAACTTCATTCAAATAAATGCCTGGATTACTGTTTCTCCCATGAAATTAACTGGTTCATTGAACCTCTTTAACGATTCTGAGTTTTGCTTCTTTCTGATATATACCCAATAGTGAGCTGCTGGATTGCATAGTATTTCTATTTGTATCAATTACAAAATAATTCATACTTTCAAAATGAGATAATTTACAATAAGAAATCCATATTATCATTTACTTCAAACTGTCATTGAATTTGTCATAAAATCGAGGGTAGACGCAGTATGACAAAACAGTGTAGAAATATAAAGGTTGGGTTGTATTTTTTCTGTGATTCAGCATGCACACAGAAGCATATTAGTCTGGCAAAGACCTTCAAATCACCATATAGATTGCCTACTAAGGTGGAATGGAAAGCCCACTTCACCAATCTTGTAGAGCTTTCTGGATGACTTTGAAATATTTCTCAGGAATGTTTGAAGATCCTATCATGGTGTTCTCAAGTTTAATGTATATTAAGGTACGCCATTAAAAATACTAGACTCCTAATCTGTATTGCTAACAACAGAGTGAACACCCTTGAATTTCACTTTCTTCCCAATTAAGATGTGCATAAAATGAAGTCAGCACTAAAAGAGCTGATCTCCATTAATAACTTTTATACAGAAAAGTTGTTAGCAAACATACAGAACTGATCCATCACAATGAAGGAACCCCTTCTTGACAACTCTGTAATGTCACTTCTTTCTTCAACGCCTGGGGACCACTAATCTTTTCTCCAATCCCATAGTTTCATCAATTCAAGAATGTTATTTAAATGGTACCCAGAGGACATAACATTTTAAGGTTGAGATTTTTTTTAAAGTTCAATACAACTACATGTGTTCCTTTATATTGCTGTTTATTGATCAATTGTTCTTTTTCTATTTCAAAATTGTATTTTATGGTACATATTGCTACAGTGTATTTATTTATCTCTCACTTTTTAGGGTTAGACTGTTGCAATTTGAGGCTCTGGAAAAAAAAACTTGTCTACAAGTTTGTGTATGAACATTAAATTTCATTTCTCTGGATGGAATAAAAGCCCAGAAGTGTTATTTGGGTCACGTGTTTTAAATGTATATTTAATTTTATAATAAAGAGCCAAACTTCTAGAGTGGCTGTAGCATTTTACATTCCCACCAGCAATTTATGAGGGATACACATTCTTGCTTTCTCTGACACTGTCTATGTATGTATGTATGTATGTATGTATGTATGTATGTATCTGTCTGTCTGTCTGTCTGTCTGTCTACATACATACACATACATATGTATATAATTTATTTTAACTATTCTAGTAGAAGTGTAGTTAAAAACAGATGGATTGCTAATGGTATTTTAGGACACTACATATATACTTAAGTAAGTTTTCTAAAATGAATATTATTTCTCATACCACAAATGAACATGGTGCTTTGATTAAGCACTAAAAAGAAAGCAGATTGTATTTTTACCCTCTATACTTGAAATTTAAAAAGAAAAGAGAAAATGGACACAAAATAACAGAAATTCAAGACCATCAACAACCACAAGCCCCTATTTATTTGTAACAGATTCCCATTTGGAATCTTTGTAGCCACTTAAAGAGGAGATAAGAAAAGAGGTTTTGTGGGGTGTGATCTGCCAACTACCTGGCTTTTAATGGTCAAGCCATAGCGTCCTTGAAAAGCTTCCCAAGTGGTTAGCATGCTTGACTAGAGAATAGTTAGATCAAGATGATGATACTGTTCTGGAAATCCAATGGTGTTTTATTTCAAATCAAAGCCAAGAAATAATGAATCAGGCATGATTACTTTAAATGTCATTATGCTATTACAGTTAGAGTAGTGTTTAAAATAGAATTTGAGCTTTGACAATAATCTGGAAAATTCTCACTTAAATGGAAAATTTCACATCTTCCTTCTTAATCTACTAGCTATTTGGAGACTGTTTCCAAGCAAGCATTAAATAAGGGTAGTCCAGCTTTGCAGTAGGTAAAACTTGAATCCACCAATTTGGTGACTGTTTATACTGTATCCATTCTTTTTCTTTTTGCATGCAGTTCTTGATGTGCAACGTGAAAGGGAATTAATATATATGTTTTGTATGGAGGGATGCCCAATACTTACAAAGAAATGATAATAATTCTATAAAAACAGAACAAAACAAAACAAAACTAGTTTTAAATGGGAAGTGGCTCTGTGGCTCAAGTGGTAGAGTACTTGCCTTGAGCCAAAGAGCTCAGGGATAGTGCCCAGGCCCAGAGTTCAAGCCCCACAACTGACAGAAAAAAAAAAAAGAAAACAAAAGAAAAAACACTAGTTTTTTGTTTTTTGTTTTTAATGTCAGTCATAGACACAGAAACAAAGATGCTCATGTGCTTCATTTACAGAGCTCAAATGTGAAAGCGTTTATGTGAAGATAATTCTATGCATATTCTATTATGGGCAAGCAATATATAAATGTAAATACACTGTTCCTTACGTGAGGCTAACCATTTATCCACTGTCCGTCATGAACTTCAACTTGCATCTGAGTATGGTGATGGGATTTAAATGATCCTTAAGCCATATGGACACCAAATACCAAACCACTTCTCTGGTTTACTTTTGGGAAAGGAAATAGGAACCTTTAGCACTAATTACTAAGGAATTGCTATTCACTATGTAGATTAGGAGGACTGTATGAAAGTATCATACTCCCAAGGTATGGAAAGGTGGAAAAATTGAATGCATCATCCAAGGGAGACAAATGCTCTCCAGTGACAGAAACATTGGTCTGACCTACCAAAATCATTGGCAAAGTGCTGCACATGGTGTACCAGCAGCGAGCAAGATGGTCTTACCCATTCTGCATTTTCCTTGATGAGCCCTCTGAAAGCACAATGTTGTGAGAAGCTCTTACAGACCAAGGAGTAAGTGCAAATCTTTAGGAGTTCTGCATACTGATGTAGTTTTGGAAAGAGTCCTTTTGAAAAACTGACATACATGTAGGCCCCATTTCCCCATGTCAAACTAAATCAAAAATCCATTTTATTTTGGAATTTTAATTTTACACATCATTGGTATATTGATTTTTATAAAAAAATCATGAAAACAGAGCTTGAAATATGTGTATATATATATATAATGTACAGATGAATAAACATATTAAAAATAACCAAAAAGAATAGTGAAGGGATCTGCAGATTGCTTTGGAAGTCTGGAGAGATTGAACTGGTTTGTATTAGGCTATTTATATAAACAGTGTTTATATAAACAGGATTTGCTCTCTTGATCAAGAGCTAACATTAAATTGGAAAATTTTCTTTATTATTGCTCTGGACATGAGAAGTCATAATTGAAGTCAATTATTTGCTTCTTACATGGTAATTATAGTAAGAGACATATGAGACTCTCCTTAAGAAAGGCAGTGTTTGCTTTTCTTTTTTCACTGCATCTTAGCTACTTAGCCATGCCTCTTGTGTATTTCTGAGTAATAAGAGTATGACCCAACTTCAATAAAAAAGTGATTTTATGAAGAAAACAAATGTGCATGTTTTTACTTTGGCATATAATAGGATTTTGGAAACCAAGTGAAGGAAGCCTGCATTGAGTTAGTGAAGTACTATTTGTCTCAACAGTAATGAAGCCTTCACTTGGGATTAGTTCTTAGACTAAAGTCCACTCTGGATTTTTACACTGTGGCATCTGGAAGTTTATCATGTGAATTTCTCAAGTTTCATTTCCAGCCTCATCCAAAAACTGTCTTTTAGATAAGCTAAATTCTGCTAAGTTTATCACAATTGGATATTGGAAGATACTGGTTCTTTCAAGTCTTTCTTCTTTCTAATTGGTTTAGCAAAACATCTCTTATCTACTACAGGATATTTCTCCTATAAAATATTGAGATATCTCATAAATATATTTTAACATAGAACACACACAGAGTAAAATGCAGATTCCACAAATTTAGCAAGAAGCAATATTTTGCCTATCTTTCAAAAAAATCAATATATAACCTTTATAGAAAAATTAGAAATCATCATTATTCTAGAAGATACTGGAAATTCTTTTTATTTGTCAACCAATATTAAATTTCACCAGGGCTATAATCCAGAAGGGTTTCATAAAATTTCTCACCAAATGTTTTTATTAGTATTTGACTATACTGTTATCAAATAGCCTAAAAGCAGCAACATAGCCATATTTGTTTTCTGAGCCATCTTGATAAATGATTCCACAAACAGAGAGCATTTTTCTTACCATAAATGCCATCCTTCATGACCACCATCACACATATGGTGTTGATGAAACATTGTAGTAACTTGGTCTCCAAATTATCTCACAGGACGTATTTTTTAAGCATTACATTATTTTCTACAGGGGAAAAGGTCTGATCCAATTTATGGCTCTTTTCCTTTTAATCCTTGGTCTTTTTCCATATTTGGTTCTTTTAGTGCTTAAAACACATTTTTCTTCTTTTTTTAATCTGGGAAAATTTAGCTTGGGCACACCATCTGTTTCATAGTGAAGTGCTTGTATTCAGCTTCCCAGATGGGTTGAATAAGAGAAAAAGGTTAAGTGATTTAGCTTGAATTCATAGAGTGAGTCATCTGCCTTAGCCCAGGCATGACACAGTGAGAGATTTTCAAGGATTTTTTTTTCCTTGCATGAATTTGGAAATCACACAACTTGCAGAAGAACTCACAAAACTGGACAGACCATCAAATATGGACAATAATAATGGACAATAATATAGATTTCAGTTTTATTTTCAATATACAACATGAGCTACTTTAAATAAAAGTAAACACTTCCTTTAGGCAAGAAATAGTATTGTAATTTCTTCTCTCTCTTTTAGGCTGTTCCCATATTCATTTAAAAACAGCAGTCCTTTTTCCCCATCTTTGATGAGGAATGGGCCATTTCATTCTATCAACAATCTCTCAAAGGCTGCTTGAAATCCATGAGCTCCAAGGCCTCCTGAGAATTTGGACAGTGGAAGAACTTCCATGACAGGAGAGAATCGCATAGCTGGAGATAGCTATGTGGATTGAAGTATGTAGTAATAAAATGTATTGCTCTGTAATACTGGCAGAAGAGGGTACATGTTGATTTATTTTCACTAAGGTGCAAAGATCTTGTCCAGAAACACTCATGTGATTCAAAAGTAGCAGAGCTGGTAATTGCTCTTAGGAATTTTGATCTCTACTACTAGGATCCATAATCAACATATCATCATTTAGGGCAGAAATAGGTACTGTTGTTAACCAACTTGTGTATGCATCTTGTTACTCAGAATCTGATCTTTTTTTTTTTTTTTTTTTGGTCTTTTTTTAATTCACTGAATTTTTTAGCAATTAATCCAGGTAATCTGCTATAGACTGAATGTTCATGTCCATCTAAAATTCAGATGTTAAAAATGTCAAACCATGATATAATTAATTAGAAAGTAAGACATTTGGGAAATAAGCAGATCAAAGGATGGACTCTTCATGAGTAAGATTCATATATTTATAAAAAGACACAAGAGAAATTTTGCCATGTGAGGATACAATGAGAAAATGACCAGGGTTTGGAATGTGGCTTAGTGGTAGAGTACCTGCCTAGCATACATGAAGCCCTGGGTTTGATTCATCCGTACCACATAAAGAGAAAAAACCAGAAGTGGCACTGTGGCTCAAGTGGTAGAACATTCGCCTTGAGCAAGGGACAGTGCCCAGGCCCGGAGTTCAAGCCCCAGGACTGGCCAAATAAAAATTTTAAAAAAGATGACCGCCTGCAAACTAGGAGAAAGGCCCTCACTAGACACTGAACCTGCAATGGCCTTGATCTAGAACTTCCCTTTCCTTCACATAATTAAAAATTTTGCCCTTAATATGTGCTGGCAAAATGCCTAAATCTCTTATCGTACCATAAAATTATCAGTACAGTTCGTTTAGTATGTGGAGATATTTTTATATGTATTTGAAGCTCTAATTATTTAATATAATGTATCTGCTTCTAAAAGACTTTGAAGAGGGGCTGGGAAGTTGGCTCAGTGGTAGAGCGCTTGTCTTGCATGCATGAGGCCCTGGGTTCGATTCCTCAGCACCACATAAGCAAAAAGAAAAAAACCAGAAGTGGTGCTGTGGCTTAAGTGGTAGAGTGCTAGCCTTGAGCTGAAGAGCTGAGGGACAGCGCCCAGGCCCAGAGTTCAGGCTCCACGACTGGACTCAAAAAATAAATAAATAAATAAAAGACTTTGAAGAAATATTTACTTTGGTGATTATTTACCATTGTAAAGTTTCAATAAAGTAAAATGACTTGAGTGTAGAAGCCTTATGTTACATAAGTATAAATTATTTATCTTACATTAGTTTATGATCCTTTACATTAGTAGTCATTATTTGTTATCACTGTGGTCAAAATACCTGCCAGAAATAGCTTGGGAGAGGATTTATTCGGACCATGGTTCAGGCCATAGTCACTTAGTGCACGCACTGTGGCAGGATATGGTGGTGTCAGGAACACGGAGCAGAGGAGAGCTGTTTGTCTCACTAGCAGACAGCAATCAGAGGCCCACACAGCAGTGACCACTGGTCAGGTGCCCCTTCAAAACGCATCCCTCTCAAGGACCTACTTCCCCCAGTTATTTTCCACTTCCTAAAGTTTCTACAGCTTCCCAAATTAGCCTCACTAACTGAGAACCGTATGTTCAAACCCATGATCCTGTAAAAGACATTTCATATTTAAACCATCACATATTGTATTGTTATATCATACTTGTATGAACAGATAGATACCATATTTATTTTGTATAGCATTGTGCTGCGCCCATAATTTATCAGCTATGTTCAGTGATTGAAAGATTGAAGAAAACCAATTCAAATATTTATGCCATATAAGACATGAGATTCGGCTGGGAGTATGGCTTAGTGGTAGAGTGCTTGCCTAGCATGCATGAAGCCCTGGGTTCGATTCCTCAATACCATAAAAACAGAAAAAGCTGGAAGTAGTGCTGTGGCTTAAGTGGTAGAGTACTAGCCTTGAGCAAAAGAAGCTCAGGGACAGTGCCCAGGCACTAATGAAAACAACATTGAAAAAACCTTGCGCTTCCACTTTTAATTTTCTATGCCATGGGGTTTCAGGTGTCATTGTCTTTCACAAAGTATCCTCTTTACTTGCTCAAGGGCAAAAATGACCTCTGTTTATGCAGGGATGTCTCTGTAGCCTATGCATTTTTGTTTTCATTTTTGTTTTGATGGGTCAAGGGGCTTGAACTCAGGGCTGGGAGTTGTCCCTGAGCTTTTGTGCTTAAAGTAGTAACACATTGAGCCACAGTGCCACTTCTGGTTTTCTGGTGGTTAACAGACTTTTCTGCCTGGGCTGGCTTCAAACCACGATCATCAGATCTCAGTTTCCTGAGTAACTAGGATTACATGTGTGAGCCACTGACACCTAGCCAGCCTATACATTTTTATAATATTTATGAATTGAATTGCATTGGAAAATATCTGCCTTCTACTTTAGGAGGTCACAGATTACAGTAGAAGCCACCTTCAATGAGACTATTTTAATCAAAGTAAACCAAAACACTTTCACAGCAGTCTAAATAGTGTTGTGTGCTGAATCCACAGACAGGTTTCACAGGAACTTGCAGAAGAAGCAATGGTTGTTATGTGCCTTGGTAGATAATTGGAGCTGTTATGGTACAAGGATGGGCAATGAATTACAGGCTGTAGGAACAGATTTGGTGTTCAGTAACTGAAGGAAAAGGATCTCCTTCACTTTATTATAGTTTGTCTAGCCAAAGGAGTGCAAAATGTTGAATATATTTCTTTCAATCACATACAATTGCAAGAGATGCCAGCATGGCCAGATGGGTGGCTTTCAGATTCACACTTTGGAAACACATGATGCTTCTCTGAGGCACTTGTGTATGTTGCTTTTAAAATAGCAGAAAGCATATGGGAATCGGATTGGATCTGTCAGCTAGTATCAAGTGAATAGTAAGGCTTTTAAAATAAATCAAATTAAAACCTACAAAGTGACAAAATTTTTAGCACATTTTAAAAGTCTAAAGTTTTACACTTGTAGGTCTCTGTGACTTTTTTTTTTAAGAAGAAAATTACTGTTCATCAATACCGCAATCGCTGCCAGAGCTGCCAAATCTAAGGGAAAAATGAGATCTGGTCAGTGCATCAAGGGCCTGTAGAACCTATGTAGCTCCACAGATGAGATTTCCATTCTTTGCCAGTATTACAAATTTCTTTCCCTAAGAAAAGTAGTCTGGATACTTTCCTCCAGTGCCTCTGCTTTGTTTGCTTAACACTAACAAACAAATACAACACCAAATTCAGAAGTATGAAAACACCTGCTTCCGTTTAAGGGAGAGAGTTGTGATAACGTTTGTGTTGCAGATTTATTACAACTCTGTGGAAAGGCATCTCTTGCTACGTATATTCCTGTTAGTTGCTTTCAGCAAGCACTAGAGCTGGGTGGTTTTCCACCGATTCTAACCACAGTGTTTTCATGAATGAAATTTCTAACCCGGTCAAATCTTCCTAATACTTGACTTATAACTCTACCATATGCTATGTTTTCTATGGCAATCTGTCTTTCCCCAAATTATTATTATAGGATTTAGAATGATTCAGCTTCAAGGAGAATGATTTCGTAGGGCAGAACCCAATGAATTAAAGAGGCTTTCAGTAGTAAAACCTCTGTTTTCAGAAAAAGAAAAAAATTTCAAGGTGCATGACTTCCTTTGCCTTTTATCTACCCAGGGTTCATGATCCCAAATAAAATACATGGTCAGTTAGTGGCTTTAAAGTCATCTGCTGTCCACCCTAATGCAGGACTCTATGCCATATGGATAGAGCTTTGTTTCTAAAAATCTGTTACAAGCTGACATAAATTTGTCAACAAATTTGATTCTGGAACGCTGATGTCAGAATAACTATTTGTCATTCTCATTTATTGACTCCTGGTATAGGTGTTATGAGCATTTCAAAACATTTCCAATATGTATCATTCTCAGAAATTGTTAGAGGAAGTAAGATAAGTAACTAAAACAAGTAATAGGATGATAAGTATCACTATAAATGTAAAAATGTCATAGTTTTGGAATCTAGAAGGGCAATAGGCAATCATAGATATTTAATATTGATACACATTTGGCCAAGGTTTATTCTTAGAGTATTTTTAAAAAATCCCTGTAAAATTATTCTGGCTTAAGTCAGTATTCCAGCCATAAACCTGTGAGGTTTTAGATTTCTGCATGATATTAAATTGTCCCTATCTTCATATCATCTCAGCTTATTCTCAACTCCTCTCTATAAGTTACGATAACTACAGGCAGAATGTGATTACAACATTACGTAGCCTTTTTTTAGATATATAATTTTAAAAAGAAGAGGATATGCAATTCAAATCCTATTTTATGTAGATTCTAGTCCAATAAAAGCTAATTTAAAAAAACTGTGCCACTGTTCACAATAGCTAGGATATGGAAACAACCCAGATGCCCCACCACAGATGAATGGATCCAAAAATTGTGGTATCTATACACAATGGAATATTATGCAGTCATTAGAAATGACAAAATAATGGCATTTGCAGGGAAATGGATGGAGCTAGAAGGAATCATGTTGAGCGAGGTAAGCCAAGAACGAAGAGACAAACAGTACATGGTCTCCCTGATAAGTGGATGCTAAATCCAAAATGGTAGGTGATACGACAAAACTAACAGGACTTAAGAAACAAAGAACTCCCACTCATCTGGTTGAACCACTACTAAATATCCCCATGCTGCTGATCACATATATGGTATATAACATGTGAACACCGTTATATGTTACAGACTGTGATAGACAATTTGCTCCAGGAAAGTTAGAATGAACTTGTGACTTTAAATGAGCATCATTATTCCACAATACTGTGAAATTCCGGAAATTATGTAATCACTTAATCACAATCAAAAAAAAAAAAAAAAGAACCTCGGGGAAGGTAGGGAGGGAGGGGATGGTAGGGGGAAAACAATGGAGGGGGTAACAATGTTCAAGAGGAAGTGTACTCATTACCTCACTCATGCAACTGTAACCCTCTGTATAGTATCTTTACAATAAAAAAAAATTAAAAAAAAAAAACTGTGCCAATCCTGTGTTTTGATCTCCAGGCCTGAACACTGGCCTTTAGCTTTTTCGCTCAAAACTAGCACTCTACCACTTGAACCATACTTTCCTGACAATAATCATCTGGTCTGGATCATAGGTTGAAGCTCCTATTCTAAAGTATCACTAGAAAACCAACTTAGTTTTTTTTATTCCAAATATAATGGCCTCTTGGTAGCAAAAAAAAAAAAAATCAACTTGTAGTTAATAACAAAGTTAATACTGGCATCCAAAGAAGTATCGTGTTTTTCTGCTGCTTGAGCATGTCAAAATCACTGAGGGGCTTTGATGGAAAGTCACCGGCTCTGATTCCTGCTGAGAAAGTTCTAGTATGGGGACTGAGTCTTGGATACCCTCAGCAGTCTGTTCGCCCTGCCTGCACATCTCTGTTATGTTCTATGTTCCTGTGGTAGATGTATCTATGTCCCATGTACTACATTGTGCTGAGTCGTGAAGTCATTCTATATTTCCCTTAGTGAAATTATGGATTTTTTTGGAGCCAAGTCTATTTCCCTTTCTAATTTCCAAGGCCCTTAGTATACTGTAATTAAAAGAGAGGATGGGTTGTGGGTGCTGGTGGCTCACACCTGTAATCCTAGATACTCAGAAGACTAAGATATGAGTCTTGTGGTTCAAAGCCAGCTGGGCAGGAAAGTCCATGGGACTCTTGCCTCCAATTAACCACCAGAAAGCCAAGAGCAGAGCTGTGTCTCAAAGTGGTAGAGCAATAGCCTTGAGCAAAAGAGCTTAGGGACAGTGCTCAAGCAATGAGTTCAAGCCTCTTGACTGACAAAAGAAAGAGAAGATGGAGAGGGGAATTATATTAACTAGAACTAAATGGCTTTTAATCTTAGAATAGGTTAGGTTATTGTGGGAAAGAAAATCTTACTTCCTTTCCTCAGCCTCAAGCTTCATGATGTAAGGTTAGGGAATTTCCCACAATCCCACTAACCTGGCCCAAGAAACCAAAGTACAAAATAAATATGTCTTACTTATAAATATGTTTTATAAATATATATATGACTTTCTATGAAAAACTGTACATGTACTCTTCTCAGCTCAAATTTCTAACTTGTAGCATCTTTTCAACACAGTCAACCTAGAACATGTTAGAAAGATACTCAAATTTTCTACACCGGCAAGACTGGTTGGTATTAATAGGCAATGGTGAGGCATTGTTCACTCTAATTTAAGTTTTTAAACTACATGATTTTCTGTAACTCAGCTAGTCCCTTAGGGTTGTTTCCAAGGAGACACTATCAATTACGGTTTGAAGAAAGGAAATATATTCAAAGAAGAAAAAAAGTTGTATAGGAATTTGAAATAGACCCACTTGATTTATTTGAGCATAACTTTCTACCTAAAGTAATGGCATTTGTCATTTTTTAGTTCTGGCTTAACTTAGACTGTTCTATTTTAGGAAGGACCTCCTTGCTATAGCTAACAACCTGGTGTATAGATGTCTTTTACAACATAATCAAGAGGTGTAGGCTTTTATTTCCAGATAAATAAATATCTTAAGAAAATGTTTTAAGCTACAAGAAAATTCTATGGGAGGGCTGTGTACTCAGGAATACATCTTTGTAGTTGAGTCTTCTTTGTGGCTTAGATTCAAACATTTATGATTTCAATAACTAATACACACACATATATTCTCTAATCAATATGCTATACCAACAACTCTGGCATCAGTAATAATTTGTTAATACATTTATTAGAAATTCTGGCATGCCAGATATCCTCAATAAGTAGTTTAAAGAAAATAATTTCTACCCTCTGCTTATCATGTTAACTTAAAGATTTAAGTTTAGGTTTAGTTTGAGGCCAGATACATTTGACTCACACCAATTCCCATGACAAACACCTCACACCAACAGAAAGGAGCTTTCTGAGGTCCTTGTTATGCACTGAACTATGTCCCCCAAGTTTGTAAGTTTAAGTCCTACCCTAGAATGTAATTGGGTTTGTAGGTAGGGTGTTCAAGGTTATAAGGATAGAGAAGATGATCATTTCTTTCCTGATGGGAATGACGCCCTTAAAATAAGAGAAAGACAGCAGGGATAATTGCATAGAAAGAAAAGCCACACAAGAATGCAGAGAGAAGTTGTCTACCAACAATTAAAAGAGGGGGGCCTCAAGAGAGATCTTAGTCCTGCTCCACTTTGCTCTTGGACTTTCAGCCTCCAGAGCTGAGAAAAAATAAATTTCTATTTTTTCAACTACGATGGCAGTCCTACCTGTCTATCTATAGTGGCAGGTGCTTGTGAGGATGTATTTGGCTCCTGCCTCTCCATTTGCTAAGAACTGTCTCCAAAGAAAATGCGTCTTTAAACCACGCATTTGTTTTAAAGGCCCTCAGTCTTAACAGCCACAGGAACTAGATTAGTGATAGTCAACCTAGAGAACATTTTTACATTTTCTGTCCTGGGAAATGAAGACTGAAAATCAGAACCATCCATCTCTAGCAGGCTTAATTTGGGGGACATACAATGGGGGTTGTAGTACCACATACAGAGAATACTCCTCGTGTTTATTCCTCACATCAGAGATTTCTTTTTAGTGCCTAGCTAGGTTCCTAATACTTAATATAAATTCCTCTGTTTTCCTGGAGGGTTTGTTTAGTGAGTGCTAGTGTTTAGTTAGATGCTAGGCACTGCAGACGTTTATGCCTATCAACTCATCTGATCCTCACAATAACTCAAATGAAAGGTTTTACGAGTGGGAAAAAAAACTCAGGCACAGAAAAAAATAAATAATTTACCCAAAGTTAAACAACTGGTAAGTGGTGGAGCAAGGTTTACGTGTAGGGCCATTTGACTCCGAAGTCCGAGTTCTTAACCACCATCTTGCTTGCCTCTCTCTTTATGAAGGGAAAGGAAAAGAAAAGGAGAGGTCTCTTTTTACATTCATAAACAACAGAAACGAGCGACTATTGGCAAATAACTCTGTGCCCACAGGGTGTACTAGCTTAGGTGATATTGAAGGTCAAGTGCATTGTGGGATGCAGCAGTCTGGCATACTATACCAAGAAGCTGACCTCACCCTTCATTTCTACCTTAAGACAGCAATTTTGCTCCTTCAGTTCCCATGATTATAAAACATTCCATTTCTGGACAATGAACAACCACTCAGAAACAGAATTTGGTGAATGCTAGAAAGAAGACTACAGTTACAACTTTGAGGAAAGACATGGAAACAGTTACTGTGAATGAAAATGTGATTCAGTAGAAATCAAGGGGAAAAAAATCCAAACATTTCAGTCTTTTGGAATTTGATAGTTGTAATAGTATCCAGACATATTCTTGGAATGTTAAGGATCATCCTAAGATTTATTTGATTAGTCAATTAACTGGCTGAAAGTGTGACAAACTTTAAGCATGAAAAATCAAAACTTCTTTAAAAGTCATTTTTTCTCATTTTATACTTGAAGTTTTCATTCAACAAATATACAAATAAATGATAAAATGAATCCTAGTGTTCTAAGATGAAATATATAGTGATTAATCTTAGAAAAATGATAAAATCATAGCAGGATTGATTTATTTGGATAGTATTTTATTGTACTCAGTATATTTGGTGGGGGGGATGGTACTGGGGTTTGAACTCAGGGCCTTCAGATTGCTAGGCTACACTTTCAGTCCTGTTTATCACTGGTTAACTTTTAGTATGGATCTTGCTCCTCTTCTAGGTAGAAGCCTGAACTGTAATTCTTCTATTTCAGACTTCTCATTGTAGCTGAGATCACAGGCATGTACCACGGAATCTGGAGACGGAGTCTCATGAACTTTTCTGCCTAAACTAGCCTAAGTCCTCCTAATCTCAGCCTCTCTCATACTTTAGGATGATATGTGCCACTGGATACAGCTATGGGTTGGAAAGAGGCCTTGAGAACTTCTTTGCCCAAACTGGCCTCAAACTGAGATCCTCCTCATCTTGCCTCCCAAGTAGTTAGGATTGCTGGGGTGAGCCACCTGTACTAGAATTGTCCTAAGTAATTTTATGTCTTTGTGGTAAGACTAAGCTAATGTTATAAAGGTTGACTTACACAATCCTTTTTAAAAGCAACAAGTAATCTCTTAGCCATCATAAAAACTTTCTAAATAACTTTGTAAACATGTCAATTTAGAAGGTAACAAAACATGTTAACATGGAAATATTTGCCTAAGTCAGAGGTGCCGAAACACCCCTGGGAAAAAAATACATCCACCCCCATCTTTCCTAAAAGTAACCTTAGGCTATTCTATGTCTAGCATTGTGAAAATGCTGAGTGGAATAACTTCATGGGAATCATATTTTATCAAGATCCTGACCTGAGTCTATGTTAATATGTTCTTATGTCATAGAAGGTGGGCATATATTTGGAAATGGAAGTGTACTAATCTAGTTCAGACAGAAGAGTAAAAAAGGAAGGTAGGGGCTGGGAAGGTGGCTCAGTGGTAGAGCGCTTGCCTTGCATGCATGAGGCCCTGGGTTCAATTCCTCAGCACCATATAAGCAGACAAAAAAAAAGCCGGAAGTGTTGCTGTGGCTCAAGTGGTAGAGTGCTAGCCTTGAGCTGAAGAGCTGAGGGACAGCACCCAGGCCCAGAGTTCAGGCCCCATGACCGGACCCCCCCCAAAGAAAAAAGGAAAGTAGGTTCATAATCCATAAAGTATATTTAAATTCTTCTTTATTGTACTAGGACCATTCTTTGTTGGGCTTTGCTGTTGGAAATCTTCTGAAAAGCCCAATAAGTTCTCCATAGCTTTTGTTGGTTTAATCTCTAGATAGTCAAAACCAAATTATATGGGAATGCCTTTTTCTTTTCATGGAGTTAAGAAAATTCCTTGAGTTTATTGATTTTTTTCAGCCAGTGGGAAACATCCTATAAACTGCTTAAATGAGAGAATACTTTTTTTTTCAATTTAATTTTATTTTATTTGTGAACATACTGTACAGAGGAGTTACAATTACATGGGCAGGATAAATAATGCGTACATTTCTTACCAAGCATTGCAGCCTCCTCCTTTGTTTACCCTTCACATCCCTTCCCAGCCTCCCCCCTCCCCCCCAATCCCAATCCTTCTCCATCTCCCCCTTCCCCCCTCCCCCCCCCCCCCCCCCCCCCCCGCACCGATGTTGTAAAGCTCGTTTTGGACATGACAACTTGTACTTCTCATTGTTGCAACAGGTCCACCTGTATCCTTAAACAACTGGTTTTTCCCCATCTCCTCCACAAGTTATACTGACATCAAATATAGTGAAAGCAGGGGTTATACTGTGGGGGAGGGACATACAAAGCAACAAAGAGATAATCTTATAAATGCGTTAGAAACACATGCATGAAAGAAAAAAAACATTAAAATACACATCTAAGGGTTCATTTGAGAGAATACTTTTTTTTTTTTTTTTTTTTTGGGTCCGGTCGTGGGGCCTGAACTCTGGGCCTGGGCACTGTCCCTCAGCTCTTCAGCTCAAGGCTAGCACTCTACCACTTGAGCCACAGCGCCACTTCCGGCTTTTTTTTATGTGGTGCTGAGGAATCGAACCCAGGGCCTTGAGCATGCAAGGCAAGTGCTCTACCACTGAGCCACCTTCCCAGCCCGAGAGAGAATACTTTTTAAATTTGCAAAAATATCATAGATCACCCAACTGTTGGATATATTTGGATCTTATATAAATTGCATGGGCCAGTGGGCTTGGGGATACTGCCTGGCCAGTCTGGCTTTCTTTATGACATTATATTTCATCTATTCTAGAGATAATGTTTCTTAAAGACAACCCATTAAGGAAGCGGAGGTACAGCTCAAGTGACAGAGCTCCAGGCTTGAACAGAAAAAAGTCTACTACATTCACGTCTCAGTACTGACATATAAAAACAAATGAAGACTGCCCATTAAATTTTCAAAATTTGGAATTTTAATATTATATTATTTAAATGATGTATTGAAAAGAGGTATCTTACAGGCTCATGCCTGTAATCCTAGCTACTCATGATACTGAGATCCAAAGGCTTGTCAGCCCTGGTGGAAAGTTGTATGAAACACTATCTCCCCAATTACCAGCAAAAGGTTGGGCAGGAAGTGTGCCTCAATGTAGTAGGTAGCCAGCCAAGTAAACAAGCTGATAAAGCATAAAGCCCTGAGTTCAAATTCCCAAAAGAACAACAACAAAAGGATGTCTTCACGTACAACAGTCACATTTTTATCACAAGCTTCTTATCTCCATTCTGATATATTTCACACAAATTGAGCTTAACCAGATTAATTTCTTAAATACAATAGTCACTATGATGAAATATCTTTTGACATGTCATGGAATGGACTAGAGCCTGATTGGTTTTAATGACTTCCCCGCTTGTCATCTAAAAACAGAGCAAGGAATTGGGAGAGCAAAAAAGTAGTCAAATGAAATTAGGGAAACCCAAAGCTCTTGATAATTCCAGACTAAACTTAGAGTTCTAAAGGGCCCCTAATTTGACACCTCACTTTCTTGGGTTACAGACACAGTTGCATTCCTTAAAACCAATGACAGTCACAATGAAAGAAAAAGATCCTCAGGAGGAAGTAGCTGTCAAGGGTGGCTAGACTGGAAGTTTGACTTATCTTGACAGCAGTTTTGACTAATGGATTAACCCTCAGGATTACTGTTTGCGTACTTTTGCCTTTCTTCTACCTCTTCTTTTCTTTTTTCTTTTAAAGTAAATATCTCTAAGATGTTGTTCTATTGTCTGGATTTGGTTGTCACAATTGAAGAGATTGCTATTGGTATGAAGTGAGTGAAAGTCAAGAATGGTAGTAGACAGCCTACAATGTACAGACCAGCTTCCCCATAAAAAGAATTATCATACCCAGCATGATTATACCATCAAGGGGTGTGTGTCTTAAAAATACTAGGCATGTGTGGGAGGTGCACAATGCTTATGTTGTGATGTAATCAAATGCCTCCATTCAAGTTCTTGTTATACCATCTATATCCATCTTGTTAGAACATCTTTATGATATAAATGGCCCAAGTATCCATCTGTAGATGAAATATCCTTCTGTGATGAAAATACTTTCTCTCTGAGTGATGAGAAAAGATAATGCGTGCCATTGGCTCAGGCAGGAGACAAATTAGTTAAAATTGCCTACTACCCTTGAATATTAGCAAATTGCAGGTAACAAACTCATTCATTCCCAACCTTAGCTGCACATTCTGATTACCTGGGGAGATTTTGGAAAGCACTGGGGCTGGAGACCCATTCCTTGAAAATGTTGTTTTCATCAAACTCATTTGGGCATGTGGATGATGTGTCTTTCTAGTTTATTAGACAGGGCTCATATATCACTCGAGTTAATGATTGATTCTACTTTGTGAGTAACATTGCAGTGCCAACACGTTGGCTAATTCATTTGAGGGTCCAAATTTATTTTGACAATGAACTATGTAAAGAAACAGTTTTGAGCGGGGAGCCGGTGGCTCACGCCTGTAATCCTAGCTTTTCAGGAGGCTGAGATCTGAGGATCTCAGTTCAAAGCCAGCCTGGGCAGGAAAGTCCTTGAGACTCTCTATCTCCAATAAACCACTAGAAAACTGGAAGTGGCACTGTGGCTTAAGCGGTAGAGTGCTTGCCTTGAGCTGAAGAGCACAGGGACAGCACCCAGGCCCAGGGTTCAAGTCCCACGACCTACCAAAAAAAAAAAAAAGAAGAAAAGAAACAGTTTTGAGAGTTTGCTTAGGTGTGCCTAAAGTTATCAGTTTCCTCTGGAGGTTAGAAAGTGAGTCCCAAGATCTCCTTAAAATGCAATGGTCACTGGCTGGAGTCTGTCTGGGGACTCTCACAAGAACCTAAACATGCAGAATTTAAATTCATACTCAGGAGTTGGGTGCCAGTGGCTAATGCCTGTAATTCTAGCTACTCAGGAAGCTGAGATCAGAGGATCACAGTTCAAAGCTAGTCACACATGTCACACTCAGAATGCTAGGACGCCTCTCTGTTAACTTCTCCATGTGCATCAAGCCTTTCTTTGCATTATGTATTTTTTCTATACCACCTGAAGTAGGTGATGGAACCAGGTCAGCTCTGTCTTATTACCTGCTAGCTCCAGTGATACATTTTCAACAATGGGCATGGGCACTGTTTAATAAACAAAGCATGGCAGAGGGAAAACATAATCTTTACACCTAATTTTCTTGTTCCTTCTCTTCCCATAATCACCTGGAAATGAGATGATGACTATGAAGAGTAAGTGTGGATATTTTCCCTACAAGTAAGAATTCTAGAAAGGAGGTCTCCTTGGCCCTGTGGAAGTGTTAAGGGGTATATGTGTGTGTGTGTGTGTGTGTGTGTGTGTGTGTGTGTGTGTGTGTTTGTGTGTGTGTGTGTGTGTGTGTGTGTGTGTGTGTGTGTGTGTGCTGCAGGGAAAGGTACAGTAGGAAGAATTAGGGAAAGCCAATTGTGATCAAGGGAGTTAGCAGGTGCCAGTACACTTGCCACAAAGCCTGCCTTTCAGAACCATTGCTTGCTTTTTTTTTCTTTTTAACCACATCAAGTGGCAGATTAAGATTCAGCCTTGAAATGTTGCAAAAGAATTTAGAGGCAATGACTTAAATGAATTGATTTCCTGTTCACAAAAAAAATTTTATTCCCATACTATAAATATGCACCTGTGTGTGTATACATGCACACACACACACACACACACACACACACACACACACACACACACACACACACACACACACACACGATAACCTCAGAGAGTGTGACTAGTCATCTAGTCATTTAGGCCATTACATCAAAGCTCTCAGCTATTTTAAGACATATTGAAGCTCATGAGCTTCCTCAATTCTCAGCTGACCCAACAAAGGATATTTAATGGCCAGCTGACTTCCCATTATGTTTTCTGTGAATTTTAAGATGGCGTTAATTGGGAATCTTTGGAAAAGTGGGATTGTAGAGAGAATTACGTGGTGAAGCATCAACTGGCACTTTTTATTCCTTCAAGGAGCTGTGCTAGTGATGCCTTATGGAATATTCAGCTAGAAATAATTGCCACAGAGCACAGAATTGTAGAGCCTCAGGGAATTTGAGAAAATGCTTGCTTATCCCCTGACTTGGCTCTTCCATATATCCAAAACAGAGAGTGATTTTCCCAGCTCAAGACATAAAGCAAAAGGATCAGACAAGCTCATCTTGGTTTTTATACAAGTTCCATACAGGACCTTTTTGTTTTTATTTGCCAGTATCCGCCTCAGAAAAGGTGAAAAGCAACACTGCTAGAAAACTCACCACAACTGTGAATGCACAATATGATAAACAAGAGGAGTAAACATTGAAGTCACACGTCTGATTTTAATAAAACATTCTACCACTTCCTAGCTATCTCCTTTGGCAAGTTTTTTTAACCTATGGACCTCAAGCTCCTTCGAGTAGCAATGAAAACAATGGGATGCCTACCGCACAGCATCTCTGTGACAGTCACAAACAAGACATCTGTCATCATCTGGGCCACAGAGTTGGCCTTTAGTAAATAGTAGCTGCTGTCACCACAGCACGTTTTACTTTGGCCCTCCTGTTTTACTCATTTACTTCCTTTCTAGGGCTTTCCATGAAGTCTACTACTCTAATAACGCAAGCAATTTTGATGGTGCAAAAATAGGATTGGATCAGGTGACCTAACATAGATTGCAAGCAATAATTCTGAGTAGAAAGAAAGCATTAGTTAATCAGGATAAAAAATATAAGAGGGTTATTGAGAACCTCCCACTATGGTACTAAAACTATATCCACACTTTGGTTAGTTTTTGACTACCTTGGCTCCTTCTATCATAGAACTTTCCTACGGATCTTAGAAATTGAAAAATACCAATGTTGAATTTTCAGGAGAAGAAAATAATGTTATACCATCATCGAGCTTGCATTTATAACTCCTGTTAGAATTTTTCTCTGTGATTGGATTTCACTTTTAAGTGTCATGTTTCCATTTTTGGATGTTATGCTAGGAAAGGCATCTATGTTTAAAAGTAATCCTATTTTGTGATTGTCTTCTATACTTTTCTAATTATACAAGGTTAGTTGACAAACTTAGAAAAGTAGGATAATAATGCCTACCCTCAAGGAATATTGTTATAAGGTTTGAATTAAATATTTGAGCCTTTGTAAAACCTAAGGTATGCTATGTACTCTATAGATCATTTCTTCCTGTTCACATAGTCTCTTTAGGATCAAAGAGTGTCAGTTTAAAGGCATTTCTTTACTTTTAATTTTATATTTTTAATTGCCACATAATAATTACATATAAGATGCAACGTGAGGTTTCCTGTCTAGGTTCCAGAACTGAATCATGTTAATCCGCCTATCTATCACCTCAAATACTTATCATTTCTTTGTGATGAAGCTATTTGAAATTCTCTCCCTTGGCTATGTTGACCTGTATGAAACATCTGCTACTACAATGCGAGACAGATGTGGAGGAGCAGGAAGAGGAAGGGTTAGTAACAGGTACTAGGAGAGAGTTGTTTGGAGGCCCGGCTGAGTCCCAGGCTGCAGCAGCAGGCAGGCCAGGCTCTACAAGCTCCGCCCCCTTGGACTGGTTACCACAGTGCTTTAACCCATACTGGGCATTTTTCTATCATATACCAGAGGGCATGCTGAATATTCAGTGCCATATTTCTTTGCAAAGACTCGCAATGTGACTTTTGTTCCAGATTAAAGAATGGGAGACACATTGTTGGTGAGACACAGTGGGATGATTGTGCAGAATGTAGAATTGTTCCTGGGCTGATTGGATGAAAAATATGTCCAGTTCCTGGGCTCAGAAAAATAATAATCATGAAAAGTAGTTCTAGATGTCCCATGTAAACAAAATGCCTCTAAATGCAGGTACCATAGGTGGGGGTGAAGGCTTAAGTGACTGTAAATATCATGCCTTCACATGCCTTCATTGTGACTTCTAAAGAGAGCCAATGAAGACTTATGCATTTGGGATCAACATTAGCAAGACTAAGTATATTACAAGGCCAGGAGATAGGGGCTGAATCTCTTGTAGGTGGAAAATTCAATTGCCAGTATATTTATTTTGAATAGAGAAGCTAATGAATTAACCATCAGAATAATAGCATAGAATCTTCTCTTCAGCTCTTTTATTAGAAACAGAGAAACAAAAAATTTAATAAATAGATATATCTGAAAACTAAAGCAGTGAAACATTAGTTTTTAACATGAACACACACTTATTCTAAAACTTCCCCGTGTTATTTAAAATCATAAAAATAAAAATTTTGCGTTAAAATTCTATATACCAAAAGGATTAGTAACACAATCAGGCTGTGACTATGTGAAAATTTTGTCTGAAAATAGTAAGAAACAAAATTCTGCATATGGTTAAGGTCTCAACTATTTTAAAATAAGACCAGAAAAAGACTGGAGGAAAATATCCTAAAGTATTCAAGCTGCTTGCTTTTGAATGGCAGTGTAATGGCTGATTTTTTTTTCAGCTTTATATTTCTATTCCCATATTTCATCTAACCCTCAAGGAGAATAAAACTAATATTTTCTAAAGTAATCATATGTATAGAAATATACATATGTCTATTCATTATAATCCTGGACAGTTTGCTTTTTTTCCTTGCTAAATTAAAATTAATCTAATTAGGCTGGGATCTTTCTTATTTGTAATCTCAATTTTAATCCTGTTTTACTTTGAAACAGGATCCCTCCCTCCTCTTCCTCTCCCTCTCCTCTTTTCTTTTTCCTACCCTAAAACGGAGCGTGTGCTTTTTCTGGAATCCAAATTAGATGCCTTAACCTCACTGATTTCAAAGGCTGCGAAGTAACAGCCTCCAGTTTCCCGCCAGCACAGTTGCTGTGACTTTAAGAGTAACATTCCACTCCCCCCCCCACACACACATACCCACATACTTGTCCTCTCTGCACAGCAAGTGCCAAGCAGTGACATCTACTATAGTTTCTAGGACACGATGGTCTCTGCTCCACTGGGAGAAGAAAGAAAGAAAGAAAAGAGGGAGAAAGCAAGAGAAAGGGAAAACTCGCATAAACCCAGCTATGTTCCCAGAGGACCAACCACTTCCTCGCAGTAATCCTGAGACACTGTTTATGGCTGTGGGGCTGATAGGAAGCCTGGCTCGGTTGGTCGGTGCTGGAGCTGCAGGGCACAGCCTCCTCCTCCCGCTGTCCATTCATCATGAGGGGCTGTTGCGAAGTCCGGAGAGTGGGAGTTCTGCCTGGAGTGGCCTCTAGCTGTCTCCAGCTCAATGAAATGACCCTGTGTGAAAACTTGTTTTATGAGAGATTGGTTTATTTGTAACTAAACTACTTCCTCCGTTATTTGATAAGCTCAAATATTTGCTACTGATAGTCTGAGAGTGTCACATTTATTATCCTGTTGCAGGGCTAGCCCGACTGACTCCTTTGGACCCAACTAGGTTAACCCTTTGAGAAACAGCAGTGGACCAAGATCCTATTATTTTATTTATTTATTTATAGTAAAAAAAGGCCATTGCCCTCCTTCATGCAGTCATCTTTATTAGACCAACTAGGTCAGAGGAATCAAAGAGAAACCTTTCTGTTTCTAAAAAACAACAAAGAGCACTCTAGAAACAGGGGGCTTTGCTCACATCCTCAGGTACTAAAGCCTCCTCACACCGGAAGGGAAAATACTCTGTTTTACTCATCTCAATCTAAAACAATTCTGCACATATGTGAGTTTCTGAGCCCTGATGACTTCCTCTGGCTGGTTAGAATTCCCTTATCATTTGTGCAGGGCCAGCTCTGGGTAAACCCTGTAGCATTCTGCATTTTGACACTTTGCCTGTTGGGAGTCTGAGCTCATTTGCATTTGGCAGAACTTGTTTCCTGCTTCCCCAGAAGAGGGGGAGGGTGGTGAATGCTTGTGCAGTATTCACGCAAAAGGGCTCCAAGGGCTTTCTGGACATATAAAACTATGTTTCCAAGAATTAAGTGAAGCAGAATGAGGCAGATTTCATTCGAAATTTAAAAAAAAAAAAAAAAAGGAAGGAAGGAAGAAATACAGGCTTTGTTACATGCAACACACTTGGAAAAATCTAAATTAAAATATCTCTTTTAACACACTCACATTGGGAGTGTTTTCTCTAGCTGGTTACACAGAGCACTCAGTGAATGCCGAAGAGGCTAAGGAAATAACCACTTATGTGTGGCAAAACGTTCCAGCCTTGCAGAGATTTTCCCAAAAATCATTAGACCCACCAAAATGCTTTCCACTGGCGAGGTCCACACCTTCTTCGTCAGAGTTTCCACACTTCTCCTGCCTCCAGACCATCTGTCTGTATTTCCTGAGACAGGCAGTCATTTTGTAACTGAAAATGTAACCGAGTATATACTCATAAACCAGGGATCTCCTTGACTGTGGCCCCAAAATGAATTTTCCTCCTAACTTGCTTTAAGGTCACATTCCCTTCCCACCTCTCAAAGGAAGTCAATTGAGAGCAGCTACACTCCGAGGACTCACAAGGAAGGACTCATACTGGGAAGGAAAGCTAGGCAAACCTGTGCGGCCATGATGGTGGGTGGGAGGGATGAAGGAGTAATTGGATGGGTATCTACCTCTGGTTTCTTTTAGGCCCATTTCCTAGGAGCTAGACTCTCTATGCCATTGCCACAACTGCTAATTGTTGATACAAAGACTGGCCCAAGAGACAAGCCTGATTTGTGATTATCTGTAGTAGATTTTATATTTACAAAGTGTCAAGTAATACTATCAAATAGATTTTGCTGTTTAGTTCCATCTCCTCCTTCTTCTTGCATTTGTTTGTTGTTTAAAACTGCATAAAACAACAACAACAACAAAAACCCACCACCATGGGTTTATTCTCTTGTACTCTATTATTTATTTATTTATTTACTTTGCTGGTACTACGTTAAACTCAGGACCTTGATCTTGCTAGCTTGCCTGACACCCTACCACTTGAACCACAACTCTAGCCTAGTTTTTGTTAGTTATTTTCAATATGGACTCTTCCCAGGCTGTCTTTGAACTATTATCTTTCAGATCTCAATCTCCTGAGTAGCGAAGATTATAGGCATGGGCCACTAACACTCAATTTCCTCTCACACTATTTTAAACTGTATAGTGTCATACAGCTAATCTTGAGGACTTTTTCATTTTATGTGACTAAACTGTTGTGGACATGAAGTTGTAATTTTCTCTCATCTGGCAACCACCTTGTCCATCCACGAACTTGAAGAATGAATACCTCATACAAAGTACCACCAGGCAGTGTTGCTTCTCCTGGGCCTGTCTTATTCCACTTAGCATAATGTTCTCAAGTTTCTTCCAGGTTACCACGTGTCACATGATTTCTGTGCTTAATTACATTTTTATTATCTTTAAGCAGTTGTACAAAATGATTACCATTCAACATGCCAATTAATAATGTAAGCACAATTGCATCTTGATCATTAACATCCCTTTCCTCATTCTCCCTCACTCGCCCAACCTGATTTCTTTCTTTTTATGGCTGAATATTATCCTATTGTATCTGTAGGCCACATTGTATTAAGGCATTCATTTGTTGAAGGACATGAAGACGGTTTCTACTTTTTTGGCTATGATGAATAATACTGCAATGGACCTGAGAGTGCAGATATGTATCTGATAACGTGTTAGTGCCAAAATATATAAAGAACTATTATAACTGATAGACAAAAAACAACCAAATGGAAAAGGTACTTAAATAGGCCTTTCTCACAAAGGTGTTAAACAAATGGCCAGTGTTTGTTTCTGCAGCACATATACTAAAATTGGAACCATAGAGAGAAGATTAGCATGGCCTCTGAGCAAGGATGACACGCAAATTCATGAAGCGTTCCATATTTTTAAGGGAAAAAAACAAGTCATTTAAATAGGGATACAGGTGGACCCATTGCAACAATGAGATGTACAAGTTGTTATGTTGAAAAACAAACTTTACAACTTGGGGGGGGGAAGGGAGGGCTGGAGGGGGTCGAGTTTGTGGAAAAGGAGGGGAAGGGGAAACAAAGGAGGAGGCAACAATGTTTGATAAGAAATGTACCCATTATCTTGCCCATGTAATTGTAACTCCTCTGTACAGTATTTTCACAATTAAAAAAAATGGCCAATAAGTAATACATATAAAAAGCAAGATGCTTAGCATCAGTAATCATCTGGGAAAAGCAAATTAATACTACAATGATCTATCATGTCATACCAGTTAGGAAGACGATTATAAAACAGCAATGGCCAAAACAGAAAATACCTTGCGTTGTCAAGAATGTAGAGAAATTGGAACTCTTGTGCTCTATGGTAAAAAATTGTTTCAGAGACCTAGGAATACTGGTATCGCCAACCCTTATTGCCACTATGACATCTCTTCTGGTGGGTCACTTAATTCCCGACATCTTGATATCTTTTTCTCTTAAAAAAAATATAACTTCATTCACTTTATACAGGGCTGCTCTAAGAATTAATTGGGACTAAATTGAGTGAAAATTTTCTAAACTGCAACACATCGTAGAAATGTTTACTGTTACACAAATAAACAAAATGTCAGTTTTGTTTATCTTTTTCCCCTCAAAAAATAGAAAAGTAAGGCATTTTAGAATTTGAGTTTGCATGGTCTGGAGAGTTTGACAGGACCTATGAATTCCAGTTAAAAAATCAAGGCAATTCTGAGCAATCTTGGATAAGTAGTTTGGTCTTAGCATTGTTCGTTCATTCATTCATTCACTCAATAATCCATGTAATATTAAGTGCCTGCTAACATTAAACCAACCTCTCAAGTTTGAAATTAGAAGCACCTACGTATTCTGCTATTATCAATCTATCAATCACATAACATATAATTTTCAAACCAAGAGTAACATGGATTATTTTACTTTGCTATTACTGTTAATTTGTTTATTCTTTAAAATGGACATACTGTAGTGTCAACCTAAAACAAGACAATGGGATATTGCATAATGAAAAAGACACTATATAACAAGTTAAGCTTTTTCTGAACTTCTATTCCATAGAAGTTCTTTCCTTAATATTTTCATCAACACATTTCATTCAGCAATAAAATGATTTCTTCCTGCAATAAAAAATCCAAATTAGATTTCTTTATAGGCCAGAAAAGTTTGCCAAACATGCTTAGGAAAATCCCTGTGACTTCATGATTCGTCATTTGTATTGAAAGTTAGAAGGTGGGAAAATGGGAGAGAAAATATTCACTAATACATCTTAAAAACAAATGATTCATTTCTTAAACTTTTTTTTCAGAGAAACAGATTCAAGTCAAATTATAGGTCTGACAAACCATAATTAAGTCATAAGAAGAGTTATGAGGGACTGAGAGGTAAAGAAGTTCATGTTTCAACTTATATATCAATTTCATTTAGCATCACTAAAATTAGGTCTTTCCTGCTACAAATTCTTTTAGTTTCTGAAGTCATTATTTAATGAAAAAGGAAATGGGATATTAGAACCTACATATATACATGACCAAATGGGATTAAGCATTGGAAGGAATTAGTATAAAATTTAAAATAATGTACATATACAAACATGGAAATTAACAGGGATCCTGCCCTAGATTCAGGAGAATAGATTTCATTCAACAATTCAACTGTTTCAAAAGTTTCTAAAATTCCCTTTGACCTTACCAGCATCTCTGTTTGGACAGTTGTAAAATGTGAGCTAGAGAAGCATGTTAATTTTCGACATAAACATTATTATATATATATATATATATATATATATATATATATATATATATATATATATATGTAATGGCAGTGTCAATATTGAGTTGAAATAAAAGATTCTAAATTTTTAGCTTGCTAGTAACTGGGGCATATTTTTCCTGCTCCTTTAAGTCTTGGTTGTATGTTTTATTAAAGATGCAAATGACAAGAAGGAATCATAACTGTTACTTTGATAAGTCAGGAATCTTTAAACTGAAAATCATTTTTATTTTTTAACGTTTATAAAATAAAAATTTGATGCTTAAATAGGGATACAGGTTAACCCATTGTAACAATGAGATGTACAAAACACTACGTTGAAAAGGAACTTTACAACTTTGGCGGGGGGGGGGGGGGGGGGGGGGGGGGGGGGGGGTAGTTGTGGAGGTGAGAGGGAAGGGAGGGGGGGTAGTTGTGGAGGTGAGAGGGAAGGGAGGGGGGGTAGTTGTGGAGGTGAGAGGGAAAGGAAGGAGGAGGCAACAATGCTGGATAGGAAATGTACTCATTACCTTGCTCATGTAACTGTAACACCTCTGTACAGTATTTTTACAATAAAAAAACTACAAAAAATAAAATAAAATAAAAAATTGATATTATGGTGTATACTAGATAGGTGATATGTGTTAAAATAAATGCTTGAGAGCTGTGTTCAATCTAGACCACAGTGTATAGGTTTGGGGCTTTATCATTTCTTTTTTGGGGGGGGGATCCGGTTGTGGGGCCTGAACTCTAGGCCTGGGCTCTGTCCCTCAGCTCTTCAGCTCAAGGTTAGCGCTCTACCGGCTTGAGTCACAGCGCCACTTCCGGCTTTTTTCTTTTTGCTTATGTGGTGCTGAAGAATCGAACCCAGGACCCCAGGCATGCAAGGCAAGCGCTCTACCACTGAACCACCTTCCCAGTCCCTGGGGCTTTAGCATTTCAAATTGCAGTCAGTAGAAGAGAATCCAGTACAAGAGGAAGCTACATATTAATGTCATTTATCAATGAGAACTGGATAGAGTAATTTGATTGGGCTGTGTTAGCCCAATCAAGTGCAACTTAGATAGGTAATGTTTCTGGCTAATAACAGTTCGTTCATGACCACTTTAATAAGCATGTTATTAGACATCCTTGTCAGAGGTCTAATAACTTTCATTTCAGAGTCTTCAATTCTGTGGGGAAAAAAATGGAAGTACAAAAATGTAAAGGGAGCGCTTGTGGTCTGAACAGGGTCCATGCAGTTAGCACATCCCCTTCTCCAGCTGGGAAACATCCAAAAGCAACAAGGAGAATGGGAAACAAAAATGTGCAAACTCCATTTTCAGTGAAAGTAGAAGACTAAAATCCTTGGAGCCCAGATGAAATGTCAAAGCTGCCAAGAGCAGTGGAGGCTGGGTGGGTAAAAGCCGGAACCATGTAGGAGGAAACCAAGAGAAATAGCAGCAAGGGCTCAGTAGCAGAAGCAAAATTCAGCTGCCAGAAGTGAGAATGCAATCTGTTTGCTAAATCTAGATCCTCTTTGCAACCTAGTATTTAAGTAGTATGGCCTGCAACACCAGCAACCCAAGACCCGTGCTGATTTTGACATACAACATAAGATCTAAATAGAAAAACGATGCACGTCACCGTCATATGTAAAGAGAACCTGCTTGTCCAGTGATGAGCGGGTTTAAGGTAGCCTCTGTAAGCTGGATGCTGGTGGCTCATGCCTGTAATCCTAGCTATTCTGGAGAATGAGATCTGAGGATCATAGTTCAAAGCCAGCCCTGGCAGGAAAGTCCTTGAGACTCTTATCTCCAATTAACCAGAAGTGGTGCTATGCCTGAAGTGGTAGAGTGCTTGCCTTGAGCTGAAGAGCTGAAGGACAGCCCCCAGGCCCAGAGTTCAAGCCCAACAACCACCAACACCACCACCAACAACAAAAGCCTTTACACTATCTTACACTTACTACCTGTATCCAATATGCAGCAACCCTGGTGGCCTGCACACAACACAGCATGCCTTTCCAAAGATGAATCCAAAAGAAAAAACAAGTCTGTGTTCCATAAGATGATATTACAGGGGAAAATACAAAGAGGAAATACAAAATACCAAAAAGAAAGAGAGAATACCTAGCCTGGAGCTACAGAGTCATTAATGCAATAGAGACTGGAAGCAGACTGCTTTATATATCTCTGGAACAAGCTAATTTGCATCACCATGACTCAGTTTCCTCAATTTGTTGAACAGAGTTCAAGGTAATACCTTCTGCATGGAGTGGTTAAATAGACTAACATTTGTTAACACTCTTAGAATTATGCAAAACACAGAGTAAGTACTGCTCTCTCATCCCATCATTCCTCTACCCATCTGTTCAGCTGAATCTCAATTTGAGTATGAAGGTAAGAAACCATATTTTTTTGAATAAAACTATTCAGGTAATTTAAAAATCTGTTAGAGGACCAAAGAGACCATAATAAAAGGACTGGTAGTAGTACTGAGAACTGACTGTATTCATCTGTACAACTAAGACTATATATAACAAGTGCATGCATTATAGGATCAGAGTCAAATCGTGTGTATATTTGAATAATAGAAGTATGGAAGAAAATAGAGGAAAGGAACAGAAGGGTTTTTAAAATAGATATCACACACCTATATAAATGAGGAATATTATTCAAAGCTAATACGTAGAATCTTTTGCTTCTGTTTGATTTTGGTAGTATTAGAGTATGAATCTGGGGCCTCATCCTTACAAAGTAGACCTTTTACAACTTAAACCATATGTATCCAGTCCTTAGAGCCAATAAGCCAAGTGCTAGTAGTATACCTAATAAGTAAACATAACAAACACTAATAAAATTTATGTAATTATTTGACAGCAGATAGAGGAATAAAAAGGCAGGAAGACAATGAAGCTAAAATGTATTAATCTCACCAGTTCCTAAGGGAAAGGGTATAGGTGTCATGATTGTTAGACACTACTTCCCTTCTTCTGCAAACTTTCTATAAACTGACCTTGTGTGCACAGAGCCATGCACAAATGCCCTTCGATGGCTGTAGCCCTGACCTCTTTCCCATTGCAGTAGACTAAGGATGCCTGGATTCGAACAGCAACAGAAGTGGATACCCAGTGTATCCACTGTAGTGTCATATTATAGCACTGTCTTAGCCCATGCTACAGGCAGTCCTGGAGGACTTTCTACCTGTGTTGGAAACCATGGCCCAAGACAGAAAACAGGTAAGAAGGAAATGAGGTGGGAAGATAGTCAGAAGTTAACCTCCAAAAAGGAGCAGAAGCTCTGACTTTTGTGCACAGAAACAGAGCTGCCATTCTCAGCCAGACAGTAAGAATCCATAGCCCTTTCTTTCTCCATTTTCTGCTACTTTTCACAGGTTGGGTTGCCTACAATCCAATGGGATGTTGAATATATGAAGGAAGTCTCATCAGGGTGACATTACAGGCATGTGAGATAAATAAAAGCTGAGTCTCCAAAAAAGTAAGTGACTAAACCAAATTTAACTATAGGAGGTGATGAATATGTTAATTAGCTTGGGAATTCATTAACTGGGAATTTGAGGCAGATCTATTTTACTCCAAAAGTTATCGTGGTCTTCACGGTTTTGATAAATAATGTCTTCTTTCTTACTCACAGGGGTGCTGTTAGGATCAGACATGTGTAATTCCTAAAAAGCACCCAAATGGCTCTGAAATATGACATGCATATATATGTTATGTTGTTCAGCTGCAGGATATTTGACTTTACTATTAGAGAAAGATGATATCCAAATCACAGGGAAAAAAATAGGTATTTCATCCATAACTACTTCCCAAAAGTCAGCAGATTCAAAGTGCTGCACCTTTTCCACTTCCCTGCGGGAATTTCTCAAATTCCCACCTCCTTGTCTCTCAAGAACATATTAACATTATTTACAGATTCAAGTGTCATCTCCCCCAGAAAATGTGTACTGCTTTTTTGTTGTTGTTTCAATTATCTTTTATTAGGTAGTCACCTTTCTATTTCTCTAACAAAACACCTGAGATAAACAAGTTGTATGAGAAAAGGTTTAAGGTCCGGAATATGTCTTGCAAGCTCAAGGCTCTCAGTTCAAATCTCAGTATCACCAAAATATGAGAGAGAGAAAAGTTTCATTTGGCTCAGAAATTTCAGTCCATAGTTGGACTGAAATTGCTTTTGGGCCTGTGGTAAGGCAATATTTCATGGTGGAAACAGGAAATCTGTGCATCTCATGGTGAGAGAGAGACAGACAGACAGACAGACACAGAGAGACAGAGAGACAGAGAGACAGAGACAGAGAGACAGAAACAGAGAGAAAGAGACAGAGAGACAGAGAGAGAGGGATAGGAATACCCAGTGTTCTAATTTCTCCTTCAAGGACATAACTTTCTTCTACTACATGCCACCTCTTTAGGGTTCCTCCACATGCCAACAGTCCCATAGCCTTTAGTGAATATTCCATATCCAAACTATAGCACTTTAAAATTGATATTGTATATGTGTTGTTCAACATGATGATTAGATACATAAATACATTGTGGAATGGATAAATTTAGCGAATTCATGTATACAACATTTCATGTATTTAGCCCTTCTTTTTTGTAAATAGTAAGAGAACTTAAAAATCTACTCTCTTAACAGTTTTCCAATACATGATGCTTGTAACTCTAGTTGCCATGGTGCAAAGTAGATTTTTGTTTAGCTGAAATTTGTGTCCTTTGGATTAGCAACTCCTCTAATCTTCTATTCCCCAGAGTCCCCCCCACCTCCCCAGTCCCTGGCAGCTACTATTTCACTCTGTTTTTATGAGTCTGACTTGTAGATTCCTCACATATGTGAGTTTGTGTGGTATTTGTCTTTCTGCATCTCCAGATACTTAACAGCTGTTCTACAATTTAAGTGTATCTATAGCTCTAACCTCATATATAGGGACATCTCTGTTTATTCTATGCCACTCCTTTGAAAACAGGGCTTTAGTATTCACTGAGCAGCCAGGCTAGCACAATGCCAAAGAGCTTATTAGCCATTTAATAAAAGCTGCAGAAACACACAACATACAGTTTGCTACTGCAATGTCCCCCAAAACTCATATGTTGGAGGGCTGGTCCACATATGCTACATTCAGAGGTGGGGCCTTGGGATAATTAGATGATTACAGCCCTGACTTCATCATTAGATTAGTCTACTGATGGATTCATAAGTTGATGGTAATATTGGAAGATCTGGAAACTTTAGGGAGTGGGGTCTAGTTAGAAGTAAGTCAATATTGGATAGCCTGAAGGTTACTGACACATCCCTAGCCTCTTCCTTAGTCTTTCTCTTGGCTATCTGGCCATCATAGGATAAGCAATCTCCTCCTCCCACAAGCTTCCATCTTCATTATGTTCTAAGCCATCACAGGCCCAAAGCAATGGAGCCAACCACAGACTAAAACCTCAGAAATAATGAGCCAAAATAAATACTTCTTCCACTAAGTTGATTTTCTCACTGTGATAGAAAGCTGAACCAGTACTTGTGGCTTTGTATAAACTTTATCAAGCATATATAGTTTCTTGATGCTCATTTGAGTAGGAAAATACATATACAAGGCCTTTAAATTTTAAGCTTAATGTCATATATAAGTATATATATATATATATATATATATATGTATGTATGAATATTAAGACTAATACTACCAAGCATTTGTTAAGGATTTCTATGTTATTTGGGTTACTAATTTCATTTTTCTATGCCAACAATTATAAAACCTAAGTTGACAAGATATTGGCTTTTGTTGGAGAGGAAGAGTTAAGTAAATTGTCAGCAAGTCAGTGCCTAGCAAATAATAGCTATCAAGAAGGGAGAGACAGAGAGGATGAAGGCTTTCAGTGCTCTGAGTTGAGAGTAAGCAAGGCCAAAGTGAGGGGTAACTGGCCAGAACTAGGGCTCAGTAGGGTCGTGGGTGAAACCAGGCTGTGAGTCCCTGTTCCTGCTTTGCATTCCCTTCCCACTGACAAATAATATTACAGAAACCTAATCCAATCATCACTGGAGAATTTTACCACTTTCCAATAATAGGGTTTCACAAGAGAAAATATCACAAGATCATTATTAAAAGAAAAATGGAATATGCAGAATCATTCCAGGAATCACAGCAGCTAAAGGAAAGATGTAATTTAAGCCCTGAACAGAAAGACATCATTTAGCTAGCCTCATTTCTTTTAGCCCCAAATCCTATATACATTGAGATATTCCAGGAAAATTCAAACCACAAATTCAAAAGCATTTTGTCAATATGATCCCATTATGGCTCATAAAAGCTCTCTGTGGGGAGGATCCAGAGTTCATGTCCATGTTACCATCATGAAAATTCAAGTGTGAAGTCATAGGTTGCTATGACTCCTTGGGGTCCAGATTCAAGTTGTGTTAACTGTAGTTGTTGTTGTTGTTGTTTCTGATAACATGCTGATTTTTCATAGGGTCAGGATGAGGTTTGATGAGGGCGTAGCAGTGTGATGGACTATGGAGGGAAGGCAAGACATTTTGCCAGGTATCTCTTTTAATTTCAGGTTTGCAAGAAACCATCAGTCAAGAACTTCTAGTCAAAATCTTCCAATAATCCAATACTAATTGTTTTCAATCCAATACTACTTGTATTCATATCTAGCTTATGGTTCTCTATCTTATACAAATGTATAATCATGGAGGAATTCAATCATTAAATACTCACTGAGTGCCACATTTCTAGCAAAAACTGAGATCTAAAAAGGAACACATAAGATGAGCAGAAACTATGCATAAGGGTAAGAAAGGTCAAATGTGTAGAGAGCAAATTAAGGCTGATTTCATATTCCAATCACACAGCGTAACAAGAAAACAAGACTCAAAGGTTGGTTAAAAAAAAACAACCTGTCAGCCTATATGTGCTTTGGAATTTATTTCATTGAACAAAGCAAAGTTATGAAACCTTGCAGCTGGTGGCTCAGGCCTATAATCCTAAATACCTGGGAGGCTGTGATCTGAGGATCACAGTTCAAAGCCAGCCTAAGCAGAAAAAGCTGTGAGATTCTTATCTACAATTAACCAGCAGAATACTGGAAGTGGAGCTGTAACTCAAAGTGGTAGAGTGCTAGCCTTGAGTGAAGAAGCTCAGGGACACCACCCAGACACTGAATTCAAGCCCCACAGAAAGAAAAAAAGGAGGTTGGTGTTTCTGAAATGTGTTTTTGGAAGATGACCCTGTCAGCAGTTCAAATATTTGTTGTTCAGTAGAACTAAGTGAGATCTGGGATTCATACATTGCAATAGTCCTAGTAGAGAATGATGAGAAACTTTACTTGAAAAGAAAATGTAGATGTAGCATCAAAAGGACTTGGCAAACCAGGCATAGTGTTGTACTCCTATAACCTAGTTCTTGGGAGGCTGAGGAAGGATAATCAAGAATTGAGTCAACTAGAATACATAGCAAGACTCTGTCTCAAAAGATTATTTTACAAAAGAAAGACTTGCCAACTCACAGTATCAGAGTAAACAGAAAACAAAGAAATGAGATTGTCTAATCTGTAGGACTAGATGTCTAATACTTGCATTAGCTATAAGGTAGACACACCAAAAGAATATTAAACATAGAAAGCACATGTGGAAAAAAAAACTGTGAGTTCAGGTTCTAACTTGAGATCTCATTGTGGAGGGATGCATAATTATATACTATGTGACTAATAAAAGTGAACATTCAGTGTAATGCAATTGCTTGTACTGTGGGCATTCTCATCTTCTTCTGGGAAACTCTCCCAACTCAACACTTGGCTCTAGTCATTGTAAGCCCTTGAGAGTTGTTCAGGAAATTGCATGTTGCTCATGACTGTACTCTAAAGTTGCATACCCAGGAAAAGACAGGCTCTGATGCGTTTCATAGAATCAAGGCTATAATAGGATGAACATAGGCCTAGGGAAACCTCAGCCCTCTCAGGATCTACTGTAGGCAAAACCACAGGTGGGCATAGACAGAGTAGCTGACACACACCGAGGGGCAAATTTGAAATGCACACTGGAAATATATATTGGATGAAGGATTAAACAATCAAACAGGAAGAGATAGAAAGAGAGGGCAAGCTAACCCCAATCAGCCAGCAATCAGTTAGCACCTGGCTAATCTAAGTCTTTTCATGTTATCTGTCTCCTAATATTGGCACAGAAAGCTCTTCAAGGATATGATGTTGCAATACTATTGGAAGAAGTAGATACATGACATTTGTTACCTAGAAATCAAAGAATTTTTTTCAAAAATGTAATAAATTTTTAAAAAGAGATTATTTTTATGTAAGAGATATGTATAGATGAAACTGGCATTTGGGGTGTTTGCTTTGTTTGCAGTCTGGAAGGGCTTCAAGATAAAGGTAAAACTCGATTCACTTGATCTTTATTTAGAGCAGCAGCAATATGAAATATGAAACAAGTGGCTATTCCTTTAAGTTCAATAGTCAGAGAACAAATAAGAAGTCAATCCCCACCTCCTCCCCCATGCAGAGCCCTAGTGAGATCCTTTTCTATCTCAACAACAACTCTATTGTGATTAAGACAATCGCTGCATGTATTTTTTTCCCCTCAGTTTATGGGCACAAGTTCCCTGGAGTCAAAGGGACTTCAGTGCATGTGAATGTAGCCTGAAGTCTTAACATACTTATTGATTAAACCCTGCTTCTTACAAAGAACCCCTGTATATTTAAAATTTTTATATTGCCTTGAAATTTTTGTTTGTGCATGCCTGTTATCTGAAATGTTGCAATTTCTTTTTAAAATAACATTGTATATTGGTAGCAGGAAAATGCTATATGCATTAAATCCATATTTGCTCACAAAAATCAATAAATAATCATTGCTTTTCCATGAAACAAATATCCTACAGAAGCCAGAATGATCTTATTCTATAGTAAGTATATTTAAATGCCATTTTGCACTTCAGATAACATTTTTAAGCCACACCAAAAACAAACCAAAAAAGAACATTCATAGCAACTACGTTCACTATAGAACCAAATAAAAAATAATCTAAATATGAATCAATGGGCAAATAAATAAAATGCACCTCTGTACAACGCAATGCTACTCAGCAATGAAAAGTGAAGGGTAAGTATTAAGTCAAATGGGTGAGCTTGAAAATGACCATACTATGTGAAAGGAACCAGGCGGAAATCATGAATGCTATTTGCTCTTGCTATTTGCTCTAACATACACAAAATTCTAGAAAATACAAACTAGTCTACACTGACAGAAAGCATATTCAGGGTGATTTCAGGGTGGTGAGCGGGAAGAGACTGGAGGAAGAGAAAGAGGGATGGACAACAAAAGTATATAAGGCATTTTTTGCAGAGATAACAATATTTTATATTGTAATAATTGGAATTTGTTTCACACAGGCATACTTGGTCAAAACTCACCAAATTGTATTGGTGAAACTGATTCACTTTACTAGGCATAAGTTGTAACAATGAAACTGTCCTGGGACTTGAACTCAGGCTTAGTGGTGTGCTTGAGTGTTTTTACTCAAAGCAAGCACTCTACCACTTAAGCCACAGCTCCATTTCCAGCTTTTTTTTTTTTTTTTTTTTTTGTAGTTAATTGGAGATAAGAGTCTCAAGCACTTTCTTGTCCCCGGCTGGCTTTAAACCATGATCCTCAGATCTCAGCCTCCTCAGTAGCTAGGATTACAGGTGTGGGTCACCACTGACCTACCAAAACTGATGTTTAAAGTGATCTATACCTCTTTGGGCCACTTAACCAATTCTATTTTGACTCAGTAGATGAGTAGATGGAAATGTGAGCTGATGTGGGAGGTATCTGAAGTCTGGGAGATATGATGATTTGCCCTTGGCTAGTAACTAACTCCCAGGGTGGGAAGAGATAGCTGCAAAGCGTGGTAACTTCAACATCTTCTCTTGTGGCTCTTTTTTGTTGTTGTTACTTTAGTCAAGTGCAATATTCTGCAGAAACCGGTTGTATAAAACAGTTAAAGCTGAGCTTCTCTTTTTGGAGCAGGTTGGGTATATAAATTTGGGCGAAAGAAGGAAGGAAGTGGATACCAAAGGCAGGAATTTCAGGACTGAGCCCTACTCAATGAGGGAACACAGATTCAGAACTCACATGTCTCTTCTGTCATTTACAAACTGAACAGACAAGAAATCATGGTGCATAGAGAGCTGAGGGGTGGGGGAGGGAAGGTTGCACATGAGGTGAAGGGGTTCTTGGAAACGGTCACAGGATTTATCAGTGTTTACATTGTTTACTTCAGGTTGCCTGTCAGTTACTGTCGCATTCTGCAAGTTTACTACTTAGCATAATGCAACCATGTCTGAGGAGCTGATATATTGCTTCCTCTCAAGAGTGTCTGGAATGAAGATAATTGTTACCCAATAAACCACACAGACGAATTCAGGAACACTGGATCAATGGTGTTACCTCCGTGGCAGTAGGGAAAGGAATAAGCAAAACCCTGAGCTTTATCTTTGCCTCCACTTTCTCCTGCATCTAGGCCGTCATTGTGACAGACTCACCCAATTGATTCTTAGTCGAATAATTCAACTTCTCTCTACCTTCATGGTCACTGCCATCCATCAAAACAACTTATGCACCTCCTCTCCCCAGGACAGCGAAGGTCCAGACTCATTCCTGCCAAGTCATTTCATAAGTAGTAGCAATTCCCACAGTTGCTCTAAAGTCCTTACAAAGCACCTCATTCCCTTCAAGAAAAAGGCCAAATGCTTCAAGTTTATAAGGTCCTCATGAACTGCATTCACTTTTGTCAACATCTTTTGTCACATGTCAGTGATCAACATGATAGAGCTCCGTCTTAGAAAGAGCATATGACCCAGGCATAGGGTAAGAAGGCGACTCCCAAAGAAGGGACGGTAGAGGAAGCTGAACCCTGTCTTGGCTGAAGGGAGTGGGGGCTAAGGGAAGGAGGGAAAATGAATGCATGGAAAGAGGAAGAGTTAGCAAAGAAGTCATCAAACTCAAGGGACAGAGGTAGAAAGGGAACCGGGAAACTTGAGACACAGGTATGGCTGGGATTGATGGGAAAGGGAGAAGGAGGGCAGGGATGACAGTGATTAATATATATTACATACATAACATGTTGAACTATATGAAAATAAAAACATTGGGTGGGTAGCAGGAAGAAGTGGAGGTAAGGTGAAACATGAATGGTGTCAGATAGATGAAGAGGAGAAAGAAGGAATGTTCATGAAAGAGAAAATAGAGATATTTCTGGAATCCCAAAGACCACGTTCAAGGAAGTGGGCAAGTTGTATTTCACTTCAGTAAATATCTCTTGAATGAATTGTCTGGGTAAGTCCTACAAAGGCCACCACAAGAGGCTTAGACTACTGGTTGATTCTAGATTAAGGTAACATTTTGCTGCAGGTAGACCCATGCTGCCTTCTTCTAAAATGAAGTGACACAAAACCAGTTAGGTTCATGACTCAATATCTCTTCTAGCCGAATATTACAAGTAATAGGAGGTGAATGTCATTCAAAGGCTAAAGTTTTAATTTTGTAAGACTCTATGGACACATTGTCATTTTCCAATGTTTTATTCTTTCCTTAATACAAAGAGTCTGCTAGCATTTTTATTCACAAAGCACTTCTATGATTAAGTTTCGGATTAGCTGTGGGTATAAGGACCCTATCCAAGGAGACTAATGCATTAAGGTTAAAGAGGAAAAATACTGGTAAGGTTTAAGAATGTTAAGATAATTGGGCCCAACATGCGTAAATTGCTTTCAGATGAAAGGCTCTATAAACACTGAAAAAGAAATCCTCTGCATGCAATCTAGAGAAGAAAAGGTTTCCATTTGTATAGCAAATTAGATTCAGGGATTTCTGTAGGTCAGCTTTTTTTTTTTTTTCACAAGAAACTCTCCTGGCACCTACTGCCTCCGAGCCTGTGACTGAGTGGTAGAAAAGCTTTGGTGACTACAGCAGTCTTTGCCTTGCACTTGTCCCACAGCAATTACATTGGAAGGGGTCCGAGACTTGTGGAGTGTGGGATACATTTGGAGAAAGACCACAATATGTAAACAAAACCTGCCAGTTTTCCAAAATACTTAACCACAAGACTTCACATTTTGGCAGCATAGAAAGAGTCAAATGTGCTTTATTCTGAGAACAAATTTTATTCTCAGCAGGAAAAATTATGACTATCAGCTCAAGGAAGCAGCTACCAATACCAATACCAATAACAAAGGGAAAGAAGTTTAGAGACACAGCCAATCTGTAATAATAATAAAAAAATAAAAGTAGCCTGCCTGCAGGTGGGGCGACGGTTATCAGGGCAGCGTTGATACCAATAGAATCTGTGAAGCATACTCATCCTATGACAGTTATTGCTAAAGAGACCTCATTAGTGGCTTAACACTTTACGTCAGGGAAATCTCACATATAGCAGCAACAATTGAATGACATCATTGGATCCTTGGAAAAGCTATAATTATGATTTTTAAGCTTACCACCATAAGAGTGTTACATTTTATGTCATTGTTATAATGTGGCCTTGCCTACCATACTTTTTAGATCATCGCAACATCAGAATCAAGTGATCCATTTTTAAGTGTTACTATATTGGTCTAGATTTTAATATTGCTATTGATCAATGAGGTACAATAGAAAACTCACATCTGAACATGACAAAGGAGCTCTTCTGTCCACTGGAAAGAGGCACCCAGAGCTATCTTACCAAGTCTGGAGATCCAGAAAGACAAGCAGTGCAGCTTGTAGCAGGGATGCTGCTGGCCTTTCTGTGAGCATGAGTTATGGATTCTAGAGAAAGTTTGAGCTTCCCTACGTAGGGGCTTGATAAGCCCCTTAAAACAAGCAGAAAGTGGGAGTGACTCCAGTTACTGTCTCAAGAGGGGAGTTAAGAAGTCTGGTGCTAGTGGCTCATGCCTGCAATCCTACATATTCAGGAGGCTGAGATCTGAGGATAGTGTTTCAAAGCCAACCTAGTCAGGAAAGCCAGCAATACCATTATCTCCAATTAGCTATCAAAAAGCTGCAAGCAGAGACAAGAATCAAATGGCAGAGCATGAACTTTGAGTGAAAAAACTAAAAGACAGTGCCCAGGCCCTGTGTTCAAGCCCCAGTAATAGCACTAAATAAATAAATAAGAGTTATGAAATGTCGCTGGGTGCTGGTGTCTCATACCTGAAATACCAACTATTCAGGAGGCTGAGTTCTAAGGATCATGATTTGAAGCTAGACCATGGAGAAAAGTCCATATGACTCTCATTTCCAATTAACTACAAAAAATCGAAGTAGATTTGTGGTTCAAGTGGTAGAGCACTATCCTTGACCACAAAAGCTGAGAGACAGTGCCCAGGTCCTGAGTTCAAAGCCCCAGGATGGAGCACCAAAGGAAGAAAAGAAGATGAAGTTAAAGACAAGTCAAAGACAAAACAAAGATGAAGAAGAAGACAACAACAACATAGTCTACATCTACTAAAATCTTATAGTGATTTGAGATAAAATGCCTTTTTTAAAAAAGACATTTATTCACTGATTCTATTTAAGAAATATTTGCTGCATAGTGACTGTCTCCTTTTTGTTGGGTATGTTTAAGCCTGGTACTGAGAACAGCACAGTAAGAATAAGACTTTCTGGACCCTAATGGAAACTGTCTGGCAGGTACACAACACAAATGTAGTTGTATGAATGTGAGGATGTGGAGATAAAGTGATACAGATAGAAACACATGAAGTTAAGAATAGGAATATATTTGGGGGAGGGAAAGAAACCATAGAGAGAGAGAGAGAGAGAGAGAGAGAGGAGAATGTTTCATTTCTCACCTCACTGAGGAAGTTACTGGGACATAATCATTTCTTCCCCATTTCCCAGTAGCCAAGCTCAGACATGCTCTCTCCTAAGAATCTGAGCTTTGAGAGCATGTGACAATAGCTCAGAAGCAATTAGAAACTCTTCAAGAATGTCATACCAACAGGGCTCTCCAAGGCCACGCCCCCATACTCCTTTTACAGACATAACAGTCCTTTGTCCTGAGGTCCTGTGGAGTTAGTACTCCACCTCCTAGCAATATTTCACTCCGTACAGTTCAACAATCGTACCACATGTTTTCATGTTTCTGTGTCTTCTCGCACATTCAGAGTTCTCTCAGGATTTAAAATACCATGTTCCTCCTACTCACACATCTGCATCTCCTAAATAATTTCTAAGTCACCATTTATGACTGGGCTCGGATAACTTTTCCTTCAAAAACGTTTCTGGGACCTAGTTACAATAGGTCTCTATCATAGTATCACATTGTGTCCACAATATCTTTTTGCCTTAGTCCTATCCATTATTAATTCTAAGCAAAGATCTATATTTTTTATATCTCCAGCACTCATCAAATTTTTAGCCAAAAATTAAGCTCCTAAAAAATATATAGACTCAAATTGTGTATATGAGGTTCTTAATTGCACTAATCATTAAATTATAACCTCTGGCTTTGCAGAGGGTCCTTATTTTTATAGTATGCATTATTAATGCTTATGTAAGAACTGTGGCTCCCACCTTAGTCTGGCAATTTTGATAATCAATAAGATGTTGGTAGAAAAGCTAAAAGGTAGCAGTGATAGAGAAAATAGCAAGACAAGAAAAAGAAATATGAGGGAGGAATGTTTCAAAAAAGATGAGTCACAGATGGATACATTTGCAACATGAAGAAGGAAGGAGTAGGAAATGAGGAGGCTTAATTATGGTGCATGATTCAATCACAGTTAAACTACTGGGTCTTGCTTCCAGAATTTTCACTTCTATTTAAACTGTATAAATCAGACTTCTTGATGCAATCTATTTCTGGTAATACACATTTGGCCCTGACATGTATAGCTCCTGTCATGGGCCATAGCAACCTGCAAAATATAAAACCCAGATTCCTGACAGTGGTGAAATGAGTCCTGCCCAAATGTCCTGGACAGCCATGGCAAAAGCCATCTTGAAGGACAATGATCTACCCATCACCACATCCATCAAGAGTGCCTTTTCCATCTCTAGACAAACGCTAATAGTCCTTCAGCTTTAATTGAAGAAGAAGGGTTGAAAGTTAAAGGCTGAAGGTTTTGATGCTAGATCATGCTAAATTAAACCCTGCCCTGTGACTTCCTGGTTTGTATGACTTACAGTAAGTTATATAACGTTCCAGGCTCCGATCCTCTCTCAGGAAGGAGGGCAGCCCAGTGCCTAACTCACAAAGATTTTGGAGGGGGAAAAAGTGTTGGCATATTGGTGATATTTTAGCATAGTTTATTGCTACGTGATCAGTAATTTTTTTCCAGATGATATTATATAACTCATTGAGTCACATAAGCCTGACACCAACTCCTCCTCCTGTGTCTTCCAATCAAATGTACAGTATGATCCCTTTACTCTGCCCTAGTAATATTTCTGGGAGAACATGATTCTCTGGCCCTCAGTCACTATCTCTCTGTCACCTACTACCAACTTAGAAACCACCTCTGAATGACATTAGATTTAAGTGTAGTCACACTTTCAACATTTGGAGACTGAGCACATACGTGTATGCTGCTACTTGGCTCATGTGTAGAAACACATACATAAGCCAGTGAGTAAGCCTGGCTGAAGTTCAACCTTTACCCTCTAAACCTTAATTAGTATTTGTGAATTTGGGCATTCTGGAAAGTTTCAAGATGTTTCCTTTACAAATGTCAAGGGGACCATGTATGTTGAGTCCAGGCTTTTAGGGAAAGCTTATGTGTAACTAGAAACAGATGTATCTTAACTAAATGTAGTTGGGATGGTCTGAATGATGTACCTCCAAGTGGGTTGTATAGCCAACGCCTTTAAGCAAATCTCAAATGTCACCTCCTCTATAAAGTCCTCTCAACTTTTCCCAAATAGTATCTGGTCTTTCTCCCTGTATGCTTCCATGGTACTACATCATTACAACACTAATCACTTTAACTGTTGGCCCCTTAGTTAAGGATGCTACAATGAACAACATATACAGGGTAGCTCTTACAGTTCTGGAAAACAGAAGTTGAGATCAGGATGCCAGATCCTGGGTGGGTTCTGGGGAGGATGGTTTCAGAATTCTAACTTCTGGTTTCTCTTCAGCAGGAGGATTACCCTGTGGGATCCGAGTTGTAAGGGCACTAATCCCATTTGTGAAGGCTCCATCCTCAGGACCTAATTACCTCCCCAAATCCCCAGCTTATAGTACTAACACATTAAGGGTTAGGAGTTCTGCAAAAGAGCCGTGGGAGAACGACATTCAATCTATAATTCTGCTCGATTAACCTTAACTACTTGAAAGTAGAAACCTCCATGTTTATATCAGCAGTACTTATTTGCTAGATTTATGGAATCTAGATATTTCTTAATAGTTATTTTCCCAGCTAAGTGCCAGCAACCCATGCTTATAATCTTAGCTACTAAGGAGACCATTTTGAAGCTAGTCTTAGTTTCAACGAACTTCCAAAAAGTCTGAAGTGGCTCTGTGGCTCAAGTGGTAGAGCACTAGCCTTGAGCATAAAAATTCAGAAACAGCTCCCAGGCCCTGAATTCAAGCCCCAGAACTGGCACACACACGCATGCGCACACACACACACGAGCACACAAACACACACATATACAACTTCCACATAAAACTAGCTTGAAGAAAATAGGAAATCACTGTGTTCTCCAAGCCACACACCAATGGATTTGGAGAATATTTGCTAATCCTACTGAACTGGAGTGGCTAAGATTGCTCTGTCCTCATTTTTAAGTTTCACAGTGTTTTCTTAGGTTCCTCTGCTGCCTTTTTTTTTTCCTGTGCCAATCCTGGAGCTTGAACTCAGGGCTTGAGTGCTGTCCCTGAGGTTTTTTGCTCTAGGTTAGCTGTCTACCACTTGAGCTACAGCTCCACTTCTGACTTTTTGAACTTCATTGGAAATAAGATCCACTCCTCAGATCTCAGCCTCATGAGTAACTAGGATTACAGGCATGAGCTTCCAGCACCCAGCTCCTCTGCTTTTAAATGAAGGGATCTCCTCTAGCATATTCTAACATGGCTTAGATTGACATCTCTCAGTTTTACATTAACTGGTAAAACTTACCTGCAAGTAATAATTTCTCTATGCCTTGCTACTGTTGATAGATATCATAGAAATGTAGCAAGTTGTCAAGCAGCTCATTCCCAAAACTGTCAGAACAAGATTTATTTAAAACATATTCTCAACAGTAGGGACAAGAATATGTGTACTATTCTCTTGAGCTTAAAGAATCCTGGACAGACATCTCCCAGAGGGAGACATGTAAAAGTAGCTCAGACCTTTGAGTTGAATGGCCTAGAAATACCAGCTCCTCCCTTGGCACCATCAGGGGTTAAGATCCAGTAGCCACATGATGGATGGACACTTAACACCAGCTCTGACCCATCAGACAAGCTCTCATGGTCAGCAAAGCAAACATTTGGGAATCCAAATTATACTGTTGCAGCTATATAAATGATATGGCATTCATGGTCATCTCATAATTATGGGGCTCGGGGTTAGAGCTGACATGATCTGGTATGTGGCAACCTGTTTCACCACTTTGAGCCTCTGTGAGGATTTATGTTTTGAATCATTGAGGTTTTTGCATGCACAGAAAGAAATCTTGCAGGTGATTGGTGCTAAAGGAGTTCAACCCCAATCTTTGTGTAGACTGAAGCAGTCTTTGTATAAGTCCTAATTTGTTAACGTCTAATGGGCCTTCATCAGTGGGTTAATTCAACCAAATTGAATTATTTGTATAGAAACACTGTTTACATTCTGTTCTACGAAATTTAAGTGATTGTTGAGCTGTTAAGCCCAGTGTATCTTTGTGGCTGGCCTGTGCTACTGTTTTTCTTCTTGAATGAAGGGAAGAATGATTCCTGTTTTAAAAATTAGACTTCCTGTTTGACTTTGGGATCAACTAGGATTCAAATTCACTTATTATTTTCTGAAAGCCTGATTGGGACATACCTATAATAAGAGCTAGTATTTAAGAGTGTCATCATGTGTAGATCTTGTCTCGCTGTTCATCTTAGCTACCACACAAAAACCTCATATCTACTTTCTGCCATATAGTAAGTTCTATTAGAATAAACAGTCATAGATTTAGTGACCACAGAAGAATACAATCAAGAAAATCCTGTTCCATTCTTTATCTTTCTCTCTCCCTCCACAATAAAGGAGATTTGCAAAAACACCCTCCTTACTAAGAATAGAAAAGTGGCTTGGGGGTTTTGTGGTAGTTAGCAAGTGGGTTGCGAGTGAAAGTTTCTACATAGAGAGAAGCTTGCAAAGTTTTTACCTCCATTTTTTTTTTGAGAGGGGAAGATATGAGCTTTCTCAGTGAAGAGGCAAGAAGAATGTGAATGTTGTTAGCAATTGCTATAATTTAATCCAAAATGTTTCCTGAAGCCCCATGTGTTAAATGCTGGCTCTTCAGCTTGGTTCTGAAGTTGGTGGAAACATTTAAGAGGAAGGCCTACTGGGAAGTCTTAGATCTCCAGTCTGTGCTCAGAGCATTGTGGGATGCTAGTCTCTTCCTCTTCCTCTCTTTTATTTCCAGCCATGAAGTGAATGGGCCTCCTCTGTCTTGTACTCTTGTTCTACCTCACCACAGGCCCAAAGACAACACAGCTAAGTAACCATGGCCTGAAGACCCCAAAACTGTGATTCAAAATAAACCTTTCCCCTTGTTTACTTGTTAAAAAATGAGAAACTGTCCGAGCCAAAATGAGCCTAAGGAGATATAAAAACTTAGTATAATGCTAAATCCTGTATGACACAATGAAAGAAACAAAAATAATTATTAGGAAAAGACTAGTGAAATTAAATAGAGTATGGGGTTTTCTTCATAGTATTAGACAATTACTGATACTTACTTGTGAAGAAATATATCACAGTAATGTCAGAGGCTAGTAACAAGGAAAGCTGAATAAAATATATGTATGTATGTGTGCATGCATGTATATATATATATATATATATATATATACATATATATATATATATATATACATGTTTCAGTGAGTGCTAGTTTATATTAAGGTATTTATAACCACTGGATCAAAACTAAGTAGAAACACGCCTCTAGCATAGGGCTCACTATATAGTAAGCAATCAACAATCTCTACTGAATAAAGAAAATGGCTATAAAGTATTTATATAATCTATGAGCTATTTATTTTCAACTTTAAACATTTTTCAATCCTTAAATATTAGATTATAACAGAAATTACTCAAAAAGGGACACAGAGAAAAAGAACACAAAATAAAACAAAACAATGTTTTCTTTTACTAAAAGTTTCCAGAGATATTCAAACCAGGGATAATTTAAGGAAAGTTATAGGAGGGCTGCATATGCAATCAGTTAGTAAGCTGCCCAAGCCAAATGGAACATTGCTATAAGGGAAAGTGGAGAGGATCTGATTAAAAGTAGGTATGTTTTCTTTTGTGAACTTTAAAAATTGATGCCATTTCCTTTCTGCCTGTTGTTTATGGTTGGGGCCGGAAGAAGGCTCTTGCTCTCCTTTGTTTTCATTTCCAGTCTTTAGGTGTGATTTTTTTTTTCCTTTGCGTTTTTCTCACATTTTGTCTCCTTTTTAAAAATTCTTTATAACTGTAATGATCTTTCCTTTTCATCTCTTTTGACCTGGCAGCCCCAGGCTAGAGGTTAATTCATGTTCATGAGAATTACTCAGCCCCCCTTTCTTCTGGTCTCAGCACCTGGCATTGAGCCTTCCCACTGTTTATTAGCATTCTCGTTAGGACACTTGCATGAATTTATAATCTGCTTTGTGATTCATTCTGCATATGTTGTCTACATCTGAAAACAGATGCACCTCATCAGGCTTGTTAATTCACGAATGTGGCAAACATTGTAGATTTCAGTGGCAGAACTTATTTTCTATGAATAAAGTGATATTGCAGTGTTGTCATAATGTAAAACATACTGAGAAGAGAATTATGTAAGGAAAAAATGCACAGCTAAAAATAATTATTATGCTTTTCTTTGGAATAGTCCCCCCCACCACACACATCAGTTTGGACACCGTTTTATTGGTTTCTGGTTTCCTACCTGGGGGATTCTAGACAAGTCATTCAATCTTTCAAGTCTCATGTGCTTGCTTGTAAAATGGGAATTTCCTACAACACCTCATAGGCCAGAAAGACCATAATCCAAGTTATGGCTAGATGGCCCTTCAAGAAGTATGTGTTTTCTAGGTGCCAGTGGCTCTCTCCTAGCTATTAAGGAGTATGAGATCTCATGATTTCAGTTTAAAGGCAGCCTGTACAGGAAAATTCATGAGACTGTTATCTCCAATTAACAACCAAAGAGCTGGAAGTATATCTGTGGTTCAAGTGGTAGAACACTAGCTTTGAGCTCAGGGACAGAGCGCAGACCCTGAGTTTAAATCCCAAGAACAACACACACACACACACACACACACACACACACACACACACACACACACACACACACACACACATCTGTGGGGTTTTTTTTTTTAGTTTGAATCACTAAAGGAGGGCAACTTCTATGCATATTTCACCTTGTAAGACCATGAAGCAAGTCTACAAGATAAAATCTTTGCCTTCCAGGAAATTTCCATTTGGTTTAGTATATGAAGCACTAATAAAATAACTCAAATATTGTGTCAAAGTTTATGCTTGAATATCAGTATCCAATAGCTAGTAAGTGTTCTGGATTTTGAAAAGGTGAGAGATCATTGTGAACCCAAGTGGTTTGTGATGCTCTTGGCAAAATTGAAAAGGCTGGCATGGTATGGCAGATTTAACAAGAACTTGTCTGTCATGTAACAGCTGTGTGACCTTGGTACAATAACCTTTCCCTTACCTTCATGGGAATGACAATATCTTGTTTTATAGGATTGTTAAGAAATAGTGTGATAGACAAAGGATTGTTTAACAAACAAAAAGAAAGATAAACATGCTCTAATTAGAAGTGACGCAAGAAAGAAGGGCTCAAAGAGAAAACGGAGCAGTGGAGGGACTTCTCATGAAGAGAGGGAATCCTCTCTTCATGCAGGATTTGACTGACCACAAGAAGTTTTAGAATACAGTAGTCATCTCAGAATGAGTTTGTCCTGCAGTGACAGAAAGGTTTAGGTAAAGGAAGTCAACTTCTCATGCAATCTGAATTTCTTTGATTTGAAACAAATATACTCCACTTACTTATAAACTAAACCTAAGCCCATCTTGTCTTTCTTAGAAAATATTGATAATTTTTTCCTGCTGATGTAGCATTCCTCTCTCTCTCTCTCTCTCTCTCTCTCTCTCTCTCTCTCTCTCTCTCTCTCTCTCTCTCTCTCACACACACACACACACACACACACACACACACACACACAGAGTTCAGGACACATGACACCACGCCCATCCCTCCCCCTCTCCCTGCTCTCCTCCTGGCATTTGAGCAAAGCCTAGGAAGGCCACTTTACCTTCCTGCCTTCATCTGCTGACACAGGCCATCAGAACCACATTTGAGATATGTCCCTCCTAATCCAGAGCAAAGATCATTCTTATTTCATAAGACACAGGGATCAGAGGCCCTGAACTAAAGGCCTTGGTAGGGTTTTTTCCCCTCTTTTTCTATTATAGATTGTAGCTGTTTTGTCTATACATACTTTTCCTTCATCAAACCATGTATAAAGAAAGACACAGGTTAAGTCAGTCATGATGGCCTGTAACTTTAATCCCAGAAAGAGGATCACAAGTTTGAAGCCAGCTTCTGTGACCATACCTTTGTCCCAATAAAGAAAGTTTTAAAAAAGGCTGGGAATGTGGCTTAGTGGTAGAGTGCTTGCCTAACATGCATGAAGCCTTGGATTCAATTCCTCAGTACCACATAAACAGAAGTGGGATGTGGGGGCTGGGAAGGTGGCTCAATGTTAGTGTGCTTGCCTTGCATGCATGAGGTCTTGGGTTCGATTCCTAAGCACCACATAAGCAAACAAAGCCAGAAGTGGTGCTGTGGCTCAAGTCGTAGAGTGCTAGCCTTTAGCTGGAGAGCTGAGGGACAGTGCCCAGGCCCAGAGTTCAGGCCCCACGACCAAAAAAAAAAAAAAAAGTGGGAAGTGACTCTGTGGCTCAAGTGGTAGAGTGCTATCCTTGTGCAAAAGAAGCTCAGGGTCACTGCCCAGGCTCTGAGTGCAAGTCCTAGTACTGGCAAAGAGAGAAAGAGAGAGAGTTAGAGAGAGAGAGACAGAGAGAGAGAGACAGAGAGACAGAGACAGAGACAGAGAGAGACAGAGAGAAAGAAAGAAAGCTAACAACAAAAAACCCACAGGTTTAATCAGGTCTTCAGGTCTTCATTTCCTATGAAATCTCCCACACTGTATAACACTTACATAATAAATTTCATCAGTTTTTCTCTTAATAATGTATCTTCTGTTGTAGATAGCTCAGCCATGAGCCTACGATGTTGAGAAAATGACATTTTAAAATCCTCATCTTTTCTTCCTTTTTTTCTTAAAGAGAGAATGCAAAATTTACCATGGAGAAATATCTCTCTGTGCAATTTCATTGAACCCCCAGCATGTCTTATATCACCTTGCACAGTAAATTTCTGTGAATCAATAAGTGAACCTTAACTTTTTGACCAGTATTTTCTCTCAGGTTAGAAATTTTAGCAGGCAAGGCATATGAGCTAAAAGGCTCAAGCTCTTCCAGAGCGCATGTCCATAAACATGGACCAGGGAGATTGCAAAGAGGCACATGGTTCCTGGGGCGACAGAGAAGGCCCTACTCCAGGCAATGAGATGGGAGAACATTTCTGGCAGGGCAGTGACAGAAGGGAGCAACGGCCCTGCCTTAACACATAGAAGATGACTTCTAGAAACAGAAACACAGTCAGTGAAAGTGGAAACGAGAAAGCAGGAGGAAAGGCACTTGGGGTTGAAGAACTCATGGGTGAGAGCACCACTGCTGTGGATCAGTGAACACGTGGCTAGTGTGACACCTTTTCTCTTTTTTTTTGTTGTGAAAATACTGTACAGAGGGTTTACAATTACTTGGGCAAGATAATGAGTACATTTCTTATCAAGCATTGTAGCCTCCTCCTTTGTTTCCCCTTACACCTTTTCTTAAAGATAAAGAAAAGCTATTGACTTCATCTGGATGGACTCCTGAGCCCAGTTTCCTAGTGGGATCAGGAGCCAATCTCTTACCTGTCAGTTTCTTAGTTTCCCCATACATAAAATGAGGACAGTAATAGTAGCAGTATTGACTACAAGTTGTAGGAATTAAAAAAATAGGACCTGAGAAGAGCTTAGAAGAGTGCCTGGTATACATCAACGTCACTCTGTACCTTATTTAGATAGGGGTTTGAACTCTAGACGTGGAAGTGGTCCCTTATCTTCTTTGCTCAAAGCTAGCAACCTACCATTGGAGCCACAGCTCCACTTCTGGCTTTTTGGTGATTCATTAGAGATAAGAGTCTTAGGGACTTCCCTGCTCCGGGATGGCTTAGAACTGTGAGCCTCAGATCTTAGCCTCCTGAGTAGCTAGATTACAGGCCTGAACCACTAGCTCCCATTCATATTTATATGTAATTTTAACAGGGGAGGACTATGATTAGATTTTTAGGGTTTGTTTCACATTTTTTTTTATTATCTTTAAGTAGTTGTAAAAGGAGGTAAAATGTAACAAAGCAGTTTTGAGTATAATGCATCTTCAACAGTGTTACCTCTTTCAACACTTTCATTTCCTTTGACCCTCCTCTTCCCTTTTCTAACTTGGTGGTATATTTAATGAATTGTTGACTACATTTTCTCCTCCATCTCCCTTTCATTTGTCTACCCCTTTTCCCTTGGCCTTACCCATCTGTGGATGTACTGATGTTGATTTTCTTGGGATTTGATCTAGTCTTTTTTAAAGATTCTACCATTTGAACTCTCCAGAGAGTCTATTATGCTTTAAGTAATTCATTTGGAAACACTTGCATGCAACCCAATGTGTTTACTTACAGATTTATAGGTACATTATATCTACCACAAATGAAGGAAACCATACAACCCTTGTTGTTCCGTGTTACTTTACTTAATATAATTTTTTTCTAGGTCTTTCCATTTCTTTACAAGTGGTACAATATCATTCTTACTAACAGAGGAGTAAAATTCCATTGTGTATATATATCACATTTTCTTGGTCCATTTGTCCACTGAGGAGCTTGTGAGTTCAAAGACCAGCTGAGCTATATACCAAGATTTTTTTTTTTGGTCAGTCATGGGGCTTGAACTCTGAGCCTGGGAGCTGTCCCTGAGCTCTTCAGCTTAAGGAAAGTGCTCTGCCACTTGAGCCACAGCACTTCTTCCAGTTTTCTGGTAGTTAGTTGGAGATAAAGAGTCCCACAGACTTTCCTGCCCAGCCTGGCTTTGAACCACAATCCTCAGATCTCAGCCTCCTGAGTAGCTGGAATTACAAGTGTAAGCCACCAGTGTCCAGCAGATCTTTAAAAAAAAAAAAAAAGTAAATAGGCATGCTCTGGTGGCACACACCTATAATCCTAGCTATGCAGGAGGCTGAGATCTGAGGATCATGGTTCAAAGCCAGCCCAGGCAGGAAAGTCTGTAATACTCTTATCTCCAATAAACTACCAGAAAACTGGAAGTGGTGCTGTAGTTCAAGTAGTAGAGCACTGGCCTTGAGCTGAAGAGCTCAGGGAAAATACCCAGGCCCAGAGTTCAAGCCCCACCACCAACAAAAAAATAAATAAAATAAGATCAAATAATGAAAGAAGTCACTGGTCACACACCAGGCATGAAAATCATGGAACAGTCTCCTCTCACTGTCTTCCTTGTTGCTGACAGAAAAGTACAATTTTATCAAGAGACCCCATTACAAACTGCTACTGGGACTTCAAATCAAAGCCAGTAAAATGCTTTGGGTATACCATTTGAATGTGTTGCTAACGGGCTTTTGTGCTCTCAAATTCATGCACAGTATTTACCATACAAGTAGGGACTTGCTATTGCTGGTGAAAATCTGGCTAACAACTAGCCCCAACCATATCATTGTCAAGTCAATTCATAGAGTTATTTTTGCCTCATGCAGGAACAAATGTTCAATTTCATTTCTGTCAATGAGAAAAGCATAGTTGGAAAGGTGTATTTTCTCTGGCATAATCTATTTATGTCATCTAGGAGATAGAAATAAATGTAAAATATGATTCAAGATCTGGAACTATAAAGCTAACTTCACCCAATGTACATTTATAATGCTGCCAGTTTCACCCCTGTAAATAGCAAATGGTACCTGAATTCTTTGTGCATTCTTCATGACTTCTTTATAGAATGTTTTCTTGGTAGATTCAAAGATAATTCTTTTTAAGTCTTGGCTTCTAGATATTTAGTACACCTCTGTAGAGATGCAGGCACAAAATTAAGCCACTATAATTCAACAGCCTCAATACTAACAGAGAGAGGAACTGAGGATCTTCCAACCACAGAGGGATAGGCTGCCTGAAGTTGTCTGAGATTTCACAGAGCTGGGACTAAGTATGCAAATGAGAAGATAAGGAACATAGAAGACAATGAGGAAAATAGAGGGTGTTGTACATTATTCAGGGAACAAGAGAAAGTTTGTTGTCCGTGGTATTCTAAGAGAACAGTAAAGACAACAAAAGGCCAGAGATAGGAGCAATTTGCAAAATGTTTCAAAGACTGCCCTTAACTGGTCTCCCTTTTCTTCAAAATTGGGCTTCCTTTTTTTATTTCTTTTTTTTCCCCCTTTTTAATGGTTGGCCTCCACAGCAGTGTGATGCAATTTGTCTTTAGAATTGTGAGCAGCTTTAGGGAGAAAAATGAGGTTGGGAATTGGGAGAGGAACTAGTTAGGAAATTTACAATGATCTAGTTAAGAATTGAGGTAACCTTCCCTAACACAATGGCACTGGGCATAGAAAGCAATTTTTTTCTGGGAAACTATAGGATTTTATGCCCAATGACATGGCAGATAAGGAGTTACAGGAAACCTATATAGGTATAGGTTTTGGTGGCTTCTGGACACTACCACATGAATTCAGAGGACATGGAATGATGGTGTAGATAGAAAGTCAGGCTTTCCTTGGTTCGGGGCTCTGTCCTGTGATTGAGGGTAGCATTCTGTGGCACGGAAAGTGTTCAACCTTGTACCTGACTCTCATTATGTTACTGAAGTGCACCCAGGCCTCATTGCTTAACCTCTGAAACCAGATAGCACTTCTGTCTTTGCAGGTGGACATACCATTGAGAGTAATAGAGAATCCAGGAGGGATTTGAAAGGCTAGGTATGGTAAGGGGGAGATGGGAGGGAGATGTTCCCAATAGTAGCTGTACCTTCTTCTCCAATCAAGCACATCAGTAATAGATGAATGAGTTCAAATGGAGATGGGGCTAACCGGCCAGTTATTCTATAAACAAATGTGATTGTAGATCTTGGAGTCTGCCAAGGAAAAGCCCCAATAATATCTCTATGAGAATTAGTAATTTACACATGTAAGTTTTACATTAAAAAAAATTAAGTTCTGTATCGATGTTACGACTAAAACGTAAGTCTAAGGCTGGGTTAAGGTGTGTGTGTTTACCATCATGATGCTCTGGGTTCAGTCTCCAGTTCCAAAACATTAAGTAAGCAAATAAAAAGGATACAAGTTTAAACAAAATATTCCTAAAGCTACTTGTTGCATTGTTATTTACATAATCAAGTGATAACTCCTCTATCTCATTCTCCTTCTGTCTACCCTTACCCCTAGCAGCTCTGAGGCTCTGATGCACATTCAAAATCTTGTTATTTTCCTTTTCTTTTTTTCTTGTTTGTTTTTTGCCTTTTGAGTCAGGGTTGGCTTTGAACTCAAGATCTTTCTGCCTGGGATTTATTTCAAGGGCATGCTATCATATCCAGCCATGTAGCTATTTTGGATAGTAGAGGAGTAGGGAAATACTATGTCAGTATTATTTGGTGTGTATTATTTTCCTGCTGCGAGGGCATATTTCCTTTCCAAAGGAGAAATGACAGTTACACATTGCTTTTCCCCATTGTACTTAACTCAAGTATTATTTGATTCTGTTTTCATATAATACCTACCTTGATGAGCACTATGTGTAAGCATTATGCCCACCTTTGGTCCTCAGCTTCACCCAAACCTGAGCTCCTCCCCGCCCTGGAGTTCCGTACAGCTGGCCCCTCCCTCTGGCGGCCCAGACCCACCTGAACTCCCATCTGCCTCACTTCCTATCCCCCAGACCCTACTGCTACCTAGATAGTGAAGGCTGCACTCTCTCTCTAATAAACCTCGTAAGAATCTTTCTCTTGTGCCTGCCTGCCTCGGCGTGGTCTCCTGGGATCCCTGGGATGGATGTGACGGATCCTTTCACTATGATTTACACTTACCAAAAGGGGGAATGAGAGTTTTACACAGAAGCAAATGATTGGGGAAACGCTGGAATGAACATAAATATTTAAACATAAGGGCATCCACAGGTCAGGATGATCCACACTACTACAGCAATTACAGAGCAGTCCAGGTAGGTACCAGAGGCTGGCACCTGTAATTATATCTACCCAGGAGACTGATTGCTGACCATTGCTGTTCAAAGCTATTGATCTGCAATTAACAAACAAACAAACAACAAGGACAAAAAGCCAAAAGTCCATAGGTACATTCTTGTGACTACTATATACATGAATGTGAAAAGAGAGAGACTTAACCCTAAAAATATTAAGTTTTGAAAGTTTTTTCGGAAAATGAGATAGTACAGAAAATTATTAAGATCATGAATTTTGTAGTGAAAGTGATTAAATGACAATTTCCATACTAAGTAACCACTGATTACACAATTTTGAGTAACTCATTCACTCTAATCCTATAGTTCTCTCTATAAAATGAAGGTAAAAATAGGATCCATTCATGATAAGTGAGTACTGTGTGTTTCAAGTGAGATAATACATATCAAACCCTGGCTATTTTGGGCAGTTATCCAATAAGGTTGTCAGTGTTCACATATAATCTCTGAGTCACTTGTAAGGGGAAATCTTGATAGCTTTGCTTCTATGCCTTCTCTTATATTATAACCTTGTTTTGACCTTCAAGAGCTCAACAAGAATGTGAAGTGTCTCTGGGCTCTGAGGAAAAGGTTTTTTGTTTTTTGTGTTTTTTTTTTATTGTGAAAATACCGTACATGGGCAAGATAATGAGTACATTTCTTATCAATCATTGTAGCCTCCTCCTTTGTTTCCCCTTACCATCCCTTCCCATCTCCCACCCCCAGCCAAAGTTGTAAAGTTCGTTTTTCGACATAACGTCTTGTACATCTCATTGTTGCAATGGGTCCACCTGTATCCCTATTTAAACGATTTGTTTTTTCCCTTCCCATCCACAAATTATACCAACATCAACTACAGTGAAAGCATGGGTTATACCGTGGGGGAGGGACATATAAAGTAACAAAGAAATCACCTTATAAATATGTTAGAGTCAATCTCAAGAAAGAAAAAAACATTTTAATACTTACCTTGGGGTTCGTTTTACCTAACATCAACTTATCTGACCTTTTCTGCTGGTCTCAGACATTTACTAGTAATTGCAAATAAGGGAAACCATGAGACCTATGTTTCTTTGGGCTTGGCTTACTTCACTTAATATAATTTTTTCCAAGTCTTTCCATTTCCTAACAAATGGGGCAATGTCATTCTTTCTGATGGAGGCATAGAATTCCATTGTGTATATATACCATATTTTCTTGATCCATTCATCTACTGAGGGGCATCTGGGTTGGTTCCATATCTTAGCTATGGTAAATAATGCTGCAATAAACATAGTTGTGCTGGTAGCTTTAGTATGGTCTTGTTTGTGATCATTTGGGTAAATGCCCCAAAGTGGGATTGCTGGGTGATAGGGGAGCTCTATGTGGAGTCTTTTGAGGAACCTCCATACTACTTTCCTAAGTGGTTGAACAAGTTTACACTCCCACCAACAATGCAGTAAGGTTCCCTTCTGTCCACAACTCCTCCAGCATCTGTTGTTCTTCAGTTTCTTGATTCTAGCCATTCTAACTGGGGTGAGATGGTATTTCAATGTTGTTTTGATTTGCATTTCTTTTATGGCTAGAGAGGTTGAGCATGTCTTCATGTGTTTATTGGCCATCCTTCTTTCGCCTTCAGAGAAGTTTCTCTTTAAATCTTTAGCCCACTTATTTATTGGGCAGTTGTTTCCTTGAGGATTTGTTGTTGGGGGATTTAATTTTTTGAGTTCTAGGTATATTTTAGATATGAGACCCTTGTCCGTTGTATGGTTAGTGAAGATCTTCTCCCAATCTGTGGGCTTTCTATTGATCTTGCTAGCTATGTCCTTTGCCATGCAGAAGCGCTGCAATTTCATGCAATCCGCAATCCCAATTGTCCAATCTTTCTTTGATTTGTTGTGTTTCTGGGTCTTCATTAAGAAAATTTCGGCCTGTGCCAAGGAGACCTAGGGTTTCTCCTATTCCATCCTGTAATGTTTTCAGAGTGTCTGCTTTGACTCTGAGGTCTTTGATCCATTTGGAGTTGATTCTGGTGCAGGGTGTCTGAGGAAAGTTTTGTGTCCTTATCAATCTGTGTTGGTCAATAGTAAAGATTACTGGAGTCTGAGCAGTTTAAGAACTTGAGATCTGGAGATAGCCTGGCTGGTTTACTTTTGTTTATTTGGTTGTTTGGCAGTACTGTGAATTGAACTCAGGGCCCCTTTCTTGCTAGCAAGCCCTGTAACTTGTGAGCCACACTGTTTTTACTTTTAGTTTGTTTGTTAGATGGAGTATTGCCTAGGCTGATCTCAGAGCACAATCCTCCTACCTCCCTCTACCTCTCAAGTAGCTAGGATTACAGAAGTGTACCTTCACACCCAGCTTGTGTTGACTGACTCCCCTGGCTAGCTTATGATCTTCCTATCTTTGCCTTCTGAGTAGCTTCTGAGTGCTTGGACACATTATTTAATTCCTCTAAACTTCAGTTTGCTTATCTTTAAAATGGGTATAATAGCCGGGCTCCAGTGGCTCACGCCTGTAATCCTAGCTACTCAGGAGGCTGAGATCTAAGGATTGCGGTTCAAAGCCAGCCCAGGCAAGAAAGTCCATGAAACTCTTATCTCCAATAAACCAGGAGAAAACTGGAAATGGCGCTGTAGCTCAAGTGGTAGAGTGCTAGCCTTGAGCTGAAGAGCTGAGGAACAGCATTCAGGCCCAGAGTTAAAGCCCCATGACTGACAAAAATAAACAAATTAAATAAAATAAAATGAAATGGGTATAATAGTTACAATGTACAGTCATCATTAGGGTTGAATCAGATAAAAAATATATAATCGTGAGCTGAGAACTTATAATTATTATATTGTTTATCTAGGCCCAAGGCAACCTATGAGTCTTCTGAACTACTAGGCAGAATTTTGTGAATATATTTTGTACACACAGAAAGAGAGCGAGAGAGAGAGAGAGAGAGAGAGATGGATGTATACATATGTATATATGTGTATATATGTATGTATACAAATATGTATATATGCATGTGTACATATATTTTTAACAAGTGAAAATACTTTTATCATTATTTTATAATATTTGTTATTTTTAAAACCTTTTGGAGTATATTTAAGTAGTTGTACAAAGGCGTTTCAATACAACGTATCAGTTTATGAGTACAATGCCTCTTAATCAGTATCACCCATTTCATATTTCTCCCTTGTGCACATTTATTTATTTATGTTGTATGTAGTGGGCTTAAACTCAGGACCGGTTGTCCTTGAGCTTTGTACTCAAGGCTCTATCATTTTGAGCCACAGTGCCACTTCTGGTTTTCCAGTGGTTAATTGAAGATAAGAGTCTCACAGACTATCCTGCCAGGGCTGGTTCTGAACCGATGTCAGCCAGCTGAGTAGCTAGGATTACAGGCATGACCGTCAGTACCTAGCTTTTATCAAGATTTTACACATTGCAGGGCTGGGAAGGTGGCTCAGTGGTAGAGTGCTTGCCTTGCATGCCTGAGGCCCTGGGTTTGATTCCTCAGTACCACATAAGCAAAAAGAAAAAAGCCGGAAGTGGCGCTGTGGCTCAAGTGGTAGAGCACTAGCCTTGAACTGAAGAACTGAGGGACAGTGCCCAGGCCCAGAGTTCAGGCCCCACAACCGGACCCCCCAAAAAAAGATTTTACACATTGCATATTCTGAGGTCACCACTCAGGTTTTGATTATGCTATGTAACCCATTAAAAATGCTAAAAAAAAAATAAAAATAAAACAATTTAAAACATGCTTCTAAACAGTGATATCTGTAAGAGCAAACTGATCGTTTCCCTTCTCTCCATGTTGGGAGAGTCCTTGTGTAATATTTCATAATGCTCAAAAGCACAAGAAGCCTGTGGAATCCTATTTCCTTCCAAGAAAATAGGAAAAACTAAAACTCATCACCAAATCCTTGCGTCATCCCAGTTCTTGCTACATGCTGGGCAGCTGCCTCTGGGATGTGGTCTGGGTCTTCCAGAGTTCCTTTCCTGTGGCTGGGCCTGCTCTCCTTCATCTAGGGAGTCTGCTTTGGCAGCAGTAGCTGAGGCACCCACAGAGGGCCTAAGGGATTTCCAGAACCTCTACCTAAGGAAGTTTTATGTAATTTCAAATATTATGTAATTCAGGATTAAAATAGCTTACATTACGTTCTGCTTCCAAAAGATGCCTAAAGTCCATCCCATCTGAATTTGACTATTGTGACATAACCTTCACCTGTTTATTGAACCACTGGTAAAAGCAAAGTAAGAGCTTGTATTTGTGTTATTCTTGTCTGAACAGGATGGTTCGTTTTTCCTTGCTGCTAAGCCAGCCTTGATTTTCACAAAGGATACAACTAAAAACAGAAGTCATGAGGGGGATCTAGATATTTAAGTAATCTGGAAATATTTAAATATATGTGTTCAGGAGCTATTGGGTGTGCACAGCATTTATCCCTCACCATTAATGCCTCTACAGACTGCTAAAATGGCGCACCACCTGCCTCCAAACTCCAGATAAGATTCTTCAATGTTCCCCACGTTCTTTCTTGTTTCTTGCCCTTATATATTCCTCCTGCTTAGACACTTTTTAACCCTCTGCCTCTCCCCACATCCCAACATAAAACAATGACATATTTTTCACAGGTCTCCACCATATGCCACTGCCTAAGTCTTCCTTATCCTGAACTATGTACATCCTCAAGTATATACATCGCTTCTTTTGTGGGTCCATACCAGGCTATAAACAGCAATGATGAGTACTGCATCTAGGTCACAGTTGTTTCTGGGCTTGTTATAGCATCTAGAACATTTTAGACAACCAATATATAATTATTAGTGAATGCATTTTTAGCTATTTGTACTCCATTGGTTCTATTTTGGAAAATAACTTTACTGGTGGTATTAGAAGAGGATGAAAGGGAGGAGGGAGGGAGGGATCAAGGGAGAGAAGGAAGGAAGCAACCAAACAGAAGAAATAGAGAAAGGGAAGGAAAGAGGAAGGGAAGGGAAATAGAAAAAGAAAGCATCTGGTTCGGTGGCTTAGAGTTTTTGTTGTTTGTTTTTTGAGATAGTGTCTTGTTATGTAGTCTAAGATGTTCCTAAACTTGTAAACCTCTGGAATCCTGGTAAGAAAGTATCTTTGTTGTTGTTGTTTTGCAATGGTGGAAATTAGGTCCACAGCCTCTCATGTGTCAAGTAGGTACTCTGTTCCATTTCCAGCCTCAGATGCTGGTTGTGTATGGAATTATTTATTTTAGAAGGACAACTTGATTTTTAAATATTAGACAGAAATTACCTTAAATTATACAGAATTCTATCAATAGAAGACTCAAAGAACAATTCACCTTTGTTCCTCATAGATAGATAGATAGATAGATAGATAGATAGATAGATAGATAGATATAAAATGTATAATTAGTCTTACTGATTGTAGTGAATATCATAGACCTTCCAAATATAAAATATCACTTCAAGTATGTAGATGTTTTCTAGGTACATAATATATCAATGAATCAGGACTATTGTTCTAATATTCTCAAAGAAGAGGTCACTATGTCTTCCCTATTAAGAACTCTTTTAAGGAATCTACACATGTGCACTATATAATTTTTAAAACTATCTCATATTTGAAATTAAGCTATTTCCTTTCACAATTAGGCACGTATCCAAGACAGGCAATTCTTTTCAGTTAGCACAATTTGGAATTATTATAGAGCACTGTTCATGTGTTATGAATGCATGATTTGGTAGAAACTAAGGTTGTTGGAAGCACAACTGTACATTTCCAAAAAAAAGCTTTTATAGGAACATGGTTCCACTTTTACTGCTGATGGCACTTCTGTCCATCACAGAACTTTTCCACAGTGTGTCTCTTCACAAGGTCTATGAGGTTTTCTAGCAGTCTAAAAATGGAGGGGTTATTAAAACAGTGAATATAGTTCTAGAACCAAGAATATATCTTAAGCAAAACGGAGGAATAGAATTAGAGTGAATCAATGCTGCCTCTCTTTTGTAAGCTTTTAGCAAATCTCCCAGGTGCTCAGATATTCTTTCTGCAACTCTGGTCCTGCTCCTGAAACCAACTTTCCCCAGGCTATTCTAGTACACTTACTTCCCCTCTACGATCAGCTCCCCACCATCTACCCTTACTTCTGATGACAAGAGACCCACATCTCCCATCTCCTTTTCCTGGCCTCCATATTAAGTTGTGCCAACAACACCAATAGGGGTGTCCAAGAGGGTCACACCTGCACTGGTTCCTGCCACAAGCAAACATGGAGAGACCAGAGGAATGAGACAGACATCATCTTCATTTATCAGCCTTTTCATAAGTCTGATACCTCAGATTTGTTCTGTGAAGTGTTTTGTTCTGCTTCTTCAGTCTTGCATTTTCGTTTAGATTTCTTACTATTCTCTTGTTCATCTGGCCATGATTGTTTGGGTCCTCTATTTATTGTCCCTCTATTGCCATGATTCTGAACACTCTAGATATTTTTGGTTTGTACTACCTCTGTGTCTATATGTTCATGTGCCATGGTGTCAATCAAATGGGTGAACTTTACTTCACAACCCTAGAGCCACTGTTACTTAGTGACAGTACCCAGGCCTCATCTTGGTCTTCATAACACCCAACAAATTGATATTTGCAATATTTTCATCTTATAATGCTTCAGTGCGTACCTCCAATACAATATTTTCAGAAAAACAATGTTTTGTCTTAAAAAGTGAGTGGTGATTGGAATAGGGAAAAATATTCTCATATATTTCTACTGTCCATCTATAGATGAAGAGCCATTACTAGAAAGGAAATGGTACATAGTAAATCAAAATTACTCAGTGTAGGACGAAGACATGACCCCTAGTCCCTCTGTCTCAGAGCAGGGCCTCAACTTCTGTTTATGTAAGTGACATTGTCTCTCACAGGTCCCAGCGAGAGTATTCAAGTGACTATTACTATACTATTGGCAATAATCAGAATTATAGCACTTTTGCTCCATCTGTAGCTTGTTTTGTTTTATTTCTATGAATATTTATAAGTTGAATATTGGAAAGTGGAGATATTTGTGTGTTGGAACCCAATTTATATTAGCTAAGTAACAAGAAACTAAGGTCTGTTTATTCTTAGGCTAGGCATTGTCTTAACAAGTTTGGCTATCTGAATTCTCTGTTCCTAACATTTAGAAATCACAAATAAGAATTTGAAATAATAGAAGAAATAAGCATGGTAGAGCATAGAATCAGACAATTAAGACATTTTGCCTTAGAAGGAGTACAGAAAAAAATACTATTAGAAATTTAGAGTCATCTGCCAGGAGGCTGAGATCTCAGGATCACGGTTCAAAGCCAGCCTGGAGAGGAAAGTCCGTGAGACTCTTATCTCCAATAAACCACCAGAAAACCGGAAGTGGTGCTGTGACTCAAGTGGTAGAGCATTAGCCTTGAGCTGAAGAGCCTGGGCTCAGAGTTCAAGCACCACAACTGACACACAAAAATTTTTTTTAATAAAAAGAGAATTCTGGAGACATCTGATATAAGGAGAAAAAACAATCTTATGTATAACCCAAAGGACAATGAAGGCATGAAAATATTACACAATTCAGTAATTTGGATCAAAGGCAATTTAGTAATTTGGATCAAATTTGCACTATACCTGAGACTATTTTCAGTCTTTTTCCTACCAAATCCTTGCTCCTCCCAGTAACCAAAGTCCTACTTTTAAAACACGAATGCCATCTTGTTATTCTTTTGATTCAAACCCTCCAATGGCTCCCTCCTTTTAGGCTATAGGAGAGTCATCTAAACTTTGTAACCTGATGCAGAACGCTCTTTACAAGTAGACTATAGCTTGTGTTTCTTACTTTGATTCTACCCATCTGCTCATGGCATAGCCTATGATGTGCCAGGTTTGAGACCTAGAGAAAAACATAGAAATAATTATCACACATTTATATCCATTGTCTACTTGCTATGTTGTGAGAGGCTAATAACTTGTTGAACATCACCTTATTTACTTAACAAAAAAAAGATAAACATTTATTAATGGCATTATAGATGAGGAAACTGCAGCTCGTATTTAAGCTAAAGTTAATGGGCATATGCATTATTGTACAGTTAATAAACAGTTGAGGTCAATGTTAAATGCAGGCTGATGCCTGGTAGGTGGTAGCCTTAGGACTTGCATGAGAACTTCATGGACACCTGTGATCAATCCTCCCATGGGAGGATGACTCTCTCCTGGCCTTTGGTGCTTGTGTTTGGCAAGATTTCAGAGAGATGGAGACAAAGACAGAGAGGCAGAGAGATAACCCCAAATACTTTAATAGAGAGATGAGACAAAGACAAAGAGACAGAGAGATAGCCCCAAATATTTTAATAGATAGAAGAGGTCAAGTTGAGTTCTGCATTTTGTGTAATGAAGTGCTCAATTCAATAAGGCATCAAGGAAAGGTGTGTTGTCTTTTTGATGAGATAGACAGAAGAGAGATTGTGATCCATGTGGAGTAATTAAAGACTCCGTGACACATCTTGAAAGTAAAGAGGCTTGAATTCCAGTGCCCTGGCCCAATTCCAAACCACATAATTATACCTTTACTTTCTATCTAAAACTTTTCTTCAGTTTCAGTTGAAAAATAAATTCTTTACTTCCCCTAGCAATGTGACCACTGTGGCTTATAAGACATCTTTGGACTTTTAGAAGAGGCTTTTCTTTTAGATTGACAAGTTGGGTTTCTGTGCAAGGAATAGATATTAAGGGATTTTGTTTGTTCATTTGTTTTGACAGTCCTGGGACTTGGACTCAGGGCCTAGACACTGTCCTTAAGCTTCTTTTGCTCAAGGCTAACACTCTACCACTTGAGCCACAGCACCACTTCTGGCTTTTTGGGTAATTTTTTGGAGATAAGAGTCTCATAGACTTTCTTGCCCTGGCTAGCTTCAAACCACGATCCTCAGATCTCAGCTTCCTAAGTAGCTAGGATTACAGGTGTGAGCCACCAGTGCCCAGTTTAGATATTGCTTTACATATTTATGCATACTTTGTTGGAGAAATACGGTAAGCCTCCCAGGAAAAGGTGTCTAGATAGATAAATATGTACATGCAGAGATAACAGACAGACATTAAATATATGTTAAAGGTAATATGATAAAGAATAATGCATAGTCAAGTTTTTAAATTATTATAAAAATGCTGCATTTGACCTACAATCAACTCTTAAAAACAAAAAAAGAAACAAAACATGATGTCTCTAGAGCTAGGGTTGTACCTTAGTGGTAGAGTACCTGCCTAGCATGTACAAGGTTCTGTGTTCAGAAGAGCCCCAAACAAAACTGATTCATTCTGCCTCCCTTCTCTCCCCGCCCCCCCCCCCCCCCGGGATATTTGTTGACAGGATGAAATAGAAAGGATATTTTAACTTTGACTGACAAAGATCAAGGAAACCTGCAAGAGTCTTTTCTCTCTGCAGTTTAGTTTATTTATAGCTTTGTCATGATGTCTCTATAATTTTCCTGATGTTTCTGTGAGGGGGAAAAAATGAGATATTTTTTTAAAGCACCCTAAAATTCAAGCGTACTACACTCATAAACATGCATTTAATGTTGTTGTCTATACTTACTACCACCTGTAAAGATAAAGTCATATACAGCTGTGTCTTAAAACATAGATGGTATTTATATAAAATGTAATACTTCCCAGCTCTCCACCATCTCCTCAAGGAAATCAAATACTACGTGTTGCCTTTGGCTGGAATCTGAAAAATGGGTGAGGCATGGCCGGGAAGAAGCTTGTGACCCGCTGTACAGTGAAACTGTCACTGGTTGTCAGTGTTATCAATCAGATTTTTATCTTTTTTAATTTAGTGGCTGTTTACTCATCTTATGAGTAAAATTTGATCTAGATAGTTTTGGAAGGTGGCAAGAGAAAGACTTTCTTTCTGATATGATGGTGAAGAACTATCCCTTTATTTATTTATTTATTTATTTATTTATTTATTTATTTATTTATTTATTTTAGAGAAAGAGGTGTTTCCTGGCATAGGACTTTCAGAGTGGTAACTGGGATGCTCCCAGGAAAAATTGTAATGCCTGGTCACATTATTGTCAGGGAGTCTATTGAGAGAACTCACCAGCACAGAATATAGGCAAATACATAAGCGCTTAAGGGAGGCAGCCATACATCAACATCCATCAGCTTCCTCCCCTCGGTTCTTTGAATAACTTCCCTTGTATATTCTTTACTCTTATTCCTCCACAATTTTAATTCCTACAATGTAAACGTCATGATCATAGCCTATGTTAGAGTCAGGACAGAGATTTAAATTCCAGGTGAGCTATGAGTCAGCCATGGCCAAAGGTGGACCCACTGTTGAGGTCACAAGTTACCCAGCATCGATTTGGGAGAGTGATAAGTTCAGTCATATCCCTTCACGGAAGCCTGAAAGGGCCAAGCTTTCTGATCTGAATCTGGCATACTGTTCTCTCTACTACTCACTGTTTCTGACACCTGTTCAACTTGATTCTCAGATGAGTTTGTAGGCAAGTGTGAAACACAGACATAGGAATTCTCACTCTGTAGTTAAATGCCCTTGAATGGCCTTAACTCTTCACAGCATAGGGCATTCTTCCAAGAGGAGTTGGAAGCCTTCAAGTCCCCAGCTTTCCAAACTTCCAGGTTTTTTGAACTTTACAATCTACCCTTATAGTTGCCTAAACTGAACTGTAATATCACAGTCTGTCCTAATGTTTCCTAATTCATTTGCAATAATTATTACTCTTTCATAAGCAGACTGATACCATCTGACTTACTGCATAGCATAGCATTCTGATTTTTATCAACTATAGTAGGTTTTTTTATTTACAAGTAAATTGGGGTCGGGGTAGAAATACAATGTAACTTTCAACATTTAAGCTTTCATTCCTCAAATCATCTATGTAAAATACATGGTTCATAATATAAATCGCTAAGGGAAAGTAGTTGAGAAAAATTCTGTCACAGGCCTGGGGCATGGCTCATGTGCTAGATTTCTGCTTCATAAACCTGAGGTCTTGAGTTCAAAGCTTAGTATCACCTAAATGAATAAGGGAAAGAAAAAGATCCAATAATCTATCATCATTGAAATGTCTGGTTTTGATTACCTCTTCTATAAAATGAAATTAGGGGGCTGGGAAGGTGGCTCAGTGGTAGAGTGCTTGCCTTGCATGCATGAGGCCCTGGATTCAATTTCTCAGTAACACATAAGCAGAAAAAGCCAGAAGTGGCATTGTGGCTCAAGTGGTGGAGCACTAGCCTTGACCTGAAGAGCTGAAGGACAGCACCACTTGAGCCACAGCGCCACTTCCAGCTTTTTTTTCTTTTTGCTTATGTGGTGCTGAGGAATCGAACCCAGGGCCTCATGCGTGCAAGGCAAGCACTCTACCACTGAGCCACCTTCCCAGCCCTCAGTTTTCATATTATACATAACAATTTACTGGATTTTGAATACTATTCTAAAATTGCCACTGAAAGCTTAAGAAACTTTATAACATACTCTGGCATTTGGTTAGAATTCATTAACAAACAGATGAGATGACTCACTGATTCACAGAAAATGCCCTTTCACTTTTTTTAATCAGCTTGATACATTCAACCTTCAAATGTACTCACCCAAATCACTCAGAAAAGGATAAAAATAAATAAAAGTTTTTCACTTACTGGTTGGATATACATTCATCTCTTGATTTATGATGCAGTTAGTAAGCTCAAATCCACAATCCATGGTAGTTTAAATTTTTTTGAGCTGATAAAAGAAAATTTCCTGTCATACTGACATTATTACTATTACTGGTTTGATTTTCTAATCAATATACATGTGTTTCTCATATTTTTCTTTCCTTCCCCCTTCCTATAATTACGTAGTAGAATCCATCACTCTCAACTAGATTATTTCCTTCCTAAGTATTAAAACTCTCTACAGGCTTTTCCTGTATAATCTACATTTAAGTTTCTACCATATTGATCACCCTACAATACTGATTTTAATATATAGTTTTTCTACCAGTAATCTATTTTTATACCAAAAACTTTTTTCTTTTTTTTTTTTCTTTTTTTTTTTGTGTCAGTTGTGGGGCTTAAACTCTGGGCTTGGGCATTGTCCCTGTGCTCATCAGCTCAAAAGGAGCACTCTACTGCTTGAGCCACAGAGCCACTTCCGGTTTTTTCTAGTGGTTTATTAGAGATAAGAGTCTCATGAACTTTCCTGCCCGGGCTGGCTTTGAACCATGGTCCTCAGATCTCAGCCTCCTGAGTAGCTAGGATTATAGGTGTGAGCCACCAGGGCCCGGCTACCAAAAACATTTTTACACACGCAAAATTAGGAAATTCTAAACATCTTGCATCAGAAGAAACCCAAGAGCCATTTAATCTGCTTCCCTAAACTATTCAGAACATATGATTTGTTCCTGTACTCCACAAATACTTACTGCATACTTAGCTATGGATGTAGATTTTAAAAGTAATATTGATATAGAAAACAAAATGTGGTTGCTCTCTGAGAATTTACCTTGTAATTAAAGTTGCCAGGGGTAAGGGGGCATAAACAAGGAAACAAATAAATACTAGAATAAAATGACAAGTACTGTGAAGAAAATTATATGTAAATATGATTCATGGCTACTTGAAATTGTATAATTAGGGAAGGTTCATTAATTTTCTAGTGCTGACAAAATCAATTATCATATACATGGTACCTTAAAACAACACAAGCATATTCATAGTTCTGAAATCCAAAAGTCCAAAAGCAAATCATCAATAGGCTTATGTTCCCTCTGAAGCTCTGGAAGAAAGTCCCTTTTTACCTCTTCCAGGCTCTGATGACATAAGGTCTTTCTCTGCCCCAGTCTTCCCATGGGCACTTCTTTATATGACTCTTCCTGGCTTCCATTCTCCAAGAATGATGAGGCTCTGTTATATGGACATTGCCGTCCTGGAGGTTACAGTGTAAAACAGATAATACTCATCAGGGTATGAAGAAAACAATCTAAGGGATCACTCAATGCAGAGGTCTGAAATGGGAAAAAAAAATCTTATCCCTTTGAAATAATGATGTAATTTCATATTCAGCATTTGTGAAGATGAATTCTCTATAACCTATGTGTGTAGCTCATTATTTATGATCCTTTCCATGTGTAATAAGTCCTGGCTAATTTAAGTTTCCTGCTGTACTATAAGAAATGAAGACCCACCCCTCTCTGGGGTGCCAGGGCAGGAGTTCAATATTGTTAGAACAATGTTACATACCATTAAATCATTGTCAAATTAATGATAAATCTTTATTGTAAGCTTTAAAATAAGCTAAGCTGTTTGTGGCGAGGATGATTTGACTCCCTGACAGCCCTAACTCTCTTGAATGAAATTCAACTGTCAGCCATGCAGCCAGCCATACTGTCTTATTCCAGACCAGCAACTCTGAGTACTCCATGGATACCTTGAGGAAGCTATACAGCAACCACAGCTGCTTGCTGCCAGAGCAGAAGTCCAGCCCCAAAACATACTGTTAGTGCCACAATTATTTCAAACAGCTTGTACCAGACTTTATGACATCACAAGCCTGATTATAACCACTTATATCCAGGCCAGAGAGGAAACAGTTCTCCTGATGGCCCATCAAAAGGCCTATGATTGGGGAAAACATAGTCCATTTGCACGAAAGCCTGTCATGATTGGTGCAAACACTCTTGCCAAACTGCTTTGGGGCTACCTAACTAGATGGTTCAGCTTGCTTTTGAGACAGCCTGTAGACATCCTCATGTGCTGTCCTCTGGTATTGCAACATTAGATCCAATGAAAGTCTTCTTTTGCCTGGTCTTTTCATACCTACTTTGGATTTTTATGATTAGTAGAATTGGGCTGAGCTGGCACCATGAGGAGAAGGTGGCAGAAATGACAGTAGAATAGTAGCAATAGCAAAGTCCACAGCAGCCACAGTAGCAGCAGCAGCAAAGACAGTAGCAATAGTGTTAATATTTACAGGAAGGCAGCAAAAAAATGTCCAGAGAGGCGCCAGGGCAGAAACAACAGGATACAGAAGTAACAGAAACAGAGCTGTAAAGAAAAGAATAGCAATTGTGGACCCTCGTCACTAGGTCCCTGGCAGTTGCAGAGAACTACATCATTAAATACCTCAGACACCTCAAGTCTTAGAGCTGTCAGACTAGCCATTTAAGAGCTTTGTTGCTATAAGGCTGAGTGTTGGAACACCTGAGACCTATCCAAGCCCTGTAATACTAGCTGCACTGCCTGCCATGGCTGACTGATGTCTATGTTGTGTTCTCTGATGCTGGAAGCCAAGGATTCCAGTAGCAGCCACATGCTGCAGCCACTGACCATTACAGACTAAAGCAATGAGTCTCCAATCTGATTACTTAGAGCCCTAAGTTTGAGGCTAGTAAAGCCTAAAGCAATAGACCCCTAACTATCAAGATTTGGAAATGTAAGCCTCTGTACCTGCCCCTAGAGCTGCTAGGCCGTGGGCACACAAAGGTTCAGTACTGACAGCCTTAGAAGAGCTTCGTCTCATCTACAGATAGAGCAAGAGGACACCAGAAGCTAATTGGAATGGCTATACTCCATGATATGAGAGAGAAATGGGTAAAATCTACTTAAATAATATCCCTTCTCGTATGTTTTATGTTATTTCTATAAACCCTGTTCCTTTTTCCCCCTTCTCCCTCCCCTTCCCTTCACCCTATTCCTTTAAACCCTATTAGCAAGGTAATAGTTTTTAAACTTTCTAAACCTTCTGTCCAATGCTAAGTTCCTATGTGTAGATTCTAAAAGTCAACCTAATAGATACAAAGGATGAGTATGAGCATGGTGGCTAGAGTTAGTAAGAATTGACTATGGAAAGAAAAAGAAAACAAAAGAATCGACTATGTACTTGAAATTCCTGAGGAGAATAGCTAGTGAACACACTCCTCACACATGAAAGAAGTGCTGAACTAAGGGATGTGTTAATTAGCTTCTTTGTGGAATTTCACAACATGTGCGCATATCAAAACAGCTCGTTTACACCTCAAATGCATATAATTTTTATTTGTCAATTACACCTCAATGAAGCTGAGCGGAAAACAAGCATCTATTTCATTACATAGGGAAAAAAATGGATATGAAGGTGTACCTACCTTTGTCTAAGTAACCTTCTGCTAGACAACACACTATTTGGGAGAGCAATCATGATCTTTTTGGAGTTAGTATTTCTCATCTACATGCAACCCTGTGGCAGTTCTATGTTTATTTCCGTTTTGCCTTTCAGTAAAATACTGGACTTCCATATTTAACTTTTCTTACAAATTTCTTTCACAAATTTCAGGTCAAGTAATAAAATGTACTTTGTTTTCAAGCCTTGGACTCTGATCTATATGATATATGGGTTTCACAATTATCTTACTCTGGTTGTTTTTATTATTATAAACCAAATTATTTGTAATCCATTTTGGAAAGTTTAAAGACAAGCCATAAAGGAAAAAAAAAATCTTGTCTCAGAAAAATCATTTTTATTTTTCCTGTTAGAAAACAAAACCACAACCATTTGACTCACAACCATTTGTGTGAACGAGTATGCTGCATGTGTCTGTGTGTGCATGTATGTGTATCTATCTATGTTCATATGCGTGTGCTTCATCATTCCACTTGACATGGCAGTAGTCTTTATCTGCTGTTTTGTACTGTTGATCCTAAATTTACTTTTGAATTGTCTTATATTCACAACATACTCATTAGTTTTGTTTTTATAACCTGATTTAACATTTTTACATACATTCTTTACCATGACTCAAATCAATAATGCAATGCTGATTAGTGAAGGCTTCCATTAGGCCTGATTTTCTCAGGGATAATATGTGATATAGTAAACATCCTGCTTTTGCTTATGTGGTACTTCTGAGAGCTGAACAGTTTGCCCTCAGGCAAATGAATCCCAAGCCAAGGAGGGATGCACCCTTCATATTCTGTTAATTGATTGAAAGGGCAAATGATCTATAGGAAAAGTTGCATCATTAACTTAATTGAGGGCAAAGCCTAATTAGAAGGGAAATGGAGTAGACAGAGCCAGAGACACAGCAGGCCTTCATCTGCGATGTCAACAAACAGACCTTGTAACTAGAACCAGACAGAGACTGCCGGCCTTCATTTACATCTTCAGTTTCAACGTGAAAACATTCACTCTGAACTCTGTGTGTGTGTGTGTGTGTGTGTGTGTGTGTGTGTGTGTGTGTGTGTGTGTGTGTGTGTTTGGCCATAGTTAGATAGAAATCACTTCCTCTCAGGTCGAGCTGCCTAGTGGGAATCAATATGTTTTAAACAAGTTAACTGAATTGTATATATTTGAGCAGGTAATATGAAACACATTTGAGCTCTAAATTTGGGAGGCATGGAGGCTATGCTTATTTTCATTTAGAGAGTGGTCTTAGACATAAATCAACCAAATAGATTCTTTTCCCCAGCTTGACCATGGGCTGATTAAAGTGGGATTTATGAGGGGTGCAACTGTACTACAAGTAACAGGTACAAAGTATTTGATCACACATGGGTCAACACCAATTTATTCTGAAATAGGCATAAACTAATACTGCTTTATAGAATACAAAAGATACTGATTTCTTTGCAACAAAAGTTTCAAGGGAAGATATTCAGGTTTCCTCATGTTCTCTAAGTAAACTGCCTTCTAGAAAATCCTGGCTTCTTAGGTGTCATCTTAGAATGAGATGCTTCCATATCATAACGAGAAATATTACATTTTAGCCCTTAAAGATGGCTGAAATATTTGACATACATGTGTGAACATGGAAACCCAGACTGTATGTGATTGATATGAAAGTTGGGATTGGGGAATGAGGTTGATGGAGGGGTGAATCAGGGCAAGGTGCATTGAATGTGTATATGAACATGTCTGCATGAAACTCCCTTGTGCAACTAACTGATGCTAATATAAAATGTTAATATAGATAGATAGATAGATAGATAGATAGATAGATAGATAGATAGATAGATAGATAGATAGATAGATAGATAGATTTTTTCCCTTCCTGAGCTAGGGAATCAATCACCAAGGTCTTGTCGAAACTAGGCGGCTGCTCTACTACTGAACTACACTCCTTAACCCTGAATTTTAGGTACTTCTTAAACTTTTAGCTCAGTTCTGAGCTGAGATTGAAACACACTAGTGGTGATGGTTAGAGCATGTGCTTTCATCCTTTCTGGAAACTTTCCACATCCAACTCACCGTTGAGTGCATTTTTTTCTCTGACTGCAGCAATACAAACAAAAGCTTTCACAAGAAATACCACTTAAGAGAAATAAAGATTGCAGGCAGACATGTTTTGGCTACAGCATTGGTCGTTAAAATACATGGATATTCTCTTGTCATTCACCACAGCACTGACTTTCTAAAAACTAGACCCCATTTCTTACCTCTTATATTTGTACTGTTTCTATATCTAAAAGAGAAAATTATAACAATGTTAATAAAATGGACAGTTAATAAAGAAATTCAGTTATGCAAGACTAAAGTCACACATTAATTAACTGAAATTGTATTCACATACCAATGCAATAGGGCATTTGTAATAGATCAGTGTAATAAATTGTGTAATAAATGTGTAAATAAGGGAAATTCTAATCATATTGTGGTCATGTGGTCACTGCTGTCACTAATCTTCAGGAGAAATATATGTGCAATAACTTCCAGAATAGCTTTCTTTGCAAATGACTCATTAAAAAAAAAAATCTCATTTAAGTCAGGTGCTGGTAGCTCACACCTGTAATCCAAGCTACTCAGGAGTCTGAGATCTGAGAATCATGTTTCAAAGTCAGCCCATACAGGAAAGTCCCCAAAAGACTCTTATCTCCAATTAACCGCCCAAATACTAAAAGTGGCACTGTGGCTCACATGGAACAGCGCTAGCCTTAAGCACAAAGAGGCTTAGGGACAGTGCCCAGGCACTGAGTTCAAGCCTTACAGCTGACAAAAAAAAAAAATTAAAAAATAACCAGACACCAGTGGCTCATGCCTATAATCCTATCTACTCAAGAATCTGAGATCTGAGGCTAGCAGTTCCAAGCCAGCCTAGACAGGAAAGTCTGTGGTAGAGTGCTACACTTGAGTAAAGAGAATCTCAGAGACATTGCCCAAGCCCTGAGCTCAAGTCCCAGGACCGGCACAATAAACAAACAAATAAGTAATAAGGAAGTCAGTTGCCTAAGATGTGATCATTTCTCTCAACTAGAGGACTGAGGAAGACTGCCCTTTGTTTTATTTCACAGCTGTATAGTATATCATTTTTAATACATAGACAATATTCTTTTCTTGTCAGAGAACATTTACCAAAAGATGATAATAAGGCAACATAACACTTCTTTCTTTCTTTCTCTCTTTCTTTCTCTCTTTCTTTCTCTCTTTCTTTCTCTCTTTCTTTCTCTCTTTCTTTCTCTCTCTCTTTCTTTCTTTCTTTCTATTTTGTGCCAGACCTGAGGCTTGAACTCTGGCCTTGCCTGCTGTCCCTGAGCTTTTTTGCTCCAGGTTAGCATTCTACCACTTGAGCTACAGCTCTACTTCCAGGTTTTTGGTGATTAATTAGAGCTAAGAGTCTCAGGTCAGGGTGCTGGTTGCTCCTGCATGTAATTCTAGCTACTTAGGGGGCTGAGATCTGAGGATCTCAGTTCAAAGTCAGCCCTGGCAGGAAAGTCTGTGAGACTCTTTTTTTTTTTTTTTTTTTTTGTCTGTCATGGGACTTGAACTCTGGGCCTGGACGCTGTCCCTCAGCTCTTCAGCTCAAGGCTAGCGCTCTACCACTTCCGCCACAACACCACTTCCGGTTTTCTAATGGTTTATTGGAGATAAAAGTCTCACAGACTTTCCTGCCGGGGCTGGCTTTGAACCATGATTCTCAGATCTTAGCCTCCTGAGTAGCTAAGATTACAGGTGTGAGCTACCAACACCTGGCTACCATACACATTTTTTAACATAATAGTATTTATTTTCTCAAATCAAAAATTTAACTACTTATTGGTTTGTTAAGTCTGATAGTATTTTCACTGCAAATCCCTAAAAATCCTGACTGACCTTTAAAGTTTTCTCTATTCTGTCTTAGATAACACGACTATGTGATAGCTTTAGATGAACTCTGGTGTTCCACCTGCTCTGCATTTGATTCCAGAAAACAGAGTTAAGAGCTTTTGCTTCCTAAGGTGAAAACCCCACTATTTCTTGTGACTTAGATGATTAAAAAACAACAAAAACACTAATCAAAACTGATGAAAGAATAATTAATGACATAGGCACTCATGTCTTAGGACTTGAAGGTCCAGGATGACAAAATCCAATCACCATCAACAGCACTTCATCCCCTACCTATCCCCCAGCAAAACAAATCCAGCCCTTAATTTTTTTTAAAACTCAAGTCATTTATTTACACCTAATCAAGATCTACAGGATCGATGTTGGTATTTTCCTCAGCATGCTTAACATCAAGTGCTGATAATGTTTATCCTCACATTGAGTTTCCATTCTTAGATCTTACGGTTTGGAAAATTTTATCAAAAAAAAATCTGGATCTGAATCCTTATACTAACCCTTACTAATCTTGTGATCATGAGGGCCTGTAGAAACTTCTTCTCTTTGCTTTCCTATGTAAAATTATAACAATAATATCACATAATGATTAACAATTAATAAAAACTAAATGAGATTGTCCTAGGTGGATGGAAGGGAGGAGTCAAATTTTATCCTAAACATACAAAAATGCCTTCCTTGAGTCACACCTCCGCCTCAGACAAAGTAGATGGAAGACCAAACTGATAGCAATGAATGAACCATAGATAATGTGTGTAGTCAAAGCCTCATAAATGATGGCAACAAATTCCTTCCTAGACGGGAGCTTCTGAAAGCTGCTGACCAGAGAAGCAAAGGGAAGAAACGCAGATTCAGAGACTATCCACAAGGATGCTTAGTTAGCTTTTGACAGAAAATAAAGATAGAATTCAAATAAAAATAGAGTTCCAATTGATGGATTAAAACAAGCTGCCTAACTCTTGCTCCACTTTGCCAGTCTCATTCCCCCATCCTTCCTGCAGGCAGAAAAACTGGAATTTCAACCCTTCAGTGTTTACCTGCAGGCTAACCACTGTAGAGCTTTATCTTTAAAAAGTGAGCAAGCTTCCTGTTTAAAAGCCAATGCTTCCAGGATGGAAGAAGGGGATAAATCTCTCTTCACTCTGGTATTCGAGGGCCCTGCTGACCTCTGGCTTTCTGCCCATGTACTGTTGAAAAGTGAAGTCTGCCAGTTGAATTGATATAACTCATTTGTGCCATGAACAGCTTTTCCATCTGGGAGAGAAGTCTTTGTGGAAATCGACTTTGCAGTTCAGCTACCTCTATCCACACTTATCACCTGTAATAGAGTTAAGTTTTCATTTTTCCAATAAGAACACACAGCCATATGGATAACCTGTAATTAGAGCCACAATGCATAGCAGATATCATTCAATGTCTTTACATTTTCAATTTATTTAATCATTTAGGATCAAAATCTCTGTTAAGCAGGTACTGTTAATAATCACTATTTTACAACTGAGGGAACTAAGCAGCATAGAAATTTAATTACTTGTCCAAAGCCACATAGTTAATAAGTGATAGAGCTGAGATTAAAAGCCAAAAACTTGGCTCATGGAAACTACATTCCTAAAAGCTATGCAATACCACCTAACATCTTTTATTTTTTTTTAAAAGGAGCAAGATAAAGAAATAGAAATTACACTGGGATTATAAAAAGACTAAATAAGTTTTAAATACTGTGCTAAATAGAATTGAGAGCTTATTCATGAGAGTCATGAACAGGAACATCCAGAGGAAAAAATAATGTGTTCTTAGAAGCTGAAAATAGAATTTCTAATTTAAAATTTAAAAATATCAGCAGGTGCCAGTGGCTCCCATTTGTAATCCATCTACTTGGGAGGCTAAGAATAGGAGATTTGAAACTTAAGGCTAGCCCAAGCCATAAAGTTTACAAGACCTCTCCCAACCTATATATGGATGTGGGAATGTGCCCCTGATCCAAGCATTTGCCTGGACAGGAAACAAGGCTTCTATCGAAAAAATAACTAACACAATAAAAGGGCTAGGGATATGGCTCTGTGGTAGAAAGCATGCTTAGAAAACAAGGGGCCCTAAATTCAAACCCAGTTCTGTGAAAGGAGGAGGAGGAGGAGGAGGAGGAGGAGGAGGAGGAGGAGGAGGAGGAGGAGGAGGAGGAGGAGGAGGAGGAGGAGGAGGAGGAGGAGGAGGAGGAGGAGGAGGAGGAGGAGGAGGAGGAGGAGGAGGAGGAGGAGGAGGAGGAGGAGGAGGAGGAGGAGGAGGAGGAGGAGGAGGAGGAGGAGGAGGAGGAGGAGGAGGAGGAGGAGGAGGAGGAGGAGGAATAATACAGTAGTTTGGGTGGATAATAGTTTAGAAAATCTTGCAAAATGTAAAGCAACACTGTGAAATAAGACGTTGAACGAAAAGTGACACCGAATCAGATGAGAAAGCTTAAAATTCAGTTAAGAGTTGTTCCCAAAAGATAAGTAGAAAAATTAGGTAGAAATTATGGATGTTAGAACTTCCATATGAAGTTCCATGAATGTTTTCATATGAATGAAAAACTTCCAGATCCAAAATTCACCTTTGTGAAAATTTTAGCACATTAAAGCTTAAGAAAAATCTATAGAACTCAGGGGAAGAAGAAAATACATTTGCTTAGAAATGATAAAGACCACATAGCAGATAGAAAGAGAAATTGTATCAGCATACTGGGTACTAAGACATCTTTGGATCTAGCCCCTTTTAGTGCTGAGAAGAAATGATATTGAGATGGGGATATAGCATGAACTTCCCTAGAATCAAGAAAGGAGGGTGAAAGGGTGAGCAACATCAGCTATTTATACTATGTATATAACTTCTCTACCATAGCATGTGTAAAGTTTCTGAGGATACAAATGTGGGTATCTCTGGGAAAACATTACTCTGTTGATCACATTGATATATGAATTGATCACAATAATTATAAAATAATCATAAGCATAAAAATAAGCATAAAATAATCATCTTAAAAGGAGCAAATAACTATAGTCAAAGTGAACAAACCAAAGACACATGTTGAACTAGCCTTTTTCAATCATTAACATCAAGAAGAGAAAACATAACTTGACATATAGCTATTATATTTGATTGGCATGGTGACTCAGGAGTTCATGGTTTTAAAAAGTACTTTTACCTTTATGGATGAAATGTATTAATGAATATGTGGGAGGAAGAAGGTAGAGGAGGAAGTTAGGGAAGGAGAGAATAAAGCACGACTCATTTATCATTTAATGTCAAAATGACTCATGAAATTCATAAAAGGAAAACTTTGTTATCCACTGAAACAACTGAATTCAATACACAAAATCCGAAGTAAATGTCAAGAAAGTATTTTTAAAATAACATTTTTAGGACTCCTTTAAGTTCTCTAATTAGATTTAATACTTGCTTTAATATGATAACATATATAATACAGCTACAATAGTCTGTAATACACATTATCTACTGAAAATTATTCTATTTATGTTCTATATTGAACAATAGAATATTACTTGATCTGCATGTTTTAGATTCTAATATCTCAGACATTCAAGAGAAGTAAATCTACATGAAAACTTAGAATTAACACCCAAAGTCTCTTGATAGCTTTTTTCATCTAACCTGTTGGCAGTGTTTAAATTCTCCATGTGTTAGTGGTACAAGCATAGTATCCATTTCTTTGTAAAATGCACAATAATCAAGACTCATTGAGGGTAAGATATTCCTGCTCTGTCATCTAACACATCAAAAGTGTGCTACATTTAGAACTTGTTAAATAAAACTTAACTGATAACATATTATGCATATATAACATATATAATATACATATTTTCCAAATAAAAGTACTTCGAAGTCTGGTGCTGGTGGCTCATGCCTGTAATCCTAGTTACTCAGGAAGCTGAGATCTGGGGATCATGGTTCAAAGCCAGCCTAGGCAGGAAAGTCTGTTAGACTCTTATCTCCAATAAACCACTCAGAAAACTGGAAGTGGAGCTGTGGCTCAAGTGGTAGATTGCTCACCTTGAGCTGAAGAGCTGAGGGACAGTGCCCAGGTCCAGAGTTCAAGCCCCACGACCGACCCCCTCCCCCCAAAAAAAGTACTTTGAAGTAATTTTCTGTGTGTGTGTGTGTATGTGTGTTTGCACACGCACGCATGCACCATGCCAGTACTAGAATTTGAACTGAAGTCCTGGACATAGCCCCTTAGCTCTTTAACTCAAGACTAGTGTTCTAGTCTTTGAACCACAGCTCAATTTCTTGCTTTTTGTTAATTAATTGAAAATGAGAATCTCAGGAACTTTCCTGCTTATTCTGGATTCAAAGCACAATCTTCGTATCTTATCCTTTGAGAAGGCAGGATGATAAGTGTGAGCCCCCAGCACCCAGCTGAAGCAATTTTTCTTAAAGAAAAAAAAATTTTTAAGTAGATTTTCAGATAGGATTTGGCTCATCTACCTCATAATATCTAAAATGACTCTTCAGGTAACAAACCTACTCTGCTAAGAAACTAATAAAGATTTGCAGATTGTTCTTTACAGTCCCGGAGAACATCCTAGGTATTTGATTAAGTGTAATAGAAACAGGAAAGAATCAAGACTGAAGGAATTTTGTCATTACAATGTGCTCTCTATATCAAATTTGCTCTTTTTGTGTGTGTATGCTGGTCCTGGAGCAGTTTCTTAGCTTTTCTTTTTCTTTTTCTTTTTTTTTTTTGGGGGGGGGTCCAGTCGTGGGGCCTGAACTCTGGACCTGGGCACTGTACCTCAGCTCTTCAGCTCAAGGCTAGCGCTCTACTGCTTGAGACATAGTGCCACTTCAGGCTTTTTTCTTTTTGGTTATGTGGTGCTGGGGAATCGAACCCAAGGTCCCAGGCATGCAAGGCAAGCACTCTACCACTGAGCCACCTTCCCAGCCCCAGTTTCTTAGCTTTTGTGATCAAGTCAAACACTCTACTATTTAAGCCACAGCTATACATCCAGCTCTTTGATCCTTGGAGAGTCTCAAAGTCTTTCTTGTTTAATCTGGTTTCAAACTGTGATCCTCCTATCTCAACCTCCCGAGTCACTAAGATTAGTGACATGAACCACCAGACTCTGGCTTAAACTTGCTTTTTGGATATCAACAAGAAAAAAACATGTATGTTCAGGGTTACAAATTTTCTAAATTGGTTGCTTAGAATGTTTTCAGTTCAAATATTGATATTGTTTTTTCAAGATTAAAGCACTGAACAATCAACTCACTGTGAATTTTTTTCCTTAAGGCTTTAGGAAAGAAAATGATTAGAGGGGGTTTTAATAAGTATTAAAACACCAAATAAAATAAAATAAAATAAAACACAATAATGTTTTTCAGTGAATGGTATAGTGACCTATAGCATGAAATGGCCAAGGATACTTGTTAAGAATGCAGCCTTAGAACATGGCAGCTCGAACTGGTCTTAGGCTCGGACAAAGGTAGTCTAGAGATGCCCACCAAAGTCAGCAACAGCGGCCTTCACCCCGCGCAGAGATCTGTGCAGCATGGAAGATATTTAGCTTCCTGTGGTATGCTGATGAGCAGAATTCTCCCAGTACATACCATTTTGCCCAAAGATCTATGTGCAAGAACTTTCTTCAAAATCGTTGCATCCTTAGTAAACAAAAGAAAAGAATATTCAGAAAGAAGAATTATAGGGTACTCAGTATAGGAAATGTAGGATGTAGTATCAGGAATGGAGGATTATAAGCCTTTTATTATAAGCCTTTTATTCCTTGGTGTAAAAAATCAGATATCATATCAAAGAGATCCGAATATTGTAAAACGCAATTCGAAACTGGGTTTCCTCTGGTGTTGGAAGGTTATACATTTATAAGGACCTTGGTGAAATCACATTTGGTAAAGGCATCCTGTACTGATGGGAAACCTTTCAATCATTTAGAGACTATTGGGCATTTTAGCCCGAGGATTCCTGGCTAACCAAGAACTTGTGCCCTGGATTTTTCAATTTCTTTTGAATTCTACTCACTTCTACATTCTCAGCTTGCCACGTTGTTTTTTGATGAAGCTGTCAAACAAATGGTAGTTGCATTTGAAAGAAGAGCATGTAAGCTGTATGGTCCAGAAACAAACGTACCTCGGGAAATAATGTTTCATGAAGTTCATCACACACAAAGGGGAAAAAAGAACCAGTGTCACCTACTATTCACATTGTTAACTTTTAGGAAGTGCTTTCATGATTTCTTTTCAGAAGTCAGAAAACATTTTTTAAAGCCAGCTGTGATTATAAACTGCTTCATTGAAAATTGCACATAGAACATGGACCCTCTTGTACATACAATTCTTTTTTGAATCAAGTGCAATTCAAACTAATGTGTACATTTGTAGGTACTACATTTATAATAAAATGTCATCGCTATTGCTAGAACACTGATGTCACTCTTCTGAGCCAACGAGCCTGTCATACAGCTTAGAATACTTCAGAAATCTTCATATATTTAAAGTTAAAACTTCGATTTAACTGTTTGTGAAGGTTCCTTGGCATTTTTGTTTTCTTAAATTGTTCTTACTAGTAGTAGTAGTACTAGAGCTTTTAGTAATTACTATAGTGCTATAGTGAAGTTAGTTTCTAGATAGTGTTTTGTTGTTGTGGGTCTTTCCTTGTTTGGTTTGGTTTTTGACTGGTAAATGGTCCAGAGCTAAGTTATTTTCCTAAGAGTTCACAACATTCTTCCACGTACTTAGGCTTCTCTTTCAGCAATGCTAATCATGTGTCAAGTTCTGTTGTCCACAGTAGCTTTATTAGGTCTCCAACATTATGCCCTCTCTATTTTCTATTTATTATGTATACTTTTTCAGTAAGTTCCAAGCTATTTTTTAAACAAATCAATGTAAAGACTGAAGTACTAGCTTAATAAAGTTAATTTGTTTATTTTTTGTTAAAAAGAAGAATGAAGCTTTAAGTGATGATAAGAATGATCAATGAAATTAAAGAGGATATGTATAGTAAATTCAAAGAGACAATTGGCTGAGTGGAATAAAAGAGAATTAAAATAAATAGCTGAATGAAATTAAGGAAGAAAATAGATAAAAAGTGGAATTCAATGCAGATATAGAAAGATATATACATCCTAGCTATGTGCTGATCTTAGTGACTCAAGAGGCTGAAAGGGGAAGGATCGTGGATCAAAGTCATACTTGGAAAAATTGGTTCTAAGGGTTCCATCTCCAAAATAATCAGAAAGCAGTTCCAGGTGAAGGTATGACTCAAATGGTAGAACACAAACCTGGCTAAGAAGGTGAGCAAGCACAAGACCCAGAGTACAAAGCCTGGTAACTGAAGAGATAGACAGAGAGAGACAAGGAGAAAGAGAGACAGAGAGGGGAGAAAAGGGAAAGGGGGAGAGAGAAAGGGGGGAAGGGAGAGGGAGAGGAAGAGGGAAACCCACTAACTGACAGACAGACCAAGATCCTGAAAAAAAATCACCTTGAAATTTTGGAAAGAAAGAGATCAGTATCTCAAATGTAACCTCAATTGAGACCAAGGACTGGTGGCTCACACCTATAATCCTAGCTACTCTGAAGTTTGAGATGTGAGAATTGTGGTTCGAAGCTAGCCTGGGCAGAAAGATCAATAAGACAGTCTTTCCAATTTACTAGTCCAAAACAGCTGGACTAGAGAAATGACTCAAGTGCTAAAGCATCAGTCATAATTGAAATGGCTAAGCAATCGCTCAAAGTCCAGAGTTCAAGCCTCAGTACTGGCAAAACAAACAAACAAACAACAACAACAACATAAAATAAAATACTAGTTGCAGCCTTCACTAAGAGGGTGAAACAATGTAAAAATCAAGTATCAGTCATTGAAGATAAAGCACAGTAAATAGAACACTCAGGTGAGACCAAGTGCACTAGGCTTTGTACTCTGGGTCTTGTGCTTGCTCACCTTCTTTGCCAGGTTTGTGTTCTACCATTTGAGTCATACCTTCACCTGGAATTATTTTCTGATTATTTTGGAGATGGAACCCTTAGAACCAATTTTTTGTTGTTGTTGTTGTTGGTCATCTGGCTTGAACTCTCAGCCTGGGTGCTGTCTTTCAGCTCTTCAGCTCAAGGCTAGTGCTCTACCATTTGAGCCACACAGCTCCACTCCAGTTTTCTGAGTGGTTTATTGGAGATCAGAGTCTAACAGACTTTCCTGCCCAGGCTGGCTTTGAACCGTCATCCTCAGATCTCAGCCTACTGAGTACTAGGATTACAGGCGTGAGCCACCGGCGCCCAGCCCAATTTTATTTTATTTTTTAAATTACTAAATGAGTGATTTGAGGAGGGAGTCAGCACTACTGCCCAGTTATAAAGGGGAAACAGTTAAAATGGCCTCATGGCTTCTTTCCTGTCTCCTTGCCTATCACATTCCAGGAATGTCCTCAAAATATGTGCAGCAATATAACTTTCCAGAACTCCCCTGTAAGTACTTAGGTTGGTCTTTATTTTTAACGACATTATTCTGCATGTATTTTTGTTGCTTGCTCTTCTCATGTAAAATATTGCCACAAATTTCTTTCCATGAATGCAGATCTACTTCCTCTTTTGCTTCTTCCTCCCCCTTTTTCCTCCCCCCCCCTTTTCCTCCTCCTCCTTCTTCCTCTTTGTCTTTCTCTCTCAACACAACTATGTAATATATACTTTGGTTTGGATATACAGTAATTTACTTAACTCTTCTAACTCGTGTCTATTTGGTTGTTTACTCTGTGTGTGTATGTGTGTGTGTGTGTGTGTGTGTGTGTGTATGTGTGAGTGAGTGTGCAAGTCCTAGGATTTGAACTCAGGGCCTGTATGCTATCCCTGAGCTTTTTTGCTCCATGTTAGCACTTTATCATTTGAGCCACAGCTCCACTTCTGGATTTTTGGTGATTAACTGGAGATGAGTCTCATGGACATTCTTGCCCTGGGCTGGCTTCAAACCACAATTATTGGATCTCAAACTCCTGAGTAGTTAGGATTACAAGTGTAAGCCACTAGTTCTGGCTTGTTCACTGTACTTTATAATTTAAAACTATCTGAACAGAACATATTTCAGAACAAATTCATGTTCCTCTACACATTTCAACAGATTCATTCTGAAAAACAAAACTTCAGCATAAAGGATATTTGCATTTTATATAAGATTTTTCAAATATTTTAATATGAAACTTTCTATGTGGATGTTAGAAAACGACCTATGAGAAAGTTTTCAATGATTGCTCCCATAAATACCCAAAGATGCAATTCTGATAGTGACTTTTTTAATGAATGATAATGATGTGTTCATAAGCATTGAAACAAGAAAAATTAAACATATAAGCTGATAAATGTGTTATCATTCTAAATTGTTTATTTTCATAATCTACTTTGATCTTAGGAAGTAAGTTTCATAAATTTTTAAAACTTGATAAATATATCCATGAGAATGTTTTAAGTATAAAGGCTATGTCCTTGCTTATAATAGTATCACATGTCAAATATCTATATTTATTTATTATACATCTAATATATACATGTGTATAGATTACACATCATATAACATATAATATGTATGAGTTTTAGAATAACATAAATCTTATTTAAGAAGACTTTGTATGGCTTACAACATTTGTCTTCATTTTACCTAAAAGAATAATCATAAAGTGTACCTAATTTGCTTATAATACTCAAAATGTTCATCTAGAAATGTTCATCTATATTCCTACAGATAGTGTTAGTTTTCACCATAGCTATTGTGTTAGTTTGAGTATTACACTTTTCTAAGCTCATATCCTTACTGAATAGAAATAATAATCTTTTGTATTAGTTACTTTGACCAGTTTTACCTTGTATTATTATTAAGTAGTTGTACAAAGTGGTTACAATTCCATAAGTCAGGTAATGAGTCAAATGCATCTTGATCAGTCATCTTCCCATCGTTCACCCTCATTTTCCCCTTCCCCTTCCTACCCTCATTACATAGTTCCATTTTTACATAAGGTTCATTTGAATATAAGGATTGCACTTGCTCACCCTTCTTGCTCCATTCCTGTCTCCCAACATGTTTCTTCTTCCTAATATTCATTTTGTTAAACAGTTCATCAGTCAGAGGGGTTACATCATTGAACCCCTCCTCGACTTACACAATCTTTTGTTGGTTTGTATGGACATGCATAAAACCATATATATGTTATCATGTGTTTTTGGCCCAAGCATCAAATACTGGTCTCATATATTTTAGGGAAATTGTACTTGATGCAAAAGTTTAAACTACTATTTCAAAAGAAAAAGAAATTATGTGGTTTATCTTGAAAGTGTATATTCACAAATGTACCTCAAGTAGTGGGGTTGAAAGAAGAGGGGGGAAAAAAAAGAATAAAAGTTCACTGGAACCCCGTGATTGATTGGGAAGAGCTCAACAAACTCACATAAAATCCAAAGGGGGGAAGTGGTCAGACATTGGGTCAAATCTCCATTCACATGTTGTGTAATAAAAGGCTGACTGTAGCCTTTCAGCCTTGCTTCTAGTCGTAGACAATGGCAATTGCAGAGCAAGACTAATAACAGGATTTAGCATAAATCCACCACAGGAAGTGAACAGTTGTACGGGCAAATAATTAGCCAGGAAACATTTTATAGCAGCATCAGGATGCATCCATGAGCTTTCCAACGCTCAATGCATTTGTGATCATGAAAATATAATTGGTTCTCCGTGACTGTATTTGTGTTTGTTTGTTGTCAGGTGTCTCTTTTCCCCTCCTTTCTTTTTACAAGCAGGCCTTCTTTTTCCTGTCCTAATTTAGCAACCCCAGGAAGGGTTTTGAAGTCTCTCAAGGGAGGGGTTCAGAATGTTCTTTTTTTTTTTTTCCTCCTGCTGGTGCTTTTTTTTTTTTTTTTTAATTTTATTGTAAGGTGGATGGTGTTTATTTTGCACAGCTAACAAGTGAGTTCAAAGCAATACATTGCTCTTGAACTCCTGCCAGATTCCCAAAGCTGAAAGCTCCCCGGCATGGTTGAGCCCCGACTGATTAATTTGCAAAGGAATGCCAAACTGCATTTTCCACCACCCGCTTCATTTGACACTTGAAGGAAAGCTAAGCGGGAGTGTAAAAGGAAAGAAGCACACTCAAGGCAGCACACCCGGATGTGAATTCACTTCACAGAGACTGGGAGCTCCGTGCTAAGCACTTCTATTTCCGTCTTTCCTCCTTTGTTTGACTTGCTGTTTTTTTTTTTTTTTGTAAGGACTACTAATAAACATGGTTTTTGTTCTTACAATATCTATATTAGGGGAAGTGCTGTCAGACTTCTCTCTCTGTAAGTCTTTCTGTCCACATGAAGCTGCTTCATCTGATTCACCAAAGAGCAGCCACATCAAGACAGATGCCAAATTTGGGGGACAAAAATTTAGGACAAGCCAAATTTTTCCTATTTTAACATTCTAAAGGAGGAGGCAACAAAGCTTGATAAGAAATGTACTCATGTAATTGTAACCCCTCTGTACAGTATTTTCACAATAAAAAAACATTTAAAAAAACTCATTTCCTCACAGTAAAAGAGAGCTACATGTATGTTACCAATCTCTGTTGCCTAATTGGAGTTTAAAATATCAAACTTTATTTAAAATTTACATTTAAAACATGACATTGGAACTGGGAGTCAGAGTACAGTCCTGTAATCCTAGTTTTGGGGAAGCTGAGGCCAGAGAACGGTGAGTTTAAGGCCAGCCTGGGCTGCATCATAAGACAAACAAACAAATAAGCAATCAAACAAGTACAGTAAATTCATCTACACACCATTGCCTTAGGCATTGACATTAGAACATCATGATTATCCCTGATGGCTTCCCCAAAGAGTTTGCCATGCTTTATATAAACATTATCATCGAGATGAACAGGAATCTCACCTCCATGGGGATACCATGAATATCAGATATTAAATACTCAGTAAATATGAGTTATTACAAAATCAAGACAGTTTGGAACTGGCATGAAGCATGAATCAAGAATTCTCGCTAATAGATTTTCAAGTATAAGCAATGTCTTATTTTATGAGCAGAGATCTAGAGGAAAAATAGGCTCCAAGTCTGGTATAATTGTAAGCTTTATATTTCAGTTTCCCCCCCCCTTTTTTTTTTTTTTGGTGCTGGTCCTAGAGCTTGAATTCAGAGTTCAGGACCTGGGTGTTGTCCTTGAGCTTCTTTTGCTCAAGTCTTGCTCTCGACTACTTGAGCCACAGCTCTACTTTCAGGTTTTTTGGTGATTAATTGAAAATCAAAGTCTCACAGACTTTCCTGCCCAGGTTAGCTTTGAATTGAAATCTTCAGATCTTAGCCTAGCCTCCTGAGTAGGTAAGATTATAGGTGTTAGCCGCTTACCTGATTTCTTTGTCCTTTTACAGGGTTAGTTTGTTCTCAGGCTGGCTCCCCTCATGGTTGCAAAAAAAAAAAAAAAAAAAAAAAAAAAAGCTGACCACAAATGAGACAAGTCATTTCTTTACTCAAGTCCAATAGAAAAGAGAAAAGGAAAGTGTGCCATCAATATGAGTTAAAGCAGCTCTTCCTTCACTAGGTCTGTGGAAACTTTGTAGCTATCATATGTGATATAATGATAATCACCAGGGAAGTATTTTGCCCAGATAGTTTTACTCCTTATTTCCTGTGTTGGGTTCTAGTACAAGGGCCAGACACAGAAAAATGGGTACATTGACCAAAGTGGGGTTCTGTTAGGACAACAGAAAGGAATGGTGGGTCTATTACTTTGTGACCCAAAGATGGTATTCTCAAGTTGAATATTTCCCTAAAGTTCTCTTTACAAAGGTAAAGCCAGGATACTTAACAATATCCAGGAGCTATTGGCCATTATAAACTTGAAGGGCAGAAAATGGAAGTAGACACTATTAGTAGAAGTTTAAAAAAATTAAAGTATGTAACTAAGATGGCTTGCTCACTTGATAGAATATAACCTTTATTAAGGGACTGGCCATTTCCCCACCCATCTTAAACAACTTTAAAAGGAAGTTTGCAAGAGAGGATTTCTATAGCTTCCACCGCTCTCCCTCCTCCTCATCTCTCTCCAGTGCCTCCTACTGATGGAACCTACATGAAATCTAAGGGCATGGGAGCCTTTTTGATGCATGTTATATAATTCTCCATTACTTTGTTTTCTACAATCACACAGAACATTACATGTGCAAGGATCATAAGCAATGAAGCACAAACATAGGTTATGGCAAATTTAAAGATTTAAATATAAAATGCCAAGTAGAATTCCCCTTACTAAAAAAAATGTGAACATTTCCCTTACCATTGTTGTAGAATGAGTCACTTTGAGATGAGTCTCACTGTATTTCAAATTACAAAGTTGACTTTATAAACTGGAAGTCCTGAAGATGCATTGTAAATCTTTTTTTTGGTCGGTCATAGCGCTTGAACTCTGGGCCTGAGCATTGTCCTTTAGTTCTTCAGTTCAAGGCTAGTGCTCTACCACTTGAGCTACAGCGCCACTTCCGGTTTTCTGGTGGTTTATTGGAGATAAGAGTTTCATGGACTTTCTTGCCCGGCTGGCTTTGAACTGCCATCCTCAGATCTCAGCCTCCTGAATAGCTAGGATTACAGGCATGAGCCACTGGCTCTCGGCTGCATGGTAAATCTTTTATCATCAAATCAGATGACTACTTGGTTCTTCATTAACAAACAGACTTGATGATTGACAGCAAGGGCCACACAGCCTTCTCTCTTCCTACACCTCTCCACTCCCAAGGTCAGCTGTACCCTGTTTCTTCATATCTCCAAGCCTTCAGGGTAGACACACATTGTAAGTGTCTACCTGTTCTAACAACATAGATGTGCCATAATTATTCAGAGTTAACACATTGGATTAGGTAAAAACCATAAATTTACCTCCCAAACACATTTCTTCATTAGCCCCTGTCATTCATATAGTTCTGTCTTCCCATGCTCATCCATTTACTGTATCACCAAGGCTGCTTAACTTTTATTCTTGAAATATACAGATATATGTGTGTATATGTGTTTATGTATGTACATATACACATATAGAGATGTTCATATATATGTATATATAAAAATATGTATATTTAATATGTCCTTGCCTTTCAGTACTATCAAGACCTCTGAGTCATCCATTTCCTTGAACAATATTCCTCCCTTTCATCTATACAACTCAATAAAAAACACCGCCAATTTTGTCTCCTAAAGATTCATTGCAATTCCACGTTAGTCCAGGCTGTCATTGTTTCTCGGTTTTATCATTGTGTTACTTTCCAGTTTCATAAGCATTTTACTTTCTCAAGCACTGTTCACTGGCTTCTCTTCATGAATCTAAAATGCAAATATTCCTGAACCACACCTCTGCTCTCTTCATTATCTCTCTCTCTGTGTCTATAAAGGCTACATCATCTTTAGCCAGAGCTGATAATGAATCTCCTCTTCCCCCACTCACCCATTCCCCCCACTCCAGATTTCACTAAGTAGTTTCTAATTACATGCTAACCATAACCATAAACACAAGTTACCAAAATCAACGCCATTTAGTCATTTCCTGTTCTTTTATGTGCAACCTGTGGTTCTTCAATACCTCTAATTATTGAATTAGAATATATTACGACATTCTCCAAAGGGCACACAGTAGTCAAGTAGCCATGGATAATGATAATTATACATTTAGTTCTAGGGCTTTGTTTTAAAAGATTGAAATTCTAATGACATCTCTACCATTCAATTACAGAAAACCTGCAGTGGCTCAGACTGCTTGGTTCATTTTTAATCTTAGTGAAGAATGGCAATGGTAGTGAAGGTAGCAGCTTTGTACTGAGCACCAACAAGGCGCCCTGGTGTCGATAAATGTTCCACTTCCTCAATAGCTCTTGCATTGTGTCTTGTTCTCTCTATTTTATAGGCAAGTAGGCTAAGTCTCAATGAGACCCAGGTATTGCCCCAAAGCAAGAATTCCCATGTAAAGATCCAACACAAATCTCTGCTTCAAAAACTCATTATCTTGATACCATGGCACATTTCTTGAAAGTTAAGAAGTACATAAGTGGGCTGGGAAGGTGGCTCAGTGGTAGAGCGCTTGCCTTGTATGCTCGAGGCCCTGGGTTCAATTCCTCAGCACCACATAAGCAAAAAGAAAAAAGCCAGAAGTGGCGCTGTGGCTCAAGTGGTAAAGCGCTAGCCTTGAGCTGAAGAGCTGAGGGACAGCGCCCAGGCCCAGAGTTCAGGCCCCACAACCGGACCCAAAAAAAAAAAAAAAAAAAAAAAAAAAAAAAAAAAAAAAAAAAAAACAGCCAGAAATGGAGGTGTAGCCCAACCTTGATAAAAAAAAATAAAATAAAAATAAAAAAAGAAGTACATAAGTAAGTTGTCTACTACTAATAAAATGCACATTGTTATAATTAATTCTGTGCTAAATTAATGCATGATTTTTACTTATTTGGAAGAAAAAATTGTTAAAACTTATGCAACATAGTATTCATTTTGAACTTGGCAATGGAAATGTTCATCTAAATAAACAGCTTTAGGTGTACTTGTTTATCTTTCTAGACCAAGATTCCTGAAAGTCTCAAACAATTAAGAAGTTTCTCAGAGAGGAGTTGATTAACTTCCCTTTCCCTCCACATGTAAAACTACATCTCCCATCTGTGCATTCTGTCTCCATCCTTCCTATTCTGCAACTGTAATTTTACAGATTTTTCAACAATTAGTTATTCAGGAAAAACATTTATAATCAGTCAATGAGAGGACCCTATGACAAGGAACTGTGGCCCTTAGCACTTCTTTGGCTAACAGACAATGAGGAAGTCAAATTTTCTAGTAACAATATTAGTGAACTTGGAAACAAATCCTTTAGTTGAATCAAATCTTGAGAACACTATAACCCAAGCTGACATCTTGACTGCTACCTCCCAAGAACCCCTTAGCCAGAACCAATCAGATAATTTGCTTCCAGATTCCTGACCCTCAGAAATTGTAAGATAATAAATGTTTCAAGCTGCTAAGTTTAAGGATAATTTTAACATAGCACTTAGCTCAGAAAATTTTCATAAGGGTAAAATAAAAGTAAGTGCTCAGAAAAATAAATGATATTTTAAAAGTCTATGTGAAGGTCAACATATTATTATGAGTAATCCCATCTCCCATTAACTTTAAAAATTGACAAAATGTCTCAAGTATCTGAAGAGAGATTTCAGTATGATGAATCCAGCTATGAAAATATACTTCTCAAATTTCAGGAAAAGAGCTCTAAACTATCATAAGCCATGTTATTTATTATGGACAATTCCCAATCTATTTTGTCCTGCCTCACAGTGAAAAGTGATTTAAAATAATCTATCTTAAAAGGAAAATTTAAGAATATTTATTTTCCCTTACTAGGAGCTATTACTCTGTAGCACTAAAAAGATAATGGGTCTGCTGATATAAAAGAAATGTTACAAGCATCATTTCAGAATACAACTGAAAACAGATCAAATGTGAGAATACCACATGTGCATAAACAAAAATTTCCCCACAAAAATCTCTTGTAATGGAACCAGCTTCCATAGTTCTACACTTAAATTGTTAATGATTGTGTGTATGTACTTATACTAGGGTTTGAACTTAGAGCCTTTATTGCTCACTTGTTTTTTTCGCTTAAGGTTGGTGTTCTACCACTTGGGCCATACCTCCACTTCCAGCTTATGATTGGATAATTGGAGATTAGAGCCTGATGGATTTTTTTCAGCTCAGGTTAGCTTTGAACCAGGATCCTAATATCTGAGTATCTAGGATTACAGTTGTAAGCCACTGGTACCCAGTGAAACTGGTAACGCTTTTAACAATTACTCTACAGGAACAACAAAGGAAAACAAAACAAAATACCATGTCATTATCTAATGTAATTTTGGGGTGTTTTAACAACTGTTAATGCTTTATTGATTGCAATTCCAGAACTAATAATTTCAAAAGCATTTTAAGACAGGATTATTATGATTCTGAATATAGTTAAAAGAAAACCATTCTGGTAATAGATGGTCTATAACAATATATGCTTTATTTATGACTCATTTTCTACATCAAAGAAAGTTTTGAAAAATACACAGAGAAGAAACAAAACTTAATAAACCAAAGAAATGCAAGTGCTTTATAAAGCTGTAAAACACCATATAAATAACAGGTATTATAATATTGGCAATGTCATTATGAAAGCAAACTATAAAATAACATTTGAGGGGAAAATGTGGACAGTAAAAAAAAAAAACAAAAGCTACACAAAAGAATGAAGGAGGAAATTTAGACTCAGTCTTGTCAAGAGCAATGTCCTTCTTAACCACTGAGAAAAACCATTTCCATTAGAAGGAGAGGATTTAAGTGGTTTTAGCATTGCAAGACTATAATATTCCATAAGGATGGAAATCTATGGGGAGGGAAAAAAAGGTCTGTGAGTAATAAAGGAAATGAAACGAATAAAGGGTGGAGGGAGGATAAGAAAGAAAGAAATTAGAGGATGCTTCTTATAACAATATCATTTGAATGTAAAACTTAGAACATCTGCTTCTTATAAAAATCTGAGTATATTTGCTCATAATAAGGGAATATGTTGACTTGCATCTTCAATTGCAAGAAAGAAATAAAAGCATTATTTTTATAAAAGAAACTATCTTAAGAACAATAAGGTTGTCCATGACTGGAAAAAAAATGGAGCTTTGCGCAGACCAGTGGCTATTCTGTCATATCTTTCAAAGGTTATTACTGGGAAGGATTTTAAGCCAGAAGTAGTAATATAAATTTGGTAATATTAAATTACCTGTATCTGTTGAACGATGCTTGCTCTTTATTTGACTTCATTTTCCAGTTCTCCTGTTATTTAAGGATTGTACATGATTTTACGAAGTTAATACTTCTTTTTAATGTTTTTTTAAGATTTCTTATGCTTTACAAAGTCAGTTCTCTAATTTTAGAGAACATCTTCAAATGAGTTGTTAGTGATACAGTTCCTCTTAGCATGCTGGACAAGAAAAACCTAGACTCCAAAGTTTTGTCAATTCCAAGTTTTCTTCTTTAGTTCAGGCAATAGGTTCTTTCTCTCTCTTTCCTGTCTTTCCCCTGATCTCTCTTTCCTCTCTCTCCCTCTTTAATAATTGCCACAAAGATATAAGATAACCTTTAAGCTGTATTTCTTAGAAATACAACTTTATGACTTATCTTTACTAATTTCTTAGAATATGTTCATTACTATAAACTTCTTTAGGTTTGGAAGTAACTTTCTAATATGTCTACTTCCTAATCGTGTACTCCCTGTCTTTCAATGTAGCAAAATCCTGTTATTCATTGCTTTTCTACATCTGATTATATTTACTTTTAATTAAGCATCTAGCAAAATTATATTTTCTAATTTTTTATAGTCGCTACTAATAAACCCCTTCATAACTCATGTAAATTAGAAAACAATAAGCTTTCCCAGAACATGACTGTCTGTGACCACATTAGGCCTCATGTTCAATAGGTAGGTGTTTATCACCTGATAGAAAGGCACCACACTAGAAAGCGTGTACTGGAGAAAAAGTTAAGATGAATGATCTAATCCATCCACTGCAGGTGCATAAAGGTTTTACAATATTTTGCTGGTATCATTCCGACCCAGTGTACAAATTTCTGGCTGTCCCAAGTGCTGCAAATGTCTTGAATTGTCTACTTTACCATTGGAATGATTGGCGACTTGCCACACCACAACTTTGCTTTAGAAAGAGCCCCTCAAGTGAAATGAAGAGTTAAAACAATTATTGAGATAATTCAGTTTCAACACATGAATTTAGAAAAACCTGCTCTTTCAACTTTATGTAGATTAGTATTGTCTACAAAGATGAAACTCATTGCACAATTGTATTTCACCTCTAGACTCACATTTTTGTGTGTGTACAAGTTAGACCTGACTTCATCTGCTATCTATTATTCAGTAGTTCTTTGATTAATTACTGTCTAGCAAAAGTTTGCAGAGACAGGTTTATAGCAACACAAAAGACAGATGAATGCAGTGAAAACAGTGGTTATACCTTGGGGGAGGGACATACAAAGCAACAAAAAAATCATCTTATAAATATGTATAATTTGTGGAGGGGAAGGGAAAAAACAAATCGTTTAAATAGGGATACAGGTGGACCCATTGCAACAATGAGATGTACAAGCTGTTATGTTGAAAAACAAACTTTACAACTTTGGCTGGGGGTGGGCGGGTGGGGCGCAGAGGGGGTGTGGGGGTTGGGGGTGGGAGATAGGAAGGGATGGGAAGGGGAAACAAAGGAGAAGGCAACAATGCTTGATAAGGAATGTACTCATAATCTTGCCCATGTAATTGTAACCCCTCTGTACGGTATTTTCACAATAAAAAAACAACAACAACAACAAAAAGACAGATGATTTTTCTGCTGTCTAAAATAATTCACTGTAAAATATTTGATGATTGATCTCCTTGAAAGTACAATAAGTTAGTTGACTATGATAAAGACCTTTATATTATATGTAGTCTTTATATTATATGTATATCATCTGTACCCAAGGAGATTTAGCATTTCATTTAAACAATACTTACTAATATACATATACCTTTCTGTATGTATTACTCTCTATATATACACACATATGGATTCTGAATTTGTACATTGTAGGGTCTTCATCCGTCCCACAAAAGACGGACGGGGTCCAAGGAAAGGTAAGTGCGGCGCTCGCCCCGTTCCCTAGCCTCCCTCAGCCCAGGAGACAATTAGACACAGTGGGGAGCAAAATCCAGCAGGTAGAAAAACTCGTTTATTAACAGAGAGCAGCCCCTTTTAAAGACAAAAAGGGTGGGTGGTATGGTAAGGGAGGAAGAGGAACCAATCACTGTCAAGGTCACACCCTATCATTCACCTGAGCCTTCACGGGCTGGTTAGGTACTGATCAGAAGATCAATTGGGGTCTGCCCACTCAACCCCCTCCCAGTGCCATCTTTGCTGCCCATGTGCTCCACAGAGTACATGTGCTTTCAGAATCATAAAATTGATGTTTCTCCTCCAATTTCCCCATTTCCATTAAAGACAGAAAGTCAAACAAGCACCAGTGTCTCACACCTGTAATCCTAGCTGTGCAGAAGGCCAAAATCTAGAAAGCATGATTTGAAGACAGCCTGGGCAGAAAAGTTCATAAGACTCCATTTACAAAATAACCAGTAAAAGCCAGGCTGGAGGACTGGCAAAGCACTAGCCCAAGGCCTTGAGTTCAAACTGGTACCAGAAAAAGTAAGAAGGAAGGAAGGGAGGGAGGAAGGGAGTCAGGCAGGCAGCCAGTGATTTTTTTTAAATATGAAATAAGCTAGTGATTCAAATGATTGTGTATATATGGACATGAGTTAGAAATAGAGTAGAATAAATAAAATACAAAGATTCTACATGTCTCTCAGAATATATTAGCCAATCATGATTTCCAAATTATCTCTTAAAAATTTATTTGTCATAGAAATGGAATATGTTTTCAGTTTTAATTCATCTAATACAGCTTGTTGTATGCTTAAGGGAGATACAAATCCTCTGGGGGGGCAGGGGGAGGATGGGAAGGGATGGGAAGGGGAAACAAAGGAGGAGGCTACAATGCTTGATAAGAAATGTACTCATTGGCTGAGAAGGTGGCTCAGTGGTAGAGCGCTTGCCTTGCATGCATAAGGCCCTGGGTTCGATTCCTCAGCACCACATAAGCAAAAAGAAAAAAGCCAGAAGTAGCACTGTGGCTCAAGTGGTAGAGCACTAGCCTTGAGCTGAAGAGCTGAGGGACAGCACCCAGGCCCAGAGTTCAGGCCCCACGACCGGACCCACCCCCCCAAAAAAAGAAAAAGAAATGTACTCATTATCTTGCCCATGTAATTGTAACCCCTCTATACAGTATTTTCACAATAAAAAATAAAAATTAAAACTAAAAAAAAATCCTCATAGTCATCTATGAGGTAAAAGTTCATATTACAGCCCTGACTCCTTCATTTTGACCAGCAGTAGGGATATCCACAAATATTCTAAGGCTTTTTATTCTGGGCTCCCTGGAATAGCTTCATGAATCCAAGTATTGTTTTCAATTTAAAGTATTATTTCTTTTTTTTTTCTCTATACCACTACTAAGACTTGAACTCCAGGCTTCAACATCTTGCTTGACTTTCATGCTCATATCTGGTGCTCTATCACTTGGTTTATGTTTCCAGTCTGTCATTGTTCTAGTCACTTGGGCATTGAGTCTGAATTTTTCTTCCTAAGCTGGCTTCAAACCACCACCTTCCAAGTCTCAGCCTTGTGAGTTACTAGGATTGTAGGCTTGAGCCACTGGCACCTGGCTACTAAGTTAATTATGTTTTTTAGTGTTAGAGATCAAATGCAGAGTCTTAAGCATGCTGCAGAAGAATTCCACCATAGAGCTACATCCTCAACCGTCTAGATTAAATATAGATTTATGGGACATCCTAGAGCTGGACTTGGTGATATTTGTTAAGTTTCATCCCTTTTCCTCTTCCTCCTCTTCCTCCTCCTCCATCTCTTCCTCCTTCTTTTTGTTGTAGAAGTTTTGTTCTAGCAATATTAGGCAGGCACTCTTCTACTTGAGCCATTCACCAACTCTTCAGTCATCTTCTGATTTTACTTTGTTCATGAACTTCCAAGAAGCAGGCTTTTTCGGTTGTTCGCCTATGTCAGGAATATAAGGAACATTCAGTTTCTTTTTTCTTTTTTTTTTTTTAGGTCCAGTCATGGGGCCTGAACTCTGGGCCTGAGTGCTGTCCCTCAGGTCTTCAGCTCAAGGCTAGCACTCTACCACTTGAGCCACAGTGCCACTTCCGGCTTTTTTCTTTTTGCTTAAGTGGTGCTGAGGAATCGAACCCAGGGCCTCAGGCATGCAAGGCAAGCGCTCTACCACTGAGCCAACTTCCCAGCCCTCAGTTTCTTTTCTAGCTTATGTCCATCTTTCTAACCTCTAAATGTTGAGTGATCCCTAAGCTTAAATTTAATCCCTTTATTTTTATCTGCACTTAGATTTTAATGTATCTGGCCCATTCTCAAATAATTAAAGGTTATTTATAGACTCATAAATTTCAGCTCCTCTTTTAATCATGCCTCTGACCTTCGCCAATCACCTACTCATCTTCCCAATTTGTAGGTCCAACAAGCATCTCAAGATGAAGATGTCAAAAAAAAAAAGAAAGAAAGAAAAACCAAATTCATGATTTTCCAATCAAACCTGCTCCTCTTATTCTATTTCCTGATGCCTCCAGTTTCTTAGGCTAAAAACCTCCGAGTGTACTTTGTCTTGTCTTTTGTCCGATCTTTTCTCCAAACCCTTAGGAATACATTTTAGAAACAAACCCAGCGTTGTACCCTTTCTTACAATAGCACTTTTTTCCCCTACTACCACCACTTTGAGTTCCATCATCTCCTGCTTGGATGTTTGAAGTATTCACTTAAGTCTTCATTAAAGGAAGTTTTCTGTTCATCCCAGGGGCATAGACAACAGGGAAGCCTGTCTGGAAGCAGAACTCAGTCGCCATCCTAGATCTACTGAGCCTTTATTCTAACTAGATGCTCTGTATCTTTTATGCAGGGGAAAATGTGAGAAACTTCATCCTGATTGGTCTGTCAGTCCCTTCCCAGAATTTCTGCTGACCATGTTCAATATAGCAGTAAGCAGAGCAATGTGAGATTTTATTCTTTCAGATATTCCATCTCATCAAAGTAAAAAGCAGAGTCTTTCAGGTCCCTACACAAAAACTTATTACTCTTGGCCCTCAATTGCCAAAACTCACTCATTAAGAACATGGTGATTAGCTATAGTAGATTTCTATATTTTCTGGCTAATTCCTTGCCAAATATCTCTCAACATAGTTTACTTCTCCATATCAGTAATGCCATTCTTCATATTTTGTTTGTGATGATTTCGATATTTCACTTAGCATGAACTCATCTCTTAACTGTCTAATTTCTGAAAATTACCTACAAAAATTTCCATTCATTATGCTTCCCTGTTTTCAGGCTCAATTATTTTTTTGTCCTTACCTTTTATAGTTATAAGTATATTGTAGCTAAGATATATATCAAAATAATGTGGGAAGGAATAAGGAACATAGATATGATAATAAAAGCATGGTTGGCCAGATAATAGTTGGCTTGGTAGGCACAGGAAGATTTTTTTTCATGTTTTCCTATGCATTTTTGTGTAGATTTGAAATTTGTCTTAACATAGTATTTTTGAATGTGTACATAAATTTGTTAAAATATTTTTCTTCTTTCTTTGATACCTGAACCAAGTTGTATGATGCCCAAGTTTAGACTTGATAGTAACAAGATATAAATATGCCAAGCTAGACAGGTGTGGTAGCATATGCCTAAAACCTCAGCAATAGAAAGGCTGAGGCAAGAGGGCCAGGATTTTAAGCAAGCCAGAGCTACCCAACCCACAAAATGCCAAGTAATCCAATAATTGCTGTGATGTGCTTATCACTTTGCATTTCCTAACACTTTTTATAGTGGATATCCTTGATTAAGGCTTTTCTTTTAGCTCTCCAATGGCAGCTCATTTTAATGGAACATTCTGTCCTCCATGGACTTAGGATAAATGGAATTCTATCCTGATGAAAGTCTGGTGGAATCCTGACTTTATTCCAAGGATTTCTGTCCTCCGAGGAATAGATCTTGATGCATTCTTTTACTGGAATGTTGACATTTCATGCATCCAGATGGGAGGGTACAGATGAGAAAGAGATTTGCTGCCTAAGCAAAAAAACATCTCGAGATATTTCAGTCACTTGGCACATGGATGAAGGGAAAATTTAACTGTTACAACAAAGAACTCTGCGTATTTCATCTGACTTTTAAAATCCTGCTAGGTAGTTATTTTAACAACATGTAATGAAACAAATTCAAGCAATGTAAAGTAATATCTAATAAAGTCAGTCTGTTATCCATCTGATCATAGTCCTAGTCCATGGAAAAACAATCAGTAGGGGTTAAGGTGCAGCTTGGATGAAGCTTCCAGTTCAATCTCTAGGCCAAAAAAAAAAAAAGAAAGAACAAAATGAACAAAGAAGGAAAGAAGGGAGGGAGGAAAGAAAGAAGGAAGGACGGAAGGAAGGAGGGAAGGAGGGAGGGAGGGAAAGAAGGGAAGGAAAGGGAGGAAAGGGGAAAAGAACAAAAGAACAAGAGAAAGGAGAGAAAAGGAGAGAGGGAGAGGGAAAAAAAGAAACAGAAAGAAAAGAAAGACAAAGAAGGAGAAGGGAAAAGGAGGGAATGGGAGGGGAAGAAAAGAGGAGGAGAGGGGAAGACATGAGAGGAGGAGAGGGGAGGGGAGGAGAAGAGAGGAGGAGAAGAGAAGAGAGAGCTGAAAAAAGGCACCCATAGTTTCTTGTCATTTTAGAAAATTTCTGTGTATACATATATATATGTACACATATATATGTTTATTTCAAGATATGAATGAGAATTATTTTATATCATACATTTTCACTTAACAATACATTTTGCCATGTATTTAATATTTGTATATGTTTACATATGTTTTTAAATCCATATGAGGTATTCTCACATTACTACAGAAACATTTAAGTCACCTTGAGTTTATTGTTAATACAAATTTCCCTTATCCATTTCTCCTTGTACAACTGTATGAATACTGTCAGTCATGGGGCTTGAACTCTGGGCCTGAGTGCTGCCCCTCAGCTCTTCAGCTCAAGGCTAGCACTCTACCACTTGAGCTACAGCGCCATTTCCAGTTTTCTCCTGGTTTATTGGAGATAAGAGTTTCAGGGACCTTTCTTGCCTGGGCTGGCTTTGAACCTCAATCCTCAGATCTCAGCCTCCTGAATAGCCAGGATTACAGGCATGAGCCACCAGCGCCCAGTGGTGTGAATACATTTTTAGACAAGATACATAGACATGGAATTGCCAAGTCTTAATGCAAGTCACGTTTTCAAATTAATATTTTCATGCAAATTTCTATTCAATAAGGTTTCATTTTTAATCCTAAAAATTTTATGAGATTTTTCTCCTCACATCTTCAGTAACACTATTTTCTCAAAATTGTTTAGAGCTTTTCAGTTTGTAGCTGAAAATTTTTGCTGGCATTTTCTCTAATACTTTAATTACGAACGACATTGGACTCAGATCAAACATTTCAAAGTCATCTATAAAGAACATTCCTTTTTCAACTTTGTACAATTCAAGGTGATCAATTCTAAATGTTATTTGGCTAAAGATAATCATTTTTGTTGTCTCCTATCTTTTTATTTCATTTTATATATCTATTTTTATATAAAAGAGCTTTAATTCATACATAGTGAGTTGATTAATCTTTTATTGTATTGCACTTGAATTAGAGGATTTTGGTTAAAGCTATTTTCACTGCTCAAAAATAAGTAAGATCTCTTGTAAGGAGTTTATGACCTCAATTTTACGTATAAAACATTAAGCCATCAATTTAGAAAAATTTTGTAGCCCAACTGTAATAGCTTTTGTTATCATCATCTCCAGTTTAAAGAGGAAAAAACAAATTCAGGAAGGTTGTATGTCTTGTCCAAGTCCAGACAGCTAGTTGTTAGATAAAATAACTAGGCTGAAACAAATGGAGTTGCCTCAACATGCCACATTCTTGGCATTTTACCACTCTGCCTTCCAATGTCAAACTCAAATAGTTTAGTTCTAAATGAAGGGAAAATTTCAGTTATCCAAAAATAAACCTGACAGATTGAAAAACTAATACGTTCTTCATTGGGGGTTTTATTGAAATGAAAATTGTAGGACTATGGATCACAAATATGAATGAAAAGTTTTGTAATGTAACATATGGACTAGAAATGTAGTTCAGTGATAGAATGGTCCTGGCCAACCATGGTGGTACATGCCTTACTAGGAGCCTGAGGTAGGAGGATCACAAATCCAAGGCCAGCCTGTACTGTTTGTTATTTGAGGCCAATATAGGGTACATAGCAAAATCCTTTCTCAAAAGCAAAGCAAAACAAAATAAACAACTGAACAAAACAACAAAGCATGGATTAGATCACCTTTAAGGTCACTACCTACATTTGGGATTGTGTACCTTATAAAATTCAAAGTCAGATGCCAGTGTTCATACTTGTAATCCTTACACGAGAGAATGCAGTTGGGATTGCAGTTCAAAGTCAGCCTGGGCACACACATAAGACCTAGTCTCAACCAGAAACTTGGTACAGTAGTGCATTCCTGTCATCCAACTATGGATGGAGAACCATGGTTCTGTACATCAACTTCATAATAACAATTAAGAATTAAAACAAAAAGAGCTGGTTGCATGGACCAAGTATAGAGCACTCACCTAGAAAGTAGGAGACCTTAAGCTGGGAGCTAGTGGCTCATACCTGCTACTCAGGAGGCTGAGATCTGAGAATCACAGTTCAAAGCCAGCCTGGGCAGAAAATTCCCCATGAGACTCTTATTTTTAATTAACCACTCAAAATAGGAAGTGTAGCTGTGACTCAAAGTGGTAGAGCACTAGCCTTGAACAAAAGAGCTCAGGGACAGAGCTCACCCCCTGAGTTCAAGCCCTACAACCAACTAAAACAAAGAGGGAGGTGACCTCAAGTTCAAAGTGCATCATCACCACCAAACCAAAAAATAAATAAAATTCTCTCCTTTACACTAAATTACACATATAATATTTTAACAATATAAACCTAGTTTTAAGCCTGTAAGTTTATAATTAAAATTGTCATTTATTTTCTTAAGTCCCTTGTAAAGGCCTAAGGATGATGGCTTTTATTGGTCTTTTGTTAACAGACACAGGGTTTCAATGAAAATAGAGAAAATGTGCATTTGACAACAAAGGGAAGCAACTTTACATATCTGTGCTCTCTAAAGACATGAGGCCCCAATACTTGATGCTTTTAGTTTTTGCCATTATATTTTTTAAACTATATGTTATTAAACATTGGTGATGCTATTTCTATGTAGTACTAGTCTAATATACTAAAGGGAATTGTATTGTAAATGACATTTCTCCATTAATAACCTGATAATCTTTACCTTATCCCTTTAACTTTAGTCTATATGTATCTTTATATTTAAAGTATGGTTTTGTAGACAGTATCTCCTTGGGTCTTTATTTTTGATCCATTCCGAAAACCTGTCAGTTAGTTGGTACATTTAGAGAATAATATTTACAATGTATTTTAAAGACATGATCTGCCCAGATTCACACAAAATGAAAGAGACAATCTGAGTAAAATTGTATCTATTAAAGAAACTGAACAAAGGAGGAGGCAACAATGCTTGATAAGAAATGTACTCATTACCTTGCCTATGTAATTGTAACCCCTCTGTACGGTATTTTCACATAAAAAAAAAAATTTTTTTTTTTTTTTGGTCGGCCGTGGGGCTTGAACTCTGGACCTGGGCCTGGGCACTGTCCCTCAGCTCTTCAGCTCAAGGTGAGCATTCTACCACTTGAGCTACAGCGCCACTTCCAATTTTCTGGTGGTTTATTGGAGATAGGAGTCTCACGGTCTCTCCTGCCTGGGCTGGCTTTGAACCGCGATCCTCAGATCTCGGCCTCCTGAGTAGCTAGGATTACAGGCGTGAGCCACCAGCGCCCGGCACATCAAATTTTTTTTTTAAAAAAAAGAAAAGAAACTGAGTCAGCAATTAATAATTTTACAAACAAATTGACACATGGTCCACGTGGATTCCACTGGTAAACTCTACCAAAACTTTAAGGAATAAATTTTACTAATTCTCTATATTTTTTTCAGAAGATAAAAGGATACACCATTTCCTAACTCATTTTATGAGGCTAGCATTCAATTCAAAAATGAGAGAAAACCATAAGCAAAGAAAAAAGCTACAGACTAATATCTCTCATGGATATTTATTGCTTTAATTTGGGGTTATTCTCAGTCACTCTTGCTTCACATGTTGCTTTAGTTCCTTTCTCATTTTATGTTCTTTTTGTTCTTCCCATACACATGCATTCCACATTTTGTATTGTCTCACTGTTCGTAGATATTCTTTTTTTTTTAATCTTCTTTTTCAGTCTTTTTGTTTGTTTGTTTGCTTTCCTCTTTGCTTTTCAGGTTTGGAAAGCTTCTAGTAACATATTTTCAAGTTCAGATTCTTCTGTCACCCATGTTCAATCTACGTACAAGCCTCTTAAAGACTCATTATGATGTTTTGTTTTCTAGAGTTTCTTTGTGCCTTAGTATTCACACTATTGTTTGTTACTTGTTTTTCTTATATGTTGTCTACTTTTCTCCTAGCATTCTAAGTGTATCATTCACAATTACCTTAAATTCTCCGTCTGATCGTTTCAACATCTCTACTGTATATGAGTCTGGTTTTGATGCTTGCTCTGTCTTTTCAAACTGCCTCAACACCAAATGGATTCATGGATTTTTCCCCCCTTTATTTTTTTAAATCACACATAATATACCTGGTAAGAGGAACACTGGTCAATAGACCATTTAGAAATGTGGCGGTAAAGTGTGAAGGGAGTGTTTTGAGAGTTCTTACTTAAATTGGGGTTCCAGTACCAAAGTGACCAGCAACCTTACCCTAGCAGGAAATGAAGTGGAGTTGGACATGGGTGTTGAGTGTGCCTTTTACAGGATACTTCTTTTACTTTGAAGATGGCTTATTGCCTAGTTATCCAACTTGAAACCAGGCGGTCCTTCAGATGGGAAAACTGTTTATGTTGGCAGATGCCCTGTGGCTCTTGGCTGACTTGTGTCCAATTTCTGCCTGCTGACCATCACTGCGGACTGGGAGTCCAGCCTAGTGCTCCCTCTGGCAAACTAGGGGAAATTTGCATTAGGAAAAGCCTTTAGATTTTCATACGGGTGGCATAAATCCAATAGACTGTCTTTTAGGAAATGAGATCAAACCATTTTACTTATAAATCCTCAGCAAGGAGGGATAAGGAGTCAAGAAGGCGGTTCTCCAATCATCTATCATATAAAGCAGAAAGGAAGAGTTAGGTAGAGAGAGAAATGGAGAGTGTAAGACACAGTAACTAGCAGTAGATATAAAGGAATACAGGGGGTTTATTTTATATTCTTTAGACAGATACCTGAACTTACAGAAGGCAAGGAGAACTCAAGAGGCCCGGATTGTCAGCACCAGATTGAGACATTCAGGTGTGATATAAAACTAGAAAATATGTCAAGGTTGATTGAATCTTGTTTCTGATCTAAGAAAATTAAACTTATACTAAAATAGATGTACAACCAACATGAAATCATAAGACTTCACTACAATCTACACCTTTGTGCTTTAAATCATACTTTAAATGGAAAGATTGTTGTAGTGTGAGCAGGAAGAGGTCGACTGACTATTGTGAAGCAAATGATTGTGGTGGAAAGCTGGAAGGTGGTGGTAGGAAAACACAAAGAGTAAGTGGTCCTCTCCCAAGGGTCAAGGAGTTGACTAATACGTTTGGTCTCCAGGGGAAACAATAATACTTATTAATTTTCACATCTTATATAAGAGTTCCCTATAAGTATGGAAGTATAGGATTAACAGAATGCTAGAATGATACCAGAATCATAAGCCATACAGAAAATGATTTCAGGAAGAAAAACAGAAAGTGCCCTAACCATTTGCATCTTAGGATAGGCAGTCAATATGCATCACTGGAGGCTTGTTGTAAGGAGTGCAGAACTCTGTAGCACAGCCATGAAGCTACCTTGAACTTCAACATTGTGGTTAAGAATGATGTCATCTGATTCCATGTTCTCACTATGAATGACATCTGGTGTCAGGACATATACCATTTGGGATGTGAGATTGGGTATCCTTTTCAATGAGTAGCATAGGGCTTTATGTAGCATCACCATCTGTCATGGTTAGTTGGAACAATTATGACCTAGCACTTACAAACTAATTGTAATAAAAACCAACAATAGAGCTAGGGATATAGCTCAGTGGTAAACGTACAAGGCCATACATTTTATTCCTAACAACACACACACACACACACACACACACACACACACACACACACACACACACACACACACACGACCAACTATCATCAGTGTACAGATCCACCTGACACTGTTTTGTTTTAAATGGAAGCTTCAATTCAAATATATCCCTTATTAGATAAGCAGCTGTTTGGCCTGTGAGACAATCTAGGATTAATGAATACCAGAGGAATGTCTTCAATCTGTCCTCCAGCTTTTATGAGATGGGTTAAAGACTGAAAATTTATAAGCGATAAGTTATGAACTGGAACAAACTAAAGAACTTTTAGAATTTGAGAAGGAGTTGAGTTAAATCATTTGAGTCCTAACCAGTAAGCAAAAAAGTCTATCAAATTATGTTGCATACTATTGTCAAGAGATGAGCAAGGTGGATTGTCATGAGCAAAATGTGTGCTTTGGTTTTTATTAGTGATATCTGAAACTCTGAGCAGGCAAAGGAGTATTTGAACAAAGTCTTCTTCATGGCTTTTGTGTGTGTACAGATGAGTGAATTTAATATATATTTTGGGAACCTATGAGGCAAGAGATTCCCAAGTTTTTCCTACCTTGAAGGGGGAAATTTTAGGTAATAACCTAATAGTTTACAACAAATTTAAAGATGGACTGTTTTATTGATTTGACATTAATTAGAAAGACAATTTTCTGAATTTAGCAAAATACCTTCTTTCTTGCAACCTGTCCTTTAGTAAGGTCCTTCTGGGAAGCTCCATGACTTACTATGATTGTCAATGCATTCTTATTGTCTATTAATTCCAATCACTTTTAATAAATTGATCTCAAAGGTCTTCCCAGGTAATATAGGAGCTTGGAGAAGGGACTGATGTCTTCCATCAGCAACATGGCAATTGACAAAGACCGTGGACAGGGGAAACCACTCTCTGCCAAACATTGACTCCTAGTCTTTTTTTTTTTTTTTTAAATTTTATTTGTGAACATACTGTACAGAGGGATTACAATTACATGGGCAGGATAATGCATACATTTCTTACCAAGCATTGCCTCCTCCTTTGTTTATCCTTCACATCCCTTCCCAGCCTCCCCCCTCCCCCCCCCAGTCCCAATCCTTCTCTCCCCCTCCCGCCGCCCCCCCCCCCCCACCCCGCACAGACATTGTAAAGCTCGTTATGGACATGACAACTTGTACTTCTCGCATTGTTGCAACAGGTCCACCTGTATCCTTAAATGACTTGTTTTTCCCCATCTCCTCCACAAGTTATACTGACATCAAATATAGTGAAAGCAGGGGTTATACTGTGGGGGAGGGACATACAAAGCAACAAAGAAATAATCTTTTTTTTTTAATTTAATTTTATTTTATTTGAGAACATACTGTACAGAGGGGCTACAATTACATGGGCAGGATAATGCATACATTTCTTACCAAGCATTGCAGCCTCCTCCTTTGTTTACCCTTCACCTCCCTTCCCAGCCTCCCCCCTCCCCCCACCCAATTATACCCTCCTCCCCCCCCACACACACCGACATTGTAAAGCTGGTTTTGACATGACATTTTGTACTTCTCATTGTTGCAACAGGTCCACCTGAATCCTTAAACGACTTGTTTGTCCCCATCTCCTCCACATGTTATACTGACATCAAATATAGTGAAAGCGGGGGTTACACTGTGGGGGAGGGACATACAAAGCAACAAAGAAATAATCTTATAAATGCTTTAGAAACACATGCATGAAAGAAACGAAAACATTAAAATACATATTTCAGGGTTCATTTTCCTAACATCACATTATCTGACCTTTTCCGCTTGACTCATACCTATACTAGATATTGCAAATAAGGGAAACCATGGGACCTATGCTTCTTTGGGCCTGGCTTACTTCACTTAATATAATTTTTTCCAAGCCTTTCCATTTCCTAACAAATGGGGAAATGTCATTCTTTCTGATGGAGGCATAGAATTCCATTGTGTATATATACCACATTCATCTACTGAGGGGCATCTGGGTTGGTTCCAGATCTTAGCTATGGTGAATAATGCTGCACTAAACATAGTTGTGCTGGTAGCTTTAGTGTGGTCTTGTTTGTAAACATTTGGGTAAATGCCCAAAAGTGGGATTGCTGGGTCATAGGGGAGTTCTATGTGGAGTCTTTTGAGGAACCTCCATACTGCTTTCCAAAGTGGTTGAACAAGTTTACATTCCCACTAACAATGAAGTAAGGTTCCCTTCTGTCCACATCCCCTCCAGCATCTGTTGTTGTTAGAGTTCTTGATTTTTGCCATTTTAACTGGAGTGAGGTGGTATCTCAATGTTGTTTTGATTTGCATTTCTTTTATGGCTAGGGAGGTTGAGCATTTCTTCATTTGTCTATTGGCCATCCTTCTTTCTTCTTCAGAGAAGTTTCTCTTTAAGTCTTTCGCCCACTTGTTTATTGGGCAGTTGTTTCTTTGAGGATTTGTTGTTGGGGGGTTTAATTTTTTGAGTTCCAAGTATATTTTAGATATGAGACCCTTGTCCGTTGTATGGCTACATTGACTCCTAGTCTTAAGGAGGCTTCAGTAGTCATGTTAAGCTTGTACAATGCTATTTCCATGATCCAGAACATAATGAGCAATTAGCTATAAAGAATCACAAGACCCAGAGTCTGTGACAGTATCCATTTCCAAGAAAGCCAGTCTTTTTGGGTTGTTTTTTTTTTTGGCCAGTTATAGGGCTTGAAATCAGGGCATCCTGAGCAATTTCTCCAAGGCTAGTGCTCTACCACTTTGAGCCACAGCACTATTTCCAGTTTTCTGGTGGTTTATTGGACGTAAGAGTCTTATAAGAATTTCCCTGCGGGCTGGGAAGGTGGCTCAGTGGTAGAGCGCTTGCCTTGCATGCCTGAGGTCCTGGGTTCGATTCCTCAGCACCACATAAGCAAAAAGAAAAAAGCCGGAAGTGGCACTGTGGCTCAAGTGGTAGAGTGCTAGCCTTGAGCTGAAGAGCTGAGGGACAGGGCCCAGGCCCAGAGTTCAGGTCCCACGACCGGACCCAAAAAAAAAAAGCACTTCCCTTCCAAGTTTGGCTTTGATCCACAATCCACAGATCTCAGCCTCCTGAGTAGCTAGGATTATAGGCATGAGCCACCAGTGCCTGGCTCAGGCAATTGTTTGAATGTGTGTAATACATATGAGGAGAGATAATATCTTACATTTGGAAGTACTGAAGTAACTAATCATAGTCACCAATGGAGGTGACCATGAGGCTTTACAAAATGATTCTAAAGCATCTATAGCACTTTTTTTTTTTTTTTTTTTGATGCTGGTCCTGGGGCTTGAACTCAGGGCCTAGGCACTTAACCTGAGCTTTTGTGCTCCAGGCTAGTGCTCTACTGCTCCACTTCTAGATTTTTTTAAATTGTTAATTGAATGTAAGAGTATCACAGACTTCCCTGCCCAGGCTGGCCTCAAACTGTGATCCTGAGTAGCAAGAATTACAGGTATAAGCTGCAGATACATTTTTTTTTTGGGGTCCGGTCATGGGGCCTGAACTCTGGGCCTGGGCACTGTCCCTCAGCTCTTCAGCTCAAGGCTAGCACTTTACCACTTGAGCCACAGCGCCACTTCCAGCTTTTTTCTTATGTGGTGCTGAGGAATTGAACCCAGGGCCTCAGGCATGCAAGGCAAGCGCTCTACCACTGAGCCACCTTCCCAGCCCCTGCAGATACATTTTTAAGGGAATTCACAAAAGTACTTGTTAATTTATTTTTAGAAATAAAATTTAAAAAACCTTGCGAATAGAACCAATGTGTCTTTTCAGAGATAGGAGGCATGCTACAACCAACAGCCAACTGACATAGGTCCTGAACCAACACGGCAGCCTAATTATTTTATTTTAATTTTTATTGTTATTGGAAAAGTGATGTATGGAGGGGTTACAATTACGTAAGTCAGGTAATGGGTATATTTCTTTTAGAAATTTCTTTTTTACATTTCTTTTTACCCCTTGGTGCCATACATAAGAGCAAAAATATGCAGCAGTTATTGATAAAAGAGAATTCACAATTTTAGTATCGAGTATTAGAGACATAAACTTAATGGATGATAGCAAGGCTATCATAATAAATCATTAAGTGCCCTTTAAGCTTTTCAGTTATGTAAATAGGAAAATTTGGCACACAGAAATGGAGAAGTAATGGGAATGAGCACTCTTCATCAATTAAACTTTACGCAATAATATTTTTATAGTTGGAGACTGCTTTAACTTACATTGGGGCCATATTGACCATCATTACTGGGGGCTTATAAATCTTATTTTATCAGGTCAATTTGCAGGTGCCCCATACTTATTTTAATTTTATTTTTCTTGCTTATCATGCATTATAATAAAGACATGATGTTGGAGATTTGATCCTCAACTCATAGATCTGGCCATTGGAAGGCAATTGGACCTTAAGGGCTTTGATGTAATTGATGGGTTAATCCATGGGTGGAGTAGTAATTTGATAGTAATATTTGAAAACCTTTGGGGGCCTAGTTAGACAGTGTAGGTTCCTTATAGGAGCATCAAGCAAAGGTGTAGTCAAAGCCTTCCTCATTTTATAGAGGAAGTCTTCTTAAGACTTAGAGATTGAGTCTCAGACTTTCAATAAACTTGGTAGCTGTGAAAACTACAAAATACCTCTTTTTTCCTACACCTTAGGTGGGCCAGGAGGCCTAGAAGAGACTAGAGTTGTATGTCCTCTTCCCAGGGATTGCCCTTGCTCTGACAAAACCCCAATAGGTTTGGCTCTGGTTCAAAGAGTTTCTGGTGCCATTTACTTTGCCTTTCTGAGCCTGCCTGAAGAGCAGCATGCTCTGGTGTTTGAAAATACTTTTTCTTCTCTCTGCAGGAAGCCAGAAGGGATTTTTCTTTGATATTCACTGGGAGAATCTGGTTGAGCTCCAGGAGGTAAAACCCACAGTAGTGTGGGGTCTTCCTATGACCAAACCTTTCCTGAGTTTTTAATTCTCAGATGTGTCCACATTTAGTATCCTAAAATTGTCCATTACAGTTTGTGTTTTCCTTTCAATGCTAGCTTCCTGAGGGTGTGTGTGTGTGTGTGTGTGTGTGTGTGTGTGTGTGTGTGTGTGTGTGTGTGTGTGTGTGTGTGTGTGTGTGTGTGTGTGTGTGTGTGTGTGTGTGTGTGTGTGTGTGTGTGTGTGTGTGTGTGTGTGTTTCTGCCCCCATAAATAGGTCTCTGCAATTTTGAGTTCTTGGTTTGTTCCTGTACTTTTTTAAAAAATTCTCTTTCCATTTTTCTTATGTCTTGTCTTAAAAAAAATCACATGCACACATACATAGTGAATTGATTCACACAGTTGAGTTTACTAATTTAATCTATCTCCTCATAGTTACCTATTTTGGGACTAGAACATTTAAGATCTACTTTCAGCAAATATAAGTGTACAATGTAGTATGATTGCTTGACATGGTACACACCTGTAATCCAAAGACCCAGGAGTCCAAAGGAGGATAATCACCAGTTTCAGAACTGCCTGAGGAATTTAGAGAGATTGTACCTCAAAATATAAAGTAAAAATTATACACACAGAGACACTACAGTATTGTTAACTATAGTTTGGTGCTGCACATGAGATTTGCAAATTTCATTCACCTTCATTCACATGTACTTCATTTTTAGTCACATGCCTCTGATTCTATTTAGCTAGATTATGACAGATTCATTTAAATGATAATGGTGGTTTGTTGATAGAACTACATCACTGCTTTAAAAAAACAAAGTTTCTTTACCCCAGTTTTTCAATGAAATAATTATTGTAGAATTGTTTCCAGAATTAAATGTATTTAATGTTAAATACTTAGAACATAATAAGCTTGTTTATTATGTACATATTAGTGGTCATACTGCTATCTATCTACCTTTGATTTTATTTCATAAGTATGCACTCAGCATGATAAATTTCAGGCCCAGTTCAATTATAGTAAATAGACAAGAAATTTTGCATAGCTAGAGATTATAGGACAAGCCTCTCTAGACTCTTAGGCGTAACTCAATGGAAGAAAATGTTAGTTAAAGATCCATTCTGGATTTCACTTTGTGCTGTCAAACTTAAACATTTCAGGTGCAGTATAGTTTTATCTGAAAAACTGTAGTAAATTAATTCAAGATTTAGACACTAAATCCTCACAATAGCAAAACAATATTGCACAGAGAAGAGGTTTTAGCAGATTCTTGGGATACCCCTCAACTCTTCCAGAAAGGCTCATGAACATTTACAAAATTGAGCATTTTTGGTTTTTTTTTTTTTAATCACAGAAAGAACTAGATAAATAGGTTTTATAGATACAAGGTACCTAAAGAAGTAAATATAAGCAGGTTCTTCACTATGCTTTTGATAAAGCTCAGGGATTTTCAGATTTAAATAAAACATGTAAGAAAAAAAAACATGTTCTTATGTTCTCATTTAAGAGAGAAGGAAGTTATAGAAAATGGTAGCAATGAAGAAACAAGATCTGAGCTCTCTAAATTCCAGAATACTAATTCCTCCCCTCTCCCTACCCCCCCCCCTCAGAAAACCATCTGGCATTGTTATCCAGCTTCCAAAAGAGGCATGTCTCTTTCTTCACACTGCTTAGGAAGTGGCATGCATTTCCTACTTGGAATCATGCTGGTCCACAGAAGAAGTTCATCTGACACTAGCCTGATGGATATGAAGGAGAGGTGACAATGGTGTGGAAAAGATCCAAGAGCTAGATCTTGTTGCCCAATGCTGATGATAAGGAAACAGGAACACAAGGTACACCACAATTTCAAGGACCCAAAGTGCTGCTCCTGTTACCTCCGCATTTTTTGGTAAGTTGAGGGGTAGCAGATGAAGTTCAGTGCTAGCATTCACCACACCCTGAGTTCAATCCCCAGAAGCCATAAAAGGAAAAGAAAAACAGAGAAAGAGATACAGACAGATAGACAGACTGACAAAGTAACAGAGACAGAGACAGACAGGAAAAGGATATTATCTTACTGTGTTGAGATTTCTCAAAATGTTTCTTGCAAGAACCAGGAAACCTTCATGGAAAGAGCAGCTCAGGGGCTGGGAAGGTGGCTCAGTGGTAGAGCGCTAGCCTTCAGCTGAAGAGCTGAGGGACAGCGCCCAGACCCAGAGTTCAGGCCCATGACCGGACCCCCCCCCCAAAAAAAAGGAGCAGCTCAGCTGGCCACCAGTCACAAAGCCCAGGCTGCACAGGGAGAAAATGAATAAAGAGCTCACATGCATGTTTTATCTGGACTTAAAAAAAAATCGATGAAAACTACTGAAAATTCAGTCAGTATATAAATCTGGAAAATCAAAGAGGGAAAGCTCCATGATCAGTAGTTAATATCTCAATATGCCCATATAAGCCCTGCTTTAGGCCCTAGAATTCACAATCCAGCCACAGACTTCCCTTGATACCAAGTCCTTAGAAAGGAAAAGCCATTTAAACCAAAATCAAATGAAAACATCTCCTTAAATGTGTTCCTTTGAAAACATCAACCAACCTTTGTTTGTTTCATGTCTCTAAAAGCCAATGTCATTCCTGGTACTTTAATATTAAACTTTAAACTAACATTAAAGTTAGTAGTTATTAAAGACTATGGCATACTTTTTTCAGAGACTATCGAAGTCCTCAAATAACCCAAGGTAACTTAAACCCATGCCTTCTGATTTTTATATAATCAGAATTATCATCAGAATTACTTAGAACTCAAGAAAGAAAGAAAGAAAGAAAGAAAGAAAGAAAGAAAGAAAGAAAGAAAGAAAGAAAGAAAGATAGATAGAAAGAAAAGAAAGAAAGAAAAGAAGAAAAGAAAAAGTTTAAGCCTGGTTCTGGTGGCTCATACCTGTAATCATAGCTACTCAGGAGGCTGAGATCTGAGGATCATGGTTGAAAACCAGCCCAGACAGGAAAGTCTGTGAGATTCCAGTCTCCACTGAAGTACAAAAAAGAAAGAAAGAAAGAAAGAAAGAAAGAAAGAAAGAAAGAAAGAAAGAAAGAAAGAAAGAAAAAAAGAAAGAAAGAAAGAAAGAAAAAAAGAAAAAAAGAAAGAAGCTGGAAGTGAAGCTATGGCTCAAATGGTAATATGCAAGCCTTGAGCAAATGAAACTCCAAGACAATGCCCAGGCTCCAAGTTCAAGCCCCAGGGACCCCCACATACCAAAGTTTAAACTTAAACTTCACTGTTTCTCCCATAAAAATGAACTGTAGCCACGTGTTAGTGGCTCACATTGTAATCCTAGGTACTTAGGAAGCTGAGATCTGAGGATTGAACCCAGCCCAGGCATTAAATCTGTGAGAGTCTTCTCTCCAATAAACTACTCAGAAAAGGCTGGAAGTGAAGTGGTAGAGCACTAAACCTTGAGCAAAACAAACAAACAAACAAAAAACAAAACTCAGGGACAGCACTCAGGATCTTAGTTCAAGGCCTAGGACTGGCACACACACACTCTCTCTTCCTCTCTCTCTCTCTCTCTAATTTCTTTATTAGTAAATTTTTTTCTGAATTTGTATTGAAAAGAATGATCATATAAAAATTCAACCTTTCAGTAAATGTATTAGCCTGGACTTCATAGCAATACCTTGTTGGGGGGGGGGGGGAAGGACAAGAAAGGAAAAAAGGAAGAGAGAGAAAAAGCAAGCAAGCAAGCAAGCAAGCAAGAAAGAAAGGAAAGAAAGAAAGAGAGGATGGATTTTTTTCAAGCAATAAATTTCTACCAAATAATTTCTTACCAAAGCAATAATTTTCCTGAAGAAACTTTTCAGGCTTTGAAGGAGCTGTCCACAATTAAGAAACCAATGAAACACTGACAAACTTTGTTCTTTTTATTCAGCACTCTCAGACATTATTACATTTTTGCTAATAATGCATTTCCTCAGAATTCTAATATTGCTTATTACAGTAAGGCAACATTTTTCTAAGTACTTTTCCATACACTGGATTAGTACCTTAACAAGATAGTGTCCTTTTCCTTCATTTGTTAGTTCATAAACAAGAACAAAATACAAAACTGAAGTGCCCAAAAAGAGCATGGTTGAGGAGAATTAACAATGCTAATACAGGATTTTATTAGTGATACAGAAAGTTTACTTTTAAAAAAATGTTCACAATACAACAGAAACCCACTACTGTACCTAGTTCCCCCGATTGTACTTTGCAATTGTGTACATCCTTTTCGACTTTGCATTGATGACTGAGTATCTGAGAATGAGCTGTGAAAGGATGACCTCAGACTGTACCAAAAATATGTGATAATCATAAAGAGCCAGTTGCCATTCATCCCTCCCTCTAGCCCACCACAAGAGAGGAAGAAACAAGAAGGCTTGTAAGTACTCAGCCCTGGCCACGGAGCTGTTTGATTGCTTAAGCCCGGTGGTCAGACAATAGGACCAGAAAGAATGGCTGCTTCCTTCCTTCCTGTTGAGTGTTCTGCCTGAGTGAGCAAACTCAATAGCACTTTGCTTCACAGCAACACCAGGCCCTAGCATGAGGGAAAATCAACAAAGAGCCATTCTAGGGCATTTCCAACCCCACCTAAGCCAAGCTTCTGAGCGATGGAACCAGGGGAAAGCGGGCCTGGTTTAGGCATTCCTCAGAGTGTGCATAAAAGTACACAAACATCCAGGTTATTGTTTATATTTAGGACACTCTTTATGCTGCTCCATCAATTGAAAACTGTCTAAGGATGGTTTTGTAACTTTCTAATCGACTCTTCTAAAATATTTTGAAACTTTCTTAAAATCTGACTATTTTGGGGTGACAAGTCAAAATTGGTATGGACAACTGTGATGCTATTCACTGTAGATGTGTGATAAATACTATTCAGGTAAATGAGACTTTTTCCCCTTCATGGCTTTTAGATTAGGGTTGAGGAGATTCTACCGTTTGACCAATCCGGCAGTTATGAATGAAACCAGAAAAGCAGCGAAAGTCATTTAATGTACAATTAAAAAACAGTTGTATTGTTAGTAGAAACATGTATGCATGTGTATAGAGAGTGTATTTTAAGTGTCTTGAATACTACCTTAAATTTCTATATACAAGATAAAGAACATTAAATATACTTCACTTTGAATGTATTTCAATTTTATTTAACTGTTAAATCCCTAATTTGTGTAGATATTCCAAAGTTGCTATCATTTAAATATAAGTATGTATTTCTTTAAACTGATCATCAAAAAACTAAATATTGCCTTACACAATAATGCCTCTCTTCCACATTATATGTGAAGCATGCAAAGAACAAATTGTATAAATCTGTACAATTTGATTTGTACAATATAAACCTTGAAACCTAAAATAATGGCTTATCACTTTGTTATATGAAATGTCAGTATAGATCTAAAAATGGTAGACTATTCTAGAAGGCCTGACCTATCACACAAGCCCTTAACAAGCAAAGAACTTTCTACAGACATGGCATTAAGAGAGACTCTATTCAAAGGACTTGGCCTGCCATTGTTGGTTTGAAGATGGAAGAGGCCTTCTGAGATGAAATGTGTGTAGTCTAAAGAGTTCTGAGTCACCAAGACAAGAACCAACAAACAACCAGAGATATTAGTCCTCTAAGTGCAAGGAACATAACTGTGCCAACAACTTAGAGAACCTTGAAAGGGTACTCTCCACTTATCTCCAGATGAGTATAGCCCGGCAAACAACTTTCATTTTGGCCTTGTCTGAGACCTTGAACATGGAGGACAGTTGAGCTCCCTGAGACTTCTGCTACATAGAACTGTAGAAATACAAATAGCCATTCTTTAAACCATTATAATTGTGGAAGACTATCAGAGCAACCATAAATAAGTAATGTGCCATCCTCATTCCTTGCTGCGCTGAATTTTCTTAATTGTAATGGCACTATTACAAATTTGAAAATGTATTTTGTCATCTTTTCTTGTTCATTTAGTGACATCATTTCTATCATGGTGATGTCCATGTTTGATTAGTTATGGCAATAAAAATGTACTTGGAAATTTCACAACTGGAACTTGGTGGTATCACTGTTATTATAGAGGGATAACACATTACAACTATAATGGGTTCATACTGTATTACTCAAATGGTTTTAAACAAAATAAATCTTGGATTCAAAGTGAAGTTGACTGATAAGAGTCTTTACTAAACATTTGAAGAACTTAGTATGTTTCACCTTCCAGTACGAAAATTCCTCTATATGCATTCTTTCATACTGAAAGATGAAACATACTATATGCAGTCTATGATACAATGATTAACATGAATTAATTAAGCACTGTATTTTAGTAAGGAAAATGAACAGAAGCAATGAGTATGGAAAATGAGCTCTAATTAGTAATAAAAATTTCCTAACAGCCAGAAGGTGGATGATGTTCCTTTTCATTTAAACTGTAAAGCACTCCCTTTGAGTAGTTATTACTGTTATAGACCTTTCCCAGAGCAGCTCAGAGAGGGACCAGGACTCCCCCAGGCTCACCCTGCTGAAGCTGGGATTTGAGCCAAGACAACCTGACAACAGAGTCTTCAGATCTTTTGAGGTTTTTTTTTTTTTTAGCTATATAAAATATGAGTTAAAGCTAGAGTTGGAGTTCAATGGTAGAGTGCCAGTTTAGCATGCACAAAACCCTTGAGTTGATCCCCAGCACCACAAAATAAATAAGTATATAAAATGACTTTATTTTTAAAGGGTTTTAAACAAATACACCAATTGCCAATATACCAGAATGTTTGTGTGCTTGGTTGATTATTCTGAACAAATAAGAGTGACTTAGTTCATTCTTTGCTGCTGAAATGAATATCCAAAATACTGGTAGTTTATAAAAACTATATTTTTTTTTGAAGAGCTGTGGAGTTTGGAAAGTCCAAGATCAGAGGCCTGGCATGTTATGGGTACTTTATGCTGCATTACCTTACAGTAGAAAACAGAAGGGAAGAAGAAAATGTGAGCAAACACGTAGAAGAAAAATTCAATTTTGTAACCTACTCTCTCTTTCGATAATGATCCCACTCAGGAATCCATTCATGAGGACAGAGGTTCATGATCTAAAAGCTATTTCCCTTAGCAGTGTGGACTAAATTTCCAACCCCAAATCCTTGAAGGACAAATTAAAGACTTAACAGTAATTATCTCACTTGACCCATCACCAACAAATACGTCTGTGTAGTTCATATAAATAAGAACATTCTCCTATGTAAGGGTAGCATAAGCATTAAAGTTAGAAAGTTGGTAGTATCACATGGTATCTGAATCCTCAGACCTCATCCACATTTTCCATAGTAATACAGTTATGTCTTTTCTAAGAAATAGATCCAGTTCAGAATCACAAATTGTGTTTAGAGCAATACTCTTTTCATCTTGTGATTGAGGAACTGTTTATCTGTTTTTGCTTAATCTTCTAAACTTTGCTGTTTTAAGAATTATGGCCTAGCACTGGTGGGTTATGCCTCTAATCCTAGCTACTCAGGAGGCTGAGATCTGAGGATCGAGGTTCAAAGCCAGCCTGGGCAGCAAAGGCAGTGAAACTCTTATCTCCAATAAACCACCAGAAAACCAGAAGTGGTGCTATAGCTCAAGTGGTAGAGCGCTCATCTTGAGCTCAAGAGCTGAGGGACAACTCCCAGGCCTAGGTTCAATCCCCACAAATGACAAAAAAAAAAGAATTATGGGCCAGTCCTTTTGAAGTAGGCTAGATTCAAGTTATATATACATGTTCCATAAGTATATCACAGAGTATATCACATAGTATACACAAAGTTTAAGTATATCATATAAGTATATAACAGAGATGGTGCTGTGTTTTTTGAACACTATGTCCAACAGCACACCAGGTGATCACTTCAGTCTTTTGATTCAGGTGGTGTCTGACAGGCTCCTTTGCTATCAATTTAGTTTTCATTTTAGTTTCCATCCAATAATTTACCCATTGCTATTATCATTTATTTTTATATCTATCTTGGTCAACGAGACCTAACTTATTCGGACCTGTGTATTTATTTAACAAAGTTAATATGATTTCTTTCTTTCTTTTTTTTTTTTTTTTGGAGGTCATGGGGCCTGAACTCTGGGCCTGGGTCCTGTCCCTCAGTTCTTCAGCTCAAAGCTAATACTCTATCACTTGAGCCATAGCACACCATTTCCAGCTTTTTCTGCTTAGGTGGTACTGAGAAATCGAGGCCAGGGCCACATGCATGCAAGGCAAGCACTCTACCACTGAGCCACCTTCCAAGCCCCAGTTAATATGATTTTTTAACATGTCTTTAAGATAATTTACTTGCTTTCCCATACCACCAGGCACAACACTACCCAACTGCAATGAGACAGTTAATGGATAATGGAACAGAGTGTTGTATGTTGTATGTTCACATACAATGAAGAATATAGACTTGATTCCAGGTGTGATGACACACACTTGTAATTTCAGCTGTGGGCGTCTGAGGCAGGAGGATTGAGAGTCTAAGGTCAACTTGGACTACATAGTGAGAGCCTATTTTTAAAAATAAAATAGATTTTAGGTTGAAAAAGACTGATGGAAGCCTGTCCCAAATGGCAGAGCAAGTGTGAGGCCCTGAGTTCAAATCTCAGTACTGACAAAGAAAGATAAACAGAAACAAATAATATCTATCTATCTATCTATCTATCTATCTATCTATCTATCTATCTATCTATCTATCTATCTATCTATCTATTCTACTAGACAGAAGATCAATAAATGAGATTTGAGAAAAAAAACTATAAACTTAGTAGAATTTGTGGAATACTCCACTCAAACAAGGTACCTAATACTTTTCACAGGTACTCAAAGACATCACATGTTCAAAGATCAGAAGACAGAATTTGATCATGATGTTACCTCAGAGATACATAGATCTGATATGATGTTTACCAAATCACAACAGCATTTCTGTAGAAAAATGAAATGTCCTAAAATTAATATCAAATTTCAAAGGACTCAGAATATATGCACCAACCAAAAAGTAGAACCAAAGGACATGCAATTTCTAATTTCACAACATACTACAAAGCTCAAGAAATGGCTAGTCGATTTTTCAGCAATGAAAAGGGTCACTGAGATCACTTAATTAAAAAAAAGCAGTGATCGCTTCCAACTGAGAAAACTTATGCTGGGAAAACTGGATGGCAATATGAACAAAATAAAACTAAACAAAGACATAAAACAGAAAGAAAGAAATAGAGGGAGGGAGGGAGGGAAGACAAGAGGGAGAGAAGGGGGGAGATAAATTGGAACCCCTACCATATTGTACATGTAAAACTGAACTCAGTGATCTAAAACTATAAAACTCTGAGAAGAAAATATAAGGATAAACCTTTGTGGCTTGAGCTTTGACTTTTTCAATGTTTTAAATATTTTCCAATTTCTAATTTTCAGATGGTCTCTCTCTATATATATCCTAAGGTCTGTTAGCCTCGTACCCAGCCTCCTGAATTATCTAAGTACCTACATTCCAAATGGTCTTTGTTGATTTCTTGCTGCCATCTCCAGAGGCTGGGTTTGTTTGTTTGTTTGTTTGTTGCTGTTGTTTGTTTTGTTTTGTTCCTTTAGACTTTTGTAGTCCCTTACACTTAGGATTTTTTGTTCTTGTTACTTTGGGTTCTGTTTTGTCCTGGGGATGGAACCCTCACATTCTGCCTGGGAGCTGCCCTCCCTTATCCCCCTACACTTAACGTTTTTGCTTATTATTCTGGATGACCTATCAACATCTCTTCTCAACATAGAATCTCAGATGAGATGTGTTAATTGCATATATGAAATAGGTAACAAAATAAGTGACAAGGTTAGGATGACCAGTTTCCAGCTTTTCAATAAAGTAAAGGAACAAAGGCTAAACCCTTAGCTTAGTCAGACAAGGAAAAATGGATTCCAGTGTACCACCCAGGGCAGGCTGAGATGAGCAAACAAGGAGCACATTTCTTTCAGTGTTGGTTCTTTTTCAACCAAACCCCCTCCACCCCTGCAGTGCTGGAGATTGATGGAACCCAGGGGAACCCAGGACCTTGCACAAGCTACGTAAGAGCTTTACCACTGAGCTACAACCCCAGTCTCTTTTGTTGTTACTGAAAACTATGTTTGTCAGGTCAACTGGAGTTTGATCTTTCATCATTGTTTGCTTTCATCTATTATAAATTCCTGTATTTGTTGCACATGGTTCATGTGTTTAAAATGAACACATAAACAATGATGATTTTAGGATGAAAATTGGGAGGATAGAGAGTACTATGTCAAGTTAGAAAAACTTGAGAGAAATGGGTGTAAAGGGAGTAAAATAACCAGTATCTTTTATTCTATTAATTGCAGTGAATAATCTGCTTTTTAAAAATGTTTTTAAAGCTATTGAATCCATTTTAGGAAAAATATTTGTTATTCTCTGTCTTAGAATTAACCTAATTGTAGAGATTTAAAAAACAAATAGAGGGCTGGGAAGGTGGCTCAGTGGTAGAGTGCTTGCCTTGCATGCATGAAGCCCTGGGTTCAATTCCACAGCACCACATAAGCAGAAAAAGCCGGAAGTGGTGCTGTAGCTCAAGTGGTCGAGCGCTAGCCTTGAGCTGAAGAGCTGAGGGACAGCGCTCAGGCCCAGAGTTCAGGCCCATGACTGACAAAAAAAAAAATAGAACCTGAGTTCAAGCTGGGTGTGTGTGTCTCCTACCTATAATCCTAACTACTCAGGAGGCTGAGACCCGAAAGGATGGGGATCAAGGTGTGAAGCCAGCCTAAGCAGGAAAGTCTGTGCAACTCTTATCTCCAATTAATCACCAAAAACCTGGAAGTGGAGCTGTGGCTCCATTTTTAGAGCACTACTTGAGCAAAAATGCTCAGAGACAGTGCCCAGGCCCTGCTTGAGTTCACACACACACACACACACACACACACACACACACACACACACACAGAGAGAGAGAGAGAGAGAGAGAGAGAGAGAGAGAGAGAGTTCAGGAACATACCAAGTCACAGAGTCAACTTTTCCTTCGGCAGGTTAAAACAAGTAGATGAATGCAAAACTTGAAAAATGATCTCTGATTTCGAATCTTTGACTTCAGACCTCTATTCCTTGTAATATCCTAAATATCCAAATTACTTTTGCATATTCTCGCTGGATATAAAAAGGATTACATTTCATTTTATTTTATCTTGGATGGTAACATTTACTCTCATTTTCAGAACAGCCTCTATAACTGATGAGGCAGCAAAGCCAGTGTGAAGTGAGGAAACTGAGGCACAGCCATCTTGGCGCTTGGCCAATAAAGACTCCAAAATTCGACTCCTCAAAATGCGGTTTTTCTCATGGCTGGTTTTATATCTGATTTAAGGTATGATTTACTGCACAACGAGTGTAACCTAAAAGGTTGAATCTGAATAAAGTTGGGAGGGAGGAGAATGGATTTTTTTCCTCTAGAAAATGAAATTAATGCACTGATTAACAAATACATCTACAGAGCTGGGGTCACGGTTGCCTGATTCCAGAATGTTTTGGCACCCCCTCCCCTTTTAATTAAAAGCTAGACTGCACATGCTAATTATTCACAATGAGGCTGTCTTCTGTGCACTACTGTTTACATAGTTTTAAATACAAGAGCTTATTGTTATTTTGTCTTACACATGGAAGATCAGAAATAGTTCATTCATTTTTCTCTAAACTGTGACATCAGAGACAGAATAAAACACAAGATGGAGCTAACTCAGTTACTATTTGTCGATTACAAAGATTTCTGCTAAGATGGTTTCAATTAAAATACTTTTCTCTAAGCATGTTTTGTTGCCTGAATTCTCCTATTAATGGAAAAAGAAATTCCTCTGCCTTTATTTTCTTAAACTATTTAGTATTTTCTTAATATTTCTCTTTCTCCCATCCCCAGTTTTTTCCATGACCTAATAGACACTCTTTTTTTTTCATATACTTTGAAAATCTGTGCATTATTTTAAGTGATTACCATAATAATGAAAGAATTACCCCAAATCCAAATTTCAGCCAACTTGTGTGTCCTATTCCTAAAAATAAAGAAAGCTTGGTCGGTTGACTGGCAAGAGACGTTCAAGGTTAAAATTCAGCCTAACCCTTCCCAGAACTTTGCCCCTCCTCCCCAGGGCCTAAGTAGAGTCCCTCTACCACTGCAGAAGGAGGCTTAGTGCACAGATACAAAATAACCAAAAGGGCTGCTTCCTAGCAATACAAATTAGGGTCAGGTAGCTGAAGAATTTCAAAAGCTCACACTGTCCACCCTGAAAGGATAACGGCAGGTAAAATGTTTGGCTTTTGTCATTTAAAGTGTCTTTACTCTTTGCCACCTAGTTATTAGCCCTCCCTAAGGGATAAAGGTTACTTACCTCAACCAAAATTCCCAGGTTAGGGAAAGTATTGAGTTTCTTTTTAATGTAAAAATGGACAACTATTAGATACTGTGTCCACCTGCAATACAACAGAGAACTTAAGGTGTTGAATGCTTTATTAATAGATGTATTAAGTTTTTAAAAAGCAAGCTCACATAAAGGACTAGTACGTTTGTTTTGGGGTCACTACTTAAGCTGAATTACAGCATTTATGCTTGCTTAAGTTTTCCCTTTGGAAGTAAAGACTGGGAGGTTGAATCTTAATTTCGATTTGGAATTATCTTATTAGTGGCAAGCAAAAGTTGAGCTTTGTCAAAGCCTTTTTAATAGGATGAAATCATGAGTTTGGGGACTGAATGAATTTCTGAAATATATGGGTAAGCAAGTGTTTACCTAGATGGTTGATGCTTTGGGTGTGTATTGTGGTTATCAGAAAGCAATACCGGAGGTTGAGTAAAGAGCAATGCACACTCAAGCTAACATAAAAATATTTAAGAATGGTCTTTTTGGTTAGAATCCACCTCAAAGCATGGGTCTCATTATAAGACAATAGAATAACAGGAAAGTCAGGGTGAATTTAACTAATAAGATTCAAGGTTTCTGAGCTGAAGGTGTGGCTTAGCAGTAGGGGGTCCAGACTAACAGAAGACTCCCAAGTTCAAACTCTGGTACCATTAAAATAAATAATGTTTTTACTACAGCAGCATATTTAAACTTAGACCTAAAATTTTTATTCTTTATTTTATTTTTTTTGTTTTCTTGTTTTGTTTTGTTTTTGTTGTACTAGAGATCAGCCCTGAGTCTTACAAATACTATGTAGAACCACTATCACTGAACTTCATAACCTTCTCTTATTATTATTATTATTTTTAAATTAAGCATGGCCTGGCCTGATGCAATGGTTGATTCCTGTAGTCTTTGCTACTAGAGGCAGGAGGTCTCTTGAATCTGAGTTCAAGAAAAATTTGGACAATGTAGCAAGACTCTCATGTCAAGCAACAAAAATAAAAAGTTCCTTCCCTAATTTGTAGTGACCAATCCAAGCTTTAGAGTTGATAAGAAATAATAATTGCATATTATAATTAATGCTTCATTTTACTTATTTCCTTACCTAGCATACCAGTCGACCAGACTTGTCCATAGCTTTTAGGAAGACTGATTTAGACAAACAAATTATAGTGGCTGAAGAAGATACAATGGCACTGAAGCAGAGAAATAGAAAAGATGTATAAGAAACAGGTCCAGGGCTGGGAAGGTGGCTCCATGGTAGAGCGCTTGCCTTGCATGCATGAGGTCCTGTGTTCGATTCCTCAGTACCGCATAAGCAGAAAAAAAAAGCTGGAAGTGGTGCTGTGGCTCAAGTGGTAGAGCACTAGCCTTGAGCTGAAGAGCTGAGGGATAGCGCCCAGTCCCAGAGTTCAGGCCCCACAACTGAACCAAAAAGAAAGAAAAGAAAGAAAGGAAGGAAGGAAGGAAGGAAGGAAGGAAGGAAGAAAGAAAGAAAGAAAGAAAGAAAGAAAGAAAGAAAGAAAGAAAGAAAGAAAGAAAGAAAGAAAGAAAGAAAGAAGGAAAGAAAGAAAGAAAGAAAGAAAGAGGTCCAGGGGCTGGGAATGTGGCTTAGTGGTAGGGTGCTTGCCTAGCATGCATAAAGTCCTGGGTTTGATTGCTCAGAACCAAATATATAGAGAAAGCTGGAAGTGGCACTGTGGCTCAAGTGGTAGAGTGCTAGCCTTGAGCAAAAGAAGCTCAGGGACAGTGCTCAGGCCCTGAGTTCAAGCCCCAGGACTGGCAAAAAAGAAAAAGAAAAAAGAAACAGGTCCTAAGATATTAAAATGGTTATTGATATGATAGCATTGAGGGCTAGGTGACTGGAAGATAAACAAGTTTTGGAGAAGGTGGACAGCCATGTATATGATAAGCTTTTATATCTCTGTGGCTTTATAGTCACAGTATTACCATTATATAGGAAGTGAACCTTATTTTTTCAGTGACATGCAACAAAAGAACAAAAATGTCCTTTCTCAGTGGCTTCAATGATAACATTTATAATTTTAGTGATAAAAGAAAAACATACCAATTTAGAGGTACTATCTCCACCTGTGTTCTCACAGGTTAACAGATAACAGAGAGGTATTTATCCACTGTCCACCACACAAATATTACAGGTAAGCTTCTGCCTTGAAATCTATTAACAGTAAAATCCATATATGAAATATGAGACAATCTCTTAATATCAGACAAGCAGTTCTAAGAAACATATTGTCTGAAAATTACCTTTATTAAAAGTTTATCTAGAAAGCTCATTGAGATTGAAGCATAGAAGCTACTCTGCCTTCATTTTTATGCATTTTGAAAGAAACTATAATGTCTCATCAAAGGGCAACACAGTTGAATGGAAGTTAGTGGATAATGCAAGCTTTCCAAGAGATAAGAGTTTGAATGGGAGGAAGTTTTGCCACTTATCATCATTATGTATCTTTAGCACGCCCTGTCTTCTTAGTGCTTTGGTGTGTTATCTACAAATGTAAGATAATAGTATCTACCTGTTGTGAAGATTAAGTGAAATGCTGTATGAATTGTAAGTAGACACAGTCCTGATTGTAACACCCAGTTAAGCTATGTTAAGACACTTTCTTCCAAGCAATGAACAGAATTGGATTATTTTCTAATGACATTGTTAAGGAGAAAGGTTTAGGGAAGGATGGGTTGGAGAGTCAAGTCTAAGATTGTGAAGCGAGAATGAGTTCTAAGAGAGGGGCTGTTGGAGTTTTGAACTTCAAGAGTAAATCCAGTAAGTAGCTCTCTATTATCACCTCATCCCCCATCCCACACTCTCAGGACTGACAGAGCCCAAACTGACTAAATAAATAAAGTAAATTCCTGAACTCGAGCTGAATATTGCAGATATGTCCTAAACCAATCATATCCCAAACTGTATAAAAATATATAAAAATATATGCCATTGAGCATCTTTACATTCCTTGGCTTTGTGATTAGTGTTATCCGAGATCTTGGAAAATTGAGTTGCATTCTCCGCTTTGTCCTTGGTGAGGATGAGTCATCCCGCCTCTTCTCAAAGTCAATTCTTCATCTTTATCACTAGTGGTTTCCTCGGCACCTGTGCTTTGATCCTCCACGTAGATGCACACAATTCTCTTCACTTGAAATGCCATCACCTGCCTGTCTCCACCCAGAGTTGCTAGTCCTATTCGGAGAAGCAGCTCTATTTCCCCCTCAGCGAAGCCTTTCTCCACCCAACTCCTTGGGTGTTTATTTCTCCTTTGTCGGGGCTGTGTGAAGAAACAATCTAGAACTCACTCCATCCCGTAGTTCATCCCTCAGTTTTTCCACCAGTGCTTCTATTTTTAATGATATAAATTATACTAAGTGCCGTAAGCCAGGCCCAAAGAAACACAGGCCCCATGGTTTCCTTATTTGCAATAACCAGTGTATGCCTAGGACAAGCATAAAGGTCAAAAGCTATGTACATCCATATAAAATGATGCTAAGTGAAATGAATCCCAAGATCTTTCTTATGGTTGTTTTTAATGTACTAATAATGTGCTATGTGATTTTTTTTTGTTTCTTTTATATGTTCTTTCCCCGTGGTATATAACCTCTGTTTTCACTGTATTTGATTCCAGTGTTCTGCATCTTGAATATACATTTTTCTAATTTGGGGAGGAAAAGGGAAAAAACAAAATGTTGAAATATGGATACAAGATGACCCATTGTAACAACGAGATGTACAAGGCACTATGTTGAAAACAAACTCTACAACTTTACGGGAAGAGGGAGGAGTTGGGGAGGTGGGGAGGAGAAAGATGGTAAGGGAAAAACAGAGGCATGTGTAACAATGCTCGATAGGAAATGGACTCATTACCTTGCTCATGTAACTGTAACCCCTTTCTACAGTATCTTTACAATAAAAATATATATTAAAAAAACTAATACAGGGCTGGGAAGCTGGCTCAGTGGTAGAGTGCTTGCCTTGAATGCATGAGGCCCTGGGTTCGATTCCTTAGCACCACATAAGCAAAATCTGGAAGTAATGCTGTGGCTCAAATGGTAGAGCACTAGCCTTGAGCTGAAGAGTTGAAGGACAGTGCCCAGGCCCAGAGTTCAGGCCCCACAACCAACAAAAAAAGAAAGAGAGAGAGAGAGAAACAGAGAGAGAGAAAGAGAAAGAAAAGAAAAACTAATAGAAAATATCCATAGTAAATGACTCAGCAATGTAGTATGCATGAAGAGAAAAATATGTACATCATCCCCTACACCTAACAGATTTTTTACTCTCATTAAAAATAGATCCACACATACATTCACATATGCACAGGACTACAAATTCATGCATATTTATAGGAGATTTTAAACACACACTATCCTGCAATATTACTTTGTACTTGACATATTGTATATTACTAATCAATACCAGTATATGAGTTAGCAGAATATACTAGTATATTATTTAAGTCTACATAAAATTGATTTGATAATTGGAATTCCAAGACATCTTTGCCAAGTATGTGTATTTAGTAAGGTTAATCAAGAAAGCTCAATAAATGGTGTTTTTATTGAAATGGAAAGAAATTTGCAAATATCTCATTAAGAAAACATATCTTTAAAAATATGTAGAATTCTCATAAATATTACATAATTTTCACTTTCAAAAACAGTATTTTATAGATTTTATATATATTTTTAAAGTTAATGCCTTATTTTTGTTGCTATTGCCATTGTGAATAGCATATTTCTTCCCTTGGAGTATCTTGGTTTTGCTTTTGTAGGGAGTGCTGTTGCTCTTTGTTTATATTTCTTGTAGAAATATGCTGTTATTGAACTTCGCTGTGAAATCTGATGGTTCTTCATAACATACTTTCTTTTCTATTTTATTATTTTGTTATTATTTTTATCTAGGAAGTGAGGATTGGTGTATTGCCTGGGCTGTTCTCAAACTTTTGGGCCTATGTAGTCATCCTACTTCAGTTTCCCAAGTAGCTGAGACTGTAGCAGTGATACACTGGCCCTGATTATTCTCAGGACAAGCAGTCATTGCATCTAAAAACAAATAATATTGTTCATTACTTCCTATTCATTTTTTTTAGGTAAGTATAAGATATCTAGGACAATCCCCATAAGCATGGTATTTTCAGGGATCAAGGAGGTAAGTGTATTTAAGAGGGTGTGTATATTTTCTGAGTAAGATACTGCAATGCTGGTCTTAGGCCTTGGTAAGCACATCCAAAAGGAACTGATGTCAAGGGAAGGTCTGTTTATTGCAGGAGGTCCTGTGAGCAGGACCTCCTTTACTTGGTCCTGCTGATACAGCAACTTACCTTGGTTTCTAAGGAACCATTTTACCATGTTCTTACTCTGTGTGTGTGTGTGTGTGTGTGTGTGTGTGTGTGTGTGTGTGCATGTGTGTATGTGTGCCCATCCTGGGGCTTGAACTCAGGGCCTAGGCCCTGTCTCTGTGCTTTTGTGCTCAAGACTAGTGCTCTACCACTTGAGCCAGAGCTCCACTTCCAGATTCTTAATGGTTACTGGAGATAAGTTCCCTAGGAGCTCAGTAAAGTCCTCATTCTGATCCTTCCTCTTCATACTCTTCATCTCCTGACATTATTTCAGCAACCCATTGGGGCTTAGCCTTTTTGCTCAATATCCCATCCTTATCCAACAGTCGTCAGTTTCTGCTGGTCCTTGCAACAGGAAGTTGTTTCCTCCTTTCTATTATCTAGTGTCTAGAATTACTTGAGTAAATAGTATATAATTTCCTCACTCAAAGTGAGTGTGTAGACAGAATAGCCCACAAATCTATCAATACTCAATACTTTCGTAAGTCTAAATCTTAAGCAACTGGTCCACTTATTTCTATAGTTGCTCATCTATTCATATTTTTCCTTGAATGAGTCTTGCTAATTCTATTTATCTGTAATTCTAATTATCTCTTTAATTCAGTTTTCTAGATTATTTAACAATCCAAACTCAGCAAAAGCCGTATTTTTTTTGAAGCACTCTGGATTTCTCTTTATGTTTCTATCAGATTGAATGAGACCATTTAGAAATCCCCTGTCATAAAATTGAATTTTTAACAATATACCAGGAAAAAAGAATTACTGACATCTTTTTTTTTTTTTGTCGGTCGTGGGGCTTGAACTCTGGGCCTGAGCGCTGTCCCTCAGCTCTTCAGTTCAAGGCGAGCGCTCTACCACTTGAGCTACAGCGCCACTTCTAGTTTTCTGGTGGTTTTTATTGGAGATAGGAGTCTCACGGTCTCTCCTGCCCGGGCTGGCTTTGAACCTCGATCCTCAGATCTCAGCCTCCTGAGTAGCTAGGATTACAGGCGTGAACCACCAGCGCCCGGCTTACTGACATCTTTGTATTTGTTTATTTATTTATTTTTGTGCCAGTCCTGGGGCTTGAACTCAGGTTTTGGGTGCTGTCCCTGAGCTTCTTTTGCTTAAGGATAGCACTTTACTACTTGCGCCACAGCACCACTTCTGGCCTTTTCTGAGTAGTTTATTGGAGATAAGAGTCTCATGGACTCTTCTGTTTGGGTTGGCTTCAAACCATGATCCTCAGACCTCAGCCTTCTGAATAGCTAGAATTACAAGTGTGAGCCACCAGCACTGGGCTGAAAGAATTACTATTGAGGGAACACATTATGGCTTCTTTCTACCTGTTCTATAACAGAATAATACGTTAGATATAATGAACTCTCCTAAAAAAGTACATCTACTGACAGTACAGGTGGCCCATGCAGTTCTTCAGTCTCTTTATGTTTTGTTTTTTTGTGGGTTTTTTTTTTGCAGTATTAAACCAGGTATTTCACTTATTTCCTATCTCTTCCTCAATTACCTACTTTAAGTGAACTTTGATTTCTAACCATATGGGCAAGGGATACCAGTGGCTCAAGTCTATAATCCGTGCTATGCAGGATGCTAAGATCTGAGGATTGCAGTTCAAAGCCAGTTTGAGCAGACAAACCAAAGATTTTTATCTCCAATTAACCAGCAAAAACTTGGAAGTGTCAGTATAGCTCAAATGGTGAGAGCCAGCCTTGAACAAAAATTAAAAAAACAAAAAAAACAAAAAAAAAAAAATGAAGCTAGGCAAAAGTGAGAGGTCCTGAGATCAAGCTTAAGTACTAGAAAAAAAAAAGAGAGGAAAAAAAAAAGAAGGAAAGTTTTAATGCTCAATTCCAAGTTTCAGTAGTCAGAAATCTCTCTGTGTAGAAGTTAGAGGTTCTGTCCTTTGCCAGGTCAAGTCCCCCAAATGCTTCCTGTGTTACAGAAACAAGAGCAATGTTAATCTTCTCTAGGCAGAAGAGGAGATGGACAGATATATTTCCTTTCTCATAGATTCTAGGAAATTTTTAACTCAGACCCCCATTTGACCCATAAACTGAAGAAACATTCATTAATCATCTAATTATGAAAAATCTGGCTTTTAACTTGAACAAATTCATAAACTAGTTATGACAGCATTTCAAAAGAAAAAAAAATCTTTCATCATTCTCACAAGTTAAAGAACAGGCTCTTAAATTATATATTATTTACAGTATGAAAAGTTGGAAATCGTTCAGAAGTTTGCCACCGAAGAAGAAATTATTTGTGACTTTATAATTATTTATATTTCAGATAGGATTTATTTGCTCTTACAAGTGGATACATTTTTAAATGACTTTTGTTTCTGCTCCAGGAATTTCTGTTGCTTCCTTTATTTACACATCTTAGTGATTTATGGGACACATTTTAATGCACTATTTTTTTTTAATGCTTAAGAATTGTTATTCCTGGAAATGGTCCTGTTTATGCAAGACTAGTCTGTTTTCCTAAAACTGTTAAACAATGTTCTTCCGTTATGTTTCACATCTCATTTCATATTTCATACATTTTTTAGTTTTCAGAAACACTCATATTGAAAGGCTTTTGGTTATAAATTTCCAGATGCATATAGGAATAGAATTGTTGAAAATGCAAGAAAAAGAAAAGAACTAGGAAATATTCAAATGACCTTTCAAGTAAGGATGTTGAAAGCTAATTCATGTCCTTTGCTGTTTGCAGGTAGAGTTAAAAATTCTGTTAGTTGATAGGGAATTGTTTAGGGAAGTTTTTATAGGAGACTGGAAAGAAATACGACAGCCATGAGAGAAGAGAACAGGTAATCTGCTGGACTGCTATTAACTTCTTGTATCAGAGACAGATATGGAAACTCTCTTTTCAGAAAGCCAGCATAGGTGTTCGGAACTCTGCACACTCTTTCTGGAGAATCTGTTTATGTGCAGCAATGTTCATATCTGACTCATGCTCTGTAAGACAAGTCAAGGGATGTTAGTTTTCTTAGTTTAGCAGTCTAAGAATTTGAGTCCAGTAGGATTAATTCTCTTTCCCTCCCCACAATGAAACCACTGTGATATTGGTTAAATAACTTCTTTTGAATTCTTTTATATTATTGTGACACAGTAATACAGAACAAGCAATCACAAATAAGTAATATAAAATAAATTATGGATCAAGGTCAGCCCAAGGAAAAAACAAGGTAGGCATTGTGGCTCATGCTGATGGTCTGAAGCGGCTATGAACAAAAAGTTTGAGATTCTATCTAAAGGAAAAAGGAAAATCCACCAACCCTAAAGCAGAATGGACTGAGAATATAGATTATGTGATAGAGTGCTTACAAGAACATTTAAAAATATACTTTAAAAACATATATATATATATATGTATACTTTCTACCCCTTTCTCCTGATTTCCTTTCAGACTATCATTTTTCTTTCATATCCTGACAGATTGTGGATGTGAAGGGGACAAATATTGGCCCTGCCATTTCCCTAGTGCTCCCTTGGGCCTTCATAAAAAACATCTCAGCCAGGCACTGGTGGCTCACATCTGTAATCCTAGCTACTCAAGAGGCTGAGATCTGAGGATCAAGGTTCAAAGCAGGAAAGTCTGCAAGACTCTTATCTCCAATAAACTACTAGAAAACCGGAAGTGGCTCTGTGGCTCAAGCAGTAGAGGGCTTGCCTTGAGCTAAAGAGCACAGGGACAGTGCCCAAGCCCAGAAGTTCAAGCCCTACTACCAAAAACAAAACAAAACCAAAAAATAACAACAACAAAAAGCAAACCAAAAAAACTTGTCTCGACCATTGTTCAGGCCGCATGAGGTTTGGGCAGTTTTCTTGGGAGTTTAGTAAAATTGAGCAAAGCCAGCTCAAAAAGACAGGAGCAATCTCTCGGCCCTCATATGCAGGAGTTGGAGGCTGGGTATATTTATATCTTCTAGATTAAGTTAGGAAATCCACTTAAAACTTTTTGTAGATAAGTGGCCATATCAGATGATAACCTCTATTTTTGTTGAGTTCCTGTTTTGCTCTTTTCACCCAACAACAAGGAAACAGCGGCTTTATTATTACCCAAGTGTAGAGACAGTGGGTTTAGTGATGTAGGCATCCGTTGTGATCTTGAGTCTCCCTCTCAGTTCAAAGAATTAATTTACCAGACACTAGCATCTATTCTGGGGTCATCTCACTTCATTTAAAGGGGATGGTTTCTCATTTAACATGTTAAAGAATAGAACTCTATACTTTCTTTTTCATTTCTTTTCTTTTTCTTTTTTGCTGGTACTGGGGCTTGAACTCAGGGACTGGGCATTGTCCCACCTGAGCCATAGCACCACTTCTGGCATTTTCGGGGTAATTTATTGGAGATAAAAGTTTCCTATCTTGGCTAGCTTTGAACCTTGATCCTCAGATCTCAGCCTCCTGAGTAGCTAGGATTACAGATGTGAGCCACCAATGTCTGGCTTTTATAAATTTTTTGATGCTTTGTGCTAAATACACAATTATTCTGCACCTGAACCATTCCCCAGCTCTCATAAATCTTGAGAGGCAAGCATTATTTTTCCCTTCAAGCAGAGTGAAGAAACTCAGAGGGGTCATAACATCGGTCCAACATTACACACTTTTCATCTGGTAAAACAGGGTTCAAATTAGGGTATCATTGACTTCAAAGCTCCTGGTCTTTCTGGGACACTTCCAAGTGTAGAATAAATAAATAAGTTGGACTATTTATTTCTGCAGGAAATTACTTCCTTAGTAAAACAAACAAATAAATGAATAAATAAAATGACTCAATGGAGTGTCAGTTATAGGTGTGCTCCCAACCAGCACGTATATTCCCGGCAAGAAGTCCGCCTACCTTGACAGCCTTGACATCATCAGTAACAACACCTCAATATAATTTGTTCTGCTCCTCGTGGAGAAACAGGAGGGAGGAGGAACTCGGTGAGAAGAACAGGCAAGAACTGGGCATTTATCCATCTTTTCCTTCCTAGCTATTCTCCAAGGGACATCACAGACCTTTTGGTTAGAGCACTAGTGCCTACAAGGACAAGTTCCTATCTAAGAAAGATCCCCTGCAAGCTTATTTCAAACATTTACAAATGGCAGTTTTAGCTCTCTGTCTAAACTTTTAACTATCAAAATTATATTACAGTAAAAAAAATTGAACTGTTTTTTTTCTATATTAAATAATCCTCCTCTTCCTCCTCCTCTCCCCCCTCCTCCTCCTCCTCCCCCTCCTCCTCCTCTTCTTCCTCCTCCTCCTCATTGCCTCTTCACCACTATGGTGCCAGTCCTAAGGCTTGAACTCAGGGCCTGGGTGCTGTCCTGTGCTTCTTTTGCTCAAGGATAGCTCTCTACCACTTGAGCCACAACTCCACTTCTAGTTTGGTTTTTTTTTTTCCTTTTTTTTTTGGTGATAGTTAATCGGAGATAAGAGTCTCCCAGACTTTCTCCTGCCTGGGCTTGCTTTGAACTATGATACTCAGATCTCAGCCTCCTGAGAGAAAAGATTATAAGCTACTGGCACCTGGCAATGTTTCCTGTTTTCAGTATTTGTAGAACAAGCAAAGGTCAAAATTCTAGGCAATGGCTGTAGAGCTAGTGCTACCTCACATGAACAGAGGAAAAGACAAGCAAAGAAAACTAGGAGATTTTCTTCTGTGAACCATGATTGCTTCGCTTGCTTCAAAATTCAGTTACTCTTTAGAAGTAATAATTTAATGAATTATGTAGTTAAACTCTGAATTGGTAAGAGTGGCATTCATTTAGATTAAATCTAGTAACTAGTTACTTTACTCCAATTTTCTTCCATACTTTTGTATGATATCTGTTGCAAAACAAACCAAAAGGAAATGGAGATTCCAATTCAGCCAGAATGGCTATCATCAGGAAAATAAACAAGTAGTCAGAAGGACAGGGAAGAGTTAGGGTTGAGAAGAATAAACCCTTGGACACTGCTGTGGAAAATAAGTATGGGCACTGATTTTTTTCCCCCAGATTTCTCAGGAAACGACATGTAGAACTACAATATGATCTTGTTATACCACTCCTGGGCATAGATCTGAAGGAAAGTAAGTCAGCATACATTAGAGATACCTGCATACCCATGCTTACTGCATACTATTCACAACAACCAAACTATGGAATCTGCCTAGGTGCCACCAACTGATGAAGAATGCTAGAGAAAATGTGGTCTGTATATTTATGTTACACACACACACACACACACACACACACACACACACACACACACACACACACACACAGAGGAACATATTTGACAATAAAGGAGAATGAAAAGCCAGGTGCCAGAGGCTTACACCTATCATCCTAGCTACTCAGGAGGCTGAGATCTGAAGATCACAGTTCAAGGCCAGCCCAGGCAGAAAAATCTGTGAGATGGCACATTTTTATCACCAGCAAACTACCAAAAAGCCAGAAGTAGAGCTGTGACTCAAGTGGTAGACAGATACCACAGATTTTGTCTGTATATATCATCATCATCATCATCATCATCATGATTATAAAAAGGAAAATATTTAGAGAGAAACCTGTAGGAAGGAGGAGCTGGAATGAAGAGGGTAATGGAGCTGAATATCATCAAAGGACACTATATATGTATGAAAATGGTATAGTAAAACCCATTGAAACCTTAATAAAAAAGAGGAGGAAAGAGGAACAGTTAAGAGAGGGTGAATTTGATTAAAAGATATTATATTCATGTACTTTGAGCTGGATACTATTGTAGGAAAAGAATTGAGGGGCTGAGAAGGTGGCTCAGTGGTTGAGCACTTGCCTTGCATGCCTGAGGCCCTGGGTTCAATTCCTCAGCATCACATAAACAAAACGAAAAAAGCTGGAAATGGTGCTGTGGCTCAAGTGGTAGAGCACCAGCCTTGAGCTGAAGAGCTGAGGGACAGCGCCCAGGCCCAGAGTTCAGGCCCCACGACCAGACCCCCCCCCAAAAAAAAAAAAAAGAAAAAGAAAATGTTGGGCTGTAGGGTTTGTGAGTCCTGGACACAGAAGGAAGGTGAGAAAGCAACAAAGCAGTCTGCCTTAGAGCCAAGAGTTGGAAACCTTAAATTCTGCCACAGGGGCTCATATCAGACTTTTAACGTGTCTGAATAGGGGACAAATGACTGTTAACATAAAATACAGCATGATGATTTTGGTTTAATTGGATTTGGGCAATACCAATACCCTTTTGCTACTAAAAGAGAAATTTAAAATTAGAAAATGGAAGTTATACAACCTCTTTATGGTAAAAGAGCAGGTTGTCATTCTTAGGGTAGAAGCTAGTTTTATATTCCTAAAGTGGCAAGGGACACAAAGTCTTTTCTTGAAATGTTTCAACTCTCTCCAGTGGTCTCTATTTAATTAGAATTATTCCCTATACAAATCCCCCTCGCTAGTAATCTAATGGTTATTAGCAGAATTTATTTACTGCTTAACTTGCTGCTTAAAGTTCAGGCTTGGTTCCAAGGGTTTAGGCAGGTAACTACGAGTAGGGTAATGTGAAATCTTAGCTTCATCTTTTTATTATATACACAAGAACTTCCCTTCTAAGAAAATAAATATCTTATAAGCACTAGGAAAGAAGACTTGACTTTTTTCTTTTTTTGAAGGGTTAGCAATAAAGTGGCAAGAAGATGATTGTATATAGCTTCATATACTGGAATATCTATTGAATAGATTATTTCTTTTTTTTTTTTCTTTTCCTTTTGCCAGTCTTGGGGCTTGAACTCGAGGCCTGAGCACTGTCCCTGAGCTCCTTTTGCTCAATGCCGTGCTCTACCACTTGAGCCACAGCTCTACTTCTGGCCTTTTTTGAGTAATTTAATTGAAGATAAGAGTCTGACAGACTTTCCTACGGGCGTTGGCTTCAAAATGGGATCCTCAGATCTCAGCCTCCTGAGTAGCTAAGGTGAGAGGCATGAGCCACTGGTCTCTGGTGATGATTTCCTTTCTGCTGTTATCGGGGTTTCAGTTTTCTTTATTGTTGTTTAAGTACATTTATAGAAGTGACTCATTTAATGCCACATAAAACAGGCAATATTTGAAAAAAAACTGAAAATACATTCAACACACTCAGTAGGTTAGATCTTTTCCTTTCCTACAGGAAAAGAAAGCCATCGGAGTAACTTCCTCATCTGTTTTTCCTTGCTGTAATAAAATACCCGAGACTAGATACTTTATAAAGGAAAGAGGGTTATTTTAACTCACAGTTTTGAATACGAAGAGTCTAAGCTCAGATGGCCAAATCTGGCAAGCACTCTATGCTGCATCACAACATGGCAGAGGGCTCACAAAGTAGGACCTGTCTGAGAGCGCGACATGTAGAAGTCCTGAGTGAGACATCCAATCTCCTCCTTTGAGATAGGCCAACAGTCCCTTCTAAGGGTGGTGCCTACCAGATATAATCTCTTATAGATTCCTCTACCTCTCAATTTCCTTACCTTGGGGATCAAGCCTCCAATATGTGAATCTCTGGAGGAAGAGCTGTGTTTAAACCATAATAGTAACCAACACAGAATTTGAGTAAGCAAAGCAACTACAAAATCATTACATTCTATGGTTATCAGGAATTGGATATTCAACTACTTTCTCAATTTGGGTTCATTAAAACAAACCACACAGAAGTGGCACTGTGGATCAAGTGGTAGAATGCTAGCCTTGAGCTGAAGAGCTGAGGGACAGAGCCCAGGCCTAGAGTTAAAGCCCCAGGACCGACAAAAAAAAAAAAAAAAAAAAAAAAAAAAAAGGTCTGCAAAATCTTTCATTATTTTATAGACATAGAATTACTGAGAAGCAACTAGACAAGAATTACTGCTTTATTTGAAGGAATTCTGGCAATGTAATGATAAGACAACAAAACTAGTGTTAGGCTTTATACAAGGAGGTAGTTTAGTATAGACTAATTTTAGCTATTTATTTATTACCCACATGAGAAGACTTAGCAGTGCAGAAAGTCTTTAAGAGATATTTCTTTGAAAGAACTAACAGGAATAACAATGATATAATCAGACCATTGGACTTGAAATCAAAAGTTAAGGCTAAGTCAAAACATTTTCCTTTGCTTACTATACGATATGGAGCATTTGTGTCATCTATAGAAACTGCAATTTCCCCTTATAGGCAGAATATTAACATCTATATTACAAATATCTCAGGGCTAGCTGTAAGGATCTAATGTCAAAGGAGATCGTGGATTTGAAAACAACCAGTCAACAAGAGAGCACTATACCACAAAATGGAAAGTATTCTTAGAATTTGTCCAGATGTGGCCCTAATTTCTACAGTTCTGAGATAGGGCATATTGATTGATAATGATATTTCCTCTTAAGTGATATTTCTATCCTGCTTTTCCCAACAGTGGAAATGAAGTAGCTCACACGAAACCCACCCTTTATTAAGCACCTTGTTTTTTTGGCCTGTTTTCATGCCACAAATACTGTAATTCCAAGGTACGTGTCACATACTGGGACTAAAAATATATCTGTAGTGGATCATTGCAAACCAATGTACAGAAGACAGTGGCAGTATAGCACAGTTTTAATTGTAAAACAATCTACCAAAAAGGTAGTTTTAATCCTCTCTTTATATGAGATAAATTGGTGCTCAGGTATATTAAGCAATCATCTAAGGCCATTTAGCCAGGAAATGATGGTGTCTGTATAAGATGCTATCTTTCAGTTCTACAGTCAGTGATTGTGGCTGGTTGGTTTGTATTGCATCAAAATTAATTTTTTGATGCTTTCCTAGAGACCCATTAAAGTTCTCATTAGGTCATTTAGATTAATTACATTAATCCTTTATAAAGTGATACAGGCATATATGCTGATATCTGAAATTGGTCAGTTTTCATAATAGTAATATTTTATGTGCTTTAATATAGCTTTCTGTTTAATAAGAGACTTAGTGTTCTATTCATTAAAATCTCCCACAGGTGTTATCAGGCAGTTAAGTTATAATATATTGATATTGGACTTGGTGGTGCATACCTATAATCCCAGTACTCAGCATGGAGGCTAGGATCTCAAGTTCAAGGACAGCCTAGATTCTATAGCAAGACATTGGTCCATCCAAGACAGCAAGTCAGCATAACTACTCCAACTACCTACCTACCTACCTGTCTGTCTGTCCATCTGTCATCTGTCTATACATATTCTATCTGTTTTGTTTCTTTCAGAATTTTTGTAAGTTGCTCCAAGAATAATCACCAAGATGGTGTAGGTAACATTGTAGGGGGCTTGTTAGAAATGAATCCCCGTCCCCCATATACAACCTTTCATCTACTGTGTAGAGTCTGCATATTAACAGCAACCCTAAGTGACAGGCAGGCACAAAATAATTAGAGAAGTTCTGTCCAGAATCATGGGAAGTTTGAGGCTTCCTTCACCTCTTTTCCTGTTTATTTGTGTTTGAAAGTAGATCTTTTGTCCTTTGTGTTAGTATTTGGGGTACTAGAAGGTCCTTGTATTTCAGAACAGTTGAATGCTGTCCACCTGGAAGGAGTTAATGAGGGAATTTTTTTTCCTCCACCAAACAGATTTAAATACTAGCAAAGATACGAGACACTTTTAAATTCTGTTATTTAATTCTTTGCCACTAGGGAAGCCTATTCCATATTTCTGATGAATTGATGAAGTAGACCTTCTCAGCTAAAGAAGAAAGCAAAACAAAACCCAAACACTTAAATGAATTGCACAAAAGGAAACCTAGAGCAGTACCTAAAAGATAAAGTGAAATGGTTGCTGGACAGAGAAAAAAATACAATATTCATTACAGAAACTATCTCTTGAGCAGTAAGCAATTAGTAGAAGTAGTTGGCAGAATATACTGATGAGAACTTCTTCAAGAAGACTGTTGCAAACCCTGGTTAATGAAGAGAAAGGTAAAGAAAGAAACTGAATCGTCTTTTACTAGAAAGAATAATACCGAAAAAAGCATACACTTTCCATGTGTATGAATACTTCAAGATTAATTCATCGAATCTTCACATCATCCACATGTAGATGTTACATAAGTTCCATTTAGAGGGAAAAATACAACTTTCCTGAAAATCTACACCAGAAGTAGGTAAGCTGTGATATCAAATCCCACTCTGCCTCAAAACCTGCAACAAGTTCCCAGGCAAAACAATGGAACACAGAAAAACAGATCAGCAAAATTTAGAAAAAGTAAGCAGAGAAAGATGAAATTAGGTTAAAAAAAAAAAAAAACTTTATGCCAAACTACACATATAACTGACTTTCTGGCTAATAGAATAATAGATAATTAAGATCAATTGCATATTATTTCCAAACATTTAAGCCAGGAACTGGTTGCTTGTGACTGTAACACTAGTAACTCAAGAGGCCAAGATCTAAAGATCAGGATTTGAAGCCATCCTGAGCAGTAAAGTCTGTGAGACTCTTATCTTCAATAAACTACCAAAAAACTAGAAATGGAGATGTGGCTCAAGAGGTGGAGCATTAGGTTTGAGGGGGAAAAAAACCCCATCAAGAACTCAAGGATAGTGTCCAGGCCATGAGTTTTAGCCTTAGGACCAGCACACAAACACAAGACAAGCAACAACAACAACAACAACAACAAAAACCTCACCCAAACATTTGAAAGAAGTAAGGCTACAGTTCTAATTTATTTTACATAAAGCAATCACCTGAGTTTTTCAAACTGGCTCTGCATGTCTTCATACATTTTCTTTTTTAGAATCCATCAATAAATCTTCACTCCTTATTGATAGATCCATCCATTTATTCATCAATGTGTTCATTAAGCCTTTGCATCATGGCAAGTGTTAAGTTTAGCCCTGGGAATCCAGATATAAACTAAATTAAAAAAGACCTACTGGCAAGAAAGACATCAAAAAATAATCACACAGATTATCATAGAACTATATTGGTGTCGTGCACGATGAAGTAAAATGAGGGAATAGTGTAAGTGTCCATCACAAGGGTACCTTATGTATATTAGCAATTAAAAAGGAAATTCTTTGGATCTCTTTGCGCTCCCAGTATGTTTAAGGCTCTGGGTTCAGTTTCTGGGGGTTGGGGGAGAGAGGGGAAGAGCTTCCATGGGAGAAATTTTCAGTGTTTAAAAGGATGAGTAAAATTTTTCATATTTGTAGGGGTGGGGTGATGGTTAGGGAAGGAGAGATTTGTGGGAAGACAATGGTGTTCCCGAAGGATGTATACAAGGAAGAAAACTGATGCCAGAGAGAAGCAGGAGACATGTTACAGGGATACCTGTGGGGGATGGAAAGAGAAGAACAGATCATTTGGGATCTTAAAATAAAGGACACTTTTCTCAGCAAAAGAAGACATTAAAGAAGTCTGAGGAAGAATCAAAATGCTTAGAGACCCTTTAAAAGCATTACTCTCATGGTCAATTGGAAAATGCATAGGAGGTCCAAAAATGGATTTGGAAAGACATGTTAGGGTAAAGTCCAAGTTCCTTAGTCTGACATACAGCTTCCTCAGAATGGAGGCCAAATTTCTCTTTCCAATATCCATTTTTCATTGCTCTCTTAGGTGAATATGCACTTCAGCCAGCCTGACCCATTCACTTTCTTTTGTATGACTTTGCTCAGTTCTGACTGGGCTTTTCTCGAATCTCTTCCACTACTCATTTTTTTTTTAAACCCAGGTAAATTTCATCCATCTTTAGCACCTTGGTTGGCCATTAACTCTTTCTAAGAATATCTAAATTATCAACCATATTCCTGAAAATCTAAAATAATGTTGGCTTCTGGAGACCATTAGTTTTGAACTATGAAGACAGTAAAATGTTTCATTCAGTATACTTTTTTTGTTTTTGACTTTCCCAGAACTTCATACATGCTAGCTATGTGCTCTACCACTGAGCTTCTGCTCTAGTCCTCATCCTCAATCTTAATGTTAGCCATTTGCAATACAGAAATTGGCCATATAATTTTTAAAATTACTTTGAACTTTCTCTTATCTACTTATCTTTCTTTCTGAGATCCTATTAAGAGCTTGTTGTGTAATTACAATTGGATTGTAATGACTTCTCCAATAACTCTTTTATTTTCTATTAACTGTAAATTCAGTAGTACAATATTTAGTATTCTTGACTTTAGAATGAATACCTTTTTGTTGTTGCTGTTGTTGGTTGTGGGGTTTGAACTCTGGGCCTGGGTGCTGTCCCTCAGCTCTTCAGCTCAAGGCAAGCTCTCTACCACTTGAGCCACAGCACCATTTCCGGTTTTCTGGTGGTTTATTGGAGATAAGAGTCTCACAGACTTTCCTGCCCGGGCTGGCTTTGAACTTCAGTCCTCAGATCTCAGCCTCCTGATTAGCTAGGATTACAGGTGTGAGCCATGGCATCAGGTATGAATACCTTTTTTTTCATATACTGTTTCATTTGTATACTGTTTCATTCACATTTTAAACAAGTTAAATTTTAAATGTATAATTTATACATTAAATACTCATTTGAGGTGGGACACTGAAATACTCTGATCAAGTTCAAGTGCAGCAAAATAAGTCAAGTATGTCAGGACTACTATCTAGCCGATGGTAATTATAAAATCTCACTAATTGTAAAATATATCCCGTTTCAAAAATTCACAAAAGAGGATACAAATATTCATATTACAGAGTCAGATAAGTCTTAGAAAAAAAAACAGAATCCAAGGCTTGAATACGTAGGCAAGTGCTCTACCATTGTAACCTACTCACAGTCTTCTATCTGTAATATTCAATTGACTTTTATATTTTGCAATATATTCTTATTCATACTCTCTTACTCAGACACTCTCAGTATAGTTTTATTTTCTATTGAAATCATTCATTCATCAAATGCTCATTAAGGAGCTATTTGAGTGTTGAGCTCTGTTCCAATACACAACAACTCCTACTCTAGAACACCTTAAAGTGCTGACATCATGACTACTGGGAAGTCACTAATAGACAGATGTATTATTTGACCTCCTAAAGTCCTTCTTTCTGGTAGTGCCTTCAAAACAGATTTCACCTAGGATAAAGACATATTTTGTAAGTCAATTATCATAGCTATTTGTTTTAGAAATATTGCAGAAATTTATCTACATACAAATAAAGCAACACACACATACAAATATGCATTCTAGGTGAAGTTACTGTAAACAGATGTAGGGCTAGTTATTGCATAAACAAAGGCTAGTTTTCATATAAGCTTTTCAGGACATAGTTCTCAGAATGGAAAGTCCAGTTATGGTCACAATCATTTCCACAAGTTCTTTTTTTTGGGGGGGGGGTGTCCAGTCGTGGGGCCTGAACTCTGGGCCTGGGCACTGTCCCTCAGCTCTTCGGCTCAAGGCTAGCACTCTACTACGTGAGCCACAGCACCATTTCCGGCTTTTTTCTTTTTGCTTATGTGGTGCTGAGGAATCGAACCCAGGGCCTCATGTATGCAAGGCAAGCACTCTACCACTGAGCCATCTTCCCAGCCCCTCCACAAGTTCTTTGACCTGGTCTGCCCTCATTCAATCGACAGTTTCCCTTTTCATGTATCAGACAGATACGTAACATTCTCCCCACTAGTTCTTAGCCTCTCCTGCATCAAGGATTCCTAAACTTGGCACCACTGGCATAATCCTGGGTATTGTAGGATGTTTTACATCATCTTTGGCCCCTCCCTGTTAGAAACCAGTTTCTTCCCAATACTACTGCCTGTAGTGAAAAACCAAGAATAGCTCCTGATATTGCCAGCTGTTCCTCCCTGGGCGTGGTTGGAGAATAGCAGGTCAAGCAATGAAAGACAGGAGGTGGATGCTTCTGCCATCCTTTCTTATGACTTACCATCTGAGGCTTAGTTTATCAGCTTTTTCATTCTTCTACTGAAGCACCATGTACACCAATTCACAAATTAAAGTACAAAACAAATACCCCAATCAAACACAAGTTATTGCCTCTTATTCCTGCAGAGTTTGTTTCGTGCTTTGTGGTGCTGTAGATCCAATACAGGGCCTCACACATACAAGGCAACAAATGCTCCATCTACCCCTCACATGGCAAGGCACATATCCAAATCTGTGATTGGATTCACATCCTATGACTTTTCAAAGATGTTTTCACTATTTCCAAAGTTGAAGTCTATAGTTAAGAGTGCAAACACAACAATGTAACTCAGATTTCAGTTTACCTATAGCTGAGTCCAAGTGTTGATTGTATGGATGGATGTCCATGTTCCCAGCACCGGTTCCTTTCTAGCTGAGTCATGGGTAAGAGATACATCTCTTAGCCATTAGTTAGATTTGCCAACACAACAGGTACTAAATTTCTCCCAGGCTCCACTTAATGTACTTTAAGTTATTTGGTTCACAGTGACCAGTAGACAGACATCCTACATGCTGTTTTGAGATTATAAAGATCACTTCCTAACACGAATCTCGTGTTCTCTAGTATGAGCAGCCAGATAGGAGGGCTACTTTGTCTCTATTTAGAGGGGGGAACACTGAAGTTCAGATCAAGATGAGTGTATGGAACTTGCTAAGAACCCAGAGCTGAGAGGTCATATAAATACTTAAGAGACTTTCCTGATTGGGCTGGCCTCAAACTATGATCCTTGTATCTCAACCTCCTGAGTAGCTAGGATTACAGGCCTGGCTTGTTGTAAAATCTTTTCAGATTATGGCCTAAACTTCTCTCTTCTCTCCCCATCCCTAGTTCATTCTTCTGAAGTATGCATCATCTTGTATTGATTGTCAATACAAAATAAAATTATGGGTTATTACAAGAATTGGAAGAATAAAAATAAGTCTATCTTTCAACGTAATCCTTAGTTCTATATCTGGTAAATGTAATTTTTAAGCATATTTTTAAGAAGGGAAGTTTTTTTTCTTTTTTTTAGTAAATCGTGTATTTAAATATCAAGAACATAAGCTGGACACTGGTGGTTCACTCCTGTAATCCTAGCTACTCAGGAGGCTGAAATCTGAAGATCTTTCTGTGAGACTTATCTCCAATTAATCACTAAAAAAGCTGGAAGTGGAGTTGTGGCTCAAGTGGTAGTGTTAGCCTTGATCACAAAACCCCAGGGACAGTACCAAAGCCCTGAGTTCAAGCCCCAGGACTGGCAAAAAGAAGAAAATTAAGAATACACATAACTGAATCTAGATGCACAATTTCAGCACTAGAAAGGCTGGACCAAGAGATGAATTTCAGACCAGCCTCGGTTATGTAACAATAATAGAAGTAGATAAGTAAGAAATATCAAAATAGTTATGTGAATTATCTATCAAGTCTCTATATTTCATTTTAGATAAATAGACAGGAACATGGTAAGCACAGCTTTACTTAACGAGTGATAATATTTTTGTTACAACTCAGCAAAAAAGCTTTGGCTATTTAAGTACTTGAAACCATGGTCTGGACATGAAGGCCAAAGTTACCGTGGGGAATTTCTCATTGCTTTCCCCAATTTCTGTTATAAATTCTGTATTGGAATTACTGATCCTTTTCCTTTGCGTTGGATCAACTAGTCCTATGATTTGCAATTAAATATTAAATAACATTTATTTAAATTGAGCCAGGTGTTTGCACTTCTGTAATTCCAGCAGGTAGGACTGGAAGTTCAGTGTCAGCTAGACTACATGTTTATCTCAAAAAGGACTGAAATTGAAATGCTACATAATTTTACTACTCATATCCTATTTCAAGTAAGTCCTTTATTAAGCCAAATAATTCTTCTTTATATGGTTTTTGAGAAAAAAAAAAAACCCAAACCATTATAAATTATGCTAAAGCTTTGCATGCCCCATCTAGCCAAGACAGCCTTTTTTGGGATTTTTTTTTTTTTTTTTTTTTTTGGTCCTAAGGCTTGAACTCTGGACCTAGGCACTGTCCCTGAGCTTCTTTTCCTCATGGCTAGCACTCTACCACTTGAGCCACAGTGCCACTTCTGGCTTTTTCTGTGATTTAATTGGAGATAAGAGTCTCACGGACTTTCCTACCAGGGCTGGCTTTGAATGGAGATCCTCAGATCTCATCTTCCTGAGTAGCTAGGATTACAGGTGAGAGCCACTAGGGCCCAATAGTTAAAAAAAAAAAAAAGAGGAATTGCCAAATTAAGACTGACTTTAAAAAATTATTTTAGTCCATCTAAATGTACTATTAAATGAAAACATCAAACATTTGCTAGGCACAATAGATGTCAAAGTGCTGCTGGTGTGTTGTTTACCCTTAAGTGCTATATTTTAATCTCCTGTGTTTCTCCCCCTGCCCCTCCCACTCAGTGGTCCTGGGGCTTAAACTCAGGGCCTGGGCTAGGTCTCTGAGAGCCTCTCTATGCTTAAGACTAGCTCTCTACCACTTGAGCCACAGTTCCACTTCCAGACTTTTTTGAGTAGTTTATTGAAGATAAGAGTTTCAAAGATTTTCCTGCCCATGCTGGCTTTAAATTGCAGTCCTCAGATCTCAGACTCCTGAGTAGTTAGGATTACAGGCCTTGTCTCCTATCTTTGATGTTGTTTCTTGTTTTGCTGAGTTGGGATCTGAATACATGGCTCAGGTTGGTTTGAACTTCTGCTCCTCTTATACCAGCCTCCCAAATGCTGATTATAGTCAGGAGCCGTCATGCTTGGGTTCTGCTTTTTTTTTTTTTTTTTTGTCGGTCATGGGGCCTGAACTCTGGATGTAGGCGCTGTCCCTCAGGTCTTCAGCCCAAGGCTAGCGCTCTACTACTTGAGCCACAGCACCGCTTCATTTTCTGGTGGTTAATTGGAGATAAGAGTCTCACAGACTTTCCTATCCAGACTGGCTTTGAACCATGATCCTCAGATCTCAGCCTCCTGAGTAGCTAGAATTATAGGCGTGAGCCACCTGCACCAGGCTTTGTCTTTTCTTGACAAAGTATTTTATTTTAATTTTGATCTGAGGTGGAGGGTGTACTTTTGGCAGACTTTACATTTTATCATTCACTTGTTGGTGTCTCATCATGTAAGGAAGGTAGACATGTGGAATCCAAAAAAAGTCTGCAGCAATGGGTTCACTGTCCCACTGTTTGACCCGCCATGAAGGGAAAGCCAAGTGCCATTCCATATGTGTAACTTCACTGTGATAAAGCTATGGCCAGAGAGGTCGTGTTCAAATTCAGATCTGGTCTTCTCTCAGGGTTGGCTACTCTTGGTCTGAGTTAGCATGCATTAGTTTAAAAATACATAAACAGCGCTGGAAGTTGGATCAGTGGCAGAGTGCTTGCCTCACATGCATGAGGCCCTGGGTTCAATTCCTTTGTACCACATAAGCAGAAAAAAAGCCAGAAGTGGCACTGTGGCTCAAGTGGTAGAGCGCTTGCCTTGAGCTGAAGAGCTGAGGGACAGCGCCAGGTTCAGAGTTCAAGCTCCATGACCAACAACAACAAAAACCTAAACAGGACCTGTGTTTCAATAGATTGGAAACCAAACTAGCTGATACTAGTTAATGAGGTTTTTTTTGTGCTGTGCAGGAGCTTGAATGCAAGGCCTTGCATATGCTAAGAAGCTCTCTATCCTTAGCATCTCCTCCCCAGTTAAGTTGTTTTTTGTTGTTGCTTTTGCTTTGGTACGTTGTGGGGCTTGTACTCTGGGCCTGGGCGCTGTCCCTCAGCTGTTCAGCTCAAGGCAAGTACTCTACCACTAGAGCCACAGCACCACTTCCAGCTTTTTCTGCTAATGTGGTGCTGAGGAATCGAACCCAGCGCCTCAAGCATGCAAGGCAAGTACTCTACTACTGAGCCACCTTCCCAGCCCTCCCTTGTTTTTTTCTTTTTTGTTGGTCATGAGGCTTGAACTCTGGGCCTATGCACTGACCCTGAGCTTCTTTTGCTCAAGGCTGACACTCTACCACTTGAGCCACAGCGCCACCTCTGGCTTTTTCTGTGATTAAATTGGAGGTAAGAGTCTCACAGACTTTCTTGCCAGGTCTCAGCTTCCTGAGTAGCTAGGATTACAGGCGTGAGCCACTGGCGCCTGGCTGGGAAACTTATTTTTGATGTAGACCTCAACTAGTGTTCAAAGTTAAAAGACTTTTTACACATATGGCCTGGTGCTTTTGCACATTTAGGAGAGGAAAGAAAGTGGTCACTTCTGCAAGTGAAACTCTAAATCCATTAACAAACCTTTGAAAAATCCTATCCATATGCTCACTTTGACACAACATCAAACCTACCCACTGCCTATCAAACACCCACTGGACAGTGCAAAGAAGAAATTCATTTCGAGGTTATCATCAATACCTTCATTTAGGAATCAGAAGTGTGCGCTAGAAAAGAAGTTGTGCAGAGAGCTAGGATTTGGCATTTTTTTTCTTTCAGACTATCCCAAGCATGCTCCAACATGATTTGGCGAGCCTTAAAATCTTTTTCAAAACACATAAATGAATGTTTTAAGCAACAACAATCAAGCTGTCATTACCAAATGAATCTCAAATACAGACAGCATGCACAGATTATTTTCCAAGACGAGTTTCTTAAAATTCCCCCTCAACACTTGCCAGTCATTTGCTGTATTGTACTTTTAATCCCTCATGTGAAATAATGGCCACTGAATTATAAACTTGCTGTATTTGAACTAAGAAGGATTTTTCAGTTTTAGGTAATTTAGAACTTGAGATTGTTCTTTATTTCTAAGTGAAATAAGTTTAATACTAATACTATCTTCAGTCTGTTAAGACATCATCATAAACAGTTAAGTCCCTTTAGTTTGAAAACAAATTCTGTACTGGTTTACAGACAAGTTCATTTAATAGTGTTTAAGTGGGATGTTTTGAGGAGTCCAACTTCCCAACTCCATCTTGAAATTTACCAGGACTTACACCCAAAGCCCCCTTGCAACCTACTTTTTATCAATGAGTTGGCTTTTTTATTGTAATTCATTAAAAAAAAAAAAAAAAGCAAACTGGAAAGCAATTCCTAGGTCAGGAGTCTTAAGCTTCCTTAACCGCTTGTGGAATGATTAAAATAGGAAATTTTCAAGCCATCTCATTGGACCTTCTGATTCAGTAACTACAAGGAATTGTTCTTAATCTAACTTTGCAGTAAGCGCTCCACACCTGCCATTTGTGACCAGAACACTGTTGAGACGGCTGACAAAGTCCCTAAAAACTTTGAATATGCCAATTTCTGTGCCATAAAAATATCTTTACCACTGCATGTGGCAGTGTGATGAATTAGGCTCATAAGTCACAATGTTTACATTTATGTATCTTCAAAATTATAATAAGAAACCCTGCCTCACTTGTCAATAATCTAATTCTTTTAAAGTTTACCTGAGCGAAATTTGAGGACAATTCAACATTAGTGTCCCAAAATTGAAGTATAAGAGTAAATAATCACTAAATAAACCTGATCTTGTGCTGCCTGGAAAAAATTTCAGAGGAACTGAATATTCTTGAGAGGGGAGGAAACTACATGGTTCCTTGAAAGCCAATTAAAAAAAAAACAAAACAGAAGACAACCTGTACTAAGACCTCTTAACCTCAGAGAACAGGAAACAAGAGATTAAGCAATAATGGCAGGTAAATCATTTCCTAGACTTCCGGTGATTCTTGGCAGCCTAAAGTTGTGCTTTTGGAAAAGAGTCATCAGTCACAAAGTGACTAATCAAGTGACTTAAGAAAACCTAATATTTGTCAGGATGGACAGGTAGCAGCTTGCTGTCTTTGTTCCCCAAAAGACAACTTGAAACACTGACTTTTGGCCATATCGTGTCTTTTACCCAGAGCAAAATTTAACCATTTCCTACATAATTTGATTAAACAAGTCTGAGCTCTAAGTGGGTTTTTTTTTTAAACTGGAGCTTGACACTGAAGACCAGTACCTGACAAAATATCATACAAAATTATATACGTTACATTTTTTGGTATCTTTTCTAACATAAGGAGTTTGGTGTGACAGTGACAAACTTCTGTCTAAAACAATGGCTAGAAAAAAAATACAAAAGAACTGTTTCTTAGCAGCTCAGTTATTTTTTTTGCCCCAATTTTAAGGCCTGATGTATGTACAAAGATACTTCATACCTGACACACACACCATGTTCAATACATAAAAAAAAATCTGTTGCACTAAACTCGTTCTTCTAGTTGAGTTACCTTTCACTGTATGCCTTCTTAATGCTATATATTCATATAGATATTTTTTAAATGTCTAATTGTTAATCCTTTGGGAACATCTCCTAAGTAAGTAAGCTGAGGCTTGGGGGAAAGTCTGTATAACCAAGGCCAAAGGCAAGTCAACAGAAAGGCAGAAGAAGAATGGGCAGTGATAGAGCCCAAACAAACTCAAGAATTAACACAGACTAGAGTCAATATCCAGTCAGTTCTCCCTAAACAGGCAGCATTATCTCTGAAAACTCACAAAATAATCTACCTGACATTAAAGCATAATCCTAAGCATCAGACTGTCAAGTGAAACCTTCATTAAAATTCTAGCCACAGCATAAAAACGTAGTTTCTTGCCCTTGAAAGAAAAACACACAGGTCAAATAAGACAAAACAAGCTCAGTTTAATTTCAAACGTTAATATATTTTCTATTTTATATTGAACATATGCATCTGGAAACCCCCTCATTTGCAGCAACTATCACATCCTGATAAAAGGGGCAAGATTTATAAGATGCCTCTTAAAATAAATATTCTTTTTTTATAAAATAATAAAACTTCAAATAAATATACTTTACACTAAACAATATGTTGAAAAATTAGAAAATAAAGGTTGAATTTTACTGTAACTGTACAATATACATGAAGTCCAAAGGGAAATCAGAGTCTTACAATAAAGGCTTTCTGTAAGGCAAAATACAATCTAAAAACATACTGATTGATTCACATTCTTCCGAATGTACAACATATTAGTATAATATTTTGTGACTGTGCCACATAGAATGGCACAAACTTGTTTTTTTTTCACAGTTGCAAATATTATTGTATATACAAAAATATAGCACATTATCTCTGGAGAAAACAATGGGGGGGCGAGGTCATTTGCTAATTTACAAATTTTGCAAGGCCTATTCACAAACAAAAACAACTTTTGCCTAGGAGTGTCTGTTGCTTTAGCTTATGCAATACGTGGGTCACCAAGTTCTGTACCCCTTACTTTTCGCTCCATTAGCTGAGTTCTAACAAACCTATCAGTTCCAATGGCACACAGACAAAAAAGCATCGCACTGCAAACATCCCAAACCTCTACTAACAGTGCCAAGATTACAACTGTTAAGTTGGTTGCATATGTGTGTTAAGGGAAAAAACAAAAAGCAAAAACAAACAACACAGAAGAAAACAAGCAAACAGAAAACACGAACACAATCCCCTATTATTGTAATACTCCGGATTAATAATGCTATGTTGGCTTTTCAAAGTTCCTGGGGGGGACAGTGGGAACTTTACAGCAAACTGTGTTGGAGTTTTTACAACGGCATCCAGGCCTGTTAACCCGGTCATAACACCCCTGGCACAATTTAAGGCAACCCTTGGCTGGAAGGTAACACCATAAGCAAGGCAAAAAGAGGGACATGACACCCATGGCTGACCATCGCGTACAACAGTGAGACTGGCTGCAGGAGCAGGGATTGTCAGCACAGTTGTCCTCATCATCGTTAGAGCAGTGATAGAAGAGCCCTTTCACGCAGCACACACAAGTCCCATAGTCGATCACGTTCTGGGCTGAGCAAAGGCACTGCTTGTCGCAGATCCAGTCCGATGGCAGGGGCCTCGGGTAGGTGCATTCCTTACATTTGCACTTGCCACAGTCCTCGCACCTGTAGGCATGCAGGCCCAAATCTTCCTTGCTCAGTGGCTTCAGCTCGCCTGGTTTGAGCTCAGATTTGGGTTGCACCCGAATGATGCCATCTGCACCAGGCCCCGAGGAGAAGGACGACCCTAGCAGTCTCTGTTCAGAGGAGCTGCTGCTGGTACTTGTCCTTGTGCTGCTCCGAGACCCTGAGCTGACGGTGCTGATGGACCTGGACAGAGGGGCTCTCGTGAAAGAATGGACCTGTGAGTGCTGAAGCCTGGGAGGCTGGCGGTGCTCAGGCAGCCCATGGAGTCTCTCATGCTTGTGCTGTGTGGAAGGACGAGGAGCAGGCTTGAGCCCAGGTCGTGGGACCACCGTAGGTCCCTCCGTGTACTCATTGGTGTTCCTAATGGCTCTGATCTGATCCAGAGACAACACATGTACCTGCTGGGTGAGGGCATCCCTGGGGTCCGGCTCCCCACGCTGCCTGCCACTGTCACGGGATGGCTGCAGCAAGGGCTGTGAGCCGTTGCCACTCTGAGCTCTGGCCTCCATCAGGTCTTGGAAGTGTGTTCACTCCGGCAGGCTTAGAACACATCTGAACTCCTGGGGAAAACCAACAGGAAAGAGAATGTTTATATTCTAAGATCTCTACCACCCTGAATTGACTCTTCCAACTCCCCACACCACACAGGATTTGAAATGGAAGGCCAGTAGAGAGCTATCAGAACAGCTATATGTTTAAGGCATGTAGTCAGAAGTCAAGATGATGGCTGGGCACCGACAATTTTGTAATCTCATGATCGGAAGTGACACAAAGCTGATCTTTGTCTGAATTACTTAAGTAACAATCCCTTATTCAAATAAACATACATTCAGGAAGGTTCAGGTTCAACATAAAAATTTCAAGAAAGTACAGTTGGAATCTAATATTGCTACCGACATTTTTAGAAGTTAAAAATGCCTTTACAGAATTTGAAATAGATTTAAATTGACCAGGGTCATTTTTGGCATAAACATCAACAAATGCAGGCTAGTATATTTCTGAGTCTGCCTTTGGATTATATACATGCACTATGACTATGAGTTATCTGATATTCTGTAGCTTTTTCTAATTCATTAGGAAGGCTGTAACACGTTAAAAAGAGACATACTTTTTTCTTTTTAAAAAAAGGTGTACTTTTCCCCAAGGACACCTATAAAGTTTACAATTTAAAATAACTGATGGTAGAACAAAAGTCACGGGATTAAAAACAAATCATTTCAAATCCTATTAGGTACCAAAAGCAGATTAAAGCCACCTTACACAACAAGACAGGAACAGATTTCCAACTTCTCAACAACTGGGAAATGAAAATGCTGCCCGGTCTGACAGCCCAGGGCACCTTAGAGATTCTTCAAGCTCAAACGTGGTTCCTTCCCAGTTTTAGAAATAGAGAATGCCACCATCTTAACCCATCTTCTCCTTTCGAAAACTAATAGAGAACGTCTTAAAAGCCCACCGTAAGAACCCAAACAAGTAATTCCAGAGTCCTTGTCCAAAGCTAATTCTTCAGATTGCAGTCACTCTTAAGGTTTCAAAAGATCATTCCCTTCCTGCCAAACTTTCAGAAAACACACACAAACAAACACACACACACACACACACACACACACACACACACACACACACACAGAGCCACACAGGCAAAAGTGAAGCTTTATCCAATGTCCGATTTTTAGAAAGGGGGCGGGGGAGGGGGAGGGGAGCCACCAGGAAGACGAAGGCAGGTGACAAACGCCTTTCAGTTCCGAGCCTGGCAGAGCTGGAAACCGGATCTCCTCACCTCGGAACAGACAAACGCTGCTGCTCCGGGCTGTCGCTGGGTTTATCTGCTCTATCAGCGCCCCAACACGGTCCCCAGCAGGTGGGACACAGCCAAGAACCAGCCCCCCGCCCCCAACCAGGGAAGAGGGGGGAGGGCGGGGAGCCCGTCCCGGAGCCAGCCTGGCCCCCCGCGCGCGATCCCCTGACGCACCGTCGGGGACGTGTCACGAAAACTCACGCGCGCACTCGCCCACCTCCGGGGCTACAAGGACCCCCCCTCCACCTCCGGAGAGCCGCCTTCCAAGCCCCAAGAGGAAGCCACTCCGAGGCCCCCGGCCCCCAGGGGTCACGCAGCCCACCACCACCACCAGGCGTGTATCTACAAAGGCCCTGGAACTTCCGGCACAGGTTTCCAAACCCCCCCCCCCAACACACACCCCGCAAAGAAAACGTGGGTCTGGGACGTGCACAGCCCGACACACGGGTCAAACCCCACGCGCGCAGCAGAGACGCCACGGTGCAACACGGACCCCGAGGAAAGGGAGAGAGAAAAAACACACACACACACAAATCCAGATTGCTTAAAGTGAAAGGAAACACTGCCTTCTCCCGAGCGTCGCCGCACACACCGGGCGTGCGGGACCCAGGTCCCCCGGCTGCAAAACTTCACGCGCGCAGATCTGCTCGCCGTGGAAAAGTAGCAGCTCTGAGAGGGGGTGGCGGGGTGTGCAAAAAGTGCTTTCTGCCCATCCCCGGCCTCCTTCGCACTCCCCACGCCACTCCCCTGCACGCTGCCAGCTCTTCCCTCCGCCTGGAGAGTGCTTTGAAACCCCCATTAAGAACTGTGTGTGATCAGACTGAGGATTAGGGAGAAAGGACTTCAGCACCAGGGTGGGGCAAACCGACACAGAAACCGCTTTGTAAAAATAAAACAAAAACGCAGAAGATTCCAAACTGAAAACACAGCAACCACCAGGCACACACACACACACACACACACACACACGCACACGCACACACACCAGCCTCTTTTCCACCTACTTTTAGATAATGGAAAAAACGATCGCGACCACTTGATGACTTTCTTCCTGTGGAAGGGCAGCCTCCCAGTCCAAAAACATAAAAGCGTGACCGAGGCCGACCACGGAAAGCCGGGGGGAAAAAAAAACAGAGCGAGCGAGCAAGCCGCACTTCCGAACCGCAGAGAGCCGGCGCCGGGCTGGGCGACGCTCCCACCCGCAGTTGACTAGACTGGATGTCCACGCCGCTCTTCTCACCCGTGAGGTGTCTGGCCTAGAATGAGCAACCCCGTACACCCCCAACTTCAGCGACGCCCCTGCCTCACTCCGGTTAAACTCCCTTGCAACTTCTGCCTCCCATCGGGAAGGAACAGGTTTGCGCTACGAGCCGCCTGCCAGGTCGACCTGGAGAACAGGGTGCTATCCCCCCCACCTCCCTTTCCACTCTCAGCGCCAAATTCGCGGCCAATGCAGGGGGCGCCGACAAAAATCCAGGCGAAGTGTTCTCTCTCCCCGGGAGCAAGGGCGCGTGGGGTCCCCACTGGATATCCTACAAGGGGGGCGCACAGTGCAGACCCCAGCCCTGGCAGGCCGCTCCCGGAGAGGCAGATCCACCGCCAGCTCCCTGGATCTACCCCCCCCCACGCCGTCTCCCCACGAAAGCCAGGGGGTGGGGGGGGACGGTTGGAGGACAGACGCACCCCACTCCCAACCCGGCTGCACCTACTCCATGTTGCCCGCCCCGCGCCGGTGCCACGGCTCCACGAGAAACCCGAACGCGCCTCACCGTGATCGCGGCTCTGCACACCCCTCTCCCCAGGATTCTCTTCCTGCGAGGTGCAAGTAAATCCAACCTCGATGCAAACTTTCGAGGGGGGAAATTGTCTTCTTTCTAAATTCTGCTTCAGTTCAACTTCCCGAGCAATCGGTGGGAGAAGAAAATTCAGAGCCAGGTTCCCCCCCCTGCGGCGAACACACTCGGGGGGCTCGGACGACCCCCGACTCTTCCAGAAACGCCAGCCGAGTATCTCCTCTTGCTTCTTCTTCTTCTTAATTTTTCCCCTCTCTCAATGAACAAGAGGCCGTAGCGCCCACCGCGAGTCTCTCTCTCCTCTTTTTTTCCCCCCGACAGAAGAGGCGAAGGAGCAGAGAAACGGCCTTTTTACAAAGCAGCTCCAGGTCGCCGAGCGGTGGCGGCCCCGGTGGCGTCGGGAGCGCGGCGCCGCGAGCCGAGCCGGGCCGGGCGGCGCGGGGGCCTGGGCGCTGCGCGCTCCGCCGGCCCCGGTGCTCCGCTCGCGCTGCGGCGCGCAGCTCTCGGCGGGGTAGACTGGGCGTTGTGGAGGCGCGGCGGCGAGGCCGAGGCGGGGGCGGCGGGGGCGGGGGCGGAGGAGGAGGAAGAGGAGGAGGGTGCGGGGCCCGGCCGGGGGGGTGGGGGTGGGGGCTCGCCGTTGGCCTGCGCCCTCGCCTTTCCGGAGGAGGCTGGGAGCTGTGCGGCGGCCGCGGCAGCAGTAAATGGCGTCATGTGGATCCGAGGCGGAACAGAGCAGTTGTTGTCCCAGAGGATATATCGCATCCGGTCCCCGCTCATTGGCTCGGCGGGGCTACATTCACTCGCGCTCCAGCGCCCGCCGGCGCTCCGAGCCGCAGGAGGCATTCAAAAGGGCAACCGCGCCGCCCCGCGCGTCCCCCCGGCGGGTCCTGCCGCCCGGGCGCCGTCACGCGGGGGCCCCCGCCCGCCCGCCCGCGGGGCCGCGCGGGCCGGCCAGCACCCGGGTCAGTTTATCTAGTTGCAAGGAAACCCTGACCTTAAGGTTCCCCCCCCCCCCGTCCACCCCGCAGAGGCCACGAGGACCGCAGCCCCTCGGGGCTGGGGCGGGGGAGCCGGACTTAAGGAAAACTTTCCCCTGGCCATCGGGGAACGGGAATGCACGTTTCCAATGAACCCCGGGCCGGTCCACAACCCGTTGCAGGTTTTAGACTTTAGACAGCATCCATTTCAAGTCCACTTCATCCTTCCCCCCCCCCACTCCCCTGCGTGGAGGAGGGCGGGGAGCCGACGCCGGGGGAGGGGGGTTGGGGGAGGGAAAGGAAAAGGGGAGCGGGAAGTGAGGTGGGAGGGCTATTGGTTTATTCTTTGTCTACTGGATTAACCCGATTATACACCGGGCACCGGCACCGACCGCCTCCCCCCACCTTCCGAGCCTTGTACGGGAGGAACGGAATGCAGATTCGGGTTTCAAGTCCCTTCTGGCTCTCGCTCAGATTCGCATTTGATTGCGTCCGACTCCCTAGTTTCTCGGTTGGATAAGAATTTTCTTTTTCAGGGCGGGTTGTCATAGGAGATTGTATTTTATTTATTTCTTCATTTTTTGGGGGGTGGGGAGATTCTCTTTCACTGTTTGGGCTCGTCTCCGTCCGCAGCTGAAGGAGAATTCTCCGATCGGAGCCTTTTAAGTGAATTCACCAACACACACACACATCTGCGATCGCTCTGGGCGACCTGGGTACACTTCCGAAATGGGCGGGGGGAGGGGGAGGCTCGCGGTTCCAGGGCAGAATCCCTTGTTCCGGTCCCCAACGGTCATCCTATTTGTGGGGGGCAGGGGAGGGGCGCACTCCTAGGTCACCAAAGCCTCCCTCAAGCAAGTTCCCACAGTCCAGGTGGAAAGGGTACTGTATTTCCCTACTTAAAAAAGCAAAGTCCGGGCGCTTCGCTCCGCGCGGTACGCGGACCGAGAAGCGTGTCTGCACTCGGGGGTGCCGGGGAGACAGGATGCACACGCGGGCGGAGAGGGCGCTCTCTCCGGTCACTGGCCGGAGGGTTGCTCTTCACTAGAAGGGGAAATACCTGTTGGGAAGGTCAGCATTCTGACACAGCACCTGCGATTGCTTTCTTTCTTTTTTTTTTTAATGGCCCAAGCGGAGGTGAGGACTAGGAAAACGTGGTGCCTGGATTCTCCTCCAGCTCCCGCCGGCAGCCTGGCGTGGCTACCCGGGCCTACGCTGCCTCCTCCCCACCTCGGGCTCAGAAAATCCCCCGACGCGTTCTTGGCCTCGCGGCGCTCTCTTCACCCTCCCGCACGTGTCTCGGGGTGACTCGCCTTCGGTCCCGCGGCTTCGAAGCAGAGATGGCAGAGGAAGTAGCATGCATGATTTCCGGACCCTAGGCTACTGTTCTCTGAACCCCTTGGGCGAGGGTGGAGAATGTTAAAGCGGCCCGATTTGGCGGCGTTGTGGGAACTGAGGGTCACGGACAGCTGGGCCTCTCTCCGACTGCCACTACTACTTGTTCGTCCTCGGAATCCATGGAGGTTCCTGGGAGCGCAGGCGTCACTTGCGCTGACGGCGGGTCCAGCCACCAGGGGGCGCGCGCCCGGCGCGGGGCTGGAGCCGCTCGCGGGTGCGTGGGTCTGACCTCCAGACGTGTGCACAATCCGGGCTGGCTGGTTTAAAGCGATTATTTTTTTAAAGAGATTTTTATAATCTAAACAGCGAAGCAGGTAGCTTCCCTGCCCCCCCCCCCACCATCTCCTTGGATACCTTGTGCTTTGAGCCTGTGGTGAAATTCGAAAAGAACTCCAGCTTTTACCAAGGGTATAAAGAGTTGGTGGTCAAAGCCAGGTTTTTGCAAGGCTGGTCGGGAAAGCGCTGGTGCCAGGCCAGCTTGTCACTTGCATCCAGCAGGTGAAAGAAACGCCCTCTCTTCAATTCCTTAAGGAGGTGGGGGGTGGGGGAGAAGAGGTGCGTCTTGTGCATGTTTCTTGTGCCCAGGCTGAGAGACTGGCCTTGCAAAAAAGTCGTGTTAAGAAGCAAAGCATACAATGCAGTTTAGATTAGAGCACCTTGCATTTCCATTGAGTCAATGAGGAGAATCTAGGAATTTCCATTTTCCATAAAGTAGAAAGAATTGTAGGTAATCTAGCTCCTCACCCTGTGTCCCTCCCCAACCTTTAGTTTACGTTTAACGTGCAACTTAAGAGTAATCACAAGCAACGGATGGATTCTAATCGTTACTTAGTCTTTATTGTGCTTAAGGAAATGTTACTTTTAGTGCATTATACAAACATATAAACAGAAATCCCCTTTGTATATGTATGTTGGAGAGATGTAGAACGCAACGAGTATGGGTCCTGTTGCCTTCTCAAACTAAAATTGGGGTTCATTTTGAGAGATAATCCAGAATGATGACAGTTTGGTAAAACTTTCAAATGAGGACTGTTTTTTAGTTGCGCTGTGGAAAACGCAAGGAAAAGAACTTTAATGCCAAAACAGGTTGTGACATTTGCCAAATGCTGAAAAATCCGGAATTCATAAAAATCCATGCTACATACACCAAGTTCTCAGGACTCATCAAGTAACGGACTTTCACAGCCCTAGCTAGAAAACAGGACTCAGCCATACACTGGAGGTTTCCCAACCTTCTCTTCATTTTCTGTGCTGTGTTTGTATTCACTTTCATTTTATAACTAAAGTCTCATTTTGGAGGGCCAGGCCAGTACTGGGGTTTGAAAACCTTTTTGCTCCAGGGGCACAGTGCTCTACTCCTGGAGCCAAGCCTCTAGTGCTCACGTTGTTTGTTTGCAGTATTTAAACATTTTAATTTTCCTTTCTCTGATCTTCCCCAGAAGGCAATGGGGCTGACAGTGTAGTCAAGTGTCTTTGCTAGTAGTTGGGCTGTGCTGGTGGAGTTTTAAGTCTTATTTTTAGGATTGCATTTTCCAATAAGTGAAGCTTTGGATATATGTTGCAACACGAGCATAGCTTTAAACAAGTCTTTATGTTTCTTTATGGGATTGAAGAAAGGATTGGACCACATTGGGTTCAATCCTTTCTGGTTTGGGGTCAATCCTGGATCTGACCATCTTGTGAAGGCATGAGGTTTTGTGGAGACAAAGAATGAATATTTTGTTAGTTCTTTTGCCAAAACAAGTTATTTATGCATTCACACTTAAAGGTGGTAGCAGGATGTGTACACTGCTTCCCTGGGTAACAGTTTTGAGACTTTCAAGCATTGTTTTTCTCTGTACACACATTCTGGTAGTAAATTTTATTTATGCAAGGACTTTCCAAGGACTTTCCTGAGACAAAGGGCTTTGTAATATTGAGCTTTTTGATTTGTCATCCACAGCTGTTATCATTTTACCTAGCGAATTGTGAATGGCTTGATTCCTCATCTTCTGTTGATATTGCCTCTGGGAGGGAGTTGGGAGTGGCTGCAATAAAGATGCAGAGGAATTTGAAATAGACCACTTGAGGTCTTATCTAGATTGCTTGAGGGACTGGAAACTGTTTATCTCTGGATCTAACCTTCAGGGTAGACGTCCTTTATCCCTCCCTAACTAAAGTAAAGACCTGGGGTGATTCCAGGGTGGAAAGCATGGTTTTGATGAGTAACCGTGAACCATAAGCTTCTGTGGATCCAGGGTTTCTCAGTGTCGTTCAGCTAGAATCCATCTGTGGTTTCTAATGGTGAATCAGTGACTATTCCTGCTACATTTAATGCAAAGTCAGATGAAGGAACAGAATCTCTCCACTGGCTGGTGTGATTCTCCCCCCTTCCTCCAGCCCCCCCCTTCCACCCTCCACCTTTCTCTCCTCTGCTAGTACTGAAGCTTGAACTTGACCTGGGCACTGTTTTGTAACTTTTTCCCTCAAGGTGCATCAATGCTTTACTACTAAGGCACACCTCCACTTCAGGATTTTTGCTGGTTATTGGGAGTTAAGGGCCTCAGGACTTTCTTACCCCAGCTGCTTTGAACTGTGATCCTCAGATCTCAGCTCCAGTACTTTTCTGCATTATTTTTATTAGTATATTCATTCCTTGACCTGAAGAACAAATTACTCCTTTGTAGGATTTAGTGTAAAGCAAATCTAATGGGAAGACATTGCTTTCTTGTTTTGCCTTTCCTGGGTTTGGTTTTCTGTGTGTTTTTAATATTTGATCTTCTGTGCTAGAATTGCTTTCTTTCTTTCTTTTTTTTTTTTTTGGTCAGACATAGGGCTTGAACTATAGGCCTGGGCGCTGTCCCTCAGCTCTTCAGCTCAAGGCTAGAGCTCTACTACTTGAGCTATAGTGCCACTTCCGGTGCTTTATTGGAGATAAGAGTTTCACAGACTTTCTTGCCCCTGCTGGCTTTGAGCTGAAATCCTCAGATCTCAGCTTCCTGAGTAGCTAGGATTACAGAAGTGAACCCCTGGCACCTGGCTAGAAATGCTATCTTTTAAAACCGTAATGCAAAACCTCATATAAATGAAAATCTTGAATTGAAATGAGTGTTTGGATATTACTGGCCATGTTTAGTAGCAGTAGGAAGGTTTTAGCATCAGAATAAATGTTTTAGGTTTTTTTTTTTTTTAGTACTTTCCATTATGTAGACACTTGGTCATAAGGGCACAGGAAGTTCAAACTGTTCTCTAAGAAAGATGTAACCAAACAGATTCCGCCCAGGCCATTCTTATGATCCAGATACCACAGTACAGAGGCTACCAGCCAGCACTGAATTAATCTCAGTTAATGGGTCAAGTCTAAATATGTTCACTTTGTAAATGGCATATGATGGCACGCAGACTTAGTTTGTTCCTTTGGACAGGAAATGCTTTGAAGTTACAGGGAGTCATTTGAAAATATTGAGGCATTATAGAACAGCTTTAAAAAGTAAAATAGCTTTTGAATACATGCATGTATTAGGTATAACTCTATTAGACTGCTATAAAGATCCAGGCTTTATCAGAGCTAGCTGCCTTGAAGGATTTTTGTTTATTTATTTGTTTTTTGAGACTGGAACTGAAATAGATTTTCCATGGCTTAATTAAGCATGTCCTAAGCATGTGTGTGTGCATGTGCATACATGTATGCATTTTTTTCTGTCTGTCTGTCTGTCTGTCTGTCTGTCTCTCCCTCTCTCTAAAGAATGATTCTTTACCATGTCATTCTCACCCCAATCAAGCCTTGAAAGCAGGGGCTCATATTTGTTCCAGTTGCCTACGGCTAACACTCTTACCTTTCTCATGCCTCCAGCCCAACATTTTGCTGACTAGACTGGCTTTAAACTTGAAATTCTAATGGCACAGGCCTACTATTTCATTTGTCAAAAAGGAAACACAGTCTGGTGTTACTGGCTCCAGCTTGTAATCTTAGCTACTCAGGAGATTGATATCTGAGGATCACAATTCAAAGCCAGCTAGAGTAGAAAAGTAAGGTCAGGCAAGAAAGTCTATAACACTCATCTCCAATTAATGACCAAAAAAGCTGGAAGTAGAGATGTAGTTCCTATGATACAGTGCTAGCTTTGAGCAATGCCCAGGGACAATGCCCAGGCCACGAGTCAAGCCTCAGGACAGGCAGACAGACACACAGACACAGACATAGAAATTAACTTTACTTGCCTTATAAATTCCTATTTGTTAAATCCCATTATGCCCTATCTTTCTGATTAGGTCAAATGCCCACTTTCCTCTTCCAACTTTCCTCAATGCAATTGACATGCAACTGGTGGATCTTTTCTCTATTACCCCTCCCCTTTTAAAAAAATTTGATATTGTGCTAAACTGGTGGGCCTAGGTGCTGTCCCTGAGCTTTTTTTGCTCAAGGCTTACACTCTACAATTTGAGTAGCAGCACTGCTTCTAGCTTTTTGGTGGTTAATTGGAAATATGAAGTTCATGGACTTTCTTACTCTGACCTGCTTCGAACCTCAATCCTCAGATCTCAGCCTCCTGAATACCTAGAATTATAGTATCTTGTTGATTTCAGTTCAGTTGGATTTGGTAGTTTACTTCGTAAAATTAGCTCCTCTGACGCCATATGTTGAAGAAGTTCCAACCTTAGTAAATATAATTATATATGTTTAGTTACATGGAAATAATAGTCTAAAGACACATTTCTAATGACTCTTACCATATTTAGCTATTAAAAGTCATCATTTATTTTTCTTTTTTATTTATGCAACTTCAAAAATTACCTTTAAAGGGCTGGGAATGTGACTTAGAGTTAGAGTGCTTGCCTGGCATTCATGAAGCCCTGAGTTCAATTCCTCAGTACCACATACACAGAAAAAGCGAGAAATGGCGCTGTGGCTCAAGTGGTAAAGGGCTAGCCTTGAGCAAAAAAACTCAAGGACCATGCCTAGGCCCTGAGGTCAAGCCTTAGGACTGCCCCCCCCAAATAATTACCTTTATGTCACTTATACAGAGTTTCAATTGAACAGGTTACTTTAAAAGTTAAATACATGGGGCTGGGAAGGTGGCTCAGTGGTAGAGCGCTTGCCTTGCATGCCTGAGGCTCTGGGTTTGATTCTTCAGCACCACATAAGTAAAAAGAAAAAAGCCGGAAGTGGCACTGTGGCTCAAGTGGTAGAGTGCTAGCCTTGAGCTGAAGAGCTGAGGGACAGTGCCCAGGCCCAGAGTTCAGGCCCCACAACTGGACACCCCCCCCCAAAAAAGTTAAATACATGTTGATTAATGTCACTCCCTCCATCTTTCTTCCCATCTATTTCCCAGTCCCACCCAGCCCTTCAAGTTACCCAGTTCCATTTTCTCATATGTATTAGAAGTACTCATACTTCCTAGAGGAATCCTAATCATTCATTGGCTTTCACTATCATTCATGACCGTTTCTTTTCTTTTTAATAATTTTTTATTGTAAAAATATTGTACAGAAGGGTTACAGTTACATGAACAAGGTAATGAGTACATTTCATATCAAGCATTGTTGCCTCCTCCTTTGTTTTCCCCCTACCATCCCTTCCTTCCCACCTCCACAACTACCCCCCTCCCCCAAATCATAAAGTTCATTCTTATTGTTACAGTGTATCCCTGTTTAAGCTTTTTTTTTTTTTTTTTGGTCTGTGGTGGGGCTTGAACTCTGGGCTTGGGTGCTGTCCCTGCGCACTTCAGCTCAAGGCAAGCGCTCTACTGCTTGAGCCATAGTGCCACTTCCAGTTTTCTGGTGGTTAATTAGAGATAAGAGTCTCACAGACCTTCCTGCCCTGCCCGGGCTGGCTTTGAACCGATATACTGAGATCTCAGCTTCCTGAGTAGCTAGGATTATAGGCATGAGCCACCAGCACCTGGCTAACATTTTGTTTTGTCCCTTCCCCTCTCCCAAATTAGAGAAGTGTATATACAAGATCCAGGGCACCGACATCAAATACAGTGAAAACGGGTTATACCCTGAGGGAGGAACATACAAAGAAACAAAAAAATCCCATGGTACATTATTAATATGTTAGAAACAATAGCAAGCAAGAAAAAAACCACCTGTGTCCATATGTTGAGGTTCATTTCACTTAACATCATCTTATCTGGTCATATGTACATAGCTTTTGACCTTTTCTGCTTGTCCCAGACATACACTAGTTATTGCAAATAAGGGAAACCATGGGACCTATGTTTCTTTAGGCCTGGCTTACTTCTTAATATAATTTTTCCCATGACCTTTTCAAGGACACTGAACTGTTGTTTCTGGTTCAGTGTCTACTCCTTGAATTACTTGTTTAAGAAATCTGTGAGGCAGAGCACAGAGGTGCAAAAGTAATCTCAGTTACCGTGGAGGCTTCAGGTAGAGTATGAAAATCTGAGACCAGCCTAGTCAACCATAGTAAGGCCTTATTTCCTTCCTTCCCCTCAAAAAAAAAAAAAAAATCTGGGTGCATGGAAATATGAGTTCACTCTACTAGGTAGTGGTTGCAATATTTGGGGCAGTACCCTACACTCAATTTAGCTGTATAATTTCTGGGCACTGAGCCCTATGTCTGGCATGGTATTGCAACTCCCTCTCTTGTGCTAGGAAGATTTCACATATTCAATCTAAAAAGAATTATGTGTAGGGCTGGACACTGGTGGCTCACACCTATAATCCCAGCTGCTCAGGAGGCTGAGAACTGAGGATCACAATTCAAAGCCAGCCCTGGCAGGAAAGTTGTGAGACTCTTATCTGTAATAAACTACTCAGAAAAGGCCGGAAGTAGTGCGGTGGCTTAAGTGGTAGAGAGCTAGCCTTGAGAAATACAATCTCAGGAACAGTGCCCAGACTCTGAGTTGAAGCCCTAGCACAGTAAAAAAAAAAAAAAAACAAAAAACAAAAAAACATATTATCTGGAAGACTTTGTTCAATAGTGGAATGCTGTGATATTTACCATTCTAATTTTTCTAGGTTATTGTAATCTTGAAAAGTGAATTTGCACATGACTTAAAAGTAATAAATACAGTTCCTGGATTTGCAGTTTTGCTATACAACAAGTCTTATTTTCCCGCACACTGGGGAAATTACACATAAAATAGTCCTTCGTATTTAAAATCAACATAGCATGGCCTTGTGGGAACTGCTTCTTTGCTTTTACAATTATGGTTTGGGAGATCCTAGCTCTACCACTTTGCTCAGTGAGTTTAATGTGAGAAGTAAATAGGTCCATCCAAGAAGCCAGTAATCCAAGAAAAGTAGTCGAAAATGCTAGGATGCCATTCAAAGGAATCTATTAAGCCAGTTTTTACTTTTGAACTGTTGATACTTGAGGATCATTTGGCCATCAGAGTAAAGGATGGCCAAAGGTTCCAAAGGAGGCAGTCTCTAGATGGGACAGTGGACAGTTCTTTAATCTCTTTGACTCTATAGGTCTGTTTTTACATGAAGGCCTCATGGGCAAAGCCAATTTCCGTGTAGTGGTCATTACCATCATGAGAGAGATTTTGCATGTATTCACTAGTGGAATATAGCTGCTATATAAAAGAGCTGTAGTGTACTTTCATAATATTTTCAATCAGTTTATGCAGAATATTTTGTGTTTTAGAATTATTCAGATTACTGACCTTGCTCTACTTTTTTCTCTATCACTGTTCCTCTCCACGACCAAAATATTTAATGTTTTATTAAATTACAAACTCACTGTAGCAGAAGTCAGACAATTCAGTAAAATGATAAAAGCAAAAGTTCCACTTGTGTTTAATATTTGATAGTTATATTTATTTTTTAATTCCCATGTTGGTAGTCACTAGACTGGTTGGAAGTTGAAGGATATAGGTTGCTTGTTACAATAAATAATGCTGTGATAAACATGTTTATGTACAATTGAACATTTTTCTATGTTCTTCAAGATCTGATCAATAAAATGTGTATTGGAAATTTTAATCAATGGAAATTTTAATATCTTACTGTTTCATTTTTTCTGGCATACTTTTCTGGTATATATTATTATTCTTATTGGACATTTACATCTCTCCTATATATTCAATTTCATATCCTTTGAGCATGATTAGTTGAGTTTTTAAATTTTTTAATTCTCTGTTAAAATGCCAATATTTTCTAACTTTTTATTTAACTTTCAAATTACAATGCTCTTGTGTCTATCCCTCATATATTTTGTTTTTTGGCTTACAACAAGTTGTTGTCATCCAAATTATAAAATGTTGGTCCTTTTAGTAGTTCTTTGGTTTTTCTTTTTTTTTTAGTGTCTTGGGTCTTGAACTCAAAGCGTGGGTCCTGACCCTGAAGCTTCTTTTCTCAAGGCTAGTGCTTTACCACTTGAGCCAGAACTCCACTTCTGGCTTTCTTGGGTAGTTTATTGGAGATAAGAGTCTCATAGATTTCTGTGCCCCCTTTGCCCCATGGCCCCACCTTCCCCTGGGCTGGCTTTGAACCAGGATTCTTAGATCTTAGCCTCCTGAGTAGCTAGGATTATAGTCATGAGCCATTAAGCACCTGGCTCCTTCTACTAGTGTTTTTTATAACTTAACTATTAACATTAGGAACTTATAATCATTGGGAATTTGGTTGGTATAAATAATAAAAACCATTTTGTTTATGACAGATTCATGTAGCCATGGTTAATGATTGAGTAGATTGTGTGAAAAATGAGCCATGAGAGGGAAACAATTCTATGTGAAATTTTGATTAAAAGCAAGATGACACTGCCCCTCATAATTAATTAAAATACAAGATATATAAAGATTTGTATTTAAATTTATATTTAAGATAAGCAACAAATAGTTATTCAGTATAAAAATGTTCAATTCTGGTTTTTTTTTTTCCTCCTTCATACTGGGTTTGAACTTAAAACCTTACTAAGCTTGCTTGGATGGAACTATACCATTTGAGCAGCTTCTCTAGTCTCTCTCTTTGGAGATGGAGTCTTGTGGATGTTTCAGCCTAGGCTGTCTTTGAACCTTGGTCATCTGAGTTGCTAGGGTTTCAGCGATGAGCCACCAGAATTGCAGATGTGAGCCATTAGTGCCTAGTTCCATTCTGTACTTTGTCTAGTCACATAAAACTAAGATAAATAATTACATTATAAATAGTAATGTTTATAATGGAAGTTCAAAAGTCATGGCAACATTCATTGATCCTCACTTCATTGGAATATTTAAGGTGAATCAGAATAATCTTTTAGAGCTGAGCGTATAGCCTACAGAAGGTCCTGCCTTCCATTCCCAGCATGGCAAAAATCAAAATAGGACAAACAAAAATTCAAGGAATTAAAAAAATTTAAAAAATGCTGTGTCACATCCTAAAGATGACAGGAATTCTTACTATATCGCTACAGAGATTTTTGAATGTATAGTATTTAGTACAATAAAATACATGTGAACTCAGATTTATCTAAGACTTAATATAATATATAGTTATTCGTATACAACATGATGTTGTATATTTTTTCAGATAGCAAAAATTCTTGCTTTGTTATCCCTATCAGTGGTTCTTAACCCTGGCCATATTAGAATTATGTGGGACCAAAAAAAAAAATCAAGTGGCAAGAGATTGCTTTGAGTTGGTATAAATCATTCAACCTGCAGTTCCTCAGTTTTCTCACCTGTGAATTAGAGCACTGTTGTAAAGATTAAGTGTACAATGTAGTAGAGTTTTACAAAAGGTCTGACTTGTAATAATTCTTGAGTAAATAAAAATCATTATATTATTATTATTCAAAACTATGACTGGAATCATTAACTAAGAACAAGAATAGAAAATAAAGGAGACGTTATAGATGGGTACTAGAAGTGCTTCCCACATTTTGGCAAGAGCTGATTATTTGTATCTCTTCTGATTCCCTTAGGTTGGAAAATTAGCCATGGTACATGTATTTTTGACACAAGCATCACTTCATTCTAAAATCAGGAAGCTCACTTTCTAAAAGCCAGTTATTCACATTTACTACCAGAAGAGCACCTAGAGGCAGCTTAGCAGGAAGGCAGAAAAGACACCAAATAGCTTATTCTAACTTTATGATTTAGCCTAGGCTGGACTGCTCAATGCAGTTCATTGAACAGAGACCTGAACATTCGGTCCCAAACAGTGATAGAGGACTCGAATATAGAATCATCAGGATGTGGTTACATTTTCAGCCAATTTTAATTCTGAGCCTTGGGTTAAGTTATTTAATCCTGCTTTCAAAACCCCAAAGATATGTGAAGATATGCCAGGAGATGCAAGAAGCTGTAAGACATGATCTAATTGTATTTCAATTTGTGTACATGTTAAAACACACAGCAAAACCAAATTTATTATTAATTATTGTTTATTGTAAATGTATTTTAAGATATACAACGTGAGATCTTTGGATTTTTCTTTTTTTGATCGGGCATGGAGCTTGAACTTAGGACCTTGGCACTGTCCTGGAGCTTTTGTGTTCAAGGATAGCGCTCTTTCAGTTTGAGCCACAGCTCCACTTCTGATTTTCTGGTGGTTAATGGGAGATAAGAGTCTCATAGACATTCCTGCGCAGGCTGGTTTTGAACCACTATCCTCAGATATCAGCCTCCCGAGTAGCAAGGATTACAGACATGAGCCACTAGCGCCAGGCAGGATTGTTTCAAAGGTCTCCAGAAATGTGTTCACAGATGTATACCTTTGTGGGAAACTCAGGTGGACCTTGGATAGAAAATACTAGATTATCTACATGCTTCTGTTTTGTCATTGATTAGAGTTGGGTGAATGTCAGAATAAAATTCAGTAGTTGTATTGGCTCTTCAGGTTTTTTTTTTTTTTTTTTTGTGTGTGTGTGTGGTTTGTGGGGCTTTAACTCTGGGCCTGGGCGTTGTCCCTGAGCTCTTCAGCTCAAGGCAAGCACTCTACCACTTGAGCCACAGTGCCACTTCTGGTTTTCTGGTAGTTACTTGGAGGTAAGAGTCTCACAGACTTTCCTGCCAGCCTGGCTTTGAACCATGATCCTCAGATCTCAGCCTCCTGAATAGCTAGGATTACAGGTGTGAGCCACCGACTCTACCACTTGAGCCACAGCACCACTTCTGGCTTTTTTGCTTATGCAGTGATGAGGAATCAAACCCAGGGACTCAGCAAGCACTCTACCACTGAGCCACCTTCCCAGCCCAATGGCTCTTCAGTTTTAATGAATGTTTATTAGTTTAGTTTATGACTTAGGAATTTAGAGATAAGAACATACCCAACCCCAACATATGAACTTTGATCTCTGGCCTCAGTAGCCCTAAGTGCTTCCTAAGAACACTAGACTAAATATAAAGCCAGAGAGTTACACTGATAGCTTTTTTTTTCTTTTCTGGTCATTATCAAAATTGATCTTACTATCATTCAAGTTTAATAAAAGAATCTCACAAAGTATTTTCTAAAAATGATTGAAACATTCTTTATTTCTTCATTCATAGTTGTGTTGATTTTGAAAGAAAGCAGTTCTGCTAATTCATAATAGACTAAAAATGGGCAACATTTAAATTTTCATTTTGGCTTATTTTCTATGCATCGATACATAAAAATCAGACATTTTAAAATGTATTTCAATATGTAGCTTTGATATATTAACTTAACCCCCCCCCACTATTTTACTATTTCAACGAGATAAATCCCATAATTCTTGAGCACAGTTAAATTCAATTAGATTCTTCTCTTCCTTGGAAACATCATTATTTATTGACTTTAACGTGTTTTGTTTAAATATGCAAAAGCTACCAATTTTTCTTCCTCTTCTTCCCCTTTTCCCCTCCTCTTCTTCTTCTTCTTCTCCTTTTGTTCTTCCTTTTCCTTCTCCTCTTCCTCTCTTCCTCCTCCTTCTCCTTTCTGTTTTTGTAGCATCTCCTCCTCTTCCTTTTCTTTCTTTTTCTTCCTCCTCTTCCTCCTCCTCCTTTTCTTTTTCTTCTTCTTTTTGTAGAACCGCCAGGGAAGAAAAGCTTACTTGCTAGGTGGACACTTTATGGGTTTCAGATTCTGTAAACTCTGGCATGTAAGTTCATCCCAACGTTAATGAAATCCTGTTACATTTTTCCTGTCTCTCCTTCCTGCTTCTATCTTGTCTCTCCCTTGGAAAAAAAAATCCTCGATTTGTATTTGTAAACATGTGTGATCCTCCGGTCATTGTTTGGTCTTTTTACCCAGGCACTTTTCCCTACACCCTCCTTCCTTCATTTGGCAACCGGTTGGGCTTCTTCCTGCCTTGAATACCACATTCCCGAGTTATTCAAGCTCAGTCATTAGCACCCTGTCCCCCTACTAAAATTATGAATGAAAAGCCTTGTTGTTCTTTACAAATAACTCAGGCCGCCTCAGTCAGTCAAAGGCGAATGGAAGTGACTGCCAGACAAAGGGGCGGGATGATGGACAGTCCTCACAGCAAGTCATCAATGCCCACAGGAAGTTTTTTAAGCCACAATATAGGTAAGAGAGGCTTGGGCGTTTCCGAAGGACCAGCCTACTGGAGGGGGCTGGGAGAGAGGGGGGGGGGAGAGAGAGAGAGAGAGAGAGAGAGAGAGAGAGAGAGAGAGAGAGAGAGAGAGAGAGAGAGAGAGAGAGAGAGAGAGAGAGAGAGAGAGAGAGAGAGAGAGAGAGAGGAGAGATTGGATCTCAGGGTAAAGAAATAAAACCAAAAACAAAAACCTTTCCCAACGCTCAGAGATAACAATGTACAGAGCCAGTTTGGTCCTTGGAAGAAATTGGAAAAAAAGAAATCTGTCTCTGGAGACATTTGCACCTTGAGTAATTCTGGTTTGAAACACACAAAAGTGAAGGTACCCAGCGTTTAGGAGCTTTGTGTTGGAGTGGGTTCCGCACTGGGAGCTGCACGGCTCCCTGTGGAGAAGTGGCATTGTCTCGGGCCCCTTTTTCACAACAGGGGAAAAGGTAATTGACAGCCCAATTGTTCGGCGGGGAACCCTGCTGTGTTTAAAATCCTGGAAGGCCCCAGTCACACGTTGTCAATAATAGCAGACCGAGGTGAGGAGTGAAGAAGGGCTGTTCAGGAAACAGTTTGAGCCCTTCAAGTGGACAGGCCTCAGTGACTTCTGCTCTCTGGCCGCCACAAGCAGCTCATTCAAAAATAACCTTCAAGTAATAAATCAAACTTGTTTCCTGAGCCATACAAGGAACAGCTGGTTATTTTTCTTCCCTTTTTTTTTAAAGTCCCCTCCCCTCTAACCGCCCCCCAAAAAAGAGAGTTTTTTTTTTTTTTCTTTACTACAGGAAACCAAGCATGTGAAATTTTGGCACAGTGATTTGGATGATTGAACAGTTAAACGCTTTTCTCTTTTTAATGTTAGAGTTTCATCCATTTTCTTTCTTTGAGTTTTTATTATTTTTTTGAACCCTGCTTGTTGTAACGGGCATTCCTTATCTGTTTCTCCACACTTTTGAAAGGAAAATGAGTTTAGTGGTCTATCCTTAGTGAGTATGCTGTGTAATTTCTAATGTACTGGTCAAGCAGCCCAATTGACTTTACAGATAAAATTTGTTTTCTTCAGCAAGAGTTGGGTTGAGATCTACAGCGGCTCATATTTGTCTCTCCTGAGATCTATATATTTGGAATTGTGATGCAACATAGTTTTTCTTCAGTCTGTTGATTTAGGAACCCTGGGTGAGGGCATATGCTGTAACCAAAGTAACCTGGTCTTTTAAGAAAGGAGATTTTACACTTTTTCTCTTTCTTTGGATCTCAGTTTGTACTTTTGGGTCTTTGTTTCTTTGTTTCTTTTTCTTTCTTTTCTTTTTTCTTTTTTTCACCTTAAATGTAGCGTCTGGAAAAACCTGCTGACCTTTGATCACTCTCAATAATTAGAATATCTACATGGGTAAACAAACATGAAGCAATTCCCTTCTGTGATGATGATTGTTATCTGTCTCTACTTTATAGATGCTTAATATTTTGAACAGGAATTAATTTTTAATTAGAGTGAACATTTTAGACACTAACCATACACAATTTGTGGACATTGAGAAGTAAAAAACAGTACAAGTTGACCCGTTGAATTTAAATTCCTTTGTACAAGTACTTAAAGATAATAAAAAATAAAGAAGAAAGAAATGTATTTCAGGATCTGTCAGATTTATACAGTCTATTTTAACCCACTTAAACATAATTAAAGTCAATCTTAAAATTAGTAAGATCATATAAAGCATCTCTTTTCACAGGATATTTTGATTACTAATAAATTTAAAAAGAATTGTCAGCCACAATTTAGCAGCATATAGGAAATTATAAACTATACTTTTGGATAGTGTCAGATGTATGCTTATTTTTGTACCTGATTGTGTTAGAGTCTACCCATTTGTAATAAAATACCTGTAATGAAAGGTGTATTAACAGGAAGATAATATTCAATTTACAGAAGAATTAGGTCATTGCAAGTTTTCTTTTCACATGCTCAGGAAATGATAATGCCACAGTGACATAAATAAACCTGTGTTTGTGCTATGCAGTTAGACTAACACTCTATGTATATACCACGTCTTGGCTCTTAGAATTGTGGGTGTGGTTTCCATATAAATATTTCTTCCATATATGGTCAATATTCATACTGAACCTGTTTGGATGCAACATTTCTTCACTTTCAGTCTTCTAAGCTTTAAACATGTGATACGTGACTAGATGGAATTCCTTGAGAATTGTATTAACATGTTCTAAAGAGCGGAATTAACTGAGGTTAGTACCATGGTGTAGTCGTTGTATACTCCGTTTCTAAGTAATTATGTAATCTATAATTGACATAGGAATGATCAGATAAAGCATTATCTTTAACCAAGTGAAGTATCTAGGTTTGTGGATGATTGGGGGTCACTCTCATGGAGTCCCAGCCTTTCCTTTTGCTAAGCTATGTTCAGGAGCTGACCAGAGCAGTGGAATTCCAACCTGCTGGTCTCCTCCAGGAGCCAAAGCCACCCCTCCCCTTGCCTCCGAGGACTCCGGGGGCCCGGGAGGGGTGAGATAGCAGGTGGAGGCTGAAAGTGCTCTGCACAGACTTGCTCTCTGGCCTCCTGTTCAGCTGCCACTCTCACGGCTTGCCCTGAGAATGGACTTCCTGTGCTGTCATTTACACTCAAAATCGCACTAAGCGCTCTTTGTCACTCAGCCTTTGAGACAGGGGGAGCGAGATAACAAATCTAGACTGCTCATGTTGACTTTGCGGATAAAGTAAAGGGCTGGAGTCAAGAACCCTGGGTCTTATCCTAGCTCTGCCCACTTGCCTTTCCTGTGACATTGAGTCAGGCATTTGGCCCCCTCACATTCTTGTTTTCCTCAGTGATGGAATGAAGATCATGATGTGGCATACTCTTTATTATTATTATTATTATAATTTGTGGTTATTGCAAGATTTTTTTAAATGTTAAAATCCCTTAGGAAAAGAAAACACACATATACACATTCTTTCTTTTTCTCTCTCAGTCTCTCTGTCTCTGTCTCTGTCTCTCTCTGTCTCTGTCTCTCTCTCATACACACAGACACACACACACAAACACACAGATCAAATGGCCTTTCTTTGCTCTTGGGAGATGAGAAGGAAGTCACACTCAACAATTCCTTACATCTAAATATAATTCTCCAAATCCTGTGAATAGGGCCTTTCCTTTCTTTCCTTGCAAGTTTTTTTCTCATCACTTTTCCCCCTCTTTCTCTGTTGTTCCCTCCCTGCATGATTCCTATGCTTTCTATCTGGAAGGCTCTGCCCCTGCTATGAGATTCTATGCTTTGCATAGAAATTGGCAATGGTGAATTATGCTTCTACTACCAGTGCCCCAACTCACTATGCAGAAACACAGAGGAAAAAAGAAGGCATGTGGGGGGCGAGTGTGCATGGGGAATCCTAGTGGAAGCTATGAAGACTTGAGAGTTAAGAGAAAAACCTACAGGGATAGCTGAAGTTGGTAGGATAGATGACTTTCTGGATCCTGGGGCAACTCTGGGTCTCTGTGTCTTCAATCCATGGAGATGGACAGGGGTGGAACTCACAGTGAAATTCAGGGATTTGCTCTAGTGCATGGAAGGGAGGGTTTCTTGTGTAGTATCTGTGGCTACTTAATTTTTTTAGTTTAATTATGCAAATAGGTGTAGTTGTGAGTGGATGGGGATTGGTTCACTCAGTTGAACTAGAATTTGTCATTTATTTTGAAATTTAAATTGTGTGTTTGTGCGTGTGTGCGTGCGTGCATACGCACGCCAGTCCAGGAGCTTGAATTCAGGGCTTGGGCACTATCCCCCTGAGTTGTTTTGTTTTTTGTTCAAGGCTAGTGGTCTCTTTCTGCTATTTTTTTTTTTTTTGGATGTTGTTGTTGTTTTTGGTGGTGATTAATTGGAGATAAAGGTCTCACAGACTTTATTGCCTGGGTTGGCTTTGAATCACAATCCTCAGATCTCAGCCTCTTGAGTAGCTAGGATTATAGGTATAAACTACCAGTGCCCAGCTCTAAAGAATGCACATATAAGTGGGGCTGTAGCTCAAGTGGTAGAGCGCTCGCCTTGAGTTGAAGAGCTGAGGGACAACGCCCAGGCCCAGAGTTCAAGCCCCACGACCGACAAAAAAAAAAAAAAAAAAACAAAAACAACTATATAGAGCACTCAGAACCTCGGCGATTTAAAGAATGCACATATATATATATTTCCTTTTTAAAATACTTTAAGTGATTGAGGTTCATTGTTACTATTTTTGTGAAGAAATCAGTAATATAGATTATAAATCAGAAATCAATTCCTTTAGTATTCTTGATTACGTTTTAAGAAGGGAATGGAACATTTGGATTTGCACAATCGTTTCTCTAGATTTATAGGTTTATCTATATAATTTAGATCTTCCATTTGAGAGGCAGTGCTGTTCAGTTCAATGGTGAGTGACTCTGACCTCTGTACATACATGGTAATTATGTGGCCTAACATTGTGTTTCTCCTCTCTTATAGAACTCATTTAGAAATCAAGCAACAAGCTGGACGCTGGTGGCTCACACCTGTAATCCTAACTACACAGGAGGCTGAGATCTGAGGATCTCGGTTCAAAGGCAGCCCTGGCAGGAAAGTCAGTGAGACTCTTATCTCCAATAAACCACCAGAAAACTGGAAGTGGTGCTATGGCTCAAGTGGTAGAGCACTTACCTTGAGCTGAAGAGCTGAGGGACAGCACCCAAGCCCAGAGTTCAAGCCCCACGACCGACAAAAAAAAAAAAAAGAAAGAAAAGAAATAAAACAACAAACAAAACACTTATACATAGGGGTATCTAGCTATCATCTATCTGTCTATTTGTCTATCCACTCATCCATCTACCCATCCACTTTATCTTTATGAGAAGGGTATGATACGAAACACACTCATCTGTTATGGATCTGAAAGGAAGATAATTAACTTTATTTATTTTTCTTTGTACAACAAAGATACTTTACTTGTTTAATGAAAACATTAAAAAGGAATACACTTAGACATGGAGCTAGTAGAAAACAATCCAAGAGAAGATTTAGCAGTGACAAGTAATATTTGTAATTTGAGTTTTGTCAATCTTGATAAAGTATCTGGAAAGACATCTCAAAAGATAGTCTCTTTTGTTTTTGAGAACACACATTTGGAAAAACAAAAAATAAACAGACTACAATGGTTGGTGCTCCCTCTGGTGGTTTTTACTGCACTAGTTAGCTAGATGATTTGGGAGGATGAAAAGGACAGATGAGAAAAATTGTAATGTTATGGTCTTTACCATTATGATATTTATGTACATGTTTTACCTCTGATTGGTGTCAGTGTAGTTTGTGAAAATGGTTTTCCCCTTAACATTTAGTAGTAGTATTGAAAAGCTAGATAATTATAACTTAAAAAATGAATTTCTCCTTTCTTATAACTAAAATGTAGGACATAAACCATAGCATTATTTGCTTTATACAGGGTTTTTCCATGTAGGCTATATTGGCCTCAGCCTTCTCAGCTTAAAACTTAATTCTTCTTCTTATATTTTTTGGAATTTTTGGTTGGAGGTTAATCTTACCTAACTCCCTATAAGAGATCTAATAATTAGGGCTGGGAAGTTGGCTCAGTGGTAGAGTGCTTGCCTTGCATGCATGAGGCCCTGGGTTTGATTCTTCAGCACCATATAAGCAGAAAAAGCCAGAAGTGGTACTATGGCTTAAGTGGTAGAGTGCTAGCCTTGAGCTGAAGAGCTGAGGGACAGCGCCCAGGCCCAGAGTTCAGGCCCCATGACGGACAAAAAAAAAAAAAAAAAAAAAAGAAAAAGAAAAAGATCTAATAATTAAGTAGATGACTTAAGCATCACTTCAAATTAGTCAGCAAAATAGATAGAGGGAGTGACATTAACATCAACTAAGTTTTCCTAGATGAAACTCCATCCCTAGAGATATGTACATTCAATAAGAAAGTTGGATTTCATAGATGCTTTCAAAAGAAGCCTTCCAGGAAGTAGGCTTATACTAACAAGGGAGAGTTGCTTTTATAAAGTGCAGTGGAGGAGACAATAAGGGCATAAGTCTAAACAGTAAACCATAATGAGGAGAGAGGATAAGTGCTGTTCAGCAGGGAAGACCAGAAATGAATTCCTTGATCTCTTCTTAAAAAGTTATCTTTATGAGGTAAGTTTCCAGAATGTTAAAATACTAAGGAATATCAGAGAAGAAGGCCATACTTCTAAATTAGCCATTCTCATCACTGATGAGCAATACCACTGTCAGAGCATGTTAACACATCACCGGGGAGAAGAGTAAGTAAGTGACAGTTTCTACTCAGGGACAGGCAGCTTCAAATAGAAGAGAGCCAGAGATAGATCCTCAAGTTTAGATAGGAGATTTTGAGTCTTTGGAAGGACTATAGGGAAACTGGTAAGCATTGGGCATAGAGTGGGGTCTTGAGTACAAGTTCTTGGATTCTAGTACTGGAAAAACTAGATTATCAGAAAATGAATCAAACACCAGGTAAGAGTCTGTCCCTATGGCTGGGCTCTGAAGTCCAGAGGGATCGTGATAGTACAAATGCTCTGGTGAGTGAGGTGCAACTGGTCATGGCTAATTAAGGCTTACTTGATAAATACCACAATGCACCACAATGTTTTTTTCATGTTGTGTTTGGAACAGAGTTGCACAAGGAAGTTAGATCTAGACTGAACGTTTTATAGATAATTCCACCTAAATGGGAATTATAGGAGATATAATTGGATGTGAGGTGGGGGTTCAATGTCCATTGCCTTACAAACCAGGATGTATGTAGGCTTATGTTTTTTTTTTAACCTATTCATAAAATAATTCTACATTGGAGGTTTTACACTCAGAACCACATAATATTCTTTTTAACTTCTTTTCTTTGTTTTGAGCTTTGCCTCTGGCAGATGATATATTTTAGTTTCTAAATTCAGGATAGTTTTTTTCAGACCTTGTACATTTCCCCAAATGTTTAACTTCACTTCCTATCTAGATTATTCTGATGTAAAATTGGATGGCAAGTTTTTACAGCAAATGTAGAGGTTTGTGGGAGTTCATTGTCTCAGTGTATTCCACAGAATTGAACAGTTCAGTTGGGTGCAGTTTTCTGTGTAGGCCTAGGATAATTATTGTTTACAAATGTGAGTTAGCATTGTGTAAAAAGTCTCTCTAGTCTATAGGTCATTCTGGAACAGATTCCTGTTGCCTGATCAAGTGCTGTAGAAGAGTTGACTACAGATGAGACAGATTCATGTGTAGTCCATCTCAGTAACCTCTAGGAAAAGCATTGGACCTTAACTCTGGACTTCTTACCTTAGCTTTTGGCAAAGTTATTGTCATAGGGATTATGGGATTGGGAAGCTATGTTCCATTTGTGGAACTCAGCATGAATCTATGTGGTTGAAATAATGGCAGCAAAGATTTCTTAGACTTGGGGTCAGGGAATACAGATTCAATTAGCTATTAATGGATAATAGTTTATCTACATAAAATTTCTGATCTATGCCAGAATTACCAAGGAAAACTCCTTTGTGTACTAGGAATGTAAAACTTGTCCCTCAACGTTTGTTGAAGGAGGAAATATCAAGAGGTAGCAGAGAGAAAGAGCCCATGCTGCTGTAGTTTTCTGCTTCTGCTTGTTGGGGGATTTAGTTAGAGTTCATAGCATTTGCATCTGGTGAATTTATAGAAATATGTATTTGCCAAAGGGAAGTGAATTGGGAGAATCTTAAAGTTGATGAAAACAGTGCGGTAACCTTAAAAATTAAGCCACATCTTGATAATAAGTTAACATTTTATCAAGTCTTGTTACAGTGCTGACAGTTATGCCATGTGATTTCTTTCTTTTTTTCTTTTTTTTGGTTGGTTGTGGGGCTTGAACTCTGGGCTTGGACGCTGTCCCTCAGCTCTTCAGCTCAAGGCAAGCGCTCTACTGCTTGAGCCACAGTGCCACTTCCGCTTTTCTAGTGGTTTATTAGAGATAAGAGTCTCACTGACTTTCCTGCCTGGGCTGGCTTTGAACCGTGATTCTCAGCCTCCTGAGTAGTTAGGATTACAGGTGTTGAGCCACCAGCACCCGGCTTGCCGTGTGATTTTTTTATGGACTATTTTAATTGATGTGCCTAACAATTTCTTTTTGTTTTTTCTTTCTTCTTCCTTCCATCTTCGTTCATTCGTTCATTCGTTCGTTCATTCGTTCGTTCCTTCGTTCGTTCCTTCCTTCCTTCCTTCTTTCCTCCCTCCCTCCCTCCCTCCCTTCCTTCCTTCTTTCCTTCCTTCCTTCTCTCTCTCTCTCTCTCTCTCTCTCTCTTTCTCTTTCTCTCTCTTTCCCCTCCCTCTCTCTTTCCATTCTCCCTTCTCCCCTTTTTCTTGTGGTGGTGGGGATTGAACTCATGATCTCTTCCCATGTTGGGCAAGAACTCTATCAGTCCCTCAGTCCTCTCTTTCATATTGTAATCTTTTTTCTTTCTATGTTGTATGACTAAAAAATAATAAGACCTATCTGAATTCTAGGCATCAAAGGCTATGTCTATAATCCTAGTTATTCAGTTATTTTGGAGGACGGAAGTTATAGACCAGCTGGTGCAACAAAACTTCACTGTACTTCATCTCCTAAAAAACACCATAAAACAGGGCTGGAGGCATAGTTCTGTAGCACGGGACAAGTCTGGCTAGCACAAGACCCTGAACAACATGAATAACAACACCACTCACTTATGGATGATATTTTCTTGTTTTCTTCAAATGGCTGTACAAAGGGATTCAGTTTAATATGTCAATTTATAGGTACAGTGCATCTTGATCAGAGTCACCTCTCTCATAATTTTCTCCTCTTCCCTCCTTCCCCACCTCAAAATTTCAGTGGGAGCATCTTTCTCTTATTATTGAATGGTAAATACCAGTGAAGTACTCTCTCTTTGTTAGGTGCCTTTTATATCTTCATAGAGAAGAAGCACAAATCTGAGTTGCTTCTCAGATTGCCTTTCCTGACCCCTCCAAACAGTCTTGGTTGCTCTTTCCAGAAAGATGGAATGTCTGGGCCTACGCAGGGATGCTGTAGGGTGCAGCTGTGTTCCCCTCTGGGATTAGCCACCGCTTAGTTCCCCTGCAGGGAATATTCTTACACAGCTTCTTAAGTGGTGTAACAGAGCTCTTCTGCCAGCAGCCTGGGCCAGGGGCCAAAGAAGAGAAAGGAGGAGGGGGTGAAGAGTCCCCTTGGCTACCCCAAACCTCCCTTTCTGCCCCAATGACCTAAAGTGAACTTGGCTCATCCCATTGTATTATGGATTGAGCATAAGTGTCTGGTCAGATCCAATCTTTAATAAAGGAACATGCTACACAGAAAAATATGAGACTAATATTTTGTGATAAAGATTTGTGTTCATGTGAATTCAAGCTCAGAGCTAGGTATTGATCTCAGGCAATTGGACATTAAGATTATTGTTTTCCTGAGCCTGGAAAAAAGCTTCCATTTTGTCTCACAGTTTGGGCTACCTTCTGAGGCTTGATCTTGAGTTTCTGACTGCCCTGACATTACTGTTTAGCTTGTGTGATAAGGAAAAAAGTTATACATTACCAAACTCTGCCTGTCAAGTGAAAACCAAGCCTGGTTTGAACAAGAAGACTAATTTTTCATCTCTTTCTGACTTCTTTTTTTAATCTTCTCTGCTCTTATAGCCTCACCTAAAGCCCAATTCCTGGTTATATGTAGGGTGAGTGACTCCAGCCACAGACAGATGTTGAACAACACAACTGAATATGGCAAACTGAAGGCCTGTGAATCCTAGCCTTCTCATTACTCATTGCCTCTTTCCCAGGAACAAGTGGTTGGAGAAGGGAGTGGAGCTTATAATTTCTTTAGCATCTAAATAATGATTGGCTTCAACTCATCTTTTGGAAACAAATATTTGAAACACAGTAATAACCCTAACATGATCTTTCCATCACCCCAGAGGACGGATGGAGGGATGGGTGATAGAGGGGGTAGATTTTTATGTCTACTTCTGTGTGTACTGGAGAAAATAAAAGTCTGTCTGGCAACTTCAAATACCTCAGGTATGTCTAATATATCAAAATTGGTCACATGGCAGAAGGCAAGGTCTTTGGGCACTTATTAAATATTTCATTCTATATGTTCACAGTTTAACTGTTTAATATTGAATTCATAGTTTCTCTCTATAAAGATGGTATAAGTTTTATGGAAAGCTGTTGAACAACAGAAGGTGGGAAAATCTAGAAAGAACAATGGAAGAGGTTATTCTGATTAAAATGTAATATACACACATATAAAATGTCATGGTTAAAACCCTTAAATCCCTAATATCAAATGGCAGGCTCTGTTGGGAAACAGCTATCAGTGAAAGCAGGGGAGGGTGAATGGGAAGGGTGAGTAAGGATGAATATGAACATAATGACACAGCTTCTATATGAAGCAGAAGAATATAAACTGTTTTTATTACTATGGCATTTGTGATACTAGGTCAGGTACTAAGTCAGGATTGCTCTAATATTTAGGGTCTTTATTGCTTTTGTATTTATTTTAGCATAGAATGTTGTATTTCTGCAAGGGGTGTCATTGAAAATTTGATGGGTATGCTAAGTAAATTTGTAAATTACTTTTGGTCATGTGGCCATTTTCACACCATTAATTGTGTCAACCCATCAACATGGGGCTATTGTCTTCAGCTTCTTTCTTCAGCACTTTAGAGTTTTTAGTCTTAGAAGTTGTTTACCTCTTTGGCTGTTTTGTGTTCATTCGTTTGTTTGAGGCTACTCTGAATGGCATGGCTTTGTTAATTTTGTTCTCATCCCATTCATAATTGACATATAGGAAAGCTACTTGTTTTTTTATATTGATTTCTTCTGGTTGAGTCTTTAGAATATTTTAGGTATAGGGTCATAACCTCTATAATTAGTTATAATTTAATGTCTTTTTTAAAAATGTGGGTGTGTGTATGTGTGTACGTATGCGCACGCATGTGTGCACAGGCCAGGGATGGGGCCTGTGCATTGTTCTTGAGGATTTGTGCTCAAGGCTAGTGCTCTACCACTTGAATCACAGCTCTACTACTAGATTTTTTGGTAGTTATTTGGGGATAAGAATTTCACAGACTTTGCTGCTCAGGCTCACTTCAAATCTCAGCCTCCTGAATAGCTAGGATTGCAAGTGTGAGCTACCAGTTCCTGGATTCTTTACTAGTTTTTTTGAGTCTACTGTGAATGGGATTATCTTCCTCTTTTCTTCCTCTATCTGTTCTTTGTTGGTATATAAAAAAATATACAAGTTTTTTTTTTTTGGTTTTGATTTATATCTCACTATGTTGCCAGGACTATTGTTCAGATCTGTAAATAAGGATACACTGACTTTTCCTTTCCTATTTGAATCTCTTTTATTTCTTCCTCCTGATTATTTTTTCTTTCTAGGAATCCCAGCATTATGTTGAATTAAAGTAGGGAGAATGATAGCGTTGTTCCATTCTTGACTTTAGGGGAAATCATTTCAGTTTTTCCCCATGTATTTGATGTTGGACATATGTTTGTTATCTACAGCCTTCACTATATTCAGTATGTTCCTTCTATTTCTATTTTCTTTAGATCTTTTATCATAAAAGGATGTTGAATTTTGTCAGAGTCTTTCTTGCATCGACTAAGATAACCATGTGATTTTTAAATTTTTTATTGTTTTTGCCAGTTCTGGGGCTTGAACTCAGGGCCTGGACATTGTCCCTGAGCTTCTTTTGCTTAAGGCTAGCACTGTACCACTTGAGCCACAGCACAACTTCCAGCTTATTCTGTTTATGTGGTACTGAGGAATCAAACTCAAGGCTTCACTCATGTTAGGCAAGCACTCTTCCCAGCCCTGATTTTTTTTATTCTCTTTATGTGCTGCATTATATTATATTAATTAATTAATTTATTTATTTTTGCCAGTCATGGGCTTGAACTCTGGGTCTGGGCGCTGTCCCTCAGCAATTCAGCTCAAGGCAAGCACGCTTGAGCCACAGTGCCACTTCCAGTTTTCTGGTGTTTAATTGAAGAGTCTCATGGACTTTCCTGCCTGGGCTGGCTTTGAGATTCTCAGATCTCAGCTTCCCTAGTAGCTAAGATTACAGGCGTGAACCACTGGTGCCTGGCTTTTTTATTTATTGATTTCCGTATATTGAACCATCCTTGCATCCCTGGGATGAAACCTACTTTATCGTAGTTTATTATCTTTTTAATGTGTTGTTGAATTCAGTTTTTAAGTATTTTGTTGAGGTTTTTACATGTGTGTTTCTCAAGGAAATTGATACCAGTATATCTCAGAGAGGAGAAAATAAACCACTGTAATGGTAAAGATATTACAATAAATCAAAAGTTGAAATACAGCAAAAATCAATTTTAAAAGTAGTACATTCACCAGTAATCATAAAAAGAGAATGGCAAAATAATGTAGAATGAACTATGAAAATAAAAATTAGCAAATATGAAAATAAAAATAGTAAAAGAATTAAAGGAGAGGGTATAAACAGGGAGAAACACAAAGGAGAAACAACATTGAGTAAAAGAAAAGAGATGAAAGCAAAGACTTTAAAAACGAGAAAGGCAACCAAGAAATAAAAATGACTACAAAATACAAAGAAAATGTAAATAAAATTATACAAAAGTAAGAAGAGAAAAATAAAACTGAAAAAGTTTTAAAAATAATAAAGACAACATTAAAATTCAGTAAAAGGGAAAGAGTAAGAAACAATTAAATTTCTCTCAAACAAAATAACCCAAACAACAATGAAACCCTTAACAACAAACAAAAACACCCAGGACAAAAAAAATTTGGAGAATTAGAGAGTTTCTTTTGGATTTTAATATTAGAATCCACTATATGTGAGTCATGGGTCATAACTGTAGCCTATTGTACTTCTTTCTGTTCTCACCACACTAGCCATTGTATATGTGGACTGAGGGATTGTCTTGTCAAAGATAGGCTGTCAGATCAGGGCTGCTTAAGAATTTTTCTTTCTTTGTGTACCAAGAGCCACTGTTCACTCCAATGAACCTTGCAGTCTGTGGGCCTGGCAACTTCCCACTAGCAGTGTCAAATATGTAAACTGGAGGTTCAGGAAAACAGAGCACTTGGTTGTGTACTAGATGAGAAAGCCATAAAGAAGTCAGATGCTTGGCCTTTGGGTCTCAGGGTTTTCATATCCCACCTAGCAGTAAACTACTGTGTGTGTGTGATTTACTGTACCTGGGATAGAGCCTTCAGTTCCACTCAGTAGCAAATCACATGTGGGAGAGAGGCAGCTTCAGAGACAGAAAAGTCACCAAGCCTTAGCCTAGGTGGTCTAATCCACATTTTCTATAATTCTCAAGTAATTGAGATTGCTCCTAGCCACAATGGGTATGGCCACCTACTATCACAGCATCCCCTGTGAAAATGTCTCTGATATTTAGACTTTTCAGTGGGGTCCATGTCAACCTCTTTTCCCATCAACTAACTTCTGTAGCTGTCTTCCAGGCAGATTCTGTGGTTGGGTGGCCACAGAATTTCTGACTTGATTGTTACATGTTTTCATGTCCCCAAGGTGTCTCACTCTGAAACAGTAAGTTTGCTCTCAGAATAGTGCTGGGTATTGCACTCTAAGAATATAAAGAGTGATAAAATGGGTTTCCTCCCCAATGACTTAGCCTTCCATGCAGGAGGAGTTGTTGACATACAAAATTCGCTCACCAAATTTAATGTTTATGAAACCTGAATATCTTCTGTGAGTAGAATTGCCATTCTGTTCTCATCAGGGCTTCTTGGGTATCTTGTGGTGTGTCTTTGGCTCTCTCACCAAGCAGGGAAGTTAAGTTGGGGCTTCAGACTGAGTCTTACTTTTCCATGTGTTGCCTTTATTTCCTTGCTACTTTTATGATGTTTTGTCAACTGTTCCTTAATTTCTTATGCACCTTCCTTTTAAAAATCTTTTCACAGCCAGGTGCCAGTGGCTTATGCCTGTAATCCTAGCTACTCAGGAAGCTGAGATCTCAGGATCACGGTTCAAAGCCAGCCCGGGCAGGAAAGTCTGTGAGATTCTTTTTGTGTGTGTGTGTGTGTGGGGGGGTTCCAGTCGTGGGACCTGAACTCTGGGCCTGGGTGCTGTCCTTCAGCTCTTCAGCTCAAGGCTAGTGCTTGAGCCACAGCGCCACTTCTGGCTTTTTTCTTTTTGCTTATGTGGTGCTGAGGAATCGAACCCAGGGCCTTATGCATGCAAGGCAAGCGTTCTACCACTGAGCCACCTTCCTAGCCCCGTCTGTGAGACTCTTATCCCCAACAAACCATCAGAAAACTGGAAGTGGCATTGTAGCTCAAGTGGTAGAGCATTAACCTTGAGCTAAATTGCTGAGGAGCAGAGCCCAGGCCCAGAGTTCAAGCCTCATGACCTAGCCCTCCTCCCCTCAAAAAAAATATTTTCACATTATGGCTTCTCCTCTGCTGTCTGACACCTTTTTTTTTTTTTTTTGCTGGTCATGGAGCCTGAGTGCTATCCCTCAGCTCTTCAGCTCAAGGCTAGTGCTCTACCACTTGAGTCACAGTGCCACTTCTGGCTTTTCTGCTTATGTGATACTGAGGAATTGAACCCAGAGCCCCATGCATGCAAGGTAAGCACTCTACCATTGAGCCACCCTCCCAGTCCTTCTGTCTGACAATTTTTACTCAAGTTGCAAGGAGGAAACTTTTTGTCCACACCTTATCCACAGATCCTCATTCCTTTTTCTGATGACATTATTAGGGAAGTAGTAGAATGTTGAAACTGTTTGGAAAAAGTAGGCCAGTGGATGTCTGGGAGTGTGCTTTTGAAAGGTCTCTGTTCCTGTCCCCTTTTTGACTCTCAGTCTGCTTTCTGGCTAAGCTGATATGATCATTTGGTCCACTACCTCTTTCTGCCATATATGATATTTTGCCTCACCATTGCTCAGAAACAATGGAGCCAGGAAATCTTGAACTGAACTTCTGAAAGTGTTAGAATAAATAAACTTTCCTTTAAATCACTCCTTGTAGAATTTGTGTGAGAGAAAAATTTGAGAGTTTGGAAACATAGTCTAGAATCTTAGAAGGCTGTAAATGGAATTTTTGTGATGATTCTGCTGGAAACAATCAAAAGACTGATATGAATGTGAACAGTAAATCATAAAATTTCAGATAGGAGAAAGAACTCTATTGAGAACTGAACTTGATGCAAGTTGTGTTAGGTTTTTGGCAAAAAACTAAACAAAACGTGTTATTTTGTCCATGTCTTGAGACGTTGTGTGAGGCTTAGTTTAAAGTGGTGGAATAATTAATCTGGAGAGGAAATTTAAGGCATTAAACATTCAGGCTGTAATGTGAGCATTGTTAGCTACATTTAGCCAGATGTAGAGTGAGAATTGAGGTAAAAAAGAACAAAGTAAAAGGATTTGAAAAATCTATAGTTTCCCTAGGAAAGACATAAATTTGTAGTTAAGGCCAAGGAAGGAGTGTTTGGTAAAGAGATTAGCTCTATTAAAAGAAGCCAAGTACTTTGTACCAGACAATAGAAAAGATGGCCAGTAGACAACTCAGAAATCATTGACACCACATCTATTTTATACCTCAGGGTATAAAAAGATAAACTTATTTGAAAATCTTTTCCCTAGAGAAGAGAATGCTGTTGGTACATTCTACTTATACAGGCCTGTATACAGAAGTTTTTTTTTTTCTTCCAAATTCATTTCCAGACCTTCTAGGCTACCATATGGTTTGAGAGTTCTACCTGTCTCCTGCTGTAAGAGCTGACCTTGGCATCATCCATAAATTATTTATTTATCTATTTATTTAAATACATACATGGAGGCTTCCTACTAGATTTCAAAGGAAGACCTGGAAGTCAGGCAGTCTGTGGCATGAAATTGTGAGAGTGAATCAGAAACTATGATGGTGACTCAGGAAATTAGATATGCTAAGCATATTAAGTAGCTCCTGAGAAAAGCCGCTGGCAGTGTGAAGAACCAGCCCAAGAGAAAGTCCATCTGTGTTGTGGTCAGTAAGGCCACAGAGTAGCCAAAATAGTAGACCTGGATCTCAAGGTTTTCTTTTTAAAGTTAGGAGAAGCAACATCTTTAAAATTATACAGCTATGTTTCAGATCCTAATTTCATTATGTGCTCCATTTTCTCCTTTCTGCTCTGTAAGCTTCTGTTTCTCCACTTGTAAAACCTACATAATATTTACTTGAGGATTAGATGAGATATGTGTGCTAAGAGCTTTGGCCAATGATAACAGTTGTAGATTATCTCTACTCACCTGTCTTCAAGGATAGTTACAAAGTTTTCTGTTACTGTCAAGTCTTTTCTATAAGATTATTTATTTCCCTAAGAGAAAGAACAAAGCATGGGATATGTTTGGAGTAGTTACAACTCTATTTTAGATTTCCTATGGAGTACTCAGGCTTCTGTCAATTGTCCTTTAAACAAATATTTATTTACAGTATTTTATTTTGGTGAATAGTATTCAGTTTAAGAACAGTAAATAAAGGAGTAGACCTTGGGGCAAGAGATAGTAAATGTTAGATGTGAAATTAAGGATTCAACTAAATAGTTGATGAGTGAGTGAATATTGGAAAACTAACTACTAGGAGGAAATGAACATAATTTTTAAGAGAAAGCTATGGCTCAGTGGTTTCAAAGAAAGTAGCAGTTGAGGGTGATTTATTTGGAATGCTCTCAATGAGAACCTGGAATTTAGGCCTTGTTATATGATGATATCTTGAATTGGGGTATTTATTTGCAATTGTAGAATTTGGTAAAAAGAAGGAGAGCAGAATCTGATGGTGGTCTTCAATTTGAGAGAAATAATGAACATTGTTAATTTTTAAATTTTTTTCTGGTAGTGCTGCTTGAATTCAGGGTCTCACACTTGTTAAGCTTGCTTGCATCAGTGGTGCTCTCACTGGATTAGTACCTGGAGTCTTGCTTTTTGATTATTTGGGAGAGAGTGTTTCATCAACTTTTCTGTTTGGGCTGGTTTTGAACTGAGATCTTCTGATTCTCAGCCCCCTGAGAAATCAGTGCTTGGCAATTAACTTCTTTTGAGCAAAATTATTTCTCACACACTTCTCCCATTTATTTCATTATACAAACAACAGACTGGAAAACTTAGTTTTTATTTATCATTAGAATTTCTTGGCTTTCAGATTATTTAGAAAACTATTTATTTATTTATTTATTTAGTCAATTCCAGGGCTTGAACTCAGGGCCTGGGCACTGTTCCTGAGCCTCTTTGTGCTCAAAAGTAGTGCTCTACCACTTGAGCCACAGCACCACTTCTGGATTTTTTTCTGAGTGGTTTATTGGAGATATGAGTCTCACAGACTTTTCTGCCGGGGCTGGCTATGAGCTGTGATCCTAATATCTCAGCCTCCTGAGTAGCTAGGATTATAGGCATGAACCACTGGTGCCCAGCTTTTTAAATTTTTTTTTAAACTTTTAAATTGCTAGGGATGAACCTAGGGCCTCACATATACTGGTCAAGCATTTTACCATTGAGCTATATATTCGTAGCTCCTAGGAAATATTTTTTGATTATCTTTTAAAAACAGCTATGGTAAAATTATCCATTTACAATGGAGTTGCGTGCAGAAAAAAAGTCATGAAATCAAATAGAAAACGGGAACATACCATCTACTGGTAACTTTTCATTACCTCAGAGAAAATATTATTTTTCTTCCAAACAACCCAATCCTCACTCTTATCACTAATGCACGTACCACAGTTGATATTGCATACCTGCTACATAAACATTGACTTAATCGTTTTCACTCCTTTTGCCCAAATAACCCTGAGTAAATGTAATATCTGGCATAAAGTGCTCGAGTTGTGGCTCTGTGTCAAAGCCAGTGTGGAAGAGCACTCAGAACTTTGGCAGAACTAGTTTTTTCTTTTTAAAAAAAATTGTTTCTATAGATTTCACCTTTATAATCCATGAAGCTTTATTGCCTAATAATCAGACACCACAGGCTGAAAAGAACCAGAAAGATGAGAATACTTTTCATATTGTAAGGGATTAACTATTTCAAAAATAGCATGTATGTGCATAAGACTATCCTACACATATATACATATACAAATTACCTGTTCGTATTGAATTCACTTCATGAGGACCATGCTTGTAAAAATGATGGAATGCTAGCACTTACTTGTCTTTTTGTAAATGTGCCACTATTCACTGATACCACAGAGCTGTGTTATTATTCAATGAAGTCATACTGTATGTATTTTCCTACTATGTAACACAGATTTCAAAGATGTTTAGATTTTCATTTTATGCAATACAGAGCCAAAAATACACTGTTTTTTCTTTTTTAGTGGAAAATTAAATAGAAAACTTGAATCCAATATTTAACCATCAATTCTTAAAATGTTAATTTTAGCTTTATGTCAAAATGCATCAAGTGCCGGGTGCTGGTGGCTCACGCTTATAACCTTAGCTATTCAGGAGGCTGAGATCTGAGGATCATGGTTCAAAGCCAGCCCAGGAAGCAAAATCCATGAGATTCTTTTTTTTTTTTTTTTTAATTGTATTTTATTTTATTTGAGAACATACTGTACAGAGGGGCAACAATTACATGGGCAGGATAATGCATACATTTCTTACCAAGCATTGCAGCCTCCTCCTTTGTTTACCCTTCACTTCCCTTCCCCGCCTCCCCCCTCCCCCCACCCAATTTTACCCCCCTCCCCCCACCCAATTATACCCCCCTCCCCCCCCACACCGAAATTGTAAAGCTGGTTTTGACATGACATTTTGTACTTCTCATTGTTGCAACAGGTCCACCTGAATCCTTAAACGACTTGTTTGTCCCCATCTCCTCCACATGTTATACTAACATCAAATATAGTGAAAGCGGGGGTTACACTGTGGGGGAGGGACATACAAAGCAACAAAGAAATAATCTTATAAATGCATTAGAAACACATGCATGAAAGAAATGAAAACATTAAAATACATATTTAAGGTTTCATTTTCCTAACATCACATTATCTGGCCTTTTCCGCTTGACTCATACCTATACTAGATATTGCAAATAAGGGATACCATGGGACCTATGCTTCTTTGGGCCTGGCTTACTTCACTTAATATAATTTTTTCCAAACCTTTCCATTTCCTAACAAATGGGGAAATGTCATTCTTTCTGATGGAGGCATAGAATAATCCATGAGATTCTTATCTCCAGTAAGCCATCAGAAAACCAGAAGTGGTACTATGGTTCAAGTGGTAGAGTGCTAGCCTTGAGCTGAAGAGCCAAGGGACAGCCCAGGTCCAAAGTTCAAGCCCCACAACCGACCAAAAAAAAAAAAAAAAGCGCATGTAAATACACTGACTGAATCTTTCTATGCCTGTGAAGTATTTATCTGCAATTAAAAATAAACTTTTTTGTTCTTACAAAGGTGATGCACAGAGGGATTATAATTATATGCTTCATGGAATGAGTACATTTCCTTTTGTGCAGTATCTTCCTTCACTCTCTACCAGTGTCTCTCTCCTATTTCCACCAACAAGTTGTGTAGTTTATTGCAGTTTTTAAACAAGTATTTTTTTAAAAAAATAAGTCTATTAGATTGCTACAAAATCCTCTAAGATGTTGAATCCATATGATTACAATGTCATCATTAATTCTCTGAAAAAATATACCAACAGTACTTTAAACATGAATTTCCAACTGGAAAGGTAAACAGATGTACACACGTACATGGGAAACATGATATTTATCTTCATCAAATTGTTTATCAGTGTCACAACCATCATCAGAAGTCAACAATATAGGTCTTAACCCAGTGGAATTCTTCAATAAATGCTATTTTCCTGGAAAAAATATTCAAAACTTCTCTGAAAACACACAGTATTTTATTTAATAACAAATTAACTAAACAGAAAAAAATTGAATGAGAGTTGCACTAGCTGAATAGAATATTATGTGAGCAGAGATGCCCATCTTTTAGCTTCTCGATTTGACTTTGTCTCTTGGAAGTTGTTTTATCTTAGGCCAGTCATTTAACCCTAACCTTCACTGCTTATAGATGTTTTCCACATCTATAAAATAGTTTTAATTCCTTGTTGTTTATACTTCATAGCACATTTTCAGGGTCAGATGGATCAGACAAATGGAATGTTTTAATCAGACCCAAAATTTTATACAGATGTGATTGATAGACATTATTATTTAAGTAGTCATACGAAGCTAGTGGACTTGCTCAGAAAACCCAAGTCTAGGTTTCCATTCTCCCATTTACTAGCTCAGCAGACATAAGCACATTAGTGTAACTTTTCCTGTAGCTCCAAAAAAGGGGGTTTAGAAATATCTGCTGTACCTATCTATCATGTAAAAAGTATAAAATTCAAGGTAGGAGAGTTTTCTGGTTTGTCATAATAATATGAAATTAGAAAAAGCAAGAATACATTTCTAAAAAGATGTAAGAGAGAAAACACAAACTCTTTTATGTTTTGAAAACTGTACACACAGTGAAGAGAATTTTTAAACTGTGAAACTCCTTGCAGTTGGTAAATCCACTTGCAGACAGCACTGCATTTTCTTTTTTTTTTTTTTTTGGTGGTTGTGGGGCTTGAACTCTGGGCCTGGGCGCTTGTCCCTCAGCTCTTCAGCTCAAGGCGAGCACTCTACCACTTGAGCTACAGCGCCACTTCTGGTTTTCTAGTGGTTTATTGGAGATAGGAGTCTCACAGTCTCTCCTGCCCGGGCTGGCTTTGAACCGCGATCCTCAGATCTCAGCCTCCTGAGTAGCTAGGATTACAGGCGTGAGCCACCGGTGCCGGGCTAGCACTGCATTTTCTGTAGGGCAACCTAAATCATCAGGCAGAGCCTGCATCCACATCTGAGTAGCACTTCACCTGAGAGTGAGCATGTGTCCATATTCCTCATCAAGCAACAATGGGAGACAACCCCCTAGATATTAGATAGACTTATAACCAACTAATTCCCTCTGGTGTTACATGAACCAGGCAGAGGGCTTTAGGATTTCTTTGTATACCTGTGCACATTTGTAATCCTAGCACTCAGGAGTCAGAAACAAGAGGATCATGAGTTGTAAGTGAGCCTGATCTCCATAGTGAGATCCTCTCTCAACAAGTGAGAGAGAGAGAGAGAGAGAGAGAGAGAGAGAGAGAGAGAGAGAGAGAGAGAGAGAGAGAGAGAGAGACAGAGACAGAGACAGAGACAGAGACAGAGACAGAGACAGAGACAGAGACAGAGAGATAGAGAGACAGAGAGACAGAGAGAGACAGACAGACAGACAGACAGACAGACAGACAGAGACAGGGAGAATAGAGACAGAAAATAAATTTATATAATAAGGAGCATAGAAAGGAAAACCTTCGATTTTCATATACTTTGACTTTAAATAAAGAATAAAGAACCCAGATGTGACTTCTATGACATAAAACATGCAGATGTTGATAAGACAAATGGATAAGAAAGTGATAGTGGGAATGTAGTTGATTAAAATATTTTATATGTGAGTGTAGTTTTCATATCACAATGACAAACACTGTGTGCAATTAATATACAGTATTAAAAAAGAAAAATCATTGAACTAGGAAAATGTTTCTTATTTATTCTTTTTATGTTATTAAATCATTTGTCTTTTACAGGAGAAAATCTAAAGGGATCAGGTGTCAAATGTATTTGAGCAGCCCCATTCATTCACACTGATTTTAAACAGAGTTATGAAAGCTCCGGTGTTTGTCTGGTTGCTTAGCTTTCCTCAGAAAGTACTTCTCATAGCTCTTCAGTTTTGTAATCTTCCCACTTCAGCTCTTTAAATTAACTTTGTGCCAGCAGCTAGTCTGTTTGGCTTTTGGTGTATTTTAATAAGTGTTTTGTTGTTTAGCAATTGAAAACAGGCAAAGTCATGAGGTCTTCAACCAGATAGCCTTTTATGGTTGTGAAAATTCTACCATTCTCCATTTTCTTTCTCTGTTTTGTTTGTGGTAAGAATTAGCTAAGTGAGAGCAGACTTACAAAGAACTCAAAAAGATTCAAAAGAAGCCTTATCCCTGAAGTCAGTGCAGAAGAGGAGAGGATAGTCTGGTGTAGTTTCCAGGAGATTTTTTTCTGACTGCTGTGCATAATTCAACTATATAGAGTGTATGGTGGTCAGAATGGGGCATCTCATCAGAAGCTCTGTGTACCAGTTTTGACAAATTAAAAAGTAGTTAACATCACAGATAAGCAGTGGGGAAGAAGAGGAAAATACACTGGTTACTCTGTATAGGTGAGAGAGTGTTTCCATGCGCTCCCTCAGGTACTAACGTCTATAGTACCATGCACAAAATGTTTAAAATGTATGAAAAGTATTTGTATGTAACCTGTATGATATCCTCCTATATATTTGAGGTCACCTCTAGATTACTTCCAACACCTGATACAGGACAATATTATGTATATAGCTGTTATGGTGCATTGCGTAGGGAATAATGAAGAGCAAGCACAGTTTGTATATGTTTAACATAAATGTAAGTTTTCTCCCCAGATAGGTTTGATTCATGGGTCAAAATGCACAGATGCTGAACCAGTGGATACAAAAGGCCAATTATACCTTTTCATTCCATATTCTATTGAGTTTCCTCAACAAGTGACTAAAACAAATAAGAAAATGAATGCATGATGCCCCTTGACCTTGAGGCATGTGTGTGTGTGTGTGTGTGTGTGTGTGTGTGTGTGTGTGTGTGAAGATATTTTCTAACTCAGTCAGTATTTCAGTACGTTTTTTTTAGCAGTTAAGGTTGCATAACCATGATTATCCCATCTTATGATCATAGTATCTTAATGTTGAAGGATCTTTCTTCTTTCTCTTGGTGAATCCCTGTGTAATGAATGGTGTTGATGCTGTGTTGGGATGTGGGCATGCATTTGACTAAATCCTAATCAATCTGAGCATTTTATTCATAGAACAAAATAATTATTTCAGCAACATACATATGAACTGAGCCAAGTTAATGAAGTCAATATCAGGGAAGCCTCTAGAACACTAGAAAAGGAAAGCTCTTCTTACCACAGTTGTTTAGCTGGTATAATGTAAATCTTTGATGGTTGGAATTCAGCCTGTAAAGAGAAGCTGCAAGACTGAAGTTATCTTAGAAAAAAGTCAGGCAAGAGAGAAGGTAAACTGAGTCATGAAGATTTTTTTTTTTGAAGACCGGATCCAGAAGTGCCTGAAATTAAATGAATCTGAACTTTTATGGTTATCTGAGTGAATATGTTCTCTTCCATTGTTTGCTTAAGTCAGTTTTTAAGACAACCTTATTTCAGAAACAATCAAATTATTTTCCAAATTGGGTACCATTTCTACTCCTACTAGCTGTGTATGAGTTTTAGCTTCCATTTCTGTATGGACACTTGACACTAAATACTTTGTTTGCATTTGTTTGTTGCCCCAATTTTAATATAACCTTTGTAGGTGAGATGTGTATCAATCCTTTGGTCCATTTCTTTATTGAAACTGGTTTTATTGTTGAATTTTGAGAGTCATTTACATATTCTCAATACTTTTTTTTTGGTCGGTTGTGGGACTTGAACTCTGGGCCTGGGCATTCTCCTTGCACTCTTCAGCTCAAGGCTAGTGCTCTACCACTTGAGCCACAGCGCCACTTCCAGCTTTTTCTTTTATGTGGTGCTAAGCAAGCGAACCCAGGGCCTCACTCATGGGAGGCAAGCACTCTACCATTGAACCACCTTCCTAGCCCTCAATACAATTTTTTTTAAAATAGAGAAATGTAGCTTTGCTAATATTTTCCCCTATTCTGTGGAATATAATTCATTTTTCTGTCTGTCAATGAGTGGAGCATTTTTACTCCTTGCAATGTATCAATTAGTTATCTCAGTATTTGTTAAGATATTTAGAGTGGCAGTTTGTGAGGATAAATTCTGTTAAACCAAATACAGATTTCACATAGCTCTGGTGTTTAGGAATAGCTTCAAGTTTTGGTAACATTTACAAGTCCAAAGAGTCTGGGCTTCTATAGCCACAGCTTCTTGAAGTAAACATCAGTAAAGTGTCTTGGGATTTTTGTGTTGCCAATAACAATTTTTGGGGAAGTGGTGATGACAAATTTCTGAACGTGATTAGAGGAAAGAGTTTCAGTTACAAGCAGCAAACACTGCTTTCCTGATTCACGGAAACAACTCACTTCTGAATTCGTGTGTGTGTGTGTGTGTGTGTGTGCTGACTGTTGAATTTTGTTGTGGTAATTGATTTTTTTTTGTTTTTTGTTTTTGTAGAATAGTTTGTTCTTTTTGAAAGCTTTGGGGTACAAGGAGAGCCAAATTAATGTATTCTTTACTAGAGGGCTAGGTTTGTCCCACTACTATTTGGAGGTTTCCACAGAATGAATGCTTTGTGTGTTCATTCAGCAAGGTGGTTCTATTCTGTGCTGTGGAAACTCAAGTTGTTAGTAAGCGCCAAAAGTGGTTGTGATTAGACTCAACCAGCCTTTGTTCTTGAGTCATCAATTACTATTTCTCCAGTCTCATGGAGTATCACTATATGCCCATTTGGAATTGTTTCAGTTAAAAACTCAAAAAATGTTGCAAATTTATAGTGTGGGTGTCGAGCTAGCTCTCTCATTTCTTGTATTTTGTATATTTTGTACTCTAGTTTCTCCCTGCATTGGCCACCCAGAGCTTCTCTCTAAATCTCTACAACTTCCTGTCACCACTAATTCCTATTTGCATCTCTTTCCTTGTGCCACTGGCTTAAAATTACCTCTATGCAAGAAATGTAGGCAGATCTTGTTGGTGTGACTCCTTCAGAAGTTACAGCAATGCAGCTAGAGTTCCAGTAGTTGAGAACAATAATTTCCAATTTTTTTTGGTTTTACTATCTAACTGTATCTAACTGTATCTAACTGTAATTCTCATAGAAATTAATGCTATAGGGTAAAAATTAAATTCAGTCTAATTTTAATATTCATATTTTCTTTAGAACTCTTCCTCCTCTATATCTTCCAGTACTTTTTTTTTTTTTTTTTTTTTTACTGCATTTGTTGATTCCAGGAAGGAATATATATTGTCAATTTCTGGTATTATTTTAACTTTTGAAGTAATTTTGAGTAATTAATGTAATTTTGCTCCTTCAGCCAGACTATCCCAATGAACAACCAGTGATACATCTGGATTCGAAATAAATTAAAGCTGTTTGGCTTTGTTTCCACTTCTTGTGAGGGATAAAAGCTGGAGGAAGCAAGAACCAGGAAGCATGATAATGCCTGGTTTCTATGAAGTTAATCTCACTAAATCAGGCCACCCACCTCTCATCTGTGAGTACTGCTGATGTCAGGAGAAATAAGTATGACTGATATTTATTCCAGTTGGCATGCACACTTGATTCATTTAAATTAAACCCTTTAACAGCACCTTTATTAACCATAAGTTGACAGTTTGCTTGCCCATTACTGGTGATGTCTTTTCTATTTAAAAAATAGTGTCAGCAAGAGAAAAGAATAGGATTTATTGAGACTCTTTTATGCTCTCGACATCTAGCATATGGATCAGAAACTTTGAGACCTATTGCAGTTAGAAGTAATAGAGACCGGAAATTTCATCATGGGTTGGACATTGATTTCAAGGTGTGAGAAGGTTATTTTTACTTTATAGAAGTACATATTGTACTAATTTTTCCATTGCTATAGCCTTTGAACACATGGTATTTGACTTTGGTTTGTGATTGTGGCTTATGGGGGCTTGATTTGCAGGTGAGCGACAATTTCTTTTGATTTATGGTACATTTCAAGATTTAATAAAAACACCTTTACATGGATTATTTGCATCTTTATCAGAGCAGGTTCAGATATTCTCAGGTATTAAGTATTTACAGATCATTGACATGAGCTTGTGGAGTCAGAGGCAAAGAAGACCTTGATAAAACTGCATAGATTCTAGCAGGTAGAGTGTGAACTATCTCCATGATTATCTAAAGGACAGCCACTCAGATGGCCAGAACCACACCTGTAAACAGATTCCAAATTTGATCCTGGAATACAGGCTAATATAGATTTTATGCGTTTCGCTTTTCCTAAGCAAATTAGTAATATGATACATTAATTCTCTGAATGATCTTCATTGCCTCTTGTATCCTTGTCCTTTGGTAGTAATATCACTGATTCTAGGCTTGTCCAACAATAATTATCTATTGCCAATGTAGTAGTAAGGGATATGATACAGGTACAGGTTTGAGAAAGTACTTGAGTGATTTGGCTCTCTTCCTGGAAATCTATTATTACCTTGAAAACAAACCCACATATTACTGAAGAGGTCAAGTGAAGTAGAAACCTTATCTTAGTGACACAGCCTGAATAACCTGTCTCCATTCATTCAGAAATGATAATGATAATGTAACTGGTAGGAATTAGTAAGAAATATTGTATGATAAATGATAATACGAATGATAAGAAATAATAAGAAATATTATAAGAAATAATAAATAGTTCCCATCTTAAGCCTCTTGAGCTTTTAGGTAATTTGTTACACAGCAATATCTAACTATTACATGGATCCAAGCTCCAAAAATAGTGACAGAGAGAGGTCCGTTAGAGGCCTTTTACATTTTTGACTCTCCATATAGTTAATAACCAATAATGGTTTAATTTAATTTTAGGGACCTTAAAATTTGACACAAATTCAACTGAGAAGAGAAGACTGAAAAATATACTTGACAGAAACACATTAGGGAAGTAAATGATTTTCAAGGTTTATAACATTGCCTGGGTATATTTCCTAGCTAGGCCGCTGAAGTGAACTAATGAAACCGAAATGACTATTTCTGATAAGAAAAGTCTTTTGGATGGTGTTTCAAGTTAAATGTGGAGTAAAGATGAAAACTTACCTAGAATTGTTTTTTAATGCCTAGGTCATTCAGTAATAAGAGACATCCATGGAAGCCTCGGCTGACAAATGTCTGTCCCCCAGAATTTGTGCATATTATCTCACCAAACAGAACCCACATAAAATGTGACAAGAAAGTCAAGGAAAAGAATTAAAAGTTCTAAGTGTATTTAAAAGGAAAGGAAAATGGAACCTCACTTAATTCCAAGAGACTGGCACTGTTTCACTGCAACCTCTGTTCGAGTAAGAAGCAGCATATACATCAGGAGGCAATACCTACTCTGCAATGATACCTGCCATGTGTGTCACTTATCACTGACACCTTTGTGTCAGTGAGGCTGTGTCCTCATGGTTTGTAAGCCTTTAGGCACAGCTGTCCGGAGCATAGGCTGACATAGTCCCTATCCAAACACTGGCTTCTATAAGTGTCAAGGCAAAAAAAGTTGCAATAATAAAAGAAGGGAGGTAGATGAATGAAAGGAAAAAGAGAGAAGTAGAATACAGTTAGAACGTCTATATATATATATATATATATATATATATATATATATATAGTACACAATTTAAGAAAAATAATAAAAGAAGAAATAGGGGGAATTGCAAACTGGTTCTTAAAGCTACCACATGGACAAAACATATGGCATTTCCATTCAAATTTTCCTGTCCTAAAAGTTAATTGGAAGAAAGAAATACAATCTTCCTGTCTTTAGAAAAAGAGGAGAGCAGAACATAACCTAATACCCTTCATGGTGCAACAAAGTTCTTTACATTTGTGAAATGTATTTCTCCATCCCAAGGGAGATGACTAAAAAAACTCATGAACTAGTGACAGCAAGTGCCAAGTACAGAATACCGGGACCTGTGCTGCAGTCTCCACAGCTTATCTAAATAGCATGCTTTTTGGTAGCTAGACTGGTATAGCTAGACTTGTGTTTTTTTTCCTGTACCCATCCAACATACAATGATGGCATTGAGATAGGGAAATTGCAATACATTTCCCAATTTGCCTAAGGATAATTGAGGTATTATTAGTGATACACTGTAGAGCAACTGTAGAGAGACATTGTATCAACAGAGATTTGATAATTTCACAGCGCAGCCTCTACAAGTTTTAGTATCATAATAAAACAGATGTTCTCCTTGATTCATCATGCTCCACTGATCACTCCATCCTTCCATCCAAGTGAATGAATGATCTATCTGATTCATTCACTAGACTGTGATTCACAGAACATGCTCATTTAGCTCCCAAACCAAGCATTCTTAGTCTTTATCCACAATAATGGCGATCTTTTTAACACTGACTATTTTCTTTCTCATTTTTATTTCAGATGGGAGAGATTAAATAGAGGAGTAACAGTTGGGTGTTTGGTATCAGAAATTCCAGATACTGTAGTATCTTTATTACCCATGTTTATTCACTTTTCTCTAATTTCTTTGATGTCTATTTTATCTTAAGCATAATTATTTTTTTATTAAAGAACTTTGCTTACTGTTGGAAGTTATGCTTTTAGTATGCTATTGTACTTTAGTTTGTATCGGTGTACTTCTATAATAGTGTTATTTTAGTCTATTTTTTCTGAAGACCTTTTTACTTTATTTATGTGATAATTGAGTCACAGCTTAGATATAGAAGAGAGACTAATTTCCACAGATTTTGACAAACAGAATAAGGATGAGGAAGGGGTAAAAACGTAAAGTGAATCCGTAGATGTCTGGCTTCACAACTAGGTGGGACTATTCATGGATTAACAGATTTTAACATGAGGAAAATATTCTGACTTCAGAAATATTTTTTTCCTAGTACACCTGATTGCTTCCCCAGTAACAGCTTAGATGTGAAGAATTAGGAAATTTGATGACTAATGAGGAGTAAATGGGTCACAGAGAAAACTGAGTGCTTCCAATGGGAGAGAGACTTAAGAGACCTGTATACACCAAGTTTATAAAGAAAGGGGCTGTAATATGTTAGAAATCACTAAGAGGCCCAGAGAGAACTGAACTTGGAATCACTAGTTTATAGGACCAGTACTCTAATCACTGTGCTGTAGATCTTGCTCTAATTTATTATACTTTTTATATTTATCCTCCATTACAATCCTCTGCAACTAGTCATTTGAACAGCAATAAGAGTTCACTTTTTTACCAGATGCTGGTGGCTCATTCCTGTAATCCTAGGCTGAGATCTGAGGATTGTGGCTCAAAGCCAGCCCAGGAAGGAAAGTTCATGAAACTCTTATCCCCAATTAACCATCAGAAAACCCGAAGTGGTGCTGTAGCTCAAGTTGTAGAGCACTTGCCTTGAGCTAAAGAGCTCAAGGACAGCATCTGGGCCCAGGGTTCAAGCCCCATGACTGACCAAAAAAAGAAAAAAAAAAGTTCATTTTTCCCCTTTTAGGAAATCTATAAATAAGAGAGACATTGAATTTTCACATTTTTGCAGAACTTAAACTCAAAAGTGTTTTTAACACAGCTTTTGGCCTTCTTGGAACCTGCAATTCCTACTAAGAAGTTCCCAGAACATGGGACTGAAAACTACTATGTTTTTGCACAGTTCTGATTATTATGAAAGTCATTATATCATTAACAGTTTCAAAAATTAACAAAAATAAGTGAACTGACCTACTTTAGCTTATACACTAAAATTTTTCTATTAGATCAATGAATGCAACACCTTTTAAAAAAATCTAAGAAAGCCGGGTGCCAGTGGCTCACGCCTGTAATCCTAGCTACTCAGGAGGCTGAGATCTGAGGATAGCGGTTCAAAGCCAGCCCGGGCAGGAAAGTCTGTGAAACTCTTATCTCCAATAAACCACTAGAACACTGGAAGTGGCACTGTAGCTCAAGTGGTAGAGCGCTCGCCTGAGCTGAGGGACAGCGCTCAGGCCCAGAGTTCAAGCCCCACAACCAAAAAAAAAAAAAGAAAAAAAAAAAGAAAAAGAAATATACAAAAAAAATCTAAGAAAATCAGAGAAAAGAGAATTGTGAATATTTCTCAGTTCTTGCACAGCTGATGACTTTTACAGGATAAATATAGTAGAAATAGCAAAGAGAAATAGTTGATTTAACTGCACAAAAACCTAAGTGTTTAGGAACAAAAACAGATAATCAGACCAATAAAGAAGACAGCTAAATGAACAAAAATGTGAATTAGCAACTAACACTAAAATGATGCCAAACATTAGATGAAAGAGTAAGAGCTTAGCTTTACTATTAACAAAAATTCAACTTTTAAAACAAAATATATTTTATGGCTAATAATACTGTTTTTTAATGTTACAATAATTTTGCATAACAAAGACTAGTTATTGCCTTTCAGTTAGGTAATATAATTACATTACATTACAATATATTAATTGCTCTAGCAAGTAACTATGATAATTTTATTCTATGTAATAACCCAAGAGGAAAAGTTCCTATCTTTAGTGGTTCTATAGAAGAGAAAAAAGAATATATTTTCCTTACCTATTTTGAAATTCATATCTAAAATAGTTATAGCAAAAGATCTATTAACAAGAGAAATATACACAAGACACAAACTGAAAACAAAGAGAAAATATCAATGACATCTAATCAGTATGAGTACCTTTTCAAATGTTAATTTGTCAATTGTTAGTTCATGTCATAGATTCAAGAATTTAACTTTCAGCTAAGGAAAAGATAGTTCTTTCTGTGCCTCTACCTTTGTGATGTAAGAAACCCCAATGTATTTACTTAAAAACAGAAAAAGTGAACAGAGAAAGCCCAAGTTTTGGTCTTTGTTCTCCGTAGAAGAGTAATTTATTTTGTTGAACTAAAGCTGGACATGATGATTACTATGTGCTGGATATATTACAACCCTATAAGGTGAATGTTATTTTCAGCCCTATTTAAGAGAAGAAAGCTGTGACTCAGAGAAGTTAAGTAACCATTCTGAACCATCCCAAGTCATACGGATTTGCTCTAAAGACTGTATTATTCTCCAGTTGGGACACTGGAACTAGGAATGAAATCCTGTGATTTGTGGAGTTAATCCTCTTTCCAGTACACTCAGTAAGTGCACATTCAATTCTCTATTGAGTAAACAATGCTATATTCCCATTTCTGTCTAATATCCTCTTAGGTAGGAAAGTTGGCTTTCTTCTACTCTTCTTGGTGCTTTGACTGCCCTATGAGTTACACTGACATAGATGTGGTGTCAGACGACAAACAGTTTTCATTATATTTCCTGGCATAGGAATCTCAGAAAAATGAGACTTGAGCAAAAGAGAAATGATCCTGAGGCTTTTAAATCATCCCAAAACCCAGAAAGGAAAAGGGATCTGGGGGGTGCTGGAGGCAAAATATGAGCAGGTAAGAAGAGAGGCCAGGTTAAGCTGAGAGGATCAGAGAAAGTACCTTAACAAAGGTAGTTTTGTTATATATTTTTTGAGTGGTTGCTTTCTCAACTGACTTAAGAAATCTCTTGGGCTGGGAAGGTGGCTCAGTGGTAGAGCACTTGCCTTGCATGCCTGAGGCTCTGAGTTCGATTCCTCAGCACCACATAAGCAAAAAGAAAAAAGCCGGAAGTGGCACTGTGGCTCAAGTGGTAGAGAGCTAGCCTTGAGCTGAAGAGCTGAGGGACAGCGACCAGGCCCAGAGTTCAGGCCCCATGACTGGACCAAAAAAAAAAATTAAAAAAAAAAAAAAAAGAAATCTCTTAAGTGCCATCTTTCTCTCCTGGTGCAAAGAAGGATATATTTTCAAATAAAGAATTCTTGTATTGTATACCATGTTCTGATCTACAAAGGGCATATTTTGTGACATCATGATCTGAACTTCACCAGTACTCAGTTTATCTATTGTTCACAAGATGTTCCATCAACCTAAATAACAGAGATTTGTTGTTGTTATTAATGCTGTTTTTTTTTTTTTTGGTCTTGGACTGGGTTCTAACTATGTAGCTCAGGCTAGGCTGGAGATAGCTATGTTGGCCTTCAACTTGTGATTCTCATGCCTCCATCTTCCAAATGCTGGGAGAATAGGTGTGTGTTGCCATACCTGGAGTCAGAGAGAGGGTCTTTAAAGCTTAAATGTATTTGAGAGTAGAATACAAACAATACATTCGTCGTAGTAAAGTAGAAGCATGTTGAAAGAGATTGAGGCAAAGGGGAATTTTAAAAGCAAAGACAAGGAGAACTACAAAAAGATACTTTGAAACCATTATCTTTGATCACAAGGATTAATAACAAGGGTGGGACCAGTCTGAGGATGGGCAGATGATGGGCAGATGTCCCCACAGAAGTATTTTTTTGTGTGTAGTTATGGTAGTGTTTGTCCAAGATCATAATTCTGGTTGTAAATTTTGTCAATGGCTCTTCTGGCAATTGTGAAATCTCATCTTTTATACCTCCCAGCTTTGTTTTCTTGTTAGCATTGACATAAGTGACTTCTGCTAACTTTCATAGTTCTTACCATTCATGTCCTTGTACTTGATCTCCTGCTGGTTTTATAACTGTTTTTTTTTTTTTTTTTTTTTTTTTTTACCACAAATGAAAGTTAACATCAATTCATTTTTTTTATAGGAACCACAGGTCTATGAAGTCATAAAGTACTAAAGTTTCCTGCTAGAAACTATAGTGTTTAATAAATACATTTATGAAAGCAGGAAACAGTGATTGGCTGCTTCAAAGAGATAACGAGGAATGCAAACAAAAATGTGGTAAGGCCAAACTGGATGGGACCATCCTTATTCACTCTCTGTGATGAGGGATTTAAAAGAGGACCACATCAATACTGGTCTAGCCAATATGCTTGTTTGCAAATGATTCCAGGGCAAAGATAACTATGTTAACCAAAAAGGCAGTCTTAATAGACAATGAAATACAGGTTGTTATTATAGTACTATTCCCACTCCTATTTGAATTTGCATTTGACTGGTTAGGCTAACTATGTCTTAATCATTTCACATTTAAAAAAAAGAAATATCTAGTTTACAGATTTGCCTGATTTAAAAAGCTCAGAAACCACTTAAAATGTCAGTGTTTACAACAAAACTTATCAATATTGGTATTAGTATAACCATTTCTCATAGGAAAACGTTTGCTTTCCTCTGTAATGAATGCAAGCATTGCTTTAACTAGAACGCTGAGCTGCTTGTTTATAAGAATTGCCACATATGGTTTTCCTCTTCCACTTTTTAATATTTTGGTCTCCGGTGGATACGAGTACAAAAGCTTCCTTCCTTTAGCGGCAGTGCACAAATGAAAGGCTTTTCTTTTACTGATTGTAGATTAGCCTGCCAAGAAACAAACACGAACTGGAGAGCATCACTTTAATTTATTGATGGGATACAGATGACAAGGAAGTCTGTCTTCTTCCAGGCATTTGGGAATGCTTCAAGCTGACCCAGCACAGCTGAGTTCATACAGCAAAGACAGACTTTGCCAAAAACCAAAGCCAATAGTCATTGCAAACCTCTGAACCAAAACATTCCTTTAGTGCTTGCGTTTCCCCTATAATTTGTGTAGATTCCCTTTTTGTCAATGAAACTAGCAGTGGATAACTAGCTTAGTGCAATCAGACAAACAACTGTACCATTCATTCAGTAATTAGATGATAGCTGTACTGCGTGCTTTATGGTTTCCGTTCTTCATTCTTTCCTTTCTTTTCAAATCCTTGGAGACAAACTCAGGGATGTTTGGCAAAGCAGAGGCCCTTGTTGAAAAATATCCTGTCCTTTTTACTTTAGGATTGCTAATAAGTTCTATTCTCGGAGGCGAAGCATTAGATACACACAGCAGGGAAAACCAGCTAACTTTTCTAAAAAATAAAGTTCTTTTGGTTATTATCTTTTGTATGGCTTTGCAGTTTTCCTTACTCAGACCCAAAAGAAAGGTTTTCCTCATCTCTAATAGCCTGCAAGTGAGTTGGAGACACAAGCTAAATGCTTAAAGCAGATCTTATGCAGATCACTCTTTAAACTTACAGGCATAAAATTTCTATGAGAAGTTAAGGAGACAAAAAGATGGGAATAGTGAATGGAGAAGAAGAACGCTGTGTGATTGGAGTTAATCCACCTCGAAGAGTAGATGGTAGAGTAAATGGCTACTATGCAAAAGGGCTAAGGATTGCTGTGAGAATAACATGTTTACAAATTATTTTTGTTTTTTTAAACCACTAGAAGAGAGAGATAAAAACAGTAATAGCTACCTTTGCCTTTGAGTGAGAAAGGTCCCATCTGTCCTGTCGGTGTTGCTAGCTGCCTTCATTGAAGATTGTCTGGGCTTAACAGTCAGAAATCTTGGTGGCAAGGGGTATCTAGGTTGTGACTTAAACTAGCTGAAGGGTAGAGGTGCTTTGGCTGCTCTGTGTAGACTGTAAGAAGGGCCAGAATAAACTCTTTTGGGAAATCTGAGTCAGGCATCTAGGACTTTGTTGGGATTTTCTTTCTCTTTCTCCTCTTGGGCTCTGCTTCTTTGTCTTGACCTTATCTTTTTCCCTTTTGTTTTCTGGACCACCTGAAATCGCAAAAAAGTATGTTGTTAATGAAGTTTTAATCCTCAATTGCAGCTCTGAGATTAAAAAAATTATCTTACCTGCTTCTGCTGCTTCTTTTCCTCCCTCCTCCTCCTCCTCCTGCTGTCAGTAATGGGGCTTGAACTCAGGGCCTGGACACTGTCACTGTCTTTTGCTGAAGGCTAGCACTCCACGACTTGAGCCACAGTGCTACTTCTGGTTTTGGAGTGGTTATATTTGGTGATAAGAGTCTCTTCAGGACTGCCCTGGCTGGTTTTGAACTGTGATCCACAGATCTCAGCTTCCTGACTAGCAGGACTAGCTTCTTTAATGCTTACAAAACAGTATTAGGTTAGAAAATATTGTGATTTATCTGGCCATAACCTTTCTCTCTCTGTAGTACTGGAGTTTATTTATTTATTTATTGGTGCCAGTCCAAGGGCTTGAACTCAGGGCCTGGAGGCTGGTCTTGAACTTCTTTTGCTCAAGGCTAGCACTTTACCACTTGAGCTACTTTTTTTCTTTTGGTAGGTTAATGGAGATAAGAGTGTTATAGACTTTCCTGGAACCACAACCCTCAGATCTCAGCCTCCTGAGTAGCTAGGATTACAGGTGTGAGCCAGTGGTACCTACCGTGGAGTTTATTTTTTTTAATTATGTTTAACTGTACAAAGGAATTTCAAGTTAACACATGCTAGGATTTGAACTCAGGGCTTCACATTTGTTATTCAGGGATTCTACCCCTGAGCCACTTCTTCAGGCCTTGTATGCAAGTTATTTTTGCACTGTTATTGGCCTATTTTTGGCCTCCTGTCCTGATGACAGGCTTGTGCTACCCCTCCAGCTATGGGCCAGGCAGAAAGTATGTGAAAAGTTTTGTCCAGGCTTCCCTAGATCTGTGTTTTTCCCATTCTCAGCCACCCAATTAGCTAGGAGCTTAAGAGTGAGCCAGCAATATTTCATTCTTTTTTTATTCAATGAAATCTATCCCTGACTCTGAGACCAAGAAAATAGTCCATGTGTTCAAACTAAGGAAGGAGGACAGAGTAACCAATAAAAGCTATTAGAAATTTTGCTCTGTTCTTCAGTTTATTCAATTGAAAATGGTACTTGATACTTGGAAAAGCCACACATTGAGATTATTCCCAGAAGATCTAGTAGAAGTGAATATACCAAGCAGATTAGCATTGAAACATTAGGAAACAGAGGGTGAATTACAGAAGTAATGTTTATAGCCTTTCATTGAAATTAAGCTTCTTTTCTAAGGAACATGTGAACTCTCCTCCCACTCAAGTATGTATTATCCCATGAGGAAATGTCACCTTATATTCTTGTTAAATGGTAGTCTAGCATTTCTCATTATGCAAGTGGGAAACAAGTTGTTTTGAAGATGAGTGTGTAGAGTACAAGGTCAAAAAGGATGTGTAAAACCATCACTCTGTTTACTAGATCAGGCGTCCACAATGTTGACTAGATAAATATTTTTTACTCTGTCAGACATAGAGTCTTCACTGCAGCTTTCCAACTCTGATCTAGAAGTTGATAAACAGACCACAGATCATACGTAAATGAATGGGTGTGGCCATACTCCAATAAAACTTTATAAACATAGGATGGGGTAGTGGTTTGCTAGCCTTGACACATACAGTCATACCAAAGGTGAAATATATAAAATAAATCATGTACATCTCTTGCATTTTGAAGTGTTTTTGAGGAACCTATGGAGTACATTTATAGAAATATTTGATTAGAAGATTGCATATTAAATATGATAAATAAAATTTTTAAATGAGAATTTTGGGGCAAAAATATAATTTAAACTATTTCTATTGTTGAAACGTAATTACAGATGCACAACTTGTTTTACATTACAATGTTTTTTTAAGAATGAACACAGTATTCTTTGGAATTGAAATCTAATGTATCACACTTTGGAATCAAGGGTATTTTTCACAAAATGTGGGCATTGTTCACTTTTTACCTGTTTTAGTTCTTGGGACTAACTAAATTAATATCGGCAACAAATTTTGGGAGAGTTTTTTATTGTAAATTTTCACAATCATGTGAATATGCTGTTATTCTTCAACATTTGAAATATGTCTTGTTTGAAACACAAAACTTTTTATGAACTGAAAAACTTGGAACTCCTTTAGGCAGAGGATTATATTTACAATGCCATTTAATATTTCCATTATATGCCTTTATTTTTAAGCATTTATTAGGAAGCAATAAAAAATTCACTTGGGAACCAATCTTAATGTGCTTCCTAAATGTGATGATTGTGCCAAATAAGAAAATGTATTTTCCATATTTCATTAATTCTCAGATGTACATTCCTTTGTATTTTCACCTCTGTAAAGTCAAGGGTCTTCTAGAGATGGATGACATCTGCAAATCGCTGTCTCCGAGGATGTAATCATACACTTAGTTTTAATTACCTGAGAGAAAATGGTCTGAAAACCCTCCCCTGGAACTTTATGGAAAAATCCAGAGAATCAACATGAACATTCATGGTGTGACAGAAGGAAATTCTAGCTCTTAGGGAATGGACACAGCACCAGCCTGGGTGCTGCAAAGGAGTCTTGAGTGGATAGAACATAGACATTAATGATGTGCAATCAGAATGTCAGCAGAGCTGACGATTAGGTAGTTTGCAACATATCTTTATGGATTCATTTCGTCCTTCTAATATATGTACAAAGTGACATACAACAAAATCTAAATTTAAAGTCTGAAGAGCTCTTCTAAGAAGCATTAAAAGTTCTAAGTGAAAAGAATGCATTGGGTCATAGTTCAACTGGAAACCTTTTTCTTGGTTGTGTATAATAATGCATCCTTGTTGGTGATCGTTTGGGTAAAGGCCTGAGTGGATTGCTGGGTCATAAGGGAGGTCTATGTTTAGTCTTTTGAGGAACCTCCATATTGCTTTCCTGAGTGGTTGAGCCAGTTTATATTCCCAGCAACAGTATAGTAAGGTTCCCTTTTGGCCACATCCCTACCAGCATCTGTTATTATTTGTTTTCTTGATAATGACCATTCTAACTTGGGTGAGGTAGACTCTCAATGTTGTTTTGATTTGCATTTCTTAATGGCTATAGATGTTGAATATTTCTTCATGTGTCTATTGGCTATTCTTATTTCCTCTCCAGAGAAGTCTGTTTTTTTAAATTCTTTAGCCCGCTTATTAATGGGGTGGTTGTTTTTTTGAGGATTTGTTATTGGGTGTTTAATTTTTGACTCTAAATACATTTTTGATATGAGGCCCTTGTCTGATGTATAGCTAGTGAAGATATTCTCCCAGTCTGTGGGCTTTCTATTTATCTAGCTAGCCATGTCCTTTGCCAGGCAGAAGCTCTGCAGTTCAATGCAATGTCATTTATCCAGCCTTTCTTTGATTTGTTGTGCACAACTATGTTTACTGCAGCATTATTTACCATAGCTAAGATATGGAACCAACCCAGATGTCCCTCAGTAGATGGATGGATCAAGAAAATAAAGAAAATGGATCAAGAATTCTATGCTTCCCCCAGAAAGAATAACATCACTCCATTTTTTTGGGGTCCAGTCGGGGGTCTGAACTCTGGGCCTGGGTACTGTCCCTCAGCTCTTCAGCTAAAGGCTAGCACTCTACCACTTGAGCCACAGCACCACTTCTGGCTTTTTTTTCTTTTTGCTTATGTGGTGCTGAGGAATCGAGCCCATGGCCTCAGGCATGCAAGGCAAGTGCTCTACCACTGAGCCACCTTTCCAGCCCCACATCACTCCATTTGTAAGGAAATGGAAAGGCTTGGAAAAAAATCATATTAAGTGAAGTAAGCCAGACCCAAGGAAACATAGGTTCCATGATTTCCCTATAATCACTATATGTTTAGGATAGACTTAGCAGATGATCACAATAGCTCAATAGCTATATATGTCATGTGAAATGATGCTAATCAAAATGATCTCCAAAATATGGAAACAAGAGTTTTGTTTTTTGCTTTTTAATGTACGGTGTGAAGTTATTTCTTTTTCTTTCATTTTCCCCCTTTGGTTTATCCCGTTGTCACTGCTTTTATTTTAGTGCCCTGTCTTGTATGTATGGTTATCTAATTTGGGGAAGGAAAGGGGAATAACAAAATTGTGAGACAAAGGACAAAGGGTGAACCAATGCAACAGGGATACTCACAAGGCGCTATGTTGGAAATGGGCAGGAGTCGGGGGAGGGATAGGGAGGGAAAGTGGGAGAAAACGAGGGAAGGGGTAATACTGACAAGAAATGTATTCATTACGTTACTTATGAAACTATAAACCCTCTGAACATCACCATTACAATAAAATAAAATACTTTTAAAAAATAAAATTAAGGGAAATGCATCCTATAGTCCATTATGTGTTGGATGCTACAGAATAAGGTAGACAAAGATTTAACCATCTGACTAGGTCAGCAAGAAGGAACTCCCATCTGCCTGGACTAGTAATGATCAGGGACTCCCCATGCCCCCACCTCCCCCTCTTTGTGAACATGAATGTTTCTAGCTGTCCATCTGTTCCTGCTGCACTATTCTATCCTGGATATATTGAAGGCAGAGAACTCAATTCTTGAGTTTTGTAGGTCCAAATGGAAAAGGAATTTTGCCTACATTGAAAAGTGTAGGAACTTCAAATGCATTTGAATCTGAGTAATAAAACAAGAATTCTGTTATTGAACTTTTTCTATAATGAAATGAGTTTCTTAAACCTTGTGTGTGTGTGTGTGTGTGTGTGTGTGTGTGTGTGTGTGTGTGTGTGTTTAAATGTGTAAGGGACTGAAGAAATGGAGATAACAGGGAAAAGAATAGTGACCGAATTTAATGGACATCACGACTGTGTCCATCTCCTTCTATTCATACTTTGAGTATGATACACCTAGACATAGTACTTCAAGTTTTACACTTTAATCTTTTTTTTTTTTTTTTTAGGAAGGAATCCATTTCTGAGGAGGAGCTTCAGTGTGTAGCTGCTCTCTCTCCTCCAGGAGCTCATGAGGGCAAAAGTTCTCATGGTACAATATCCTATATGGTTATGCTAAGATCTTGTGTACGTTAGAGGCATTAAATGCAGTTCCAACTTAAAAGTATTTTCAATTTCAAAAATTTTCAAATATATTCCATTTCCAGTGGATTTATCAGGATGGAACCCTGTCATAAGCCAAGGAGCCATTATACATTCACAGTGCTATCTAGCTTCTTTTACTTATATTCAGTCAAAACATTTTCCTACACTCTCACAAAAGATTCACGATCATTTTAATATTTGTGTTATGTTCCTACATCCAAAAGAAATTTTAATTCTTTTTTTGAAGAAATAGTTTTATTAGGGCTCATGTTGCTGTTTAAAGCTGTTTTTCGTGGTACTTCCCTCGTGCTTGCTAGGTAGCCATTTCTATGTGGGCCATGACCCTTGCTTTTAATTCTTTTTTTTTTTTTTAATTGTGAAAATACTGTACAGAGGGGTTACAATTACATGGGCAAGATAATGAGTACATTTCTTATCAAGCATTGTAGCCTCCTCCTTTGTTTCCCCTTCCCATCCCTTCCCATCCTCCCCCTGCCCCCCCCAATCGTCCCTGCCCCCCCTTACCCCCACCCCACCCTCCCCCCACACACCAAAGTTGTAAAGTTCGTTTTCGACATAACGACTTGTACATCTCATTGTTGCAATGGGTCCACCTGTATCCCTATTTAAACGATTTGTTTTTCCCCTTCCCCTCCACAAATTATACCAACATCAAATACAGTAAAAGCAGGGGTTATACTGTGGGGGAGGAACATACAAAGCAACAAAGAAATAATCTTATAAATGTGTTAGAAACAATCGCATGAAAGAAAAAAAACATTTGAATACATATCTTAGGGTTCATTTCCCTAACATCACCTTATCTGACCTTTTCTGCTTGACTCAGACATATACTAGATATTGCAAATAAGGGAAACCATAGGACCTAAATTTCTTTGGGACTGGCTTACTTCACTTAATATAATTTTTTCCAAGCCTTTCCATTTCCTAACAAATGGGGCAATGCCATTCTTTAATATAATTTAATTGTTGTTATTAAGGTGCCGTACAGAGGGGTTGCCATTTCATAAGTCAGAGTTATGAGTACATTTCCTTTTTGGACAATATCATCCTTTCCTTTGAAAACAACTGTTTATTACTATATTTCTTACTCATTTGGAGAGGTTTCTTTTTTTTTTTTTTTTTTTTTTGATTGTGGTCCTAGAGCTTGAACTCAGGGCCTGGTTGCTGTCCTTGAGCTTTTGTGCTCAGGACTAGCACTCTACCCCCTTGAGCTACTTCTGGCTTTTCTGGCTTTTTTTTTTTTTTTTTTTTTTTTGGTGGTGAATTGGAGATAAGAGTCTCCTAAACCTTTTCTACTCTGGCTGGCTACAGATCTCAGCTCTCAGCCTCCTGAGTAGCTACCATCCCATTATGAGATTTTTATTTATACTTGAATTTTAATTAGAAGTTCAAGCCTAGTTATACCTAGAAGGTCCTCCAGGAGCCTCCCTGAGTTCATTTCCTGTGACTTAGTCTCTTCATTCTTCTAGGGTCACGTTGGCCTCTTCTCTGCTATGAAATTTACCAGTCTCACAGGACTCTCCTCATGGTCTTGGCCAGGCCTTCCCTTCCCCAAACACTACACAGATGGTTTCTTCACCTCCTCAGACCTCTGAATAAACTTCACCCTCTGACCTTTTTGTTCTCTATTCCTGTCAACACTAGAATTTCAACTGTGTTATGGACTCTGGCTAGGCAGCTATCCATTTCCTTCTCCCCTTCCATCTTCTTCCTACTTTTTTCTCTTTTTTTTTTTTTTTGGTTTTTCCATAGAGGATTTTCTTGTTTTATTTTATTTTTGCACTAACATACATTTGTAATATGATAGGGTTTCATTGTGATATTTTCATACATGCACCCAGATCACTCTGAATAAATCACTTTATTCTCATTCTTTTTTTCTCTCCTTTACTTTTCAGATAGCATTTGATGGATTTTTTTCTTGTGGTGTGTGTGTGTGTGCGTGCATGCACATGCATGCATCCTTCAATCCTTTGCACTTCTTGGCGCCCCTCTTTTCCCTTTTCTCCAATCATTGATCCTCCTATGTAGTCTTACTTTCTTATTCATGTACCATTACTATTATTGTCATCAGCACCACCATCATCATTTTAGTTCTAGCCTCGCACACTGTTGGTAAGAGTATAAACTAGTACAACTACTGTAGATAAGAGTATAGAAGCTCTTAAAAAAACACAACAGAAACCTAAACACAACTTTATCTTATGACCCCACCACACTACTCTTGTGCACATATCCAAAGGAGAATAAATCAATATACAGAAAAAATGCCTACATATCCATGTCTATTGAATCTCTGTCCACAACATCCAAACTGGAATGATAGCCAGCTATAAAAAAATGAAATGATATCATTTTCAGGAAAATAAATAGAACTGGAGGTCATTATGTTGAGTAAAATAAGCCAAACCCACAATGTCAAACACAGTCTCTTTCTTTTCTTCTTCTCCTTACTTTATTTGACAAGGCTTTTGCTTGGCCTTGAACTAGAGATCCTTCTGGCTTAGCTCCCGATTGCCAGGATTAGAGGTATGCCCAACACCCTTAGGATTTTTTTTTAAAAAAAAATAGCACTGATAGAGTGTTTAGTTTGAATGGATTCCTTGCTTGAATACAAAACCTCTAATATGTCTTTTGCACTCTCTGTAAAATCGGCTACATCCTGAAATGGTTTTGGATAGGAGCTTCAGGGAAGTTCTGGCAGCTTCCCTTGGCCTGAGCATCAAGCCAAGTAGGTGCTGAAAAGCAGAAAGACTGCATGAAATCCACTTGTCCTAGAGCTTCTTGGAACCCACAGCAGAAAGTGCTGAAGCGTGATCCTGACAGAGCTGGGTGGGCCTAGGTGGTGTGCAGGAGAAACCATGATAAGAATTATTAAATAAAATTTTCAGTTAGAAGAGTCTACCTGACAGTGAGACAGAAAGCTTTACTTAAATTTTAACATTTGATACAGTTCTGGGGAGATTTCTTTCCCCTAACCCCCTAAAACTTTGTACATTGGGTCCTTGGTAAATAGCTCATGCTTGTAATCTCAGCTACTTGGGAGGTAAAGATTGGAAGGATCATGGTTCCAGGTTAGCTTGGCAAAACATAATTGAGAATTTGTGTGGATAAATGAGCCTGATATGGAGGTATATGTCTGTAATCCCAGCTGCATAGAGGCATAGGTAAGAGGACTGCAAGTCTGAGGCTGATGTAGGCAAGGATAGGAGACCTTATTATTTTTTTTAAAGAAAACAAAAAGATCTAGAGGTGTGGATCAAGTGGTAGAGCACCTGTCTAGCAAGTGAAAAACCCCCAAGCTCAAGTCCATATACAGCACAAAATACTCCAAAAACCTTTTGCTTTATTTATTTACATTTATTGATTTCTGTACTCAATGCTATAGGTACCCAAGATGTACTTCTTGGAAAATATTGCACCTGATACAAGGACACTGGGCTTGTTCTAGATACAGTAATTGGAAAGGACTTTTTTTGGGGGTGGGGTGGGGATTAGACTTCCTGGCTGGAATGAATTTTTTTAAATTTTATTTTATTGTAAAGATGCTGTACAGAGGGGTTACAGTTACATGAGTAAGGCAATGAGTATGTTACTTGTTGATCACTCCCTTGTTTTTGTCCCACTATCTCTTCCCTCCCCTGCCTCCCTCCCTCCCCCAAAGTTGTAAAGTTTGTTTCCAATATACTGTCCTGTGGGTATCATTGTTGCAATGGGTCATCTTGTGTCCTTGTTTCAGCATTTTGTTTTCCCCCTTCCCCTCCCCAGATTAAACAAATGTTTATACAAGATGCAGGGTACCAAAATAAAGTTCAGTGACAACAGGGGATATACTATAGGGGAAAAACACACAAAGGAAACAACAACCAAAAAAGCACATAGTATATTTAAAACAATAACAACAAAGACAGACATCTAGTGTCCATATCTTGGGGTTCATTTCACTTAGCATTTTCTTATATGTACATTTATACATAGCTATTGAGCTTTTCACTTTATCTGATAAGATTATCCTATATGTATACTAATTATTGCAAATAAGGGAAACCATGGAACCTAAATTTCTTTGGGACTGGCTTACTTCACTTAATATAATTTTTTCCAAATCTTTCCATTTCCTAACAAATGGGGTGGTATTATTCTTTCTGATGGAAGCATAGAATTCATATATATATATATATATATATATATATATATATGTGTGTGTGTGTGTGTGTGTGTGTATGTATATATACGTATATCACATTTTCTTGATCCACTCATCTACTGAGGGGCATCTGGGTTGGTTCCGTATCTTTGCTATGATGAGGACTTTTAATTTACTCCATTTGAGAAGTGAGAAAGTACATTTCATATAGCAAGAGGCACCTTTGAAAGTGAGAATAAGAAAGGATGTCTAATTAGCCCACTGGTAACCCCAGCACTGCAAAAAAGAAAAGAAGAAAGCAAAAAAGAGGAGGAAAGAAAATAGGGGGAGGAGATGGGGGAAGGGAAGCAGCAAGAGGGGGCGCGGGTGTGTTTAGAAAGTGGATGTGGTAGACAAAGGTGAGACTGTCGTGGTCTCCCGTGTTGGTGGTCTCCCAGCATCTGTCACCACTGTTTCCTCTCCTCACCAACAGTCTCTAATTGGAGAAACTATGAATTCTCAAGGAAGTTTACCTCACCATTGACTCTAATGAATATGACTCATTAGAGAAGCCAAATGTCCCATTGTACTATCAATCCTTAAGATGTACCTGACTTCTGGATAATGTTGCTTTGACTACAGTTGGTAGAAATGGGGTGTTTGCTTGACCTCTGTGCTTCCTCTTCTCTCATTTACTTGACAGCACACCGCTTTCTGCTTTCTGTCCTCATCTCTGTACAGGATCAGCTACTGGCCAGGACATATATGGCTTGATATTCAAAATCAGTGGATGCCTTTTCAATTTATTCAGTCTCTGTTTTTGACACAGATTTCCTATTTTTCTATCTTCTTATTATTCTTGACTTCAGAAATTCTCTCATATATATATGTATAGTGTGTGTGTATGTGTGTGCACGTGTGCAAGTCCTGGGGTTTGAACTCAGGGCCTGGGCACTGTCCTTGAGCGTCTTTGCTCAAGGTTAGCCATCTGCCACTTAAGCCATAGCTCTGCTTCTGGCATTTTTTGGTAGTTAATTGGAGCTAAGAGTCTCACCTGAGCTGGCTTTGAACTATGATCCTCAGACCTCAGCCTCCTAAATGCTACTCAGGATTATAGGCATGATCCAACACTGCGTAGGCCAATATTTTCATATTTTAAAAATAACTCAAAAATTTCTATTTGATCTTTTTTCTTTTTTTCCTGTCAGTTGTGTTCCTCAGTTTTACTGATCTTGTTTAATCTCAATTTTAAATGAGAAAAGCTTTACTATGTAACTTTCCATAATACATATATATTTGTATATATACTTCCTAGGTTCAGGACAATCTCTGGAATGTTACCTTTTAAAAGATGTTTGTTTCTGAACGTAAATTCTTGGCTCTGTGACTTGAACCTTTATTTTCACCTCTGATATACTGAGTTTTTTTTTAACCCTAATTTTTATTTATTTCTAGTTGTTTCATTTATCCTTGTTGTGTTTACAAGGAATTTCTTCTCTTAGGACCACAGAATACAAATCTTCTCATGGTTTTATATATAAGGAAGCAAATAAATATAATGCTAACAGCTTAAGGCATAACTGGAAGAGAGTCTCTTGTGAGCCACCTCACCAGGTGGTTGAATTAGAACCCTATTTTTTAGAACCCACAGACTCAGATGACCCTGGGAGAAAATAGGAAATTCATGCACTTAGACATATAATAGAGGTATAAGTGACAGGTAAATCCCCTTACTGTGTTACCTTTAGAGAGTTTCCTTTTAACAAAAATACCTAAAATGAAGAGAATTTTTTTTAAAATATTTCAAACCCAAAAGGAAGAGATCTCTAGAAAAGAAGGTAGTGTCTAAGTGTTGCATGTGAAACTTGAGGTGGATAATGATTATTCAAGGTCATTGCTCAGAGAGCAAGGACTTCCAAAGAGAAGGAAAAAAATTCCTAATAGCCGTACAAATCCAAGGAAAGAAGATAGAATAATTACAGGCAAGCCATCTCATCAAAAAACTGTAGTCCAGAATGATGTGATTTATTTTCTAGACTTCCCCTCCTAAACTCCATCTCTTAAATTATGGCATTCTCCAGATGTCCATCCTCGGCCCACTGTTCCCATGCTGTGAACTCCCAGAATGATCTCATTTCCTCTCATGAGTTCCGTTCCTGATGACTTCACTTCTCTATCTTTATCCTTGACATTTCCCACAGATTCATCCATCTGTCTTCTCTATGGCTCTCGTAACATTATCTTACATTTCCCTATTCAACTTTTATAAAATAGTAATGATTCCTATCACCACATACCACAGCCATCTTTCTAACTCATTTATTATTACCCTTCCTCAATTCCTTGCTGTGTTTGAACTAGTGACAGCCATTTCATTCACTTGGGCAGAAAACCCTCATCTGAGACTCCCTCTTTACTCCAACAGCCAATACATTTCTATAAACTTCAGCTCCTCTTTATAAACCTTTCCATCAAGCTTTTCTTGGTTTAATTAAAATAACAACTTCTTTACAGACCTATCTTGGTTCTAAATTTATATTAAAAGCAATGGAACATGATTTTGGCTTGCTCAAGTAGAAGATAATTTTTCACACAGGCTTGGATACTTATATGACCAACAAGATAACTGAGAATCAGATTGCATGAGAATGAATGGCCCAAGGTCAAAGTGATGGGCCAGAACAATCATCTGTTTAGCATGCTATAACTAGCTAGCCCTGGTGCCATTTCCACTCCCAGCTCTGGGGTACATCAGTCCCTGGACAGTGCTGTTGTCATGTGTTACAGATAAATGTCCATTCACAGTACTTACTCCAGGTCTTGAGTGCCTTATGTACTAGATGATAGGGGAAAATATTCTGTTCTCCTTCTGTTACTATGGTAGGATATGCAGTCTGCTTTCCTCAAGCTTCATACAATAGGCCATTTCTCTGCAATTGGAAATATTGAAAAAGTGGATAATGATAATGATGATGATGTAGATGATGATGATGGTGATAATGATGAATGTTCAATGAGTGGGCTCTTCTTCCAGTCATTTCCTCCATAATCAATCTTCTGCAGAGAAACCAGTGGGAAGGAAGCAAGCTGGGGACCAATTAGAAGCTATTGCAAAGACCCATGCAAAAAATTATGGCCTTTTGAAGTAGAGTTGTTAACAGAAGAATGGGGAGAAATAGGCAGATCCAAGAGCTTTATAGGGATACATGCAATTTTTAAATGTGTGAGATAAGAGAGCTGGATAATTTAAAGTTGATATTCATATTTTTCTCCCTATTAAGAGGGAAGGATCGGTTCTTTTGCTTTTGGATATATTTAACTTCTGCTCTGGCATATATGTCAGTGAAGATGTGGTGTAGTAGGGGGCTGTGGATTTCTGGGAACCTCTGGAAATACTTCTTTAACAGCTGTGGAGACCATATGGAGGGTAAAAATGCTCAACTTGCTGGGCACTGGTGGGGCATGACTGTCATCCTAGCTACTCAGGAGGCTGAGATCTGAAGATCACAGGTCAAAGGTAGCCCAGGCAGGAAATACCGTTGAGACTCTTATCTCCAATTAACCACTAGAAAACCAGAAGCAGAGCTGTGGTTGAATGTGGTAGAGCACTAGTCTTGAGCAAAAGAGGTCAGGTACAGTGTCCAGGCCCTGAGTTCAAGCCCCATAACCAACACAGACAGGCCCTGCCCCCGTGCCCCCCATAATGCTCAACTCCAGCAAAAGTCCAATAGATTTGTCATGTATCATACTACCTGTGGCTGTCATTCAGAGACATTTGGTCCTTACTCTATTGAGTCTTAAAAACTCAGCAACTGGGCTGGGAAGGTGGCTCAGTGGGAGAGTGCTTGCCTTGCATGCATGAGGCCCTGGGTTCGATTCCTCAGCACCACATAAGCAAAAAGAAAAAAGCCGGAAGTGGCACTGTGGCTCAAGTGGTAGAGCGCTAGCCTTGAGCTGAAGAGCTGAGGGACAGCACCCAGGCCCAGAGTTCAGGCCCCACGACCGGACCCAAAATAAATAAATAAATAAAAACTCAGCAACTGGTTCAATGCTTCCATTGTTTTAAAATTGCTGGTGATGTCAATATTCTTTTACTGTGTCTATCTCTACTATCCTGTTTCCTTAAATCATGCACTGTCTAATTTTCAGAAATCTGAATCTTCATGTTACTTCAGCCACAAACTTTTTATTTATCTTTTTATTTACCTCTTCCCTAGTTTTGTCCCAGTTTTTTTAATCCTCTCAAGCCCCCTCTGGTCTCTGGTCTCACTCTTCCCCCTCCCCCAACCTTTTTTTTTTTTTTTTTTTTTTGCTCAAAGCTAGCAGCATTCTACCACTTTGAGCCACAGCTCCACTTCCATCTTTTCACTGATTAAAGAGTCTCCTGGACCTTTTAGCCAGGCTAGAACATTGATCCTCCAGATTTCAACCTCCTGAGTAACTAGGATGGCAGGCATGCTTCCAGGTTCTTCTTGAAGCTGGAGGACCCCAGGGTCATCAGCCTAACTGAAGACCCTTTGCTGGAATTAAGGGACAGGACACCCAGTCCTGTGACATCTCTGGGGTTTAGTGTTATTTTGTCTTGTTTTGGTTTTTGACAGTCCTGGCACTTGAACTTGGGTCCTGGGCGCTGTCTCTGAGCTTCTTTTGCCTAAAGCTAACACTCTACCACTTGAGCCACAGTGCCACTTCCGGCTTTTCCTGTTTATGTAGTACTGAGGAATTGAACTCAGAGCTTCATGCAAGTCAGGCAAGCACTTTACCATTAAGCCACATTTCTAGCCCTGTCTGTCTATCTGTGTCAGTCTGTCTGCCTGCCTGCTTGCCTGTCTGTCTTCCTGCCTGCCTGTCTTACTGTCTGCCTCAGTCAGAAACTTTTTATTGTCATATCATAGATTTGTGTCTCAGTCATGAATCTTGTTGTACACAGTATTTCCTTTCAATGAAATAAAATAGTAAATATCAACATAGTCTATGGCTAGTAAGAAAACTAGCTAATGAATCACATGATTGTATTGAGGGCTTTTAACTATTTAAATGTTAAAAGGAGAAAATTCTGATAAAAATGGCAAAATAGGATGGTGTTATTTTGAAAGTTTTGATGCATTAAAAAGCCTAGTTTAGCTGGATGCTGGTGGCTCACTCCTATAATTCTAATGACTCAGGGGGCTGAGATGTAAGAATTGCAGAGTAGAAAAGTCCATGTGACTCTTATCTCCAATTAACTACCAGAAAACCAGAAGTGACTCAGAGTGGTAGAGAGCTAGCCTTGAGTGAAAAAGCTTAGGGAAAGTGTCCAGGCCCTGAGTTCAAGCCCCATGACGACCACCAACAAAATAAGTCTAGTCTATAATGGGATAAGAATAGGAATTGTAAAGATGCTGTACAGAGAGGTTACAGAGTAAGGTAAGGAGCACCTTTCTTGTCCGGCATTGTTACCCCCTCCTTTGTTGTTCTCCCACTATCCTTGCCTCCCCAACTCCACCTTTACAAGAAAATAAAATAAAATTAAAAAAAGAATAAGAATTGTTTTTTATTTTTGAGTAGATAAGGACTAGATGGTATAATTTCTTCCTTCTGAAAAAATGCCTCAAGAAAAACCTATATCCCACTCAATTGCTTCATTTCTGTCTATACAGAAAATATTACCTTTCTTTCATTCTTTCTTTCATTCGTCCTTTCTTTTGTTCTTTCTTTCATTCTTTCTTTCCTTGCAGCTCCTTGTGGATTCTCATTGCTAACACTTCACCAAAATTGCTCTTCATATCTGTTTTATAAACTCAATGGCTATTTGATCTTTTTTGTCTGTTCTAAAATATTTGACATTGGTTATCACCCTCTATTTTTGAAACCTTTCCTCATGTGACCTAGTTTTTTTTTTAAACCACTCTATTTTCCTATTTTCCTCACACTTTACTGGCCTTTCTGTAGTACCATTTTGTAGTGCAGACCACTTCCTCCAGCTTAAAACAATTATTTCTTCTTGTTCAGTGATATCCCTACTGATTCTGGTTAAATTACTATTTTGGAAACTGCTAAGAATTCTATACAGCCTGCTCTAAATTTTATTTTCTACATTTTTAAATAGCATGGTTATGGGGGCTCTTCTTAGAAATTCCCGTTTTTTTCCATCTGCGTAGTTAACAAATATACAGTAAGGATTTATTATAGAAAACATTAATAAAAGAATTGAGATGTCACAATGAATCAAATTAGCAGTGTTGGTTTAATGGGAGTCAGAAGAAAACACACCGAAACAAAAAGTTGAGGGGAAAAAAATGAAAAAAAAAGTTGAGGGAGGTGAATATAGATTCTAATGGACCCATCTGTTATTCTCCCCAGCATTGTACACTTCACAAACAGTATTTCCAATTTTTTTTTTTGGGTCTGGTCATGGGGCCTGAACTCTGGGCCTGGGCTCTGTCCCTCAGCTCTTCAGCTCAAGGCTAACACTCTACCACTTGAGCCACAGTGCCACTTCTGGCTTTTTTCTTTTTGCTTATGTGGTGCTAAGGAATCGAACCCAGGGCCTCATGCATGCAAGGCAAGCGCTCTACCACTGAGCCACCTTCCCAGCCCCATCCTTCCAAATTTTTGATACCCAAACACCTATTCCATGCACTTATGTCTTCATTATCTACATTTTAACTAATGGCAACTTTCCCTCATAATTGCTGTCTCTAAACTTAGCGCCTTTTTTTTTTTAAAGCTTCTTTCTAATTCTCAAATATCACATCCAGACTTTCAAGAAATCTTATCAACTCTAATGCTGAAATATGTCTAGAGTTTGGTCAGTTCTCATAATTTTTCCCACCACTGCCTTAGTGCAAACTGTCATTACATCCCACAGAGTAATATCAATAACCTCTTAATTGATTTCTCTGGTTTGATTCCCACGACCCAGACTTTCACTGAAATCATTCAGTCTTCACTTAGCAAAGTTAACCCTTTCGTACACAAGCCTTGTTGTTTTTCCTCTCCGAATAAATCTTGATGTGTTTATCATAGTTCACAAAACTTTTCCTTGATCTGGTTCTTTCCTTTCACCCTCATCTCATGTCCTTTTATTCTTTCTTCTCCCTCCTCCATCCCCTTCCTTTCTCCCTTTCCCTCTTCCCCTTCTCCCTCTCCTCTCTTCCCCCTTTCTCTCCTTCTCCCTTCCCCTCCCCCTTCCTCTCTACCTCCTTTCTCTCCTTCTTCCTCTCCCTCTCCTCTCTCTCCTTTTCCTCTCCCTCTTCTTCTCCTTCAGTTAGAGGGCCCCTTGGCTTTTTTTTTTTAAAGAACACATGGACACCCTTCTACTTAGGTTTTTTTTTTTGAATATTATTATTTAATCATTTAGAAATGACCATCTTCAGTTTCGAACCTGTAACCTTCCCTTACTTCTTTTAGGTGCGGTTTTAACCTCTACATCACTATTTAGTTATTTTTCTATTTACATTCAGTTACTTTCTCCCTTCTGTCTGGCATTCTCTCATGCAGGTTTAAAAACAGCATTAACAGTAAACTTTTCTCAATATATCCCAACCTTTACTATATTTCCTTTCCCCATAACCATCGTGTTGGATCAAGGTGTTGATGAACTTGAATAACCCCTGGATTTTCTCTTCTTCCTTCCTTTTTCCCTATCAAACTCATTCCTTAAAAGTTACTTGTTAAAATTACAAGTCTAGGACTGAAGGAGTGGTTCAAGTGATAGAACACCTTCTTAGCAAGAGAGAGGGCCTGACTTGAGGCCACAATAAAACACACACACACACACACACACACACACACACACACACACACACACACACACACACACACACACACACACACACACAGATCATGTTTCTTCCCAGATTCCAGTGATCCTAATGAGGACTATTTGCTTGACAGGCCTTTCCCAGTTCTCCTTTGCCTTCCCAGCCTCATTGTCTGCCCTTCTCTCTCATTTTTTATGCTCTAGCTATAATTCTCTGCCCCTGTCTTAGAAATCCCACTCTCTTTTTCAGCCTCTCTCTGCTACAGTCATGCTTATTTGCTTAGGGTGCCTTTGCCCATGCTTTCTCATCCCTCAGCTCATGTGTCACCTGCATTTCAAAACTTTAGCTTATCACATATTGCCCCACCTAGACAAGCAACTGCTGTTCTCCATATCCCTGATTTTATTGGACATGATGTATATTGCTATTTTTTAAAAGTTTGCCTTGCTGTGTCAATTGATGAATATCGGTCTCACTCATTGCTTCCAAAGGAAACAGATGATGTTGGTTTTGTGCACTGCAATCCTCATTGTCTCAGACTTTTATACATGACCCATGGTAGATGTTGGGCAGGTAAGTGCCAAATGGATGAATGAGTCCAGGTCTAGCCACAGAAATCACCAGGCCAGGCATTATTTGTGACTATTTTCAGGTTTTTCTTTCCTCACACTAAACCTCCTTAATTGTTTCAGCCTCTGATTTCTTAGGTAGTTAATATTTGACAGGAAAAATATAAATAGAAGAATTTTGTTGGCATTTCTGTATCTGCCGTGGAAAGATGGGACAGCTTTGTAATAGACTAAATGGCATGTGTTTTCCAACACTGAACTTTGGCAAGAAGTTTCTTTCTTTCTTTCTTTTTAAAATTTGAGTGACCAAGAATTTATGCAATTTCCTCTGGAAAAAATTATCTTTTTAAGTGCAGGAAGAAATATTTTATCCCCATTCACCTAAAACTTAATTATCCTACTAGGATCCACTTCTTTTTTTCCTACAGAACTCAACTGTATCTTCTATGCATAGACTTTTCATAGTTAAAAATTTGCCTTTCAAACACACAATGTCCTTGAGTGTATATATTGAACCACTAGAAATAATAACTCAGTGACATATTCTTCTTGCTTATTTCATACATATTTCCAACTTATGACTCATTGGTTTAAAGAGGACAAATGTGAACGAAAAGCAAAACAGAGGACTTGATGTACTTGTGCCGGAGAGGAAGATGAATCACTCTGCTGCTGGCAAAGCATCGCAGGTCAGCATTGCCTGTCTTATGGGTTTGAATGACCCTTACTGTTCCTCATCCTAGCCCCACTCACAAACGTGCATGCAACCTTGCACACATACACACATCCTGAGCAACACTCACTCTTTACTTTAGAAGCTCTGTGAAGCTATTTTAGGCTGGAAGGCATGTGTATAAAAAAGAAAATGACTGTCTTGGAGGCTATAACCCAATATAGGAACACGTCAGAAGGACCCAAAATGTCAGCAGTGGCATTTCATTCTCAGTATTCAAAGGATTTTATTTTCTCTCTCCTTCTACCATCTGTTTTTCTTACTGTAGTAAATGTCATTTCCTATGGAGTTTAATAGGATATGAAATGGGATTACTTTACAGTGAATTTTGATGTAGTTTTGAGGTTTTCCTAAGTTCTCTTTGCCTCCCTTCCTTCCTCCATCTCTCCTCCCTCCCTTCCTGCCTCTCTCCTTCCTTCCTTACCTTCTTCCTTTCTTGATATATCTTTACATTAATCATATAAATTTTGGATAGGCCTGCAAATCCTGAACTGAAATTTATAAAAATAAAAGATTTAAGATCAATTACTTTTTACTTGGTTGGTTAAAAAAGGAACCTATATATTCATTGACAGCATAAAGTTTTTTAGCAGTTAATTCTCATTGAGTAGTAAATTGAGGAATTGACTTCTATCTGTGTATGTATATGTGTATTGTGTACGTGTAAAGTGTGAGTTTGTGTTCATAAAAAGTGAAAAGAAAGCAGAATGAAAAGCACATGAAAAATAAAGCAGGAAAGTCAGGGAAGCAACAGAAACATCGTTCATTTATTTATTGTTTTTTATGTGTCAGAAATGGTTCCAACTCTGCATTCTTTAATTAGTTTTGATTTTCGCCATAACCACATGCTGGAGGTATTGTTGCATATGAAGAAAAGAAAGCATAGAGGTTAATTTCATACAACTATGAGCTAGCAGAGATACATAGCTCACATTCAGAGGATTATGCTGTTGTTTTCTCTCAAGTGAGAAGCAAGTATAAGTTTATAGCATAATGAAGGAGGGAATATTCTTGGAACCATTTGAACCAGATTTAATGTATTTCTCTGAGGAGAAAATAAAGGCGAGTGCAAAGTCATGAGAACTCCTTTGGCATAGCTAAGAAGTCCAGAGAGCAAGGAGCATGGTTTACCTGACAAGGTGACTGTAAGGCACGATGTGGCACGGTAGGGGCATGAGAGAACTCACAGGGGTGAGGGGTAAGCTATTGTTCCTGGGGCTCCATGGATGATGGGATATCTGTCCGGAGTGATACCACGACGTCCATGCTGACTTGATGGAGCTTTACCTTAAAAGAGGGTAGAGATGAAGGTAGGAGAGAAGACTTGAACCTTAGAGAATAGTTCAAATTTATGGAACTGCAAAGAAGAGAGGTGTTATGGGAAGATTACACACATATTAATTTAACATACGTGAGATAGAAAAAATGATTCACATGTTAGAGATACTACTTTAAGGTCAAATACTGTACTTCCACCAAAAGTTTAAAATGCTCTTATTATAAGAGGCATTGTTTTCCTAACAAGGGCATTAATGTCAATGTAGTTCGATGGTAGAGTCAATTTCTTGGGTTTCACATCCTGCCCCTCTTTATGGCTTCTCTCCTAAGTTTCCACAGAGTCTTACTTTTTGCTCCTTTTCTGAACATTAGATTACCCTCTTTAGAAGTGGAAATGTTCTTAGAATTATTAGTCATCCAATTTGGGGATTTTTCATTCATTCTGAATTTGTAGCTTTCATAGGGAAGGCTCAGAAAAATTAACAAGTATAGGCCTCAAGCTGTCTTCTGGATAAAAGTCTTGAATGCTATGTCCCATTGGGCAGAAGTTAAACCTTTCGAGTTCTCTTGTGCCAGCTATTGTGGGTTCCAGATGGGGAAATTTTTGTTGGTATTTGGAGTATCTGGAAAAGGAAAAGAGAGATTTCTTTTCTTGGCTTCAGATACTATATGATCAGAAAGAATTAGAAAACATATTTTTCTTCCATACTGGGAAACAATGAACTTATGAAATGAAATTTTTCTTATACAAGAGAAAAAGACCATTCAGTGGCCGCTCAAAGGACACCAGTTAGTCACCATTGCCACAGAAACTAGTGTGCAGAAAGAGATGGACAGCTAGAAACATTCATGTTCACAAAGAGGGGGAGGTGGGGCATGGGGAGTCCCTGATCATTACTAGTCTAAAAATCAGTCCAGGCAGATAGGAGTTCCTTCTTGCTGACCTAGTCAGATGGTTAAATCCTTGTCTACCTTATCCTGTAGCATCCAACACATAATGGACTATAGGATGCATTTCCCTTAATTTTATTTTTTAAAAGTATTTTATTGTAATGGTGATGTTCCAAGGGTTTATAGTTACATAAGTAACGTAATGAATACATTTCTTGTCAGTATTACCCCTTCCCTCATTTTCTCCCACTTTCTCTCCCTATCCCACCCCCAACTCCTGCCCATAATGCTGTGAAGTTCATTTCCAACATAGCGCCTTGTGAGTATCCCTGTTGCATTGGTTCACCCTTTGTCCTTTGTCTCACAATTTTGTTATTCCCCTTTCCTTCCCCAAATTAGATAACCATACATACAAGACAGGGCACCAAAATAAAAGCAGTGACAACGGGATAAACCAAAGGGGGAAAATGAAAGAAAAAGAAATAACTTCACACCATACATTAAAAAGCAAAAAACAAAACTCTTGTTTCCATATTTTGGAGATCATTTTGATTAGCATCATTTCACATGACATATATAGCTATTGAGCTATTATGATCATCTGCTAGGTCTATCCTAAACATATAGTGATTACAGAGAAATCATAGAACATATGTTTCCTTGGGTCTGGCTTACTTCACTTAATATGATTTTTTCCAAGTCTTTCCATTTCCTTACAAATGGAGTGCTGTTATTCTTTCTGGTGGAAGCATAGAATTCTTGATCCATTTTCTTGATTTTCTTGATCCATTCATCTACTGAGGGACATAGCTATGATAAATATTGCTGCAGTGAACATAGTTGTGCACAACAAATCAAAGAAAGGCTGGATAAATGACATCGCATTAAACTCACAAATGAGACTGATAGGATGAAACTCTGCAAGCAGTTCAGTAAATAAACACACAAGCTCCTGCCCCAAGATACACTCCAAAACCCAAAACCAAAACATGTCCTATAAGACAATGAATTAACTTACTTTTGTTAACCCACTTTAAAGCATAGATACATCTGTGGCAATTAGCATGTTGGTGATCTAGCTCAGTGGTAGAGCATTATCTAGCACGTGCAAGATCCTGGGGCAGGGCGAACAAATAGTTCAGAAATCAGTACCCTATCAGTTAGGACTAAAGTCAAACTTCATCAATGTTTTTTCTCTGTTCTCATCGTTTCCTCATTCGCTTCCCACCTTATCTTCTAACCTCAATTTGTTTGAATTCATATGCTTGTTTTTTTCCCTCCTCAAATGTCAAGGATTAGAGGAGAGTGAACCTCTCTTCCAAGTTCATACATCAATCTTGGTTAAAATTTTTGATGGGCTTCCTTGAAAGATGTCTACTCTTGGACTGAGAGAAATAGAATTTGAGTTAGCCTGGAATTAGAGCTTTTTTTTTGATGCAATAGTTTGTGGTTTATTATTTTTCATGCTACACCTGGATAAATTAGTACTAAAATAAGTGTGTGTGTGTGTGTGTGTGTGTGTGTGTGTGTGTGTGTGTGTGTGTGTGTGTGTGTGTGTGTGTGTGTGTGTGTGTGTAGATCCTGGGCCTTGTGCTCAGGGTTTGGGTACTGTCTCTCAGCTTCTGTTTGCTCAAGGCTAATGTTATAGCTATAGCTATAGCTCCATTTCCTTTTTATGTTTTTTTTTTTTAGTTTAGTGGATGTAAGAGTCTCACAGACTTCCCTATCAGGGCTGGCTTTGAGCTGAGATCTCCTGAGTGTCTTGGATTATAGGGGTGACCCCCCCAGCTCCAGCTTTAAACTAAGTATTTAAAAATGCTTATTGTATCAACATTTTAAGAATTTGTTATAATTTTCTATTTTATAAAACCTGAAAAAAGTGCTAAATCCATCTCTTACAAGATAAAAGGTTTTCTTTGGTCTCCCAGAGTTCAGAGGATTCAAACTTTTATCTTGAATATGAACTCAGTAAAAGCTTAATGATATATATATATATATATATACTATTTACTTTGTTATATTTGAGGCAATATTCCCATTGGATTGATTTTACTTTCTATCTCTCCTATAGACAGTGTAATTTAAAGCTGCTGCTGTACTGTTGTACCTTGCTTACGTATTTTTCTGTTGGATTATTGGTTTACCCTCTACTCTACATGTACAAAACAAAATTGGTCATGTTCTTCTTAAAACATATTGGTGTTTTCAAAAAAGACATGTAATTCTTTTAGCAAAAAAACTGATACATTTTAGATGTATTATTTTAGCTTTTCAAGTGGCCTAGAGATTAAGACAGGGGCCAGAATTACTATTCACTCTAGAGTACTAGACTCTAGGTAGTGGAACACATGGAGAAAATCCAGGGCATGGATCACTGCAGGTGAGAGAGCAGTGACTGAAAAGTAAAGCAAATAAACACATGTTTCACAGCCCTGGAGGACAGAAGTACAGTATTTGGATGAAGTTTGGCTGTGTTAGTTGGGGTACTATTTTTTTTTTTTTAGTTTTACATGGCACCTAAACTCCTTTGAAAACTGCCTCAGAAATTTCAGTTGTCCTATTATGGTCAGTCAATTCATTAATTCATTTAGACATAACTATATGGTATATTTGTACAACTTATCACTCAACTATGAGCTACCCTATACTTAAAACATCTTGAAGTTCACCAAATCCTTGACCTGATTCAATCTTGTATAGCACATTTTATCACATGGATTTCTTTCTTAGCTGATCCTGTATGCTCTTGCTAAGACCATTTTTTCCCCTGACAAAAAGACCTATGTCTAAATCCTGTTTCCTAGTGCTGTCCATGAGGGAGAGATTGTGACAGAGGGATTCCAGGAGACATATTTTTTAAATGTTTTTTATTGTAAAAAATAGTGTACAGAGGGGTTACAGTTACATGAGTAAGTGGTAATGAGTATATTTCCTATGAGCATTGTTACCTTCTCCTTTGTCCATGAGACATTTTGAATCAGTTTATTTAAATGAACTGATTAAGAAGCTGTTATAATATAGATAAATGCAATGCAATGGTAAACTACGGATGGAGAATAAAACATAGCGCTCTCTCTCTCAGGTTTCTACCACTTTGGGTTAAATATATGTAATAGAGATTGCATATATTGCACTGCCCTCAGGAATAAAATATATTTTAAAAACAAAGGACATTTCTCTAGCTTCCAAGTAATTGATTTTTTTTTTTTTGGTCAGTGGTGGGGCTTGAACGCTGGGCCTGGGTGCTGTCCCTCAACTCTTCAGCTCAAGGCTAGTGCTCTATTGCTTGAGCCACAGTGCCATTTCCAGTTTTCTGGTGGTTTATTGCAGATAAGAATCTCATGAACTTTGCTGCCTGGGCTGACTTTGAACCGCAGTCCTCAGCTCTCAGTCTCCTGAGTAGCTAAGATTATAGGCGTTCACCACTGGTACTTGGCCTAAATAATTGATTTTATCCTTGTATTAGTTTCAAGATTGGAGTTCTGTGCTATGAAGTAATATATGGGTATCTGCTTCTCTATATATTCTCTCTCTCTTTCTCTCTCTCTCTTTCTCTCTCTTTCTCTCTCTCTCTCTCTCAAAGTGCTGATCTTAGGGCTTGAACTCAGGTTCTAGGTTCTGTCCCTGAGTTTTTTGTTTCCCTCCAAGCTGGTGTTCTACCACTTGAGCTATAGCTCTACATCCAACTTTTTGGTGTTTAATTGGAGATAAGAGTCTCATGGACTTTTCTTGTCTGGGCTCCCTTTGAACTGGGATCCTCAGATCTCAGCTCCCTGATCTCAGCTAGGATGATAGATGTGAAAGAACAATGCCCAGATGTTTATTTACTTATTTATATTTTTATTCATGTTTTTCTCCATGAAAACCAAGAAAATGTACTTTGTGTATGGGTATGCAGGTGAGCAGATCAGTGTTAGAGTATGTTCATAGCATATGCAAAGATGTGGGTTTAATACCCAGACATGCAATAATAATATTATTATATGTATATTATATCATATTTATTTTATTCTTATTTATTTTTTATTTTTATTTTTGCCAGTCCTGGGGCTTGAACTCAGGTCATGGGCACTGTCCCTGAGCTGCTTTTGCTCAAGGCTAGCACTCTACCACTTGAGCCACAGTGTCACTTCTGGCTTTTTCTGTGTATGTGGTACTGAGGAATCCAACCCAGGGCCTCATGCTTGAGGCAAACACTCCACCACTGAGCCACATTCCCAACCCATCATATTTATTTTAAATTAAGCTTATAATTACAAGGATCTGACATTACAATAGTGAAATCACAGTTCCCTTTATGTTTTTTATTATACCATTTAGCTTAGGAATTCAAAGTAAAATGTCAGGATATTCCCGACAGGACTCTATGAATCATTAACATTTTTGGATTTAGACTGATATTTTTGACATTTGCTGTTATTTCATGTTGCATTCTGCTCCAAACATGGCAAATTCTAAATACAATAACAGAATCAAAACCAAGTGACTCCTTCAGTTGCTGCATGTCCCATCTTCCCATTCCTTCCTGGATTGTTTCCATTCCCACCAGACAAACTGGAGACCTGTCTCACAGGGGTAACTGCAAATTGCAGTCAGAAGTAGGAATTACTTAATCAGGTCTCGGAAGCAGGCTTTAATTAAGATGCTCACAAAAGAAGCAAATAAGGATTATTAAGTTATACTCCAATTCCTATTTCTAATTTTAAGAGGAAATCATACATTAATCAAGCATTGTTCTCAGAGGCAAGCACATTTTTGAAATATACCAAAATAACAGGAGAATTTGTTTTTACTTTGTTTTGGCAAAACCATCCATGAATACCTGCTGTGTATGACCATATATACTGTGGTGAGGCACAGTATGCTAAGTGTTGGTTTGAAAAGTTACTGAACTCAATATATAGGACAACAGTAAACAGTGTTAGATGTGCATTTCCTCATACTGAAACAAATTTCTCAGACCCATTTTCAGAGTTGAATGGCAGGTGAGTTAAATAATTTAAGAGAAGAACACAGCTCTACAGATGTCTTCTGATGAACAGAAAATTGCTTTAGTAGTAACATTTTTTTAGTAACAGATTTAAATTGCTTGATTATACTTTAATAGCAGATGATCAAACTAATACATCTGTAAAGAAAGGTGATTGCTTTTAATGTGAAGAAAAAATAGTCCTATTTCCCACAAAGCCATGAAGTACAATTAGCATATTTTCAGAAAGTATTTTTTTTAGCAATGATCTAATTTCTTATTTCAATTCACATTAGGAGAATAAAGAACATACATACACAATGTTAGGTTTTTAAAGAAGAGGTGGATGCAGAGGCCAGCAATGGTATTGATGCACTGTATCCATAGCAGACCAGTTCGCATAAAGGCCATCAGAACTGGGGGTATTCCTCAGAGCAAAAAAAAGGAAAAAAAGAAAAAAAAATCAGAGAGGAATCTCACCTATCCTGACTTAAAGCCTTATCTGAGTCATGGCACCATTTATGTTAGGTTTTTAAAGAAGAGGTGGCTGAATAAGAACAATACCACACATGTGGTACTCAGGTAAGGAAAAGTTCTGATGGCCTTTTTGTGAACTGATCTGCTGCGGACATAGTGCATCAATACCACTGCTGGCTTCTGCATCCACCTCTTCTCTCTTGTGCCTTTAATGGGGTGTTGTGTGTCACTCTCAAGCCATAAAACCCCTTTGAAATGACTCCAGCACTCCCTGGAAAGCCAGAGCGCCTAGTTTTTTTTTATGCCGTTCTTGATTTAGACAATTTTTGCCACTGCAATGGTAAACCGTCAGAAGTCTTTACTTTCAGGCTCTCTTTGCTCTCTCTGCTGATCATGTCCAACTTTATCTTTCCCTTTCTCTTTTCTACAACATTTTTGGCTTGTGCCCTGAAGAGTGCGATGCAGGCTGGTTCCGGAGACTCCCCTCTAGATTCCCTCTCAAAGGCTAGCCAATCTAGGTTTGAAAATTGTCAAGAATTTCCTTTTGTTCAGGATTTCTTTGTGTTTTTTTCAGAAAATTGCCATCTTGAGTTCACCAACTTGGCCACATGGTGGGTTAAGGGTTTGGTCCCATCTGACCCATACCCTTCCACCAGGCTTACTCCTCCATCCATCTATTCTAATGTGCCTTGCTAACAAGTTGCTCTTTTCACAGGCCCTGATAACTGAGGCCCAACCATCTGATGTGCTTTGTTGACAAAGATGTCTAAACATTGTTGTCAAAAATTCTAGGTTTTGAGTTTTGCCTTTTTTGTTTGGTATGGGTCTAAAAATATTGGGTATACCTGTGCTAAGATTCTCATAACATATAACAAGTTATGTCATTGCAGAATATTTGTTGGTCAGTTCTTGATAAGGAGCAGGTAAGTTCTACTTATCCTATTGGATTTCCTTGTTGCTTTAATTGGAAATAATAAAGGGTTTTTGTGGCAAAGATTGCAGTTTAAAGCCAGCCCGGTCCAAAAATCCCTGAGACTCCATCTCCCAACTAACCTGCAAAGAGCCAGGCTGGAAGCATGGCTCAAGACTCTTATTTCTAACCAGCCAAACATGAAGTGGTACTGTGACTCAAAGTGATAGAGCACTAACCTTGAGCAGAAGTGCTCAGGGATAGTGCCCAGGCCTTCTGGGGAACAAAGGACCATGGAGAGGAGTAAGAGGAGATGATGTCACATCAGCCACTTTGTGCCTGCCCTTTCAAAATTAACCAGAGCCAGGAGGTCAGTGGAAGTAAGAAGCCTGCCCATCGAATGTCCATACCTGTCTACCTTTTAACTGGACAGTAATTTACATTCTTGCCTTTGTTACCTGACGTTTTCCCTACCTAATCACCAGATGTCAGAAGACATTTCTACCAACTCTAGGACAGCTTGGAATGCAGGAGATAAGAACTAGCCATTCTAGCCAAGTCATCCAATTTTTAATTTTCAGCTCCAAGTCCTTCCTCTTGCCATTTATTTTCCCCTTAGTATTTTTCTTCCAGCCCCTTAGTGCTTCATGAGACTTCTCCAGACTTCATCCAAGAGTCTTGCCTCCTCCAGACTTCATCTAAGGACTCACACCTACCAAGAGACAGCTGCTGCTTTCTGCCTTCTCTGGGAGGGGACCTCATTCTGGCCTTTTACCACTTAATGTCAATGCCCCTTGTCAGCAGGAAATAGCCAGAGAGAATCTTCTCCCTTTTTCATAATTATCAAAAGGCTGGAATGTTAGGTCCATTCCTGGATGGCGAGCACCCAAGTCTCCACCCAGTACCTGCATTACCTAGGCAACTGGCACCTGGAAGAAGTCACATCTGTATCTGATGTGGCCACACCTTTCTCCTACCTGGTCCCACCTCCCTTTACTTGGCCACACCTTTCCCTGTCCCTACGCTAGATAAGTCCTAGCCCAGGGCCAGACCTCCCTCCCCCTTTCCCAGCCTCATGGAGTGCCAACCTGGTCTGGTGCCAGCCGGAATGACAAATAAACCTACCCCTTACCTGAGTACCACATGTGAGGTGTTGTTCTTACTCAGCCACTTCTTCTTTAAAAACCTAACACATAATAGATATACTCCTTATCATGTATCACCATACATGAACTCTAACTTTATAATTAAGATTTATATTCTTGTTAGCACTGATACTATTTTGATGATGATATACTCTGGATTCCCCTTCTCTCCTTCTCTTCCTTTGCTCTTCTCTTCCTCCTACTGTGTACATTTAAAATTTTTTAAATTTTATTTATTTTTAGCTCACTGAAAGAAAGGACAAACAATAGGACTTAGGACACCAGATCATAGCACAGATCCAGCTTCCAGCCTCCCCGTAAAGAGTTGATAGTTGGAAAAAAATCATATTAAGTGAAGTAAGCCAGACCCAGAGAAATAGGTCCCCTGGTTTTCCTTATTTGCAATAATTAGTATATGTCTAGGATAATCTTATTGGATGTGCAGAAAAGGTCAAAAGCTATGTACATATGACCATATAAGATGATGCTAAGTGAAATGAACTCCAAGATATTGGCACAAGAGTTTTTTTTTGGGGGGGGTCTGGTTGTGGGGCCTGAACTCTGAGCCTGGGCGCTGTCCCTCAGCTCTTCAGCTCAAGGCTAGCGCTCTACCACTTGAGCCACAGCGCCACTTCCGGCTTTTTTCTTTTTGCATAAGTGGTGCTGAGGAATCAAACTCAGGGCCTCATGCATGCAAGGCAAGTGCTCTACCACTGAGCCACCTTCCCAGCCCCCCGCACAAGAGTTTTTTAAATGTACTATGTGATTTTTTTGGTTTCTTTTTTATATGGTCTTCCCCCTATGGTATAACCCCCATTGTCACTGTATTTGATTTTGGTATCCTGCACCTTATATATACATTTATCTAATTTGGGAAGGGGAAGGAGAATAAACAAGGACACAGGATGACCCATTGCAACAATGATCCTCACAAGACACCACGTTGGAAATGAACTTTACAACTTGGGGTGGGGGGAGGAATGGAGGAGGTGGGGGAAGGAAAGGGATAGGTACCAATGTTTGACAAGAAATATACTCATTACCTTATGCATGTAACTGTAATCCCTTTGTACAGTGTCTTTACAATAAAAAATTAAGAAAAAACTAATATACAGACTCTGGGAGGTTCAAGGATAGCAAATGCCATTTTAGCTTTCACCTTACCAATGAGAGATTTCCTGACACTGCCCCTTGTCAGTGACATTGACTGCAGCCATTGAAGGGAATTCAGACAGAGGCAGGGCAACTTCCATCCTGTTTACGTTCTCAGATTGCAGCTCTAAACAGGACCAAGCTTACCCTTGTTGTGTTCTATCTTCACTCTGTGTCAAGAGTGAGAAACCTCATTTGGAAAATTAATTATTTTTAGTCACAGCGTTAAGGGTTTGTGGTTCTCAAGTTTAGTGTGTGTAGGCTGATAGAGGAGAATGGCCAGACTGAGGCATAGAGGTGTGAAGAATCCAGCTAAATATACATGCTTCTTTTTTTTGAAGAAGTTTTTTAATTGTGAAAATACTGTACAGAGGGGTTACAATCACATGAGCAAGGTAATGAGTACATTTCTTATCAAGCCTTGTTGCCTCCTCCTTTGTTTTTCCCCTACCATCCCTTCCCTCCCATCTCCACAACTACATTCCCCCCCTCCCCTCCTCCCTCCCTCGCCTGAGTTGTAAAGTTCATTTTTCGACATAGAATCTTGTACATCTCATTGTTGCAATGGGTCTACCTGTATCCCTATTTAAACAATTTGCTTTTTCCCTTCCCCTCCCCAAATTATACCAACATCAAATACAGTGAAAACAGGGGTTATACTGTGGGGAAGGGACATACAAAGCAACAAAAAAATCACATGGTACCTTATAAATATGTTAGAAACAATAGCAAGGAAGAAAAAACCACTTGTGTCTTTATCTTGGGGTTCATTTCGCTTAACTTCATCTTATCTGAACTTTTCTGTTGGTGGGAGTGTAAACTTGCTTCTTCTTTTACTTTTATTTATTATTTATTTTTATTTTTATTTTTTTTATTGTGAAAATAGCATACAGAGGGGTTACATGGGCAAGATAATGAGTACATTTCTTATCAAGCATTGTAGCCTCCTCCTTTGTTTCCCCTTCCCATCCCTTCCCAGCCTCCCCCCGCCCCCCACCCAATCCTCCCCATCCCCCCCCCCGCACCAAAGTTGTAAAGTTCATTTTTGACATAACGACTTATATATCTCATTGTTGCAATAGGTCCACCTGCATCCCTATTTAAACGTTTGCTTCTTATAAAGCAAAACACTGCATATATTTCTTTGAGGAATGCACACATACACACAGAAAGATCCCAATCTGTGATGGTGAGGTATCATCATTGATGCAAGTTAATTTTTTTTTTGAGAAGTTAAGTCTGGCACTTGGCTGTAAGATACATATTTTCTTTTGGTGTATGGATTGTTTCTATTAAACAAACTGTTTATTATGTTCTTGTTTTGTGCGATAAAAAAAATTCATCAGGGAGCCAGGTGGTTATAGCTCACACCTGTATTCCTAGCTTCTCAGGAGGCTGAGATCTGAGGATTGTGGTTCAAAGCCAGCCCAGGCAGAAAAGTCTGTGAGACTCTTATCTCCAATAAAAACTACCAGAAAACCAGAAGTGGCGCTGTGGCTCTAGTAGTAAAATGCTCGCCTTGAGTTGAAGAGCTAAGGCACAATGCTAGGCACAGAGTTCAAGCCTGACAACTCTGACTGACAACCCTCTCCCAAACAACAAACAAACAAACAAACAAAAAACATACCAGGGACAGAAAAATGAAAAGAGCATGATTTTTGTCTTTTGGAGAATGTCTTTGTCTGGGAAAAAGAAAAAAAAATAAATATGTACAACATAGATTTTAGTTCTGTGCTGTAATAGAAATAATAATTACTGTAATAGTATGTAATGATCAAAACAGGAAAATTAATACTGCCAGAGGTGAGTGGACATTTGGAATGAGAATGAAAGATCTGAAGAGGAAGGATATGGAATGAAATAAAGCAGGATGTGGCTGAAACTTCTTAGATCTATGAATTTAGAGTATGGTTCTCAAGCACAGTGCCTGGAATGCTTATTAGAAATAAAAATCCTATACCTCACTCTAGACAAATAGAATCAAACTTTAGGAGACAGAAAGGAATGGGATCGATGCAAAAAAGAGAGAATGATGGAGGGGGTTGACCAAGATGCATTGTACATATGAATGGGTATGTTAAAACTGAAACCCCTTTACACAACTGTTAGAAGATTAAGTAAGAAAAATTTAAAAAAGCAATAGAATCAGAAACTCATGTGGATAGGCCCAACAGTCTGGGGTTTAATGCGCCTTCTAGGTAATTTTGGCACATGCTACTGGTTGAGAACCACCAGCTCAATTGTGTGAGTTTTCCAATTCAACATTGGAATTACCTGGAGTTTAAATATATGATACCTGGGCCCCATCCCAGAAGACTGATCTGTGGAAATTGAGACTTAAAGGTTGAACAATATCCTTAGTGTCACCTGGGTAGTGTGTTGGAATCAATGCCTGGGTCCGTCTGATATTTGTCCTCCGTGTTGTCTAGACCTCTCCATCTGTGTGAGAGCAGAGGCTGGTAGCTGTTCCCATGAACTCCTAGGCTTACCACAAAGGGCCTCTTATTTATTTCTGTTGCCTCAGTGGGAAGAGTCTGAACAACAATGAACCTGGAAGGTATGACTTGTATGTGAAGAGTTGGAATGAATGTACCTTAGCAGTGTTTATTTTTTGTTACTCTTTACCAGTACTTGCTAAAACATACCCTTATTTTCAGCAAGCAGAGTATACCAGAATCTACATAGAATCCCCAAGTGAGATCACTCTCAAACACAGCAAAATTTTCACTCAACAAAAAAGATTCACAGAGGAATTCAAGGGTTCACTTTTAGGGCTTACCTAAAATCTGTGTGGAGAAAGGCTACTGGGGGATATGGGCTTCTCCTTTTACAAAAGATAATTTTTTCTTTTTACTTACTGAAATTTTAATTTCCTAGTGTGAATGAAAGGTATAGAGGGTTTCTATACACTCCTCTACCTTACCCATTCAAAGTTTCTGTTTATCATCATCTTCCACCACACTGGTATATTCACTACAATCAATGAATGTATATGACACTTCAACGATTATTAACCAGAGTCTACAGTTTACACTAATGTTCACTCTTCATGTACAATGGATGGATTTGGGCAAAGTATTGTGCCCTGTATCTAACAAGATTGTATCACACAGTGTAGTTTCAGTGTTTAAAAATTCTCTGAGAGAAGTGGTGCTGTGGCTCAAGTGGTAGAGTGCTCGCCTTGAGCTAAAGAGCTAAAGAACTCAGGGACAGCGCCCAAGCCCAGAGTTCAAGTCCCATGGCTAACAAAAAAAATAAAAAATAAAAAATAAAAATTCTCTGAGCTCAGAGTGTCCATTCTTCCCTGTCTCCCCCAAACTTTGGCCATCATTGATCTTTCTACCATCTTCATAATTTTGCTTGTTCCAGAAGGATAAATAGTTGATATCATACACTATGTAGATTTTTTTCCCAGAACAACTTCTTTCACTAACTAATGATTTAAGTTTGCTTTCCATTTTTAGGGCTGAATAATATTTAAGAGTCTGGATCTACAACTGAGAACTCATCCTTTTATTTGCTGAAGGCCATTTTGGCTGCTTTAGGTATTATCATGATGAAGAGGTTATAAAAAATTCATATAAAATTCATATATGTGTATATTTGAGTAAACACCAAGGTGTGTGATTGCTGGATCATATGATAAAGGTGTGTTTAGTTTTTATATGCGCTTTGAATAATACATTCTCAATGATTGTGCCATCACAATCTGAGAATATTAAGATAATGTCTTTGTTAGATTATCACAGCATTGCATAAAAGAGTTATACATTTGCAATTAACTCCTTTAAATCTTTTGTTTTAGTATTGTCTAAGCCATTAGAGATTATTGGAATAGTACTTAGGATAATTGGCAGGACATCTGGAGTTCTTTGATATTGCTCTGTTAACAGAACTATTTTTTGTTACAGTTTATGTTACAGTTACATGAACAAATTTAGGTATTGTTTCCATTATGTATAGCTATAGCACATATTATCTCAAACTAACTAAGTACACATACACACACACAGAGAACATAGCATTCTTTTTTATATTATTATTATTATTATTATTTTATTATTATTTTTATTGTGAACATACTGTACAGAGGGGTTACAATTACATGGGCAAGATAATGAGTACATTTCTTACCAAGCATTGCACCCTCCTCCTTTGGTTTACCCTTCACATCCCTTCCCAGCCTCCCCCCTCCCCCCAATCCCAATCCTTCTCCTCCCCCCCCCACCCCGCACCGACATTGTAAAGCTCGTTTTGGACATGACAACTTGTACTTCTTATTGTACAGGTCCACCTGTAAACGAGTACATTTCTTATCAAGCATTGTAGCCTCCTCCTTTGTTTCCCCTTCCCATCCTTTCCCATCCTCCCCCCACCCCCCTCACTCCCCCACCAAAGTTGTAAAGTTCGTTTTCTACATAACAACTTGTACATCTCATTGTTGCAATGGGTCCACCTGTATCCCTATTTAAACGATTTGTTTTTCCCCTTCCCCTCCACAAATTATACCGACATCAAATACAGTGAAGCAGGGGTTATACTGTGGGGGAGGGACATACAAAGCAACAAAGAAATAATCTTGTAAATGTGTTAGAAACAATCGCATGAAAGAAAAAAAACCATTTGAATACATATCTTAGGGTTCATTTCCCTAACATCACCTTATCTGACCTTTTCTGCTTGTCTCAGACATATACTAGATATTGCAAATAAGGGAAGACATGGGACCTATGTTTCTTTGGGCCTGGCTTACTTCACAATATAATTTTTTCCAAGCCTTTCCATTTCCTAACAAATGGGGCAATGTCATTCTTTCTGATGGAGGCATAGAATTCCATTGAGAAATACAGCATTCTTTTTACAGCATTCTCTTTCAGAAAGATGATGCCATGGAGCCCAAAGATCATGGGACTTAAGACGTAACATTGTGGCTGGGTGCTGGTGGTTCATGCCTGTAATCCTAGCTGGCAGTTCATGCCTGTAAGCTATTCAGGAGGCTGAGATCTGAGGATCTCAGTTAAAAGCCAGCCCAGGAGGAATAGTCCTTGAGACTCATCTCCAATTAACCACCAGAAAACTGCAAGTGGTGCTATGGCTCAAGTGGTAGAGTGCTAGCCTTGAGCTGAAGAGCTCCGGGACAGGCATCCAGGCCCAGAGTTTAAGAACCACAACCGACAAAAAAAAAAAAAAAAAAAAAAAAGAAAAGAAAAGAAAAAAAAAGAAATAGCATTGTGAAGAGACTATTAGTGTTTATTAAAAATGACTCAGTTTTATTACTGCATAAACCTCCAGATAAATCTGACAAGCATTCTGTGATAAAAATTCAGTTGATTTTCTACAAATTTTAGGTTATTATTGGAACTTCCATAGAAAAAGAAAGAAAAATGTTTGTTTTTACTTGTGGCTTGTGTTTTGCATTTGGCTGAATCTAATGCATGTCTATTGGCTAGCTTTACTACAAGAGGTTTAGGTTCATGGCTGGATTTCAGTTGAGCAAATCATCTTTTTTGTGTATGTGTATACCCATCAGAAACTGGTGATCCTACTAGAAGAAGAATTTTCTCTGGCAAGTAATCTCACTCTGAACTTTCTTTTCTTCTTCTGTGGGTCATTTGGATAAGAATGCTCTTATGGCATAGGAGTTTTCTAGATGGATGTTTGTTTGTTGCTCATTCAGGAGAATCTTATTTTATCGGGGAAATAACATGAAAGCAAAAGCGTTATTTATTCTTTTTTTTTTATCATTGGTTGTTTTGCATTGAAAATCTTTTTTTTTTCTTTTTCTTTTTCTTTTTTAAGCGTTATTTATTCTGTTCTCCATTCTAATATTAATGAGAAAATCCTTTGGCTATCTTTGCTCCCAAGCCACCAATATCAGTCTTTCCTTTTTTTTTTTTTTTTAAACCAGCCTCTATGACAGCAAGGCCAGATACTCTTGGACTTCTTTGCCACACTTTTCCTTATTCTGACTGCAAGGGATATACATCTTTTCTTCTCAATACATTTAATGGCCATTCATTATAGACTGAAATCAAGACTTCTTTGGACATTTTCATCGAAGTAGTATATTTATAATAAAAAGAACAAGGGGGGGCGGTTCTGGGAAGGTGGCTCAGTGGTAGAGTGCTTGCCTCACGTGCATGAGGCCCTGGGTTTGATTCCTCAGCACCACATAAACAGTAAAAAAAAAAAAAAAAAAAGGCAGGAAGTGGCACTGTGGCTCAAGTGGTAACGTGCTAGCCTTGAGCTGAAGAGCTCAGGGATAGTACCCAGGCCTATAGTTCAAGCCCCACCATTGACTAAAAAAAAAAAAAAAAAAAAAAATTCACTCACTATAGCCAAGTGCTCATGACTCACACCTGTAATCCTAGCTACTCAGGAGGCTGAGATCTGAGGATCATGGTTCAAAGCCAGCCTGGGCAGGAAAGTCCCTGAGACTCTTATCTCCAATAAACCACTAGAAAACCAGAAGTAGCACTGTGGCTTAAGTGGTAGAGTGTTGGCTTTGAGCTGAAGAGCACAGGGATAGCGCCCAGGCCCAGAGTTCAAGCCCCACGACCAACAACAACAACAACAAAAATAAGTAAGTAAAAAAATAAAAAGAACAAGGACTTTGGAGCCAGATGGGTCGTAGTTTGTTTTTTTTTTTTTTTTTTTGTTTTTTTTTTTTTTTTTTTTTTGTCGGTCGTGGGGCTTGAATTCTGGGCCTGGGCGCTGTCCCTCAGCAATTCAGCTCAAGGCGAGCACTCTACCACTTGAGCTACAGCGCTACTTCCCAGATGGATCGTAGTTTGATACTAGTACTGATGAAATGAGAGCTATTGAGCAAGTTACGTAGTCTTCCTGAGTGCCAGTTTTCTTATGTATCACACAGTAGATTTTCTTGTAAGGAACAGAAGAGATGAAATACAACCCTAAAATGTTAGATACCTACATCATGCCTATGTATGATCATTTATTACTTAAGCAAAGGAGAATTTATTTATATCAAGTTTATTCTTGTCTACAATTGATTTGTCCATATTATTATACAGAGTTTGTATGGAAGACACTCTGGTAGTAGTACTCTTGCTTATTCGTCTGCTGTAGGTAATCACTTTCAACTCTTCTTTAAATTTCTTTTTGTCCTGTCTACTTTTAGATACCTTAAACTCTTATCTTGAAACTTGTTGATCTTGTAGTTTTATGCATTAACAATCAATGTGAAAGCTAAGAATGAAACTTGAATTTATACTGCTTCATTACCTTCAACATACAGACACACACACACACACACACACACACACACACACACACACACACACACATACTCATCCCATGCTGACTTTTGTTATTATAGTTACATAATAATAATTTTGGTTATATCAGTAACCAGAATTTACATTATTTTGATGGTGCAAATTATGATTGCATGTGGTAAGACATGACATATGCCTTCATTTCATTTCTTTCTGACAATCAGTTGTAACTTTTCTCTGGAGTTGTTAAATATCATGTTTACTTTCCTCCCGCTATTTAAAAAAACATATATAAAAAATAGTTGTGCAAAGGGGTTACAATTCATCATGTCAGTTTATGCATCTTGATCTATATCACGCCTTTCCCTTCATCCTTCTCAGTCCTACCTATAATATAAGCACAATGTATGATGGTCGATAACTGTGGGAGATGATGAAAGATGCAGCACATAAATGAAGACATCCATTGTTTTCCTAAATTTCCTGGGCGGTCTAGTTCTCCAAGGCTTTTTGAGATGCGTAGTCAGAAGTGAAATCCCACTAATGGTCCACTTTATCCTGTACTAATAAGGAAGAGACCCAATAGTTTGTGCAGTTACTTAGATTAATACAGAACACATGTGGACATGTGCCTCTGATACGTTTATAAAGTAAATTGCTTACAAAACTGTTTACAAACTGTTTACAAATAATAGAACCAGAGCAAGGAAAACATTTCAACTGTAGTATAAGCAAGCCTTTTCCTTGACCCTATGAATCAATAGAGGCTTGTAATATCTTTGGCAGATTGGTATGCTGTATATGGATGTTGAAGACTAAATAAGAGAGCTATAATGGAGGCCACCGGGGTTTTTATTGCAAATGCATGTTATCTTCAGCTAGTCTTTGCTTTTAACCTGTCTTGTGCAAACTTAATTAGTAGGTGACTCCAAGCCGCATTCCTAAAATGTTGAATCCTATGGGCATAAAGTAAGGTATATGGAGCAATTCCCCATTAGCAAATAGAAGTAAATACAAGTTTCAGGTTTATTAGGTTCTCAAGGCACGAAAAAATTGCACCAGTTGACAACTGACCCCATGCTCTGTTCCTGTGGCTGTGCATCCAGCCCTCCAGAATAGCTTTCACTGGAATTTCACAAGCAGGTAGGAGAGGACTTGATCCTCTTTCAAAGGTGCTCAATGAATTTATAGGAACAGATGGTAGAGGGCATATTTACTATTAACAAATCTGAGGGGTAGTACTGAAGGCAAAGGAAATGCTTCTGCTGAAGAAGAGTTATCAGTTCATTCCAATTCATGGTTAAGAAAGCGTGTAGAAAGGGATTTGGGATGAGTAAGACAGGAGAATAGTAATCAACTTATTTGGGAAAGAGAAAATGTGAATGAGTTGCTTGGTATTTGTCCAACATATGAGATCCCCGCCTTTTTTTGTGGAGGGTAAAAATTCAGGAGAAAAATCCCTTCCATGGATGCTTTCAACAATCACCAGGACAAGATTATTCTCATGATTATCAACCATATATTTCCTCACTCAATTCAGTTCTTTTTAGTGGGGTCATGGTTAAAGAAGAATAATAACTGATTGTGACATCATACTGGACTTGATCTATATTTCTCTAACTGCAGCTGATTTGATTACTATTACAAATGGGAACCCACTTATCCAAATCAGTACGCTCCCACAATGTGAATTACTGGAGACATGAGTCTGTTTTTGGCAAATTATTACACAGTATGTCTTCCATACTCAGTTTAGTCATTTGTCTTCACCAGCATAGTCTTTTAGGGTGATCCCAAGATCACTTTTATGGTCTTGTTGAATGTTTTATGCATGAGAAAATGTCACACAGCAAACATTAAATGAGTTCCCAACCAAGGAACTAACTTTAAAGCAAGAGGAAATGATAGACCAGTGTTAAAGGGGGACAAAACAAACTTCAGTGGTATGGATTCCATCTCCCCAAAGTCAGAAGCGTTAAGGAATTGTCTATAGTTACTGAAAAATTGGTAGATGGCCAGGGATGCTCCGAAAACTCTCGCACAAATAGACCTGAAAACCAAGAAGCAGAAGTGGAGTTGGTGCTACTTAACTTTAGACCTCATACTGTTTGAATCTCTACATACATTTTGAATCTCTAAATCTTAAATTGGTTGGTTTTTGGTTTAAACATTATGATACCAAAGGAGAAATATTTTAGTTGTAACTATAAAATGATGCCACTGAATCTGATGTGGGAACTTCGGCTTCTCATTTCAACTGTCCATACCATGGAGAAGATGGACAAAAAAGGGATAATCATGTTGGTTAGAGACAGGTACACTGCGACATGAAGGCAGGGTTACCGCCACACTGGAAGACTATGGAACTGTGGTTTCTTACAAATTTTATTTCCAGTGTGTTAGCTTTATAACAACTGAACACTGCCAAAGCCACTGAGGACTCAGATGCTTATTTAAGATGAAATGAGTCATCTCTATCAGCTTAGGCCTTTTGGACATAGCATGGATTAATGCCAAAGGACAACAGAGGAATTAGATCTTAAATACCAGCCATGGCTTGCTAACCAATTGTAGAAATGCCTTTTGTCTTTTCTACTGCCTGTTTTCTAGTTCATATAAATGTTAGTAGTTAAACTACATTTTGGTACATAAGTCAAGTATAAATTCTAACATAAGTGAGAAAACTAGGAGAAAAATGATTCTAGATATAGAACTAGATTAATTTCTTACATATAAGGTTTGATTACTTATGTCATCTCTAATTACCTACACACTGATTTCTTTTCTAACTGTCTGTGCTTGTATTTCCATCTCTTTTCATTCCCCTTTTGGGAAAAAAAACTTTAGGTGCACAGAAAGGAGCTACAAAAATAAATGAGTTCCTGTATTTTCCCTATCCAACATGATTATCATTTCTTTACAATTAAGCTATAGACTTTAAGCACACATCACCAATTTTTATATTAGTGTTACATTTCTGCCGTTGGATTCAATCTAGGATTCTATATTGCATTTAATCTTCATGCATTCTTGGTTTCCTCTGGTCAGTGACAATTTCCCAAAAGTTTCCTGTATTTCATGGTTTTGGAAATTGTAAGCAGAACTGCTTAGCTAGTTCGTAGTTTTCTGATGTATCTTTCATGGTTAGTTTTTTTTGTGTGTGAGAATATTAGAGCAATGAGATTGCCCTCTTTCTATAAGATCAGCATTATTTCATACTAATGTTGATAACTTGATCACTTACCAGGGTTTTCTATTGTTAAATTCTTAATTTTCTTGGAAAGAAAGTGACTATTGTCCATCTATTCTCACGTCAGTCTTTCCTCATCTTTAACAGAATTCCAATGCATGGTTCACTTTTTAAAATACATTTTATAATTGAAAAATTACTATACAGAGGGGTTATAGTTATATGAGCAAGGTAATGAGTACATTTCCTATCAAGCATTGTTACCTCCTTTGTTTTTCCCCAACCATCCCTTTCCTCCCACCTCCACAACTACACTCCTCCCCCCACCATGCCACCCCACCCCTTGCCTAAATTGTAAAGTTCGTTTTTCAACATAGTGTCTTGTGCATCTCATTGTTACAATGGGTCAACCTGTTTCCCTATATAAGCGTTTTGTTTTTTCCCTTTCCCTCCCCAAATTAGAGAAGTGTATATGCAAGATGCAGGGGGACCGCATGGTTCATTTTAATTTTTAAAGATAAACTGTATATCATCAAAAGAGTAGAAAGTTTAGAGAACTTGCATTTGTATTTTATTGCGAAAGATTTTATGTCAAATTATACAAGATGTTTTAGATATCTTTTATTATAGCTTTATTTCATGAACAAGTTATAATTTTGCTGGTCATTTATGTTCTTCCCATAAGAAAAATACAATGAATTCATCACTGTTACTTTTTTTTTTTTTGGTCAGTTGTGGGGCTTGAATTTAGGGCCTGGGCACTGTTCCTGAGCTCTTTTGCTCAAGGGTAGTGCTCTACCACGTTGAGCTGCAGCTTAGCTTCTGGTTTTCAAGTGGTTAATTGGAGATAAGAGTCTCACAGGGACTTTTCTGCCTGGGCTGGCTTTGAACTGTGACCCTCAGATCTCAGGCTCCTGAGTAGCTAGGAGTACAAGCATTAGCCACCAGCATTTTCTTTATCATTTTGGAGTGAAAGTGTTAACTCCTAAGTTTAGAATATATTACAAAATGTATTTTTGGGAAAATGCCTATGGAGACCAACTTAATTCTGATGTAGTAGAGATTCCACAGCTACATTCATATCTTCCTTCTTAACTGTAGTTTTAATTTTCTTTAAATGAATATAATACTGTTACAGTGTAGAAAATACTGCTAATAGTGATATTAGACTAAATATAGAGATAATATGTTATGCAATATGAATTTCCAGAAGATATTGGCTTAAATTCAAGTGACCAGTCTTTGCTTTATGACATTCAACTTATTTTTATTTTGATTCCTTTGTTATTGTCATTGAATATGTCAGTTTATTAACAAAATTGTTTTTCTATAACTTTCTTAATCAAGATTATGATTTTCACAGAGTCTCGTGGTTCATGCCTGTAATCCTAAACTACTCAGGAGACTGAGATGAAGATCATGGGTTGACACTATCTCCAATTAAGTACCAAAAAGGCATAAGTGGAGCTGTGGCTTAACTGATAGAGAGCCAGCTCAAAAAATTATTGTTCAAAAGTGATGTATGAAAGCATAACTCAAGTGGTAAATGCCATCCTATTGAGTGTGAGGTCCTGAGTTCAAGCCTTAGTACCACAGAAAAGTGATGCATAACTTCAAAGTGAAGGTCATTGATGAGGAAATTTGAATTAGTAGATTTCCTTACAAAAATTTTAGGAAGAATTTCTTCCACCAAGTTGGAGACACTCTGTATACTTTTTGGCTGTTAAAAATATATATTGAGTAGTATTTTCTAAGCTGATTTCCAGTTAGTTAACAGCAAAACCTTGACAAATTAAGTTTCAGGAACAATTATTGAATAGCACTTTAAAATTATTTATTATTAACACATGTTGGTTGGCAAAGTGAAAATAAAACTTATTTTAGCTGAAAGGATATATATTTACACTAAGAACTTACTAAGAACCATTGAATGAGAAAGACATCAGACATAAATGTAAGAAAAATGTTAGTGTTCATATAACTAGAGCCATGATGAGTGATAATTCTCACATTCTTCAATAACCTTTCTGTCCTTTTACTTACTCCCTTATAATAAAGAAGGGTAGATCTAAGTTCTTACTTCATGAAAGAATACATTAACACTACTTTGGTTAGTCACACAAAAAAGCCAAAACATACGTTTTAAAACACAGTAAAAATGAATCCATATTATGATTTACCTAATAGATGTTTGGCTCCCTAGGTGGGGTAGAGGAGGGGCTACATTAAAAATATATGTAGCTAAATAAAATTTAAATAATACCCCACAACTGACCAATAACCTCTATAAGAATAAAGGTTTAGAATAAAGGTGTAGAAATGGATGACATGAAAGAACACTAAAAGACAAGATAGTTTTTTTTTTGGTCTGGTCGTGGGCCTGAACTCTGGGCCTGGGCGCTGTCCCTAAGCTCTTCAGCTCAAGGCTAGCACTCTACCACTTGAGCCACAGCGCCACTTCTGGCTTTTTTCTTTTTGTTTGTGTGCTGCTGAGGAATCGAACCCAGGGCCTCGAGCATGCAAGGCAAGCGCTCTACCACTGAGCCACCTTCCCAGCCCAAAGACAAGATAGTTAAGAATAGTAATTTCTCACTGCTTCCTGATCTGTGGTGCACGAATATTCACAAAACACTTCTTTTCTTTTGTCTGGGCCTAGTCACCATCTGTGACCTTTTGTGCTCAAGCCTAGCACTCTACTATTTGAGCCACAGCTCCACTTCCAGCTTTTTTTTTTTAATAAGTTTTTAATACTGTACAGAGGGGTTACAGTTACATGAGCAAGGTAATGAGTACATTTCTTACCCAGCATTGTTGCCTCCTTTTTTGTTTTTTCCCTACCATCCCAACCCTCCCACCTCCACAACTACACTTCCCCCCTTCTCCCCGCACCCTTTGCTTCCCATCAGCCTAAATTGTAAAGTTCGTTTTTTGACATAGCATCTTGTACATCTCATTGTTGCAATGGGTTGATCTGTATCCCTGTGTCCCTTCCCCTCCACAAATTATACCAACATAAAATACAGTGAAAATAGGGGTTATACCATGGGGGAGGGACATAAAAAGCAACAAAAAATCACGTGGTACCTTATAAATACGTTAGAAACAATAGCAAGGAAGAGAAAACCACTTGTGTCCCTGTGTTGGGGTTCATTTCGCTTAACATCATCTTATCTGAGCTTTTCTGCTTGTTCCAGACATATAATAGTTATTGCAAATAAGGGAAACCATTGGACCTATGTTTCTTTGGGCCTGGCTTACTTCACTTAATATAATTTTCTCCAAGTCTTTCCATTTCCTAACAAATGGGGTGATGTCATTCGTTCTGATGGAGGCATAGAAAAAGAATCCACATAGAGCTCCCCTATGACCCAGCAATCCCACTTTTGGGCATTTACCCAAATGATCACAAACAAGACCATATTAAAGCTACCAGCATAATTATGTTCATTGCAGCATTATTTACCATAGCTAAGATATGGAACCAACCCAGTGCCCCTCAGTAGGTGAATGGATCAAGAAAATGTGGTATGTATACACCTCCAGCTTTTTGAGGTTAACTGGAGATAAAAGTTTCACAGACTTTTCTGTTTGGGTTGACTATGAACTGCAATATTCCAATCTCAACCTCCTGCATAGCTAGGATAGGTGTGAGCCCCTTGGGGCCTGGCTTTAGTCACTTTTTTTTTTTATGGGAGAGCTATCAATATTTTCTTTCTATATCTTTGGGTTTAAAAGTTACTTTTGGAGTATAGTCTCTCAAGAGCTTTCTTATCTATTCTGAATATAGCTTTGGACCCTAAATATATTCCTTACTTTTCATCAAAAAAGCTAGGCTTTTGTTTCAAATGTATAAACTTTAGATAGAATGTTTAAGCAGATTAGAGAGTATTATGTATACATTCGGAAATTTCAATATTTTAAAACAGTTATCTTTGAAATATCAGTGTTATCTGGAAACAAAAAAATGGCTGGTAAGATATGAAAGTACAAGTTAAAAAATACAGCCTTTAATCAAAGCCTGGGATGATTTATGTGGCTATTAAAATTTATACACAGTCTTATTTTGTTAGTCTCTAGTGGTTGTGAATTTGATTTTGCCCATGTTTGGTCAAGTTGACAAGTTTCTAAGAATTCTTCGACATTCCAGGCTTGTGAAAGACTTGCCAAGTTACAGAGCACACAAGGCTGCTCATGGCAAAGCATTTGTTTCAATATTTAGCATCATTTTCTCAAATGGACCAGAAGGACCAGCTGGGGAATACAAGATACTTGGCATATATTTCAACCACCATTGGAAGTTATGTATGTGAAAAGACCAGTACAAAAGTTGGTTGCTTATCCAAGATTAGGTTTGTATAGAGCTCCCTAATGACCCAGCAATCCCACTTTTGGGCATTTACCCAAATGATCACAAATAAGGTCATACTAAAGCTACCAGCACAACTATGTTTATCGGCATTATTCACCACAGCCAAGATATGGAACCAACCCAGATGCCCCTCAGTGGATGAATGGACCAAGAAAATGTGGTATATATATATATATATATATATATATATATATATATATATATATATATACACACACATACACACACACATATATATATGTGTGTATATATGTGTATGTGTATATATGTGTATATATATGTGTATATATATATATATATATATATAATGGAATTCTATGCTTCCATCAGGAGGAATGACACCATCCCATTTGTTAGGAAATGGAAGGACTTGGTTTCCCTTATTTGCAATAACTAGTATATATCTAGGATAATGTTACCAGACAAGCAGAAAAGGACAAAAGCTATGTACATATGACCATATAAAATGATGCTAAGTGAAATGAAACCCAAGATAAGGACACAAGAGGTTTTTATCTTTGTCACTGTTGTTTTTAATGTACTATGTGATTTTTTTGTTTCTTTTGTATGTTCTTTCCCCATGGTATAACCTCTGTTGTCACTGTATTTGATTCCGGTGCCCTGTATCTTGTATACACATTTTTCTAATTTGGGGAGGGGAAGGGAAATAACAAAATGCTGATACAAGGATACAGAATGACCCATTGTAACGATGAGGTGTACAAGACACTATGCTGAAAATGAACTTTACAACTTCCCCGGAGCAGAGGAGGGAGGAGTTGGGGAGGTGGGGAGGGAAAAACAAAGGAGGGGGTAACAATGCTTGATAGGAAATTGACTCATTACCTTACTCATGTAGCTGTAACATCTCTGTACAGTATCTTTTTTTTTTTTTGGGTCCGGTCGTGGGGCCTGAACTCTGGGCCTGGGCGCTGTCCCTCAGCTCTTCAGCTCAAGGCTAGCGCTCTACCACTTGAGCCACAGCTCCACTTCTGGCTTTTTTCTTTTTGCTTAATGTGGTGCTGAGGAATCGAACCCAGGGCTTCAGGCATGCAAGGCAAGCACTCTACCACTGAGCCACCTTCCCAGCCCCTCTGTACAGTATCTTTACAATAAATTTTTTTTTTTTTTAAAGTTGGTTGCTTGAGTATAGAGTGATCAATTATAACATCATAAGTCTGATTCTGGTGTGAATTAAGAAGGGCTTGATTGGGCTAGGAAGGTGGCTCAGTGGTAGAGTACTTGTCTTGCATGCATGAGGCCTTGGGTTTGATTCCTCAGCACCATATAAGCAGAAAAAGCCAGATGTGGTGCTATGGCTCAAGTGGTAGAGTGCTAGCTTTGAGATGAAGAGCTGAGGGACAGCACCCAGGCCCAGAGTTCAGGCCCTACAACAGACAAAAACAAACAAACAAACAAAAAAGAGGCTTGATTGAAGTATTTTATTAGATTTCTGTGCCTACAATAAAGTGGCAAAAATAATTTCCTTATTTTATAAGCTCACAGGCCAGTGCTTTAATCTTTTTTTTTAAATTTAATTTAATTTTATTTGTGAACATACTGTACAGAGGAATTACAATTACGTGGGCAGGATAATGCGTACATTTCTTACCAAGCATTGCAGCCTCCTCCTTTGTTTACCCTTCACATCCCTTCCCAGCCTCTCCCCTCCCCCCCAATCCCAATCCTTCTCCTTCCTCCCCCTTGCCCCCCCCTCCCCCGCCTTCCCGCACCGACGTTGTAAAGCTAGCTTTGGAAATTACAACTTGTACTTCAAATTGTTGCAACAGGTCCACCTGTATCCTTAAACAACTGGTTTTCCCCATCTCCTCCACAAGTTATACTGACATCAAATATAGTGAAAGCAGGGGTTATACTGTGGGGGAGGGATATACAAAGCATCAAAGAGATAATCTTATCTTGACTCAACTAGGTAGTTTCCTTTTTTTCTTTGAGCTCATTCATGCATCTAGCTCGAAAATGGAGCAATGCAGCCCCTGGAACTGCCCCTCATATCATATCCCTAGTGTGTTCTCATGAAAAGTCAGAGGAGAGACAGGGCAAGAAGAAAACACATGGCTTTATGAAGTCTCCATTAGGAGCTAGAACACTGTTTATCCTATTATATTATCTGGCTAGAAGAAAGCTAGGAATAGGAAATAGACTTCTACTGTGAGAGATTGCAAGTGATAATGAATGAAGTCTATTCATACTATTCATTCATCAACCTCTGGGCCCCAAAGATTCTATTCCCAAGTTTTCATATGATTGTCCATGTGATTGAGAACCAAGGTAATGCTGGCCATGATGGTCTAAGACAGTGAGACATGATTGTTGGTTATTCTCACTCAAGAGTAGGGTGAGATAGCCAGTTCCTCTTTTAGATTTATAGTGGTGACAGAAAATGATCAGGACCAGCGATCATGCCATCATGATAGATATGAATAATGTTTTTTTCCATTTTTGTCCCTGATTATTTGAATAATAAAGTAGTTATTAACTATAATTAAAATTAAACATTATGAAAATACCTTGATATTACCAAATGGACATGTTAAAGAAGAAAAGGAATTAAAAATTGTGTTTTCTCTCCTTTTGAGGAGGCTTGTAATGTCAGTATTATTTTTCAAAATGCATTTATTAAGTACCCTTCATGTATCAAATTGCCCCCATCCTAAGGATATGAAATCAAATTAGGGAAGGGAGTTATCAGTGGCCCAGATTAAGTAGGCGCTGGGAATTTCCAGGGACTGCTTTCTTGGTTACTCTTTGAGTTTGTTAGCATTTCCTTTCCCTGTTAGCACATGTTGTCTCCCAGTTATAGTGAGTGCCTCAAGGGTGAGCATCTCACATGGGATAGGCCAACAAACCGTCCTGCGTGCTTTCTTCCTCTCCATCTTATCTTGGCTGGGCTCTGGTTGGATTCAGAATTACCAATGGATAATCCTCTCTCATTGAGACAGCTGTTTGCAGAAGGAAAAATGGAATCTGTGCTTAAGGTGAAGTGGAAATGAGAACTGGATAAATGAATATCCTTAAAGACTTGGGCTCTCTGAATTCACATAGTTTTCAAGGCCAGCTCTGTATCTGAGTTTTGTGTTGCTTGACTGAATCAACCAAAAAATAAAAATTAAAAAAAATTCTACTTTGGGTTGATATCCTTTCACTTGTAAGCCAAAGGCCTTATTAAGGAACTATTACTTAATAAATATGTACATATTTATTATCATAGATTGGACAGGAGATAATCATCTTTTATAGAATTAGATCTGACAGAATATCTAATAAATAATGACGGTGATGATATCATCATTTGATGCTGATAAGGAAATGAACGAGCCAGAGGAGGTAGAAGAGTATAGGAGAAAAGGATCAAGAATAATCTAACCAACATCTACTGTTTTATAATTTGTGCCTGCCATTTCTTCGGTTACTTGTAGCTCATGTATCCTTACAACACCCCTTTGAGATATGCACTATTTTTTATCTCACACTTATTATGAAGCTGATACCCTGGGTAAAGTACCTTTCTTAGAACCACATGTTTAATATATGACAGAAATAAATGTATATTCAGTTTAGTAGGCTCTCAAAAAGTACTTGTTGATGGAAGGAAAGAATGAGGGTCATGAGAACAACTAATTATATTATAACATATATTAGAAAAATGTAATAGTTAAGCTTCAAAATGTCATCATAAGGCTTTCTCTAAAGTATCCTTGCCTGGTGGGGGGTGATGGCTCACATCCATAATCATAATTACTCAGAATGATGAGATCTGAGGATCTAAATTTGAAGCCAGTTTGGGTGAAAAAAAAAAGCCATTAGTTGCTTATTTCTAATTAATGAACAAAAAACTGGAAGGGAAAGTGTGGTTCAAGTGATTGAGTTCAAGCTTCAGTACAGGCATGTGTACACACACACACACACATACACACACATACACACACACACACATACACACAGAGGATTTTATTACCATTTGTAAATGTGGAACTTAAGAGACTTTATTAATAGAGTCTCTTTAGGCTACCACACAGTTGGAACATTGTGGAGCAGAGTTATGTATATCCAAGTTTACCCTAAAATGTTTGATTACCTCTGTATAAGATGTGCCTTTAAGTATAGAATAGCTTTACAAGAAATTGTACTTTGGGTAACTTAGCTCCTTTAAAAGCTTTCCCTCCCCTAAATTTCTATAATGATTTCCCTCTTTTTTTTTTTTTTCTCTTGCATCACTAACTTACTTGAATGGTAGATTCTTTTCAAATGCATGATTTCAATTTCTTGGATCTTCACCAAAGATGGTGCATTTAAGCATGACCACAGACTTCTCCCCATTTCATACCAGATTCCACAAAAATTCCCATTCATAGTTTTTGAAGACTATTGTTATTGTTTGTTTTCCTCAATACATTGGGACATAGGTCATTTCTGACCAATAATGAACTATGACGAGCTAATAGGATTCTACATTCCAGAAGATTCTCTTCTCATAAAGTTCACAATAGTCTCTTTTAAGTTCAAGGAAACAAATCACTACAACGATGAGGGCACATTAGAAAAGCAATGCACCAACCAGCTATTTATGCAGTTGATCTTTTTAGCGGCTACTGCTCTCCCTGGCTCATTAGATTCTTGTTGGACTTGTGTGGTTGAAGGATCAAGGTTCTGTGTGGATGGCTTATTTTAGCCAGCTACCTGGTTCTTTCTTGGTTTAGCCATTATTTTTTATTGGTATCTTACTCATTCACTAACTCACTTTGTGAATTCTAACAGTGCAGTACTTCTTGAATACAAAAATCTGTTGTCTCTACCAGATATTTCATTTCTAATATAATATGTAAACAGTATGTATTTTTTGGCTTCTTTAACAGTGCTATTACAAATTACAGCTTGCCTTTCTGATTCTTTTCCTCAAACAAATCTTTGAAAAATAAATCAATGTACTATTTCCAAAGCTTACATCATACAACACTGACATTTGAATCATTGCAAAAATGTGTTTTGGGCATATTTCCAATGTCTCTTTAGTCAAAGTTTCATAAGCTAATCCCTATATGGGCAATCACTAACTTCTTTACATCTTTTTCTGTTTATCACTACATTTCTTAAAGTTCTGTTGTATGTTCTTTCATATCAAATGGAAGAAAGGGATAAATATGTGTTTTAACATGTAAAAGTATTCAATCTTGACTGCATGAGGTTCTTTCTTTGGTTCTTCACTGTCTTAGACACAAGATAGCCCCTGATGGAATTTTTCTCCTCATATTTATTACTGTATTTTCCACTTAAGAATTAATGTATCTCCTATTGGGTGTTTCTAATTCTCTCTTTCTGACTTTTATAATTGGTATAAATTGTTTATCCTGGTTTTTGTTCATTTTCACTCCATTTCATATGCTGCTCCTCGTATCATTTGATGTATACATCTTTAGTAGGTTTTTATTCGGCTTTTCCTAATTCTGTTCAGTATTTTATTGCCATTACTTAAGTGTATTCTTGTTTATTTCTACTGTAGTGGTTTTCTCCCTTCCTCCCTTCTTTCATCTCTCCCTTCTTTCCTTCCTTTCCCCTCTCTTTCTCTTTCTTTTTCCCTTTCCTTTTCAGGAACCAAGGTTTGTCCTCAGGGGACTAACTCAGCTTTGTTGCTTATGGCTGGTGCTCTACCACTCAAGCCATGAAGCCATGACCTCAGGCCCAGCTTCCCTACCCCCCCCCCCCCCGGGGGGGGTGTTGAATTCAGGGTCTGGGCTCTGTTCCTGAGTCTCTTTGTGCTCAAGGCAAAAACCAAAACAAAATGAAACAAAACAAAACTCTTTGTGCTCAAGGTAAAAACAAAACAAAAACCCCAAAACCCACTTGGGCCACAGTGCACTTCCAGCTTTTTCTGAGTAGTTTATGGGAGATAAGAGTCTCATAGACTTTCCTGCCTGGGCTGGGTTTGAGCCACGATGCTCAGATCTCAGCAGCTAGGACTACAAGTATGATCCCACTGGGACCCTGCTTCAGGCTCAGCTTTTCACAGGTTATTGGAAATAAAGTCTTGCTGCCTTGGATGGCTTCAAACTTCAATCCTTTGGATGTGAGGCTTCTGAGTAGCTAAGATTACAGGTGTGAGCCTCCCGTGTCCAGATTCTGGTTCTCTATAGAGCTAACATAGTATACAGTAAAGACACAAAGCATTCCCCATTCTTCATTAGGTATTGTACATAAATAAGCTGAAGGACAATGGCCTGGGTTATATTGCAGATGTCAGAGCCAGGTCTAGAGACCATAAGAGTCTAGGCCCAGCTCTTGGTCCAATCCATCTTTTCTATACCAATGATTTCTATCCTGTGAAAGGATGAATCATGATATTTTAAGCCTTGATTTTAATTTATTTCATCATTGCATGAATTCATAACACTAACTTTCAATCTAATACTTAGCAAGATATTAAATGTTGACTTCAGGGTTTTCCATTTAAAGTATTATGTCCCATATTATACTTATCTGATGGCTACAAATTAAACCCACGTACACCGAGCCAGAACTGACTGACTCAGTAAATTTCTCCAAAGTAGACAAAAGATGTGCGTAACCCTAAAGTATCTTTTAGAACAAATGGCTTCCCACAACTCTTTTTTAGTGTTCGAAAACTTCGTCATGCTGGGAATCATATTACTCCCATCATGATATATTTTATCCTTCCTCTGATCAGAGTGCTCCTAATGTTATCCTCTTACTCCCCAAATCATCTGATTTTAAAGAAAACTTGAAAAGTTATCACTGAACTCTGATGGAATTAGAAACCCCTGATTTGTTCCCAAAGCCTCAGATAATTTCAAAAGTAACATATGTGGTCGATAAAACTACATGAAAGAAAAAGCACTGGTTATTTTGGTTAGTGAGTTCTAGAAATAGCATTAATGATAACTTTTCACTTAACAAGGAGTTATAATTTCTACATAGGAATCCAAACTAGGATTATTTGGGGCAGCAAGCTTCTACTTTTGTGAACACGTAGTATCACATGAAACCAGGGGAACAAAACAGAATTGACATAATTTTAGGCAGCTAATTCCTTAATGTATTCCTGATGTTCAACTTTCAGAAAAATCTTTAGATTGTCTGATTATCTTTCTCTAGGGGTTGAATCTTTATGATGACAACAATTTAAAAACATTTTTTTCCTTTTCTCTTGAGCCTCTGCAAAGTACTTTTTGACAAGTACTTTAACAATTTTTCAAATTAACTTTAGTCTTTGTTTGGATATAAAAAATAAGTGATAAATGAAATGTTTGAAGTTGTAGACTTTGTGATAATTGAAGAAACTGTCCCATGTTACTGGAAGAAATCTGTGTTTCTGGATTGTCATTAGCTCCATAGTGTCTCAGCTCCTGGCTTTTTTCTAAGTTGTTATAGGTTCAGCATACATTGTTGCAAGTACAAAAATTAAATATGCCTTGCTAAACCTAAGTTGTGTGGCTTATAGCAGCCATTGTCTACATTAATGAATGTAGACAAATGAATTATAGGGTTTATTAAGTGCATATAAGGAAGAGTTTCTTCTGTTACCAAGAATCTTCAGTTATCAGGAGACTCTACTTTATGTGGACAATCTTGGCAGAAATGTCAGCCATGCTAGACCTAAATCCTACTCCCTAGATTTCTAGGATTTTCCAGTTGATAGCCTTCTTAATCTGTGAAGTAGGGGACTGTCCAAAGTGAATAAGCATCAATTTGCCTTTGTAGTCTTGTACTTGGATTGTTCATTTTCTGAATCATTGCTTATCTTTTCAGATACAAAGACTGTTGATGAACTCTAAAATATATTTGGATAAAAGTCAAACTTACACAACAAGCATTTTTTTTTACTACCAAAGACATAGGCTTTCTTAAAAACATTATTTGAATTAAATAGTGCATTCCAGAATACTGTTGTAGGCCTATTGGTATCTGTTCAATTTGCATATCCCGTAACTATTCTTTAAGAAACAAAACAACACATCTGCCGTGATATCTCCAGGAAAATTATTTTTGTGAGTGTTGAAATGGATATGCATTTAACCTTGTCTTTGTGTATGTTTATGGATTAAATGTAATGTAGCATTAGGAAATAAAACCCCTTATGATTTTTTTCTAAAACTTCATACAGTATGATACCAAACTTAATATCCTAATTGCAAACTAACAAGAGATGCTTTTACAATTACTTCAATGTTTGTAAGGCTATGACTCATGAACAAATTACTTTCATGGTTGGGTTGCGTTTATACAAGACAGGGTGTGAATTTTAAAAATGGATCAACAAGATGGGACAGATTTAGGTGTGGACATATTTACGTAATATGTTTAAATATGGTCATAGAAAAGCAGAAAAACAAATATCTTCTCTGGCATGTTAAATACTTAAAGAAGAATTTATGCACTATTGTATTAATAAACATTTATGGAGATTGAATGAAAATTGGCACTGGATAAGCTTTTGGCAAAAAAAAAAAAAAAACAAAAAAAAACCCTTCAGTAAAGCTAGTGACATCTTAAATCCGTAAGAGCATACAGAATAATGCAACTTGCAAATCCATTTACAACAGATTGTAGGCTTTTCCACAGTGGCAAATGGAATTAAACCAATAGTGGTAATTGTGATTTTATGAAAAAACAGGACCTAGCCATACTTAAGGAATTAGAATGGAAGATTATTGGGTTTCCACACCTATAATGTGCTTCACCCATAGGCAATGTTCTCATTCACTCTGGTAATTAGCAAGCTGTCCTGTCCTATGTTGTTTTGTCCTTTCAAAAACATAGCCTTGTTATTGTTCTATATTGAGTTCTGCTGTTACAAGATTTGAGAATAGAAACACCTTGAACGCAATTTTTAAATACAGTAGCCTCTGTTAATGACTGAAAATGAACAATGTTTTTTTATTTTACTTTTTGTGGTTTTCTTCTCTCTCTCCCCCCTCCCCCTTGTTTTTCCCCTTAGTCACTATTTTTGATTTCTGTACCTTTTGTCTTGTATGTAAGTTCGTCTGATTTTGGGAGGGGGAGGGGAAGCACAGAAGTAGTGGGACAAAGGGTGAACTAATTCAGCAGTGATAATCACTAGACATTATGTTGAAAATTAACTATACAATTTGGGGGGAAGGAGGGTCTAGAGGGAAAAAAAACCTGGGAGACAATGATGGAAGGGGTGGCACTGTTCAAAAGGAAATGTAGTCAATAACTGTAACCCCCTCTGTTAGTCATCTGCACAATAGAATTTTTTTTTAAAAAAAAAACACATCAGGCAGACAAGATCTTAAGTACCTTTACCCAGAAATGTTTAGCAGGTTCAGAACCCTCAGCCTTCTCCATGGTTTCAAAAAGCAACCAAGTGTCTCTTAACTGACTGTGCCCACGGGTAGAGCCAACCTGTTCATAGGCAATCTCTGAGCAAGTTGAGAATTGTGCAGTAAATAAATAGAACACTATGAATTACCATTTATATTACAACTAAATTGGTCTTATTAAGAGATTAACTGTAGGACAAAGGATAGCTCCTAGAAGCTTAAGAACTCTCTTTTTAAATATATCTCTAAGGAGTACAGAAAAGAAATATACAACTAACAAGATATTTGGGTTAGGGCTGGAGATGGGGCAGCCATAGAGAGATTATAGAACCAGGGAAAAGAGCTCTGATGAACCATATAGACTTCTACCAGAGTGAATATTTCTCCTCTCTCTCTCTCTCTCTTTCCTCTCTCTGTGTTTCTCTGTCCCTCCATCTCTGACTCTCCTACCTTTCCTCCCTCCCTCAATGTCCCTCTTTTTTCTCTCTCTCCCTCTCTGTTTCCCCTGTCCATCTCCCTCTTTTTTCTCTCCCTATCTCTTTTTAACAGTATTCTTTGTTTATTTATCTACTCAATAACCCCATCCCTTTCTCATTCTCTCCCTCTCTCTTCCCCTCCCCCTCTCTACCTCACTTCTTTCTGTCTCTTTTCTCTCTGTCCTTGTTCTTCTACCCTTCTCGATATCCAAAATGTATATTCATATTTTATATTTTTGTCAATATCCATGTTTGTAATTGTCATTTTGATTTATATTTTTCAGTGCTGGAGATGGGACCTAGGGCCTCATTCATACCAGATGAGCACTCTGCACTCAATTGCTTTCCTTGCCCATTGGTATTTTTATTTATGTATTTTTTCCATTAGTACTTTAAAAACAGGCCACATATAATGGATTTTTGTACTGTATTCCACTTTTCTTGTTTTCTTTTTTCTTTCTTTTTCTTCTCCCCTAATCACTAATAACCAGGAGACTGAGTTTAATTGTTTGTTACCCTGGATCGGAATTCCACCTTTGTGAGAGGTAGTTGACAGCATCTTTCAGGAGATTTTATAGAGAATGGCTTTCTCAGAAGTATTAACAAAGGATCATGAAACAAACTCTATCCTAATGTCCCTGGCATTTTTGTGCTCTTCCTAGAGACAATTATTCCTCTTCCTTCTTCAGTTCATGCAGTTCATAGCTTTTTGTTTTGTTGTTTTGAGACAGGGCTTTTTAGCCAGGCTGGTATCAAACATGACATCCTCTTGCCTCAGGATTCCAAGTATTAGGATTGCTGGTGAACATCACCATATCTGGCTTTATCACTTCTTTCAGAAGTCTAAAGGGCAGAAAAATGTCAATGTTCTAGCTGCAAAATTGTAAAGTTATTCCAAAGACTAATTCTGCAGTAAAGTTTCTTAGAATGCTTGGAGATTTCTTACAGGGTACACATTTTCCTGGTGATTACTGAGCATTATCTACAAAATCCATTAGAAAGCTGGGCACTGGTGGTTTATTCCTGTAATCCTAACTACTCTGGAGGCTGATATCTAAGGATTGCAGTTCAAAGCCAGATTGGGCAGTAAAGTCCATGAGACTCTTATCTCCAATTAACCACCAGAAAGCTGGAAGTGGTGCTGTGGCTCAAAGTAGTAGAGCACTAGTCTTCAGCAAAAAAAAGTTCTGGGACAGCACCCAGACCCAGAGTTCAAGCCCCACCACTGACAAAACAAACAAACAAACAAACAAATAGATAAATAAATAAATAAAATCCCTTAGAATTTCTTTTGGTGGCAATAATTACACACAACTTATACCTACTTCTATTAAATTCTTATATTCTTCCAAGTAACTTTACAGGCATTGTACTGCCAAGCTATGTGAAGTAAAAGAGTTCAAACTGAAGAACTAAGTTAGAACTTATAGTCCTAATAGGTTTTTCACATTTCCTATGTCAAGTGTATGTCAAGCACAAAGAGCCTAATTAATTTACTTTCTTTTTTTTTCTTTCTTGCTATTGTTTTTATTTTTATTTTTTATTGTGAAAATGCTGTACAGAGGGGTTATAATTACATGGTCAAGATAATGAATACATTTCTTATCAAGCATTGTTGCCTCCTCCTTTGTTTCCCCTTCCCATCCCTTCCCATTCTGCCCCACCACCCCAGCCAAAATTGTAAAGTTCGATTTTCAACATAACGACTTGTATATCTCATTGTTGCAATGGGTCCACCTGTATGACTATTTAAACAGTTTGTTTTTTCCCTTCCCCTCCACAAATTATACCAACATCAAATACAGGGAAAGCAGAGGTTATACCGTGGGGGAAGGACATACAAAGCAACAAAGAAATCATCTTTTAATTTCCTTTCTTGCAGTGGATGTTGTAAAAAAAAATTTCATTGCTTTCCTTATATCAGGACTGATCTCCTCTAATCATTCTTCAGTGTACCATTATAATAGTATAGATATCATTATATTCTTCTTCCAGTTAAGCTTCTTGCAGAGATTCCTGGCTTTTCGTAAGAAAGACAAGGTCCTTACCTAGTTCTAGAGTCCTACATAGTCAAGGTCCAGCCTTCCTCAACAAGTCTCATGAGTATGATCTCAGTTTTTTCTTCTAATATTTTCTTCCTGTCTTCCTCAGAACCTTAACACATGTTCCTCCACTGTAGAGAGTACTTCTTAACACATTGTTACCCAGTTTCACATCCAGGTAACTCTTATTAATCTCTTACTTCTGCAGTCTTCATTTGGGAATCTTTCTATGACCTCAGTTTGCAGCTTATGGATAGATATTATAGCCAATTATCTTATCTCGGTGCAATACAGTCTATTAGCAATTGCATTGTCATGTTGCTCTCTGCTTACCTTTTAAAACAATGAGTGTAAGCTCCTAGTGAGCATAAACTATATATATGTATATATATATATCTTTTCTATTTTATGCTATTGTTATAGAGAATTGAATTTAATAGGTACACAATAAATGCTTATCACTCTCAGAAGGAAGTATATACATAATACCAAGGAACAATACCTTTAATTATAGTTATTTTTTAAAAAATTAATTTTAATAATTTGTTAATTTTAAAGGTTTTTTTTTCTTTCTTTTATTGTCAAGATGATGTAGAGGGGTTTCAGGTACATAAGTAAGGTAATGAGTACATTTCTTGTCAACCTTGTTACTGCTTCCCTTAAGTTTCTCCCACTTTCCCTTACTACCCAAGCCCTCCCCCAAGTTGTACAGATCATTTCCAACATATTGTCTTGTGTATATTGATGTTGGACAACCTACAAATTCAATTTTTGTCTTTTGGTTCACAAAATATAAACAAAACCTCTCATATTAATAGTGTGATCCTGGAAATTTTGGTCTTTTCCCTTTAATCTTATGTGATCCTGGACACATTAAAGGCCTTGTCTTTCTTAAGAAAAACAGGAATCTCTACAAAGCACTGCCTAGTTTTCTAGTTTATGTAGTCATTCACTTACTGGTGGCATTTATGTTATTTACATTCTATGTTCTTATAAACATATTACAGAAAAAGACTTGATTTTGTATTTTGTGCATGAAAATGCCAGCATGTTAATGGGTAGAAAAGAATGGTTTTGGTTTGATGTCTCACTATATTGACCAGTCTGGCTTGTATTCACCATCCTTATCTTTCAGCCTCCTTGGGAATCTACCACCATACCTAGATTATAATGGGTTTTTTTCCCCTAAAATATAACTACTGCCAAATTTCTATTCCATGTAATCTCTAGTGATTTATACTTTAATCAAAAATACATAAGAAAATGAATTACAAACCTTCATTGAACTTGATACTTTAATCTAAAATCTAAAATATATACTTTAATAAAATCTAAAATATATTTTTCAATGTAATTCATGAAAAATGGTCTGGTTTTTATTTATATATCATTTAGTATTAGTTAATATGCTCTCAGGAGTTTATTGGAATTTATATTTCTTCTTGTGCATTTTGATGGGATTTTTCAAGATTTTCTTACAGAATTATACGAGTTATTTGGGTATTCTCAACACTACATATTAAAATTCTTTTCTCCTATGATTTAGTTTTATAAAAATAACTTTGTAGTGTCCTTCTATGTAAAAATTTCTTAATATGGCAATGTGTATAATTTGCCTTTTTTCTTTTTGCATGGCTCTACTGCACTAATACTAGTAGCCTCTTTGATTCTAAAGTTATAAATACATTATCATGTATCATTTATTATTATTATTATTATGAAGTGCTTTAAAATATTTTTCTTTTTAATCTGGAATATAAAATAAGTAGATCCTATGTATGTTTTAAAAAAGTCCTTCAGTTTTTAAAGTTTGTTTGGTCAGCTCCTATTTTTAGTTGATTTGTGAAATAGCAAATTCAAAGAATTTAGTATTATATCATGAATGATTTCATTGCAGTTCAAATATGAGTGTCAGTTCATGTTACATGTAAACTTACAGTTTTCTAGACTTGTCAATTTTATGTAGGTATCTTTCTGTTTCAGTAGCATATTCATAATTATGTTTGGTACAAATATTCATTTTATTCTTTATAGACATTTACTTAGAAAATAAATTTTAAAAGCCATTTTTATTTTAAAGATTTTTAAATAGCTCAAAACCCAGCCTTGTAGGAAATAAAATGGGGTTGGCCATGGAATAACCTAGTAGCTCTTCAGGTTTCCATTGTCCTGGCCACTGAAGAATAAGCAGGCTGGGCTGGGAAGGGCTGGGAAGGGTAAACAAAGGAGGAGCTACAATGCTTGATAAGAAATGTACTCACTATCTTGCCCATGTAATTGTAACTCCTCTGTACAGTATTTTCACAATTAAAAACAAAAAGAATAAGCAGGCTGGAGGAGGTGATTTCCAGAGAGGAAGTAGAAAGGATCGCTAATGGAATTAAGAGCAGAAGTGGTAACGAGAGCTTATGATAGGGACAAGAACAGGATATATTTGACAATGGGATCTTTACAAACAAGTACAGCAAAGATTGGTCATGGTTAATCACAATTGCTAATGACAAAGTTTCTATGGCAAGTCTCTGCCTTCGTGGATCTTCATTCCTTCACTTATAAAGCAATAACTATCAGTCTGCTTTTCAAGAGGTATTATAGTATTCCGGGGTGAGAAGTGAGTTGTGACAGAAGGATTTTTCTCTGTGAATGACATTAGGGATTATTAATCTTCCAGCCTTGTTTTATACTTAAGACTCAGAAAGGTTAAGTGACTGGCTTTCAGGTCACACCATTAGTGGTAAAGCTAGAACTACAGGTTTCCTTTTTCATTTCCCTTTCTATACTCCCTCTAGGTCCTATGTGCAATAAAGTATGAACTCAGTCCTTAATGGTAATCACAGATGTCAGGAGCTCCTTCCTCACATCTCAGAAAAGATTACTGTGAAGAAATGTCTTCCTTGGGTCCCAAATTTAAGAGGCATCTTTGATTCTTCTTTCTCTTGTTACACATCGCTAGTCTTTTATCCAATCCAAACAGGTGTCTAGCCAATAAATACTCAAAATCTCTTTTTTTCTCACTATTTACCCTGTCAAAATCACCACCATCTCTTGTGTGTGCTACTCTAAGAATCTTAGATGCTTTGCTTCTGCTGTTCCCCTTATTTCATTTGTCACCCAACACCTGGGGTAGGATACAGCTCTATCTCTATCTTCCTATTGTATGTCTATCTATATATTTATCCTATATATGCCTATCTGTCTGTCTGTCAATCTACCTACAGGCATTCATCTGCACATAATATATAATACAGCTTAAAGCAACTCAGCCACTCTCTTGCTTAGATTCTCCAGTGGCTTCCTATTTGACTTATTTATAAGCCATGATCCTCACTATGGACAAGGCCCTTCGTGATCTGTTCTTTGGTCTTGACTGTATCTCTAACCCATTTTTTATAATTCACCCACATTTCAGTATGGTACAGACCTCCTGGACCCTTCTGTACCTTTGATTTTCCTGCATGTTCCTTCTTCTGACCATGGCTATCTATGAGCTTTCTTAGCTTAGCATGGTCTTTATCTTCATATGGTGTCTGCTTTCTCATCATGCAGCAGTTCTCAGCTCAGTTACAGTTATGTTTTAGTTTTTTGTTTTACCCCAGAACAATTCTCCTACTAGGTAGTGCTTAGCTAATTATTTATAGTACTCACTGCGATTCAGACTTACCTATTTTAATAATAGTTATTACCATATGCTTTGTATGCTTAAATGTAAGTTTCTCAAGACAGAATCTTTGACTTGTTTATTTATTTAAATTTAATTGCTTCAAAGAGTTCCTGCTACATAGTTAATTGCTGAGCTTTGAAGACAAGGAGATAAAGGCCTATTTTCACAATAATTTACACCAAGATTTTCAAAGTCAAAAATAGTTACATGTAATGAGAAAGTTATTTAACTTTTAAAATTTTAACCTTTTAGCAGGTGCTAGTGGCTTACAGGTATATTCCTGGCTACTCAGTAGGCTGAGCTCTGAAGGATTGCATTTCAAAGCAAGCCTTTGCAGAGGCATCTACCAAACTCAACCTCCAATTAACCAGCAAAATGTCAGACTGGAGGTGCCACTCAAAGAGTAGAGTACCAACTGCAAACAAGAAAGCTTAGGAAGCGCTCAAGGCCCCAAGTTCAAGTTCCCGATAACGAACAAATTTTTCATTTTTAAAATAGTCATACCAATATTAATACTACTAAGAAATAATTGAATTGGCTTCATCCAAATTATTGTCTGAACATTTAGCAGAAGAATGCATGTAAAATGCTTGAGTTAATGCCAGGTAATCAGTATGTTCTCAAAGACAGTTAAAAGGAAAAAAAAGGAAGAAGTAGGATAAAGGCTAAATTGGGCATCAACTTATAAATCAACCTATAATGTTTTTGAACCTTTTCACATTTTTCTTTACTGTTTTAGCTTAAGGAGAGGGAAGGATTTTTTTTTGGATGTATTTGAGAATATGAAAGTAAAGGTAGCTTCACTGGACACCAAACTAACTTTTGCTCTTGTTTTGATCTACCTCTTTTCTTTCATTTGTATGAAGAAATTCAGAAAGGCAGAAGGAAGGGAGCTCAAGAAACAGAACACATTAGAATTCCCTTTTATAATCTACCATATGGTTAAGTGTCTACTCTTAATGGAATTTACCAACTGTACACAGTTTAGTCTACCCTCATCAGGCAATTAGCCAGATTATAAGCCACAAACCTGAGTTGGAGACAAAAAGATGGTACATTTGTTAGTTAAAGACTCATGTTTGTGTCTTTGTAGTATGCAAGACTTTAGTTTATCTAAATTTATAGACAAGTTTTTCCTACCAAGCAAATATTCTCGGACTGTTTACAAACAATTGTAATTGCAAGTCTTATTTGATTTGTTCATGAAGACAAACAGGAAAGGAAAGAATTAAAATTCTTAAAACTCTGGAATAAACAGTTAAGCAATGATGCAGAACAGTGCAGCCAGGTGCTCCCCAACCCACCCATATATTTTTTTTCTTTTCTCTTCCTGGACATAAATCACAGGAAATTTAGTCAAGTTAGCAGGAATTGTTCTTGTTCAAAAGTTATTTAAAACAAGGGTGGAAAACTATACAAAATATTTTCCCCATGTAACAGAATAAACTAAAAACATCCAAGTTTCAGTCACCCCTTCGGCTATTTGTGACAACCTTTATTGGGGTATAGCTGGGGACATGGGGAAATGGCTTCCATGTGGGGATGGAAGGAGAGAATTAATTTGGAATGTCTGACTTTAAAAATCCAAAAGAAGACATCTACTACATTACTAACTTCAGCCAGATCCCAGAAAATGTAAATCATATCTAATTGATCTTTTCATATGTTTCACAAAGTATTTAAAATTTATTCATTTATATTTTAGACATGGTTAGTATGAAGGTGATATACAGAGGAGTTACAATTACATAAGTCAGGTAAAGAGAACCTTTCTTTATGGACAATGTCATCCCTTCCTTTGCCCTCTTCCAGTTTTTCCTTCCCATCCCTGCCTACAAGTTGTATAGTTCATTTGCAATCGATCTTAATGATCTATTATCCTATGAGCCACAAAGTCAGCTACATTTTTAGCTTGGCATAGAGTTGGGTAATCTGCTTTTACCTAATTTCAGATTTCTCTGCTTGCTTTTCCTAAATTCTGCTGTGTTTTTTTTTGTGTTCCATGTTTTTTTGCCTGGGCCCTTGGGGCAGGTTTTAAGACAGAGTGGGATTTGATTTCTCAGCTTACCTCCTTTCAAAGAGGATTTTCAGGGCAGGTATGTTTTACCCTCTAAATGGAACTTATCTAACACCCACTGTGGGTGATGTGAAGATTCATAAGCTAAACAGGAAGTCTTCGGAAAGGTTCCTAGCACATAGAAAGTATTGTGTGTGTACCTTAAAAAAAAGCCATTGTTCTTTCTAGTAAAAGATTTGATTCAGTTTTATTGATATTTGTCCAGATTTCTCTTCATTAACTGGGTTTGCAACAGTTTTCTTGAAGAGGTTCTTATCCTTATATTCTGCCAACTGCTTCTACTAATTGCTTATTGCTCAAGAGATAGTTTCTGTAATGAATACTGTACAAGCATTCTACTTTATCTTTTAAATACTCCTCTGTGTTTCCTTTAGGGCAATTCACTTACCACCTTTACATCCAGTTTGTCAGTGAATTGCTTCCTTCTTTTCGAGCTCAGTTGGACACTCCTGAGAATTGTAGTAGTCATCAGGGACAAACTGAACATTGTTGGGTCTGTTCATCCCTATTGTAATAACCACATGAACGTCTCTGCACCTTTATTTTTTAGTTTGTGCCAGTTTTAGGATTTGGACTGCAAATTGTGCACTTGCTAGGTAGGCACCCTACCACTTGTGCCACACCCTCAGCTCTTGCAGGAACCTTTGAAGTAATTCTAATTAGTTTATGCCTTCTAAAAGCGACTTGATTTCTACCTGGGTGTTTCAGTTAGTATTGGGTGGTCCCTCTAGATTCATCCAATAAGGTATCTTTTTCTTCAGAATTTCCAGAATAAATTCCATATTTACTCAGGAAACTGATGAATGCTCTCCAAAAAGATCTCTTCTCTTCTTGTTAGTACTGCACAGCTCTTCCCATTCCAGTGTTTTGCTCTGTTGTACTCTGCATACTCTGGCCAGCGGCCCGCATATTCTCTCCCACTGCAGCAATTGCGGTGCAATTCTACTGAATTTGGCAGAAAGAATCATTTCTTGATTAGTATCGGAGTGGAAAATGGTTTCTCAGCGAAGCAAAATGATCAAAGCTGTACTAGGCTTGTTTATAATGGTCTGCTATTTTCTCAGCCTATTCTAAGGGAAGCTGCTGAGGCTCTTGTTCACTAATGGGTGGGTTTGTTTTGGTGAGGTACCATGTGACTGCACCATCTGCCTTATACTTATTGGACCAGGGTGGGGTCCACCTTCCCCAAAGGCATCAAGTCCATGTTTCAGCAATGCAGAAACCTATGACTTGCACAGCCCAGCTCAAAGCAACTGGAAGACAGCCAATCAGATCCATCTCTTAGGAATTTAGCATGAGGAAACAGACCTGCCCAGAGCAGTTAACCTTAGGGATATGTATCAAAAGATGTATGAAGAGTTGCTATTGTGTAGAGGAGGCTGAAATGATCACTTAGAGGCATGTGCAAGCTAAAGCAGGCAAGGATCCCTGGAAGAGAGACAGCCAAATGAAGTAGCTAGCAGATAGGTAGGAACAATCTGTTTTCTGTGCAGAGGGCAGGAAGTTCCTCCTCCTGGTTGAATTGCTGTGAATCTTAGTTGTATGCCACTACTGATTGCAAATTCCTAGGATCTTTATATATTCTTAAAATACTATATGCTACTGTTTTGTTCCTTTTGTGTGTGTGATTTCTGAAGCTAAATGTTTCCTCATTAAAGCAGATATAACACTTCCCTATTTAACTTCAGTGAATTTCTTCTTCATCAGCAGGTCAGGAATATCTCTCATAAACCTTGTCATAGTCATTATTTATGACTATAAGAGCAAGAGTTTTATTTTTCTTGTTGTTTATTCAATTATTAACTTTTATTTTTATTTAGTTATTTATTTTATTTTTATTTAGTGGGGCTTGAACTCTGGGCTTGGGCACTGTCCCTGTGCTCTTCAGCTCAAGGCGAGGGCTCTACCGCTTGAGCTGTAGCACCACTTCCGGTTTTCTAGGGAGGGGGGGTTATTGGAGATAAAGAGTCTCACGAACTTTCCTGCCTGGGTTGACTTTGAACCACGATCCTCAGATCTCAGCCTCCTGAGTAGCTAGGATTACAGGTGTGAGCCACCGGCACCCGGCTTCAATTATTAGCTTTTAGTTGATGGCATATTTAATTATTTGTTAGCTTTGCCAATGCTTGCTCTTCTTAGCTTGCCTCTTCATTTGATTTTTTTTTTTTTTTTTTTTTTGGTTGGTCGTGGGGCCTGCACTCTGGGCCTGGACGCTGTCCCTCAGCTCTTCAGCTCAAGGCTAGCGCTCTACCACTGGAGCCACAGCGCTGCTTTCGTTTTTTTCTGCTTATGTTGTGCTGAGGAATCGAACCCAGGGCCTCATGCATGCAAGGTAAGCACTCTACCACTGAGCTACCTTCCAAGTCCCTTCGTTTTATTTTTTAAATATTTGGTCATTCTTTAAACTGCAATTACCCTTCATGTATTCACAAAATGATTGTAGATTATTTGCATAGAAATAACCACTCACTTCCTAAGTCTCACATATACTACTATTTAATCAGACATCTTGCAAACTTTTGTTAAGTAATGATTACACAAAGTATGTGGAACTACAGAAAATTCCCACAATTCTTTTTTTTTTTTTTATAATTTTTTTTTGGTCCGGTTGTGGGGCCTGAACTCTGGGCCTGAACACTGTCCCTCAGCTCTTCAGCTCAAGGCTAGTGCCCTACCACTTGAGCCACAGCGCCACTTCCGGCTTTTGTCTTTTTGCTTATGTGGTGCTGAGGAATCGAACCCAGGGCCTCAGGCATGCAAGGCAAGCGCTCTACCACTGAGCCAACTTCCCAGCCCCGCCCACAATTCTTAAAACCCAATTGATATTAAAAAGTAATTTGTTTTACATGTTCAGGGTGATTATTTGATGTACATATTTATTGTGCAATGATCACAAAAATCAAGTTAATACATCTATTGCTACCAATGCTTTACCTCATATCCTCAGAATTTTTTCATCTTCGAATGGAAAATTTCTACCATGTGTTTTACATCTCATTATTTACTGCACTTCTGGCTCTGGTAACCACCATTCCAAGTCTCTGTTTTGAGAAATTTGCCCTTTTGTGGATTCCACATATAAATGAGATCATGAAGTATTTGTTTTTTTTCTTTTTTCTGTTTTTTTTTTTTGTCACGTTGTGGGGTCTGAACTCTGGGACTGGGTGTTGTCCCTCAGCTCTTCAGCTCAAGGCTAGTGCTCTACCACTTGAGCCACAGCACCACTTCTTGCTTTTTTCTTTTTGCTTATATGGTGCTGAGGAATTGAACCCAGGGCCTCATGCATGCAAAGCAAGCGCTCTACCACTGAGCCACCTTCCCGGCCCCAGTATTTGTTTTTATAGCCGCATTGTTTTCAGTTAACAAATATCTTTCAGATTCATTCATGTTACCAAAAATGATAAGATTTTCTTCTTTTGTAAGGCCAAATATGATTCTATTGTATACCAATATCACATTTCTTTACCTATTCATTCATTGAATAGGTTAATATGAATAGTGCTCCATAAGCTTGGAAGTACAGTTAACTCTTCAACAAACTGAGTTTGTTTTCTTTTTATATATACCCAGAAATGGGTTGGCTGTGTCATATGGTAATTGTATTTTTAAATTTTTGAGGAATATCATACTGTTGTCTCTATCTAAACTAATGTATATTTCCATCAACATTGAACACAGGTTTTCTTTTCTTCATATATTTGACAATACTGGTTATCTATTGTCTGTTTTTCCTCCCTTTCTTCCCTTCCTTTCCTCCTCTCCTTGCTCTCCCTTTCCTTCTCTCCTTTCCTTCTTTCCTTCCTTCCTTCCTTCCTTCCTCTTTCTTTCTTTCTTTCTTTCTTTCTTTCTTTCTTTCTTTCTTTCTTTCTTTCTTTCTCTCTCTCTCTTTCTTTCTTTCTTTCTTTCTTTCTTTCTGTCTGTCTTCCTTCCCTTTCTCTCTCTCTCTCTCTCTCTCTCATTCTCTCTCTTTCTTCCTTGTTTTTGTTGTTGTAGAGAATACATATCCTAGGCTGTTTTGAACTCATAATACTGCCTCAACCTCACAGGTGCTGGTATAAAAAGTATGTATTACCACTCATATAATAAAAGGTTTAAAGTGATACCTGGTTTTGATTTTGTTTTGAATTTCTTTGATTAGTTGAGTGTGTATTTAATTTTTATTATATGCCTGTTGGTAATTTGTATGCCTTTCTCTGGCAAAATAACTATTCATGCTCTTTCTTCACTGGACAGAAGTTTTTTTTTTTTGTTTTTTGTTTTTTGTTTTTTTTTTTCATCTGGGCTGGGCTCTGTCCCTCAGCTATTCAGCTCAAGGCTAGTGCTCTACCATTTGAGCCATAAAACCACTTCTGGTTTTCTTGTGGTTTATTGGAGATAAGAGTCTCAGGGCTTTCCTGCTCGGGCGAGCTTTGAGATCCTCAGATTTCAGCCCCCTCAGTAGCTAGGATTACAGGTGTGAGGCACCCGTGTCTGGCTACAGCACTTTTTTTTAAACTCTTTTCTTTATGTATTTTGGATATCAATGCTTTATCAGATAGATAACTGCAAGTATCATTGGAATGTTATGGAGATTGCATTGACACGTTAGAATGGTTTGATTAACGGAGCCATTGCGAAAAACATTAATTTTGCTGATCTATAAGATGGACGGCATTTCCATCAATTTCTTCAATTTTTTTTTTTTTTGGTCTGTTGTGAGGCTTGAACTCTGGGCCTGAGCACTGTCCCTCAAATCTTCAGCTCAAGACTAGCACTCTACCACTTGAGCCACAGCACTACTTCTGCTTTCCTGGTAGTTAATTGGAGAGTAGAGTTTCACAGACTTTCCAGCCCAGGCTGGCTTTGAACCATGATCCTTAAATTTCAGCCTCCTGAGTAGCTAGGATTACAGGTATGAGTCACCGGCACCTGGCTAATTTCTTCAATATTTTATAGTTTGTATTATAGGCATTTCTTTCACCTCCCTGGTTATGTTATTTTTTTGTTTAGATTTTAAATTATTGTGAGTGGACTTGTTTTATTTTTTATTTTATTTTATTTTTTTATATTTCTTTTTTAAATTTTTTTATTTTTTTATTGTGAAAATACTGTACAGAGGGGTTACAATTACATGAGCAAGATAATGAGTACATTTCTTATCAAGCATTGTAGCCTCCTCCTTTGTTTCCCCTTCCCATCTCTTCCCATCCTCCCCCCTACCCCCCCACCCAATCCTCCCCCCCACCAAAGTTGTAAAGTTCATTTTCGACATAATGACTTGTACATCTCCTTGTTGCAATGGGTCCACCTGTATCCCTATTTAAACGATTTGTTTTTCCCTTTCCCCTCCACAAATTATACCGACATCAAATACAGTGAAAGCAGGGGTTATACTGTGGAGGAGGGGCATACAAAGCAACAAAGAAATAATTTTATAAATGTGTTAGAAACAATCGAATGAAAGAAAAAAAACATTTGAATACATATCTTAGGATTCATTTCCCTAACATCAATTTATCTGACCTTTTCTGCTTGTCTCAGACATGTACTAGTTATTGCAAATAAGGGAAACCATGGGATCTATGTTTCTTTGGGCTTGGGTTACTTCACTTAATATAATTTTTTCCAAGTCTTTCCATTTCCTAACAAATGGGACAATGTCATTCTTTCTGATAGAGACATAGAATTCCATTGTGTATATATACCACATTTTCTTGATCCTTCATTTACTGAGGGACATCTGGGTTGGTTCCATATCTTAGCTATACAAATAATGCTGCAATAAATATAGTCGTGCTGGTAGCTTTAGTGTGGTCTTGTTTGTGAACATTTGGGTAAATGCCCAAAAGTGGGATTGCTGGGTCATAGGGGAGCTCTATGTGGAGTCTTTTGAGGAACCTCCATACTGCTTTCCGATTTCTTTTTTTGTTACTGGTATATAGAAGAGCTGTGATTATGTGTGTGTGTGTGTGTGTGTGTGTGTGTGTATGTGTGTGTGTGTTATTTTTCTATCCTCCTACTTTGTTAAAAGTGTTAATTAGATCAAAGAGCTTTCTGGTGAAGTCTTTAAGGTCTTTTAAATATGGGATCATACTATCTTAAAGTAAGGATAACTCAATTTGTTTTCCTTCTATTTATTTCTCTTGCTTTATTTTTTTAGTTACAAATTCAATGATTTCTGGATGCCATTTGCTTAATAGCTCATCTAAAATCATTCTAATATTTGCAGCCATTTGAGAAAATTCTTTTGTGTTACTATTCTCTATATAAATTTATAACTCTCATAGGCATTCTTTTGCTTTTTCATTTATATTTGCTTCAAAAGTACTTGCTATGTTATTTCAAAATATAGCTACAATAACTCTTTCTGTCCTACAGTTCTATAGTGCTGTGACTTTTGGCTATTTTCTTCTTGGCCTATACTGATCCTGTGATATACCACGTCCCATGGAATGCAAGAGATCTTAGGATGTGAGACTTCTGTCCCTATGTTGTAAGAAATACTGGGGTTTTATTTCCCTTTTGGAAAAATTCTCAGCTTATAGACTACCAACTGCTAAAAGTAGACAAAAAAGCTCAAGTGGAGACAAGTCACATGGAGGATTTCCACTGGAATTGGAACCTCACATACAAGTATGCCATCTTGGAAAATCCACACCCTGTCTGGAAGTCTCATCCAATACTCCATGGACTAAGAACTCCATGTCTGTGTAAATGTAGTTCAACTTCCTGATCTGCATAATTTTTGAGGTGTTGTAATTATTAGTTTACCTAGACATTTTTATTAAAAATTTTTATTGTAAAGATATTGTACAGAGGGGTTACAGTTACACGAGTAAGGTACATTTCCTATTGAGCATTGTTAACCCCTCCTTTGTTTTTCCCCTGCCATCCCTTCCCTCCCCACTCTCCAACTCCTCCCTCCCTCACCAAAGTTGTAAAGTTCATTTTTAACATAGTGCCTTGTATATCTCATTGCTACAATGGGTCAACTTGTATCCTTATTTCAGCATTTTGTTAATTCCCTTCCCTCCCCAAATTAGAAAAATGTATATACAAGATGCAGAGCACTGGATTCAAATACAGTGAAAACAGGGGTTATACCAAAAGAAACAAAAGAAACAAAAACAATTAAATAGTACATTACAAGTACATTAAAAAGAACTTGTGTCCCTATCTTGGGTCCCTATTAAAACCACTTGTGTCCCTATCTTGGGCTTCATTTCGCTTAGCACCATCTTATATGGTCATATGTACGTAGCTTTTGACCTTTTCTGCTTGTCCTGGACTTATACTAGTTGTCTCAAATAAGGGAAACAATTGGACCTATGTTTCTTTGGGCCTGGCTTAATACAATTTTGTCCAAGTATTTCCATTTCCTAACAAATGGGCAATGCCATTCTTTCTGATGGAGGCATAGAATTCCATTGTATATATACACACACACACACACACACACACATACATTTACATATATGTGTATTATATATATATGTGTATATATATATATATATATATATATATATATATTCTCCACATTTTCTTGATCCATTCACTATTGAGGAGCATCTGGGTTGGGTTCATATCTTAGCTGTGGTGAATATTGCCGAGAAACATAGTTGTGCTGGTAGCTTTAGTATGGCCTTGTTTGGGATCATTTGGGTAAATGCCCGAAAGTGGGATTGCTGGGTCATAAGGGAGCTCAATGTGTAGTCTTTTGAAGAACATCTATACTGCTTTCTAAAGTGGTTGAACAAGTTTACACTCCCACCAACAATGCAGTAGGGTTCCCTTTTGGCCACATCCCTCCAGCATCTGTTGTCATTAGATTTCTTGATTATTGCCATTCTAAGTGGGGTGAGGTGGAATCTCAATGTTGTTTTGATTTGCATTTCTTTCATGGATACAGAACTTGAGCATTTCTTCTTGGCCATTAGCTCTTGGCCATTCTTTCTTCCTCTACAGAGAAGTCTCTCTTTAAGTTTTAGCCCACTTATTAATGGGGTGGTTGTTTCTTTGAAGATTTGTTTTTAGAGGGTTTAATATTTTGAGTTCTAAGTATATTTTAGATATGAGACCCTTTTCTGTTGTATGGCTAATGAAGGTCTTCTCCCAATCCATCGGCTTTCATTTGATCTTGCTAGCTGTCTTTTGCCATGCAGACGCTCTGCAGTTTCATGCAATTCCATTTGGCCAATCTTTCTTTGATTTGTTGTGTTTCTGGATCTTTATTAAGAAAATTTTGGCCTGTGCTAAGTAGTCCTAGAGTTTCTCCCATTCCTTCCTGTAATGTTTTCAGGGTGTCTGCTTTGACTTCAAGGTCTGTGATCCGTTTGGAGTTGATTCTGGTGCAGGGTGATATATGAAGATCTAGCTTTAGTGTTCTACATGTGTTTAATCAGTTTTCCCAGCATGATTTACTGAAGATACTGTCTTTCTTCCATTCTATATTATGTAGCTCCCTTGTCGAAGATTAGGTGGCCATAGATCTGTGGGTCCATTTCTGGGTCTTCAGTTCTATTCCATTGGTCCTCAGGTCTGTTCTTGTGCCAGAATCTAGCAATTTTGATTATTATGGTTTTGCAGTAGAGTTTAAAATTTGGTATTGATGCTCCTCCAGCACTGTTCTTTCTGCAAAGGATTGTTTTTGCTATTCTATAAGAATTTTTGGGCCAGGCGCTGGTGACTCACGCCTGTAATCCTAGCTACTCAGGAGGCTGAGATCTGAGGATTGCAGTTCAAAGCCAGCCCGGGCAGGAGAGACCATGAGACTCCTATCTCCAGTAAACCACCAGAAAACAGGAAGTGGCGCTGTAGCTCCAGTGGTAGAGCGCTGGCCTTGAGCTGAAGAGCTGAGGGACAGCGCCTAGGCCCAGAGTTCAAGCCCCATGACCGACAATAAATAAATAAATAAATAAATTTTTGGGTTGCTTCTCTATCATTGAAGAATGAGGTTGGGATATTGATGGGTACTGCATTGAATTTGTAGATAGCCTTTAACACTATTATCATTTTCACAATGTTAATCTTCCCAATCCAGGAGCATGGGAGGTTTTTCCACTTCCTTGGTTCTGTTTTAATTTCCTTTTTCAGGTTTTTAAAGTTTTCATTATACAGGTCTTCCACTTCTTTGTTAATTTATTTTTGTTTTTGTTTTTTGTTTTTTTTTTAAATTTAATTTTATTTTATTTGTGAACATACTGTACAGAGGGGTTACAATTACATGGGCAGGATAATGCGTACATTCCTTACCAAGCATTGCACCCTCCTCCTTTGGTTTATCCTTCACATCCCTTCCCAGCCTCTGCCCTCCCCCCGAATCCCAATCCTTCTCCTTACCCCCCCCTTACCGCCTCCCCCCCAAGTTGTAAAGCTCGTTTTGGACATGACAACTTGTACTTCTCATTGTTGCAACAGGTCCACCTGTATCCTTAAACAACTGGTTTTTCCCCATCTCCTCCACAAGTTATACTGACATCAAATATAGTGAAAGCAGGGGTTATACTGTGGGGGAGGGACATACAAAGCAACAAAGAAATAATCTTATAAATGCATTAGAAACACATGCATGAAAGAAAAAAACATTAAAATACATATCTAAGGGTTCATTTTCCTGACCTCACATTATCTGACCTTTTCCGCTTGACTCATACATATACTAGATATTGCAAATAAGGGAAACCATGGGACCTATGTTCCTTTAGGCCTGGCTTACTTCACTTAATATAATTTTTTCCAAGTTTTTCCATTTCCTAACAAATGGGGCAATGTCATTCTTTCTGATGGAGGCATAGAATTCCATTTTGTATATATACCACATTTGCTTGATCCATTCATCTGCTGAGGGACATCTGGGTTGGTTCCATATCTTAGCTATGGTAAATAATGCTGCAATAAACATTGTTGTGCTGGTAGCTTTAGTGTGGTTTTGTTTGTAAACATTTGGGTAAATGCCCAAAAGTGGGATTGCTGGATCATAGGGGAGATCTATGTGAAGTCTTTTGAAGAACCTCCATACTGCTTTCCAAAGTGGTTGAACAAGTTTACATTCCCACCAACAATGAAGTAAGGTTCCTTTCTGTCCACATCCCCTCCAGCATCTGTTGTTGTTAGAGTTCTTGATTTTTGCCGTTCTAACAGGGGTGAGGTGATATCTCAATGTTGTTTTGATTTGCATTTCTTTTATGGCTAGAGATGTTGAACATTTCTTCATTTGTCTATTGGCCATCCTTCTTTATTCTTCAGAGAAGTTTCTCTTTAAGTCTTTTGCCCACTTATTTATTGGGCAGTTGTTTCTTTGAGGATTTGTTGTTGGGGGGGGGTTAATTTTTTGAGTTCCAAGTATATTTTAGATATGAGACCCTTGTCCGTTGTATGGCTAGTAAAGATCTTCTCCCAGTCTGTGGGCTTTCTATTGATCTTGCTAGCTATGTCATTTGCCCTGCAAAAGCTCTGCAACTTTATGCAATCCCATTTGTCCAACCTTTCTTTGATTTGTTGTTTTTTCGGGTCTCTATTCAAAAAATTTCGGCCTGAGCCAAGGAGACCTAGGGTTTCTCCTATTCCATCCTGTAATGTTTTCAGAGTGTCTGCTTTGACTTCAAGGTCTTTGATCCATTTAGAGTTGATTCTGGTGCAGGGTGATATATAAGGATCTAGCTTTAGTTTTCTACATGTAGTTAACCAATTTTGCCAGCACCATTTACTGAGGAGGCTGTCTTTCTTCCATTCTATTGTTTTAGCTCCCTTATCGAAGATTAGATGGCTATAGGTCTGTAGGTTCATTTCTGGGTTTTCAATTCTATTCCATTGGTCCTGAGGTCTGTTCTTATGCCAATACCAAGCTGTTTTGATTACTATGGCTTTATAGTAGAGTTTGAAATTTGGTATTGATATTCCTCCAGCAGTGTTCTTTCCGTTGAGGATCGTTTTTGCTATTCGGGGTCTTTTATTGTTCCTTATGAATTTTTGGATTGCCTTTTCTATTTCCTTGAAGAATGAGGTTGGAATTTTGGTAGGTATTGCATTGAATTTGTAGATAGCCTTGGGAAGTATTGCCATTTTCACGATGTTAATCTTGCCAATCCAGGAGCATGGGAGGCTTTGCCATTTTTTTTAGTTCTGTGTTGATTTCCTTTTTCAAGATTTTAAAGTTTTCATCATAGAGGTCCTTCACTTCTTTAGTTAAGTTAATTCCTAGGTATTTTATTTTTTGTGGGGCTATTACAAATGGAGTTGCTTTCCTAATTTCAGCCACACTTTTCTCATTGTTGGCATACAGAAAAGCCATTGATTTTTGGGGTTAATTTTATAACCTGCTACTTTGCCAAAGTTTTGAATCAGCTTGAGTAATTTGGGAGTGGAGTCTATGGGATTCTTTAAATACAAGAGCATGTCATCTGCAAAGAGGGAGAGCTTTATTTCTTCTTTCCCTATTTGGATCCCCTTTATGTCTGCATCTTGTCTTATTGCTGTAGCTAGGCATTCTAATACTAGATTGAAGAGGAGTGGAGAGAGTGGGCATCCTTGTCTTGTTCCTGAGTTAAGAGGAAATGGCTTTAGTTTTTCACCATTGAGTATAATGCTGGCTATAGGTTTGTCATATACAGCCTTTATTGTATTGAGGAATGTTCCATGGATTCCTAATTTTTCCAGAATCTTCATCCTAAAGGGGTGTTGGATCTTGTCGAATGCTTTTTCTGTATCTATTGAGATAACCATGTGGTTCTTATTCTGTTGATGTGATGAATAATATTAATTGATTTGCGTATATTGAACCAGCTTTGCATCCCTGAAATGAATCCTGTTTGATCGTGGTGTATGATTTTTTCGATGAATTGTTGAAGTCGATTGGCCAAAATTTTGTTGAGAAGTTTTGCATCAATGTTCATCAAAGAAATGGGTCTATAGTTCTCTTTCTTTGATGAGTCCTTGCCTGGTTTTGGGATGAGGGTTATGATGACTTCATAGAATGTGTTCGGTAGTGAGCTTTCTCTTTCAATTTCATTGAAGAGTTGGAGGAGTATTGGTGTGAGCTCTGCTTTGAAGGCCTTGTAAAATTCCGCTGTAAAACCATCTGGTCCTGGACTTTTCTTAGCTGGGAGGTCTCTTATTGCTGTTTCTATTTCAGTGCTTGATATGGGCCTGTTAAGCTGGTTTAACTCATCTTGGTTTAGTTTTGGCATGTCAATATTTGCTAGGAAAAGGTCCATTTCTGTCAAGTTCTCAAACTTATTAGCATAAAGTTTTGAGAAGTATTCCCTTATAATGTTCTGAATCTTGGTTGTTTCCGTGGTGATGTTTCCATTCTCATCTCTGAGTTTATTAATTTGGGTGTGTTCTCTTCTTTTTCTGATAAGATTTGCTAAGGGTCTGTCAATTTTTTTAATTTTTTCGAAGAACCAACTCTTTGTTTTGTTGATTCTTTCTATAGTTTTTTTTTGGATTCTAATTCATTTAATTCTGATTTAATTTTCATTATTTCTTTCCATCTACTGGATTGGGGTTTACCTTGCTGCTCTTTTTCAAGGAGGTTTAGATGTGTCATTAAATTGTTAGTTTCAGATCTCTCCAATTTGTTGATGTAGGAGCTCAGAGCTATAAACTTGCCTCTGAGTACTGCCTTTGCTGTGTCCCAGAGGAGCTGGTAATTTGTGTGTTCATTTTTGTTGAATAGCATGAACATTTTGATTTCCTTTCTAATCTCTTCCATGACCCACTCATGATTCAGCAGTGTGTTGTTCAGCCTCCATGTGATACCGGACTTTCTTTGGTGGCTTTTGGTGTTGAGTTCTAATTTTATTCCCTTGTGGTCAGAGAGAATGCAAGGTATAACTTCAATGTTTCTGAATTTAGACAAGTTTGCTTTGTGGCCTAAAATGTTGTCTATTTTAGAAAATGTTCCATGTGCTGCTGAGAAAAACGTGTATTCTGATGCTGCTGGGTGAAATGTTCGGTAGATGTCTGTTAAGTCTAGTTGATCTATGCAGCTGTTTAGATCTGCGGTTTCTCTGTTGAGTTTTTGCCGAGTTGATCTATCTAGTGGGGAGAGTGGTGTGTTAAAATCCCCAACAATTAATGTCTTTGGATCTATATGGGATTTGAGGGAAAGTAGTGTTTCTTTGATAAATTTGGGTACTCCATTGTTTGGCGAATAGATATTTAGAATTGTAATATCCTCCTGAAGGAGAGATCCTTTAATTAGTATGTAGCAACCTTCTTTATCTCTTCTCACGAATTTTAATTTGAAGTCTATTTTATCTGATATTAGGATTGCAACTCCCGCCTGTTTGTGGGGGCCGTTTGCTTGGTAGATTTTGCTCCAGCCTTTAACATTGAAAATGTGTTTGTTTTTACGGGCAAGATGTGACTCCTGCAGGCAGCAGATAGAAGGGTCTTGTTTTTTAATCCAACTAGACAGTCTATGTCGCTTAATTGGAGAATTCAGTCCATTAACGTTAAGAGATAGCACTGAGAGGTATTTGGGAGTTCCTGCCATGTTATCCACCTTCTTGGGGGCTGCGAAAACAGGGTTCTTCCTATGGTTCTTGGATTCTCAGTTTGGGTGCAGTTTCTTGGCCTTTGTTGCGGTCTTGTTGGTTTTCTATGTGTAGGACATCTTTAAGAATCTTTTGTAGGGCTGGTTTGGTGGAGATGTATTGTTTCAATTTTTCTTTGCTATGGAAGGTTTTTATTTGGCCTTCAGTTATGAAGGAGAGTTTAGCTGGGTACAGTATTCTTGGTTGATAGTTGTTTGTTTTTAGGGCATGGCATACCTCATTCCAGGCTCTTCTTGCTTTGATTGTCTCTGCTGAGAAATCTGAGGTGATTCTAATTGGTTTCCCTTTATAGGTGATTACCCTTTTCTCCTTGACAGCTTTAAGGATCTTTTCCTTGGTCTGAGTTGATCCTGTGTGGATTATAATGTGACGGTGCGATGTCCTATTCTGGTCTGGTCTATTTGGGGTTCTAAAAGCTTCTTGTATCTGAATAGGCCTATCTTTTTGTATGTTTGGGAAGTTCTCTGCTAGGATCCTGTTAAACAAATTTCCTAGACCATTAACTTCTGTTTCTAGGTGCTCCTCTACACCCATTATCCTTATATTAGGCCTTCTGATGGTGTCTTCCAGGTGTTGGATAGATCTATCATGTTTCTTGGACTTGTCCTGGATGGTTGTATGTTCTTTCTCTATAATATCTAGGCTGTCTTCAATCCCTGAGATTCGATCTTCTGCATGGTCTAACCTGCTGTCAAGACTCTCTACTTTGTTTTTTTTTTTTTTTTTTTTTTTTTTTATCTTTTTTCCTTCTAATTGGTCAGCTTTGATGGCTTCAAGTTCTTTGTTGAAGCTCTGTTTTAGGTCTTGGATGAATTTCTTTACTTCCTTAATTTGGTGTTCAGTGTTTGTTCTCAAATCACTTAGTTGATTGGTTATGGTTTCTTTGGACTCCCATTCCTTCTGTTGGGTTCCATTCAGCATTCCCTTTGTGGTCTCCCTGACTTCCTTCAGCTCTTTGTTAATGGATTCCATGAATGCCTTTAGTGATCTTTGTGTATTCTCTACCTGGTCTCTCAATTCCTGTATTACTCTTTGATTAGCTTCCTCCCTTTTGTGGGATTCCTGCAGTTCTCTTTCCTCCCGTTCGTGGGATTCCTGTAGTTCTCTTTCCTCCCATTCGTGGGATTCCTGCAGTTCTCTTTGAATGTTCTCAGCCTGCTCAAGCCATTCCTCCCTTTCTCTTTGAGTATTCTCAAGTTGTTCATGCAAATCCTGTATCAGTTTTTGAGTAGCTTCCTCACGCTTATGATATTCCTGTATAAGCTTTTGGGATGCCTCCTCTCTTTCCCTTTCACGCTCATACAGAGTCCTTTGTAAGTTGTCAAACTTCTCGTTTATCATGTTTGCCAGCAGTGTTTGTAGAGCTATTTGGGAACTCTCCTCTGGATTATTCATTATCTGTTCTGACCCCTGATTATCAAGATTGGGAATTGAGATATCCGGATTTGCCATTTTTCTTGTGTTTTTCCGGCTTACTCTGCCTATTTGAGATGAAAATAGCACCAGTTTTGTGCTAGAACACTATCTTAAGGCAACCATCAATCAAAATTTGCATTTGTACAGTCAATAATATACAGATACAACCTAGTTCAACAGATACATCTATTCAACCTCAAACAACTATATGTTAATGGGCTTCGAACCGCAGAGAAGAATTTGGAAAACCAGAAATTATTAGGGTTAGGGAGAGATGTGGGTAAAAAATAGGAATAGATTGGTGTGGGGAGGCCCAGGGAGAGTTAACTATGTCCTAATACCAATGCAGGAAATAAGTTGGGTAGGATGCAAGTAGAGAGAGAGAGAAAAAGAAGAAAGGGAAAGGGAAATGAAAAGAGACCAGAAAAAAATAGAAACGTAAAAATTAATATTATTATGGAGATTAAAAGACCATCTATTTAGAGAGGAATGTGAGTATATTAAGAGAAGGGAAGGGACATAGAGGAGAAGTGAAAACCTTAAAAAAGTGCTTAAAATATTATATAGGTATAAAGAGGTAGTACTGCTATTAAGGAATTTAAGTCTCGGAGGTTTTGAATTGAGTAATAAATTTGTGGATTAAGTGTGTACACTATGGGGGATAGGGTCTACTAGTTAACTATGGGTTTATCTGAGGATGTGCAAGACAAGAGTTAAGTCACATAAAGAAGATCAAAAGAGAGGAAAAGGTGCAAAGGATAAGAAAGGGAGAAAAAAAGATCAGAAGTTCAGTAGAGGTAGACAATAAACAAAAAGATAGTTAAGGAAGAAAGAAAAAGAGAAAGAAGACAAGAAAAGAAAGGAAAACGCACATTCACATATTCCTAAAATAAAAATTATAAGAGGAAAAAAAGTTACTGGAAAACAATTATTTTTTCAAAAAAGGCAAAAATTAAAGTTTAATAAAATTTTTAGAAAAGGAAAAAAATTTTTTATATATATAAGGTACCAAAAAAAAAAAAGAAAAAAAAAGTTCTTTGATTTTTTTTTTAAATTCTTTTTTTAAATTTTATGTAACTCTTTTTTTTTTAATATTATTTTATTTTATTTGAGAACATACTGTACAGAGGGGCTACAATTACATGGGCAAGATAATGCATACATTTCTTACCAAGCATTGCAGCCTCCTCCTTTGTTTACCCTTCACCTCCCTTCCCAGCCTCCCCCCTCCCCCCACCCAATTATACCTCCCTCCCCCCCCACACCGACATTGTAAAGCTGGTTTTGACATGACATTTTGTACTTCTCATTGTTGCAACAGGTCCACCTGAATCCTTAAACGACTTGTTTGTCCCCATCTCCTCCACATGTTATACTGACATCAAATACAGTGAAAGCGGGGGTTACACTGTGGGGGAGGGACATACAAAGCAACAAAGAAATAATCTTATAAATGCATTAGAAACACATGCATGAAAGAAACGAAAACATTAAAATACATATTTAAGGGTTCATTTTCCTAACATCACATTATCTGACCTTTTCTGCTTGACTGATACCTATACTAGATATTGCAAATAAGGGAAACCATGGGACTTATGCTTCTTTGGGCCTGGCTTACTTCACTTAATATAATTTTTTCCAAGCCTTTCCATTTCCTAACAAATGGGGCAATGTCATTCTTTCTGATGGAGGCATAGAATTCCATTGTGTATATATACCACATTTTCTTGATCCATTCATCTACTGAGGGGCATCTGGTTTGGTTCCATATCTTAGCTATGGTAAATAATGCTGCAATAAACATTGTTGTGCTGGTAGCTTTAGTGTGGTCTTGTTTGTAAACATTTGGGTAAATGCCCAAAAGTGGGATTGCTGGATCATAGGGGAGATCTATGTGAAGTCTTTTGAGGAACCTCCATACTGCTTTCCAAAGTGGTTGAACAAGTTTACATTCCCACCAACAATGAAGTAAGATTCCTTTCTGTCCACATCCCCTCCAGCATCTGTTGTTGTTAGAGTTCTTGATTTTTGCTGTTCTAACTGGAGCGAGGTGATATCTCAATGTTGTTTTGATTTGCATTTCTTTTATGGCTAGGGATGTTGAACATTTCTTCATTTGTCTATTGGCCATCCTTCTTTCTTCTTCAGAGAAGCTTCTCTTTAAGTCTTTCGCCCACTTATTTATTGGGCAGTTGTTTCTTTGAGGATTTGTTGTTGGGTGGTTTAATTTTTTGAGTTCCAAGTATATTTTAGATATGAGACCCTTGTCCGTTGTATGACTAGTAAAAATCTTCTCCCAATCCGTGGGCTTTCTATTGATCTTGCTAGCTATGTCATTTGCCTGCAGAAGCTCTGCAACCGTATGCAATCCCATTTGTCTAACCTTTCTTTGATTTGTTGTGCTTCCGGGTCTCTATTCAGAAAATTTCGGCCTGAGCCAAGGAGACCTAGGGTTTCTCCTATTCCATCCTGTAATGTTTTCAGAGTGCCTGCTTTGAGTTCAAGGTCTTTGATCCATTTGGAGTTGATTCTGGTGCAGGGTGATATATAAGGATCTAGCTTTAGTTTTCTACACGTAGTTAACCAATTTTGCCAGCACCATTTACTGAGGAGGCTGTCTTTCTTCCATTCTATTGTTTTAGCTTCCTTATCGAAGATTAGATGGCTATAGGTCTGTGGGTTCATTTCTGGGTTTTCAATTCTATTCCATTGGTCCTGAGGTCTGTTCTTATGCCAATACCAAGCTGTTTTGATTACTATGGCTTTATAGTAGAGTTTGAAATTTGGTATTGATATTCCTCCAGCAGTGTTCTTTCCGTTGAGGCGCGTTGTTGCTATTCGGGGTCTTTTATTGTTCCATATGAATTTTTGGATTGCCTCTTCTATTTCCTTGAAGAATGAGGGTAGAATTTTGATAGGTATCGCGTTGAATTTGTAGATAGCCTTGGGAAGTATTGCCATTTTCACGATGTTAATCTTGCCAATCCAGGAGCATGGGAGGTTTTGCCATTTTTTAAGTTCGTGTTGATTTCCTCTTTCAAGATTTTAAAATTTTCATCATAGAGGTCCTTCACTTCTTTGGTTAAGTTAATTCCTAGGTATTTTATTTTTTGTGGGGCTATTACAAATGGAGTTGCTTTCCTAATTTCAGCCACACTTTTCTCATTGTTGGCATATAGAAAAGCCATTGATTTTTGGGGGTTAATTTTATAACCTGCTACTTTGCCAAAGTTTTGAATCAGCTTGAGTAATTTGGGAGTGGAGTCTATGGGATTCTTTAAATACAAGAGCATGTCATCTGCAAAGAGGGAGAGCTTTATTTCTTCTTTCCCTATTTGGATCCCCTTTATGTCTGCATCTTGTCTTATTGCTGTAGCTAGGCATTCTAATACTAGATTGAAGAGGAGTGGAGAGAGTGGGCATCCTTGTCTTGTTACTGAGTTAAGAGGAAATGGCTTTAGTTTTTCACCATTGAGTATAATGCTGGCTGTAGGTTTGTCATATACAGCCTTTATTGTATTGAGGAATGTTCCATGGATTCCTAATTTTTCCAGAACCTTCATCATAAAGGGGTGTTGGATCTTGTCAAATGCTTTTTCTGTATCTATTGAGATAACCATGTGGTTCTTATTCTTGCTCCTGTTGATGTGATGAATAATATTAATTGATTTGCGTATATTGAACCAGCTTTGCATCCCTGAAATGAATCCTGTTTGATCATGGTGTATGATTTTTTCGATGAATTGTTGAAGTCGATTGGCCAAAATTTTGTTGAGAAGTTTTGCATCAATGTTCATCAAAGAAATGGGTCTATAGTTCTCTTTCTTTGATGAGTCCTTGCCTGGTTTTGGGATGAGGGTTATGATGGCTTCATAGAATGTGTTCGGTAGTGAGCTTTCTCTTTCAATTTCATTGAAGAGTTGGAGGAGTATTGGTGTGAGCTCTGCTTTGAAGGCCTTGTAAAATTCCGCTGTAAAACCATCTGGTCCTGGACTTTTCTTAGCTGGGAGGTCTCTTATTGCTGTTTCTATTTCAATGCTTGATATGGGCCTGTTAAGCTGGTTTAACTCATCTTGGTTTAGTTTTGGCATGTCAATATTTGCTAGGAAAAGGTCCATTTCTGTCAAGTTCTCAAACTTATTAGCATAAAGTTTTGAGAAGTATTCCCTTATAATGTTCTGAATCTTGGTTGTTTCCGTGGTGATGTTTCCATTCTCATCTCTGAGTTTATTAATTTGGGTGTGTTCTCTTCTTTTTCTGATAAGATTTGCTAAGGGTCTGTCAATTTTTTTAAGTTTTTCGAAGAACCAACTCTTTGTTTTGTTGATTCTTTCTATAGTTTTTTTGGATTCTAATTCATTTAATTCTGATTTAATTTTCATTATTTCTTTCCGTTTACTTGATTGGGGTTTATCTTGCTGCTCTTTTTCAAGGAGGTTTAGATGTGTCATTAAATTGTTAGTTTCAGATCTCTCCAATTTGTTGATGTAGGAGCTCAGAGCTATAAACTTGCCTCTGAGTACTGCCTTTGCTGTGTCCCAGAGGAGCTGGTAATTTGTGTGTTCATTTTTGTTGAATAGCATGAACATTTTGATTTCCTTTCTAATCTCTTCCATGACCCACTCATGATTCAGCAGTGTGTTGTTCAGCCTCCATGTGATACCGGACTTTCTTTGGTGGCTTTTGGTGTTGAGTTCTAATTTTATTCCCTTGTGGTCAGAGAGAATGCAAGGTATAACTTCAATGTTTCTGAATTTAGACAAGTTTGCTTTGTGGCCTAAAATGTTGTCTATTTTAGAAAATGTTCCATGTGCTGCTGAGAAGAACGTGTATTCTGATGCTGCTGAGTGAAATGTTCGGTAAGTCTGTTAAGTCTGTTAAGTCTAGTTGATCTATGCAGCTGTTTAGATCTGCGGTTTCTCTGTTGAGTTTTTGCCGAGTTGATCTATCTAGTGGGGAGAGTGGTGTGTTAAAATCCCCAACAATTAATGTCTTTGGATCTATATGGGATTTGAGGGAAAGTAGTGTTTCTTTGATAAATTTGGGTACTCCATTGTTTGGCGAATAGATATTTAGAATTGTAATATCCTCCTGAAGGAGAGATCCTTTAATTAGTATGTAGCAACCTTCTTTATCTCTTCTCACGAATTTTAATTTGAAGTCTATTTTATCTGATATTAGGATTGCAACTCCCGCCTGTTTGTGGGGGCCGTTTGCTTGGTAGATTTTGCTCCAGCCTTTAACATTGAAAATGTGTTTGTTTTTACGGGCAAGATGTGACTCCTGCAGGCAGCAGATAGAAGGGTCTTGTTTTTTAATCCAACTAGACAGTCTATGTCGCTTAATTGGAGAGTTCAGTCCGTTAACGTTAAGAGATAGCACTGAGAGGTATTTGGGAGTTCCTGCCATGTTATCCACCTTCTTGGGGGCTGCGAAAACTGGGTTCTTCCTAAGGTTCTTGGATTCTCAGTTTGGGTGCAGTTTCTTGGCCTTTGTTGCGGTCTTGTTGGTTTTCTATGTGTAGGACATCTTTAAGAATCTTTTGTAGGGCTGGTTTGGTGGAGATGTATTGTTTCAATTTTTCTTTGCTATGGAAGGTTTTTATTTGGCCTTCAGTTATGAAGGAGAGTTTAGCTGGGTACAGTATTCTTGGTTGATAGTTGTTTGTTTTTAGGGCATGGCATACCTCATTCCAGGCTCTTCTTGCTTTGATTGTCTCTGCTGAGAAATCTGAGGTGATTCTAATTGGTTTCCCTTTATAGGTGATTACCCTTTTCTCCTTGACAGCTTTAAGGATCTTTTCCTTGGTCTGAGTTGATCCTGTGTGGATTATAATGTGACGGTGCGATGTCCTATTCTGGTCTGGTCTATTTGGGGTTCTAAAAGCTTCTTGTATCTGAATAGGCCTATCTTTTTGTATGTTTGGGAAGTTCTCTGCTAGGATCCTGTTAAACAAATTTCCTAGACCATTAACTTCTGTTTCTAGGTGCTCCTCTACACCCATTATCCTTAGATTGGGCCTTCTGATGGTGTCTTCCAGGTGTTGGATAGACCTATCATATTTCTTGGACTTGTCTTGGATGGTTGTATGTTCTTTCTCTATAATATCTAGGCTGTCTTCAATCCCTGAGATTCGATCTTCTGCATGGTCTAACCTGCTGTCAAGACTCTCTACTTTGTTTTTTATCTCTTTTCCTTCTAATTGGTCAGCTTTGATGGCTTCAAGTTCTTTGTTGAAGCTCTGTTTTAGGTCTTGGATGAATTTCTTTACTTCCTTAATTTGGTGTTCAGTGTTTGTTCTCAAATCACTTAGTTGATTGGTTATGGTTTCTTTGGACTCCCATTCCTTCTGTTGGGTTCCATTCAGCATTCCCTTTGTGGTCTCCCTGACTTCCTTCAGCTCTTTGTTAATGGATTCCATGAATGCCTTTAGTGATCTTTGTGTATTCTCTACCTGGTCTCTCAATTCCTGTATTACTCTTTGATTAGCTTCCTCCCGTCTGTGGGATTCCTGCAGTTCTCTTTCTTCCCGTTTGTGGGATTCCTGCAGTTCTCTTTGAGTGTTCTCTGCCTGCTCACGCCATTCCTCCCTTTCTCTTTGAGTATTCTCAAGTTGTTCACGCAAATCCTGTATCAGTTTTTGAGTAGCTTCCTCACGCTTGTGATATTCCTGTATAAACTTCTGGCATGCCTTCTCTCTCTCCCTATCACGCTCATACAGAGTCCTTTGTACATTGTCAAACTTCTCATTTATCATGTTTGCTAGTAGTGTTTGTAGAGCTATTTGGGAAGTCTCCTCTGGATTATTCTTTATCTGTTCTAATCCCTGATTATCAAGATTGGGAATTGAGATACCCAAATTTGCCATTTTTCTTCTGTTTTTCCGGCTTACTCGGCCCATTTGAGATGAAGATTGCACCAGTTTTGTGCTAGAACACTATCTTAAGGCAACCATCAACCAAAGTTTGCGTTTGTACAGTCAATAGTCTACAGATACAATCTAGTTCAACAGATACATCTATTCAACATCAAACAACTATATGTTAAAGTACTTCGAACCGCAGAAAAGAATTTGGAAAACCAGAAATTATTAGGATTAGGGAGAGATGTGGGTAAAAAATAGGAATAGATTGGTGTGGGGAGGCACAGGGAGAGTTAACTATGTCCTAATCACAATGCAGGAAATGGGTTGGGTAGGATGCAAGTAGAGAGAGAGAGAGACCAGAAAAAATAGAAACGTAAAAATTAATGTTATTATAGAGGTTAAAAGACCGTCTATTTAGAGAGGAATGTGAATATGTTCAGAGAAGGGGAGGGACATAGAGGAGATGTGAAAAACTTTAAGGATGGGAAAGGGAGAAGAAAAGATCAGAAGTTCAGTAGAGCTAGACAAAAAACAAAAAGATAATTAAGAAAGAAAGAAAAAGAGAAAGAAGACAAGAAAAGAAAGGAAAATGCTCATTCACATATTCCTAAAATAAAAATTATAAGATGAGAAAAAAAAAGTTACTGGAAAACAATTATTTTTTCAGAAGAGGCAAAAATTAAAGATTAATAAAAGTTTTAGAAGGGAAAATATATATATATAAGGTAACAAAAAACAAAAAACAAGCAAAAAAAAGAAAAGAAGAAGAAGAAAAAAAAAAGAAAAAAAAGTCTTTTGATTTTTTTTTTTGGGGGGGGGAGGAGTGGGAAGAATCCTGTATCTCCCTTTTGTCTGTAACCAGTCTCTTGTTGGAGTCTCTGGTCAGCTTGAGGTCCTGTGGCTTGATTGGTTTCTTAAGTCGGTTGGTTGGAAGGGGCAGAAAAATGCTCTGGTTTACCCAAGATTTTGAGAAGATCCCCCTCCCAGGTTAGTTTTCTGGGAGGGTGATCTGCTTTGAGAATCACAAAAGAGGGGGATGTGGTGATGAGGCTAGTTTCTGGGTAGAGTTGAGGCCTTTCAACAAAAGGTAGCTTTTCCTTGGGGCTATTTTGTGATAAAGCTCACAGCGCCCAGCCTGGAGCCATTCTCAGGGTTTCTGTTTTTCAATTGATTGTGGTGGCTGCTAGAGGGAGGGGCAGCCTCTGGCTCTGGTTACCCAGTGAGGCAAGGCACTCCGATTTCTGGCGCCTGAGCTGGGTGACTTTTCCCTGGATGGAGCTGAGTCTGGCAGGTCACTTCGCCGTTAAGTTCTTGTGACCTGCTAAATGACTCGTTTTATTCCAATTCCTGAGTTGGAGCTGGCAGCTCCTCCGAGCTTTGTCGGTATCCAAGATGGAGATCACCCGTGCTGGGGGAGGGAGGGGTGGCCTTCCCTCCTCTGCTTCCTGAGAAGGAGTGAGGATGTCGGGCTTCTACTCACGCTGAGTCTTGGATCCTGGGTTGTCTCTGGTCTGCAAACTGCAGGATGAAGATGTCCGCTCCTTGTCGGTTCTTGCTGGTGTTGAGTAGAATCTGCTCGCCCGCTGCGTCTGGCTCCTTCTTCCCGGACTCTCTGTGTGAGCGCTCAGGTATGGCTCCGGCTGCTGACTCTGCCGCCGCCTTGCCGCCGCCGCCGCAGTGGGTGCTGGCAAGAGCTCAGATGTGTCTTCTTGCTTTGGCTTTCCCTCTCTTGTCTAACTTTCTGTCCAGTGATGGCACACTTGGTATGATTCTCTGGCTTAGGACTGTTCACTGGAACTCTAAAACTGCTTTCTATGCCAGAGCTTGTTCAGATTCCAGCTTCTCCTCCACCATCTTCCCGGAACCTTCTTTGTTAATTTAACTCCTAGGTATTTCATTTTTGTGGGACTATTCAGTTGCGCTTTTCTAGTTATTGATGTACAGAAAAGTCATTGATTTTTGAGGGTTAATTTTATACCCTGCTAGTTTGCTGAAGTTTTGAATCAGCTTTAGTAACTTGGGAGTGGAGTCCATGTGGTTCTTTAAATACAAGATCATGTCATCTGCAAAGAGGGAGAGTTTTACTTCATCTTTCCCTATTTGCATCCCCTTTATGTTTGCATCTTGTCTTATTGCTGTGGCTAGGCATTCTAATACTAAATTGAAGAGAAGTGGAGAGAGTGGACATCCTTGTCTTGTTCCTGAGTTTAGATGAAATGGCTTTAACTTTTCACCATTAAATATAATGCTGGCTGTAGCTGTGTCATACACAGCCTTTTTTATATTGAGGAATGTTCCATGGATTCCTAGTTCTTCCAAAGTTCTCATCAAAAAGGGGTGTTGGATCTTGTCAAATGCTTTTTCTGCATCCATTGAGATAATCATGAGGTTCTTATCCTTGCTTTTGTTGATGTGATGAATTATATTAATTAATTTGCATATATTGAACCAGCTTTGCAACCCTGAAATGAATCCTATTTGATCATGGTATATGATTTTTTTGATGAGTTGTTAAAGTTGATCAGCCAAAATTGTGTTGAGAGTTTTGCATGGGTGTTCATCAAAGAAATGGGTCTATAGTTCTCTTTCTTTGATGAGTCCCTGCCTGGTTTTGGGATAAGGGTTATGATGGCTTCATAGAAAGAGTTTAGTAGTGAACTTTCACTTTCAATTTCATTGAAGTGCTTTGAAGACCTTGTAGAATTCAGCTGTAGATCTATTCGGTCCTGGGCTTTTCTTGGGTGGGAAATCTTTCTATTTTAATGCTTGATATGGGTCTATTACGATGGTTTAAATCATCTTCGTTTAGTTTGGGCATGTCAATATTTGCTAGAAATCCATTCATTTCTTCTAGATTCTCCAACTTGTTAGTATAAAGGTTTTAGAAGTATTCTCTTATAATGTTCTGAATCTTGGTTGTTTCTATGGTGATGTTTCCATTCTCATCTCCGAGTTTATTTGGGTGTGTTCTCTTTTTTTCTGATAAGATTTGCTAAGGTTTTGTCAATTTTTGTTAATTTCTTTCGAAGAACCAACCCTTTGTTTGTTGATTCTTTGTATTTTTGGACTCTAATTCATTCAATTCTGATTTAATTTTAATTATTTGTTTCCATCTACTGGATTGCCATTTTTCTCATATTTCTCTGGCTTGTTCTGCCCATTTGGTGTGAAAGCAAAACCAATTTTGTGCTAGAACACTATTTTAAGGCAAGCATCAACCAGAGCCCTGTAGTTGCACAAATTGTTTGATGCAGTCAGAATGACTACAGATACAATCTAGTTCAACAGATACAATCTAGTTCAACAACAAACAACTAGGGATCAATGGATTAAGAAAATCTAAGAAGGAGTCAGCTGACCAGTAAGTACCAGGTTTAGGAGAAGTTTGTGAGGAGAAAATAAGATTAGAGAAATGTGGGAAGGGAACGGGAGAGGGGATATATAACCAAGACCTAAATGCAGAGAGAAGGAAAGGGTAGACGGAAAGGAGAAGAGAGATACAGAAAAAGGAAATGAAAAATAAGAAATTTAAAAAAGAAACACTTAAAAATGATATATGTATAAAGAAATAATATTACAATTAAAGGAGTTAAGCCTGAGAGTTTGTAAACTGAGTAATCGATATCTGAATAAAGTATGCACACAATGAAAGATAAGGTCTAATAGTCGAAGACAGGTATATAACTGGGGATGAACAGAACAGCAATTAATTAAAGCAAAAAAAAAAAACCCAAAGAGGTCTAATAGGGAAAAGAGTAAGAAGAGATTAAAAAAAAACAACATAAAATAAAAATGATGAAAAAAATAGAAAACAATTTTTTTTAAATTTAAAAAAAGGTAGTAAAAAGAGTTCTTCAATTTTTTTTTTTGGGGGGGTGATCTTGTGTCTCCTCTGTGTCTGTAACCAGTCCTGAGTTATGTGTAGCTGCTCAGTATCAAAGATGGAGTTCTTCTCTATTGGTTGGGAAGAGGTTCCCTTCCCACGGCTGCTGCCCAACGAGGAATGAGGATGTTTTGTGGAGTACTCATGCCTTTCCCTTGGTTTCTGGGCCATCCATGGTCTGTGACTGTCTGTGGTCAGCAGGATGAAGATTTCTGCTCTTTGTCAGTTCTTGCTGGCATTGAGTAGAATACGCTCACACACCGTCTCTGGTGCCTTTATCCCAAGCTCTCTCAGTTGATATGGCTGCTTCAGCAGACACTGGCGAGTACTCAAATCTGTCTTCTTAACCAAACTGCCTGAATTTTTCCTCTCTGGCCAAACTCTCTGTACTATGATACTACACTTGGTGTGATTCTCTAGCCTTGGATTTTTCACTGGAACACCAAAACTCATTTCTCCTCGTTTGTTTAGCCTCCAGCGTCTCCTCTGCCATCTTCCTCCTGATCTGCATAATTTTAAGCAGTCTAGTGGCTGTTGTGTAAAACCACTAAGATTTGGAATGGAATCCTATGTAACAATAGATTACTGGAATTGCCTTTTCTTCCATTTGACCTCACATTGTCTTTTAGAGAAAGAATAATGTCCAATGAATTTTATTATTATTAATATTATTTTTAGTATCGCTTCAAAGATCAATCTATTTGTTAAACAACAGGTATAACAGGCTGAATTAATTCCACCTTGTATGTCTGGAGAAAACATCTTAAAATTCCTTTGGTAAAGTTCTGTAACTTTATTGTAATTTTAAAAAGCAGCTTGTTATGACTTGATATTTTAATGCATGATCTTATGCAAATTGATTAATTGATCATACAAGGCTTTTGTGCTGTCAGTAAAGTTTTCTGAGCCCCCTTCTCCTTCAGATATTTGAAGAAACCACAATCCTGTGATGAACCTCAGCTAGAACCACTAGAAGATAGAGAATAAAAATGGATAGGTATAAGTCAGTGGAGGAGAGAAAAGAGCATACGTTTTAGTCAGGTGTGAGTCAAAATATGACTCCTATACAATTCCATACTTTTCTGTTAAAGACAACACCAAATGAAGAAACATCTCTTAAGTAATAGTATTGCAAAATGAGACACCAATATCTCACATAGAATCCATGAGCATTTATCACAAGAAAAATAAACAAAGCTAACTTCTGAGTAAAATGCACTTCAAAGCAGATGAGTATGTGATTAAAGGCTTTCTCCTGTCTTTCTTCTCTCCCCACCTTCCTTTCCTTCCCACCATCTTTCCTTCCTTTCAGTGAATATAGAGGAATTGCTAAAATGTGTTTCTGGTCACGAGCCTCTAAATAACTAAATTGAATATTATGATTGGTTGGAAATTACTTTCTATCTTTACCTCTGACAGCGATACATGGGAACTTATATCTTTGGTTATCTGTTTTTATTTATTCCATTAGTGTCTAAATAACATCAGTGTATATGGAATAATGATGGGGATTGTCTGTCTTTGAAGAGAAAGTCATTCATTAGATGCCTTTCCCTCACTGAGAGGCATGCACTCAGCCTCATGATGGCTGGCAGCCAGAGAAGCAATTTCCTTTCCTTTAAAAGGGGTTGGAAAGCATCTGATTATATCAGGAAGAGGTATTTCAGTTTTCAAGGTGAAAGAACACTTGCTTCTTTTAAAGATAATGGAAGAAATAAGATACATTAGTGAAAGGTAGAGAGCTCACCAATTAAAAATATCCAGGAAAGGTGGGGCATAGTCTTTCTATAAGTTATCTCAATGTAAAGTAGCAGAGCAGGGAATGGGGGAAAACACCTTTTATTCTCCATTACTACTCAGCTCAGCATTTTATTTTATCTTTTCAAATTTTTCTATACTGTTATTATTATCTTTAAGTAGCTACACAAAGGAGGTGCCATTTAAAAAAACAGTTTATGAATATATCTTGAGCAATGTTAATCCTTTTAGCATTCTCATCCATTCCTCCTCTATGTACCTCTTCCCTTACTCTTCTTAATTTTGTAGTACATAAATCTGATTCTTGACTGTATTTCCCCCCTCTTCTCTTCATTTATCTACTCCTTTACCCTTGACCCTACTCCACCCCTTTTGAGAACCCACTTGCTGGTATTTTATTTTGCTGAAGTTTGATTTTGGCTCTCTAAGGAATTACACTATTTGAGATCTCCCTTGTACCTACCCTATTTCAATCAATACATTTGTATACACTTGCATTTCACCCAACATATTTCCTAATGAGTTTGTCAGCTAAATCTAGCTTCCACATATGGGCAAAATGACACAAAATAATTGTATACATTTTTGTGTACAATGTGATGTTTTGATTCATGCATATATTGGGTAATGATTGGCTGAGGGAATTAGTACATCCATTGCCTGAAGCTTTTATTATTCATTGTTTGTAGTCATCTTTCTGATAAATATACATTGAAAATCCTCTTACTTTAACTTTTAAGGTATATTTTCCTCAGACCTATTTTCCATACCTCAACAGTTGATTGTATAATATTTATCACTTAGAAGATTTTTTTCTGGACTAATATTAAATGCTTACAACTGAAGTTACAATTTTGTGGAGGTCATGAAGCTGGAAATCTAAATGAGGCTAATGGTGTGCCACTTGTCTGGACTCAATGAGATTGATTTCAGACTAAGTTTGCTATGAACATTACAATTAACAAGTCATGAATATTCACATGAATCTTTGGGATGCACACAGGGAAGCACACAGACAATGAAGACACTTGCTTTGGAAATATTCCTGACAGTTTAATGGGACACTTCCGTGAACTGCTTAATAATCTTGTCCTTGGGCACACCTCTGGCACAATTTATACAGCTAATAGGCTGCATGAAACCATACCCCTCCTCTTACTTTTTTTTTTTTTTTGCCTTGAAATATGTCTCCAGAGGAGGTTCATTTACTTGTAATGTCCATTCTAAACTATTTGTTAAGTAAATTATTTGACATTTGGGCTAAAACTATCTAAAACTTTGTGTTTAAATTTTTATAAAATAAAGGATAACTAGATTACCTCAAAGATGTTCTATTTAATTAGTTTGTTTTTTTGACTCTAGGATTCTTTATATTAAAAACTCATACTCAAAGACTGTAAAAATTATGGCTATTCTTAGTGTTCAGTTTTCCTTTACACTAGGTTACTTATGCACTAACAATATCCTACGCAAAGATACACTTATCTAGCATACTTTATAATTCTTTCTTCTTCATTTATGACTTATATCAGATCTTAAACCACCTTTCCACAATTTTTCTAGGTGTTATTCCATTCCTCATCTTCTCTCTCTCTCTCATGTTTAAGTTTGTTGGTTTTGTGGCCATCTCTAAATTTAACTACATATTTATTGAGATAGAAAAACAAGAGAAGCCCTAAATTTGTATATATAAGAGATTGTGAGCTAAACATTGGGGAAATAGGGCCTTCATTCAAGACTAAAATTTTAAATCAATCTGAAAATGAGCATAAATATTGACTTGATTAGAAATCCTCAAGGAAGCTGAAGCTAATGAAAAAAGATGAGTTATAACTCCAATATATCACTTTATCAAATAGTTTGCATTTCTAATGTACAAATTATGAAACTAACTGCTACTGTAGAACTTGAGTTTCATCATCTAATACAGAAGTCCACTCTGTGAAAATGAACTTGCCATTTGTGATCTGGAATATTTTCAAAATATGCCATATGGAGCCATCACCACTTCAGCATAACCAGGCTCTCTTAGTGTCTAGGATGCAGAATCCCTTTCAAGTTCAACAATACTATTTGTCACTCAACACATCTTATTACGTTACCATTTCTGAGGATGTCCTTCCTTTTTTAGTTGTTTCTTGACACTAATGGTTCAGAGCTTCAAATTTCTTCCCTAAAGTAACTGTGTCTGCTTTTACTACTTCTCTTTGCCTTTAGCAATCAGAGATTAAGTAGATGAGTATCTAGCCCATATCTAATACAGAATCATCTGAAGAGGTAATTGTGATAAAAAGGGAGAGAAATTTTAGAGCACTCTTTTGAAGGCTTGGTTGGGAAGAAAATCTCCATCTAGCAAACTGTATATAGTGAGACTTGATGCAGATGCGATAGGCTCTTTTTTTTTTTTTAAATTAATTCACCTACCCATCAAGCCAGAAGAGCTTCCAAGCATGTTTTCTAACATATTATTTAGCAACCAACTAATTATATAGATGTCATATGTAGCTTCAGGATTCAATGTATATCAAGGGTAACACTTAACAGAAAGAATGAAAAGGCAATTTTCTCCAATACTATGGAAAAATACTGTGGATGAATATGAGCACTCTTATTTAAAATGTGATCCTGATGACTTGAGGGAATGGGAAGGTTGAGGTAGATGGTAGACAGAAAGATGGTAGACAGAATGAAAAACGTGTGTGTGTATGTGCGTGTGTGACATTGATCCACATACTGTATTCTTAAACTGACACGTTGAATCAAAACATCTTTGTGCATTACTTAAGGATAATAACAAAGTGTTAGGTTTTTAAAAAGAGGTTGAGTAAGAACAGCACCATGCACGTGGTATTCAGGTAAGGTGTAGGTTTATTCATCATTTTGGCTGGCACCAGGCCATGTTGGCACTCCACATGGCTAGGAAAGGCCTGAGAAAGACAGCGTTTGGCCCTGGGGTAGGCCTTAGCTAGGGTAGGGCGGAGAAAGGTCGTGGCCACATTGAACCCAGATGTGACCTCTTCCAGGTGTGCCAGTTGCCTAGGTAACACAAGTACTGGGTGGAGACTTTGTTGCAAGGAGGGTGGAGTCTGCTCACTCTCCAGGAGTGGACCTTACACAAAGACATGTTAACAAATGTAGTAAGGTGAAAAAAAATCTGGTTGTCATTAAATGATTCATGTCTGAGAGCATTTCATGAGATTACATGTGTAAAAAAGTACCCCACCTCACATAATATGATTAATGCTAGGTAGTCTTTTTGTGCAACCTATTAATTTTTTTGTCCCCATACATGGATCTCTTTTTTTTTCTTCTAGACACTGGAAAATATCCCTCAGGAAGAGTGATTAGTATTGAGTCCAGTTCCAGTCCCTCCCATTACCCCTTACTTCATCAGCTTTAACACACAACAGTTACAGATCTGGTTAATTTTAAGAGAGAGCTTGCTTTTTATAAGAAAAGATAAATATTTAACTATTTGATACCTTCAATGTCTTTCATTTTCTTCTGTTTATTTTGTATTTGATCAATAATCAATTTTTACATAATTATAGAATGAATATTTATTTTCCCATATAATTCATAGAAATTAGTATATTTATGTTTCCTTTCCTGCATATTTTGTTGAATTTAACTTGAGTTAAAAATACATGCAAATCTGTGTGTGTATATGTATGTGCGTTCATGTGTATGTTTATGTGTGTATGCTGGCTGATAGAATGCTTTATTTTTTCCATGCCTGCTAATCCATTTCTGAATTTTCTGCTAAAGTGCATATGTCTTCTTGATATTTTAAACTCACAGAAATTTCTATTAATTACATCTTCTTAGAAATATCCTTTAAAGAGTTTTCCCTCAGTGTCTTTTGACTTATTGATCCATTGGCCTTTTGCAGAGCTTTTGTCCTGTGGTCTCTCTAATCATCCTAGAAACTTAAATGTCTTTCTTTCATTAGAGCTCCTGTCTATTGGTTTTATGTATTTTTTTGTTTTATATTCTCATCTGGTAGACTTTTTTTTTAAAATGAGATTTTGGAGAAAGATTTTTACAGAAACTCACATTCATATACATTTCTAAATATGAAAATGTCTTTATTTCATTCTCAAACTTTATTCCCAGTTTGGCTGGCTGTTATAAAAGAAACAGATGCTATCTATCTATCTATCTATCTATCTATCTATCTATCTATCTATCTATCTATCTATCTATCTATTTATTGTTATTTATCATCTAATGTTGTTACTGAGAGGTTTGATTCCATTCATTCTGATATTTTGTCTTTGGAAGTTTTGTCCCTTTGTTCTAAGATTAAAAGTGACGTGTTTTGGTATGAACTTTTATTTCTACCAATGTAGTAGCTAGCATTCTGGACTTCTATTGTGAATTTCAATTTTGGAGCATTTTGATGAATTATTTTCTTACCTCCTGTTCTTTCTTTCAGATGATGAATAGTTTGAACTACTACTCCATGTTTTACTTGTGCTCCATTTTTTATATTTAGATATTTTATTCTAATATCTTAATAGCATTATAGTTAAACTCAAAATTTTGTAGTTAATATTTTCATTTTTGGTATTATATTTGTAATTTAAAAAAGTTTTCATTGATTGTCTGGGTTTTGTCTTAAATATTAGGGTTGATTTTTAATGTAAGTTAAAGGAAATTATCTCTGGGTTATTCAATGTTTAACATATCTAGTCACATGTGTATATACATATTTAAAGTTTTCTTTTGTTAGCATTATTTTATCCAAATTTGTAATTTTCAGTTTTTCTTTGTTATTTAGTTTCTTTATGCTGGAGGCTTTGTTTAAATATATGAGTATCTTTTGCTGACTACAATCATTTGTTGATATCTGCTGAGAAGCTGATATAGTTGAGCTGGTGCTTCATTGTTGGGTGATATAGTCCAGCTAGCTGGTCCAGTCTGTAAACTCCTGATTTTTAATGTTGTTTATATATTTTTTGCTTGGTTTAGTTAGATTCTCTAGAGAAGTATCCATCCTCCTACCAAGAGCATTTAATACTGGCTGCTGATATTCACAGGGTTAATATCTCAGTGGCTTCATGGTTCTGTATATAGCCCATTAAAGTGAATGTGAAGCCATCATGTCTCATGTGTGCCAGAGCAGCAACCCTCTGTGGATCTCTGTCTTCTCCTAAAAAGAGGAAGTACCTACTTGTGGTGTTTTTAGATGTCTTGGTTCTCTTGAAGAGGTTCACCAATTTTGTTTTACCACAACTTATTTTTCAGCTTTATAAGTACTTGGTTCTGTCAGTTTTGAAGATTTTCTGAATTTTGCTGTATAACATGTTGCTTCTGGACATTGTGGGAAATTGTGATTCATTTTTCTTTAGAAGAAGTCATTTGCCTTTTTGCTTTCCAGCTTGCAAATTCATGTTGTTACTGTCTCTTCTTGACATTTGTATTTGTGGTTTAATAACTTGAGTACACATTTTCATTCTAATAGAATGTTAAAAAGAAATAGAAATAAGTTGTGCATACTGCTTCCATATATAGTTTAGACTATTCAGAATGTGTGATTTTTTCATTAAGACTCCCAGATTTGGCATTGTTTAAAAATACTGATCTAAGCATGCTCGTTTCAACTTCTGAATGTTTTGTAATATTCAAAAAACAGAATAAGTCTTTAAAGGTGATAAAATCAGATCATGATTTCCCTTAGTAACAAATAATCTCAGTGTATTTTTATGTGCTTCACACGTCTCTTAATAACCATGAAGGGATTACCATATTCTCAGGAGATCAATTCCATACTTCTTATTAATCATTCTAACTTTCACAATGCTAAAAGTGCCAAAATAACTCCTCATTGCAGCTGCACATTCACAGTCCAAAACATTCTTTCCAGTATGACTTTATCATCCTCATCTTCATAACAACCTTCATATGTGAGGTGAGAGAGCAAAGAATGGATTTCCCATACTGATTGGAAACAGTCCATCAGTTTCGAGAATTAATTGGAGTGAGATGCTCATTCCAGAGCAGAAGCATGAACAAAAACGAAGAAAAAACAAAAAGCTTTTGAAAGGTAGGATTTGAAAGAATATATGTTGCATCACAGGAGTCGACAAATTGTAAATGTTAAAATCCATATTTAGAAGATGATGAAAAAACAAATCTGTATCTACCAATGTCAGGTGGACCCCCAAATCAATTTTCTAGTAGAAGACCAGACATTATATAAATGAAGATTCACAAATCCCCTCCTTTCTTGTGAAACATAACTCTTAGGTTTAAATAATTTCCATAGAAGAGTTAAAATGTCCATAGCATCGAGTATTTCCATAGCAAAAGAAATTGAAGAGGGAGGGGGAGGATGGGAAGGGATGGGAAGGGGAAACTAAGGAGGAGGCTACAATGCTTGATAAGCCAGATCCAAAGAAACATAGGTCCCATGGTTTCCCTTATTTGCAATAACTAGTATTTGTCTGAGTCAAGCAGAAAAGGTCAGATAAGTTGATGTTGGGGGAATGAACCCCAAGATAAGTATTCAAATGTTTTTTTTTCCTTTCATGCAATTGTTTCTAACATATTTATAAGATGATTTCTATGTTGCTTTATATGTCCCTCCCCCACGGTATAACCCTTGTTTTCACTGTATTTGATGTTGGTATAATTTGTCGAGGGGAAGGGGAAAAACAAATCGTTTAAATAGGGATACAGGTGGACCCATTGCAACAATGAGATGTACAAGTTGTTAAGTCGAAAAACGAACTTTACAACTTTGGTAGGGTGTGGGGGGAGGGTCGGGTGGAGGGAGGGGCGAGTATGGGAAGGGATGGGAAGGGGAAACAAAGAGGAGGCAACAATACTTGATAAGAAATGTACTCGTTTTCTTGCCCTTGTAATTGTAACTCCTCTGTACAGTATTCTCACAATAATAAAAAAAAGAAATGTACTCATTATCTTGCTCATGTAATTGTAACCCTCTGAACAGTATTTTCACAATAAAAAAAACGAAATTGAAGAAGGTAACAGAATTCCTCTGAGGGCTAACCACCCTTGTTCAAGTTAATGGATTATGTGCTCAGTCAGACATTGAAAAAAAAATCAAACAAAATATGAGGTTAGGGAAAAGAAAGGGTCAAGTATTTCAAATGACCTCTGTCCTACTGAGCCTGTTACATTAATTTCTTTTAAAAATTTGTATCTTTTTTTTCTCCCCCAAATTGTATATAAACTCTCCCTCAAATGTATATATACTTTTAAGTGCAGAGGTTTATATCTTTCTGTGGTATTTGTTCCTATGCAAAAATTATTACTCTATTTGCATAGAATAGAAAATAGAAGAACACAAAAAAATTAGAGGGAAGAAAGGAAGAGGTGGTTAGATGTTCTGAAGTTAAGTCACTCTGAATAAAAATGAAATACATTGGTTATTTCCCTTTGCATTTATTTCTAAATATCTTAATGTCAAGTGCTTAATGGCATGTGACTTTATCAGATAAATTATAAGGAAAATGAAAAGTATATGGACATTTATATCCAATTTTGGGTTTTAAAGTCAAAACAAATTTTAAAAATATAAATAGAATAAGGACACAAAAATCCCAAATATATACTATAATGTATAACCAAGGGCAAAGAAAAAAAATCTGTTCCAGTTAAAAAAAGCCAAAGGGACTATACTCCTGTGCATATTCATGGTCAAAGTTGGTCCAATTGTTTCAATACCTCTAACAGTGAAACTTGCAAAATATTGATTACAGTTGAAACAGATTTTTACTACATTAGCCAGTTATGTACCTGTCACTTAACTCATGCATTTATTCATATAGTCTACAACCAATCACTTAGTATGTGTTTTTTTAAGTAGCTAGGTATCAGCACAATGAAAGAGCCAAACATCTGGTTTTTATTTTTCAGGTGTTCAAACTTTTAGAAAGAACAATTAACAATAGAACTGCCATGTGATAAGTAATCATGGAGGTGGGATTTTAAGTGTTGTGAGAGAATAAGAGAACGTTTCCATCTAACTCATATTTAATTTTAATCAGTGTATAAGTGCTCAACAACAAGTCAGTGAATGAAATATTTCAGATAAGAGGGGAAGAGGTCATAGATCATAAAAGGGTACAGATTATTTTGGAAATCAGTCTAAAGGACTGAAGATTTTTAGCAAGAAATAAGAGATAAGATAGAAAGAAGCTATTCAAAGAGTCTTATTTTGTTAAACCAAGGTATCTGTGTTTTAGGGTGGGCATGAGTCTAAAGACAATGATAGATATGTGGTTGTATTTGGCTTTGGAAAGGTACTTCCAGTGGTACATTGGAGGATTCACTGAAAAGTGTTTGGGTAGATTGAGTAGCAGTCCTAATGAGGGTTTTTGGTGAGTGTATTGTACACTTAAGCAATGAATAGTAAAACAAACAAACTTACTTAAATACAATTATAAGTAGAGTTTGAGAGAAATGGTTACTCATTTAAGATTGCTATGGCTTTCTTTTTCTTTAAATCCTGGAAATGTGTTCCTAACACCAAGTGACCTCCACAGAGACACATGTCTTACTCTCCCTATTCCTGGAACGGGTATTATTGAAGCTTACTTTCTCTGGAATGTTGCTTTTGGCAAATAGCCTCAACAAGTATATGGATTTAGGAAAGTTCTTGCAGATGGAAATTCTGCTTTCCTTATTTTATTACCATTAGTATTTTTTTTCCTTCTTTTGACCACAAAGAGGAAGAATTCAATTAGAGGGCACTTTTAGTTTTAAGCTTTGGTTATAATAACTGGACTTATTTAGTTATCACAGGACTAACAGATGTGCCTTAAAACCACCTTGTATTTCCCAACATAATTTTACTAACCTCTAAAATTTTTTTTTCTTATTTGGAACAAGGACTAGACAAATGGTGACCAGACGGTCCAGTTTAGAGAAATGTAATTGCCAACTCTGACTTCAGAGGCGGTGGAAAAGCTCCTCAGAGGAAAATGGGAATTTAGCCTCAAGATAGTAGTTTCCATGTGTGAGTATGTGTGTGTATGTGTGTGTGTGTGTGTGTGTGTGTGTATGTGTGTGTATGTTTTGAATTCTCCAAAGGGGAAAAAGGAAGAAAAGGAAAAGAAACTATAAGAAAAAATCATTTTTAGGATAAGTTTAATTTAGGGAGTCTATTTAAAATGACTATATGTAATAGCTTCCATATTTGTGTATTGCTAAAAATAATTAACCTTTTTTTGTAGAGCCTAGAGTTTCTCATCAATTCTTTAAAAGGAGCTAAGTAAGCTGACAGAGTTGATTACTCCAAGTGGTCTGCCTCATTTTTTATTTCACTTTGACATAAGACTTGGCACAAGTCAGTTACAAGCAATGTTCATTTATTGCTGCACTTCTAAGTTATAAATCTGGTTTACATCTATGGAAAATGTAGTATAGAATTGAAGACATGTCCAATTATCTGGGCAATTTGTTTTATGAACTTATACCAAATTATATAGAAAGCATCGCCAGTATTTGTTCTTCCTCTGTGGGCTGCAAATCAGCTAGAAAAGAAACGTTCTTGAACAAGGATATTGAAAGTTCTGGCTTTTCAGACTGTTTCCTGAATGGGTTTTGATTAAAACAGGATCTGAAAGTTGGACTGATAGTCTCTAGTTCCTTTCTTAATGTAACAAATAAACTCATCGTGTTGATTCCCATAAATGGTAGAAATCACTGAGTTGGGTACCATTGCCTTTAGCTTTTCTTTGTATTTAAAGGGAAAAATTTGGCTAAGGGACAGGTAAAGCCTCAGGAGATAGTGAATGGAATTTTGTGTTTCATCTACAAAAATGAAGTAAATGTTTGGTCTATGATGAACAATTAAGACTTTGTATGATGTACATACTTTGGAGTGATTCAGCTGATCAGACACAATAGGTAATAGTAGATTATCAAGCAATTTAGAAAGTGTGTTTTACTCCTTGAATATAAGGCTGTTGATGGGTAACAGTAAGAAGCTCTGTTGTCTACATCTGTGGTTCTTCATTCTGGAAAGGGAGATTGCTGAGAGATGGGGAGAGAGGAGAGAGGAACAGAGGGGAGCAGAGGGAGAGGGGAGAGGGGGAAGATGGAGTGGAAGAGGAGGCCCATAGGGAGAGATCCAGAGAGATAGTGTAATCCCATGAAAATTTGAGACACTTCCTGGGATAGAAATAACAGTTAACTTTCTTTTCTTTTCTTTTCTTTTTTTTTTTTTGGGTCCAGTCATGGGCCTGAACCTTGGGCCTGGGTGCTGTCCCTCAGCTCTTCAGCTCAAGGCTAGCACTCTACCACTTGAGCCACAGCACCACTTCTGGCTTTTTCTTTGTCTGTTTTTGTGGTGCTGAGGAATTGAACCCAGGGCCTCATGCATGCAAGGCAAACGCTCTACCACTGAGCCACCTTCCCAGCCTAACAGTTAACTTTCAATCAATCAGTTAGGAGTTGATGAGGAGAAGAGGGATTGAATCATAATATATGTATATATATATGTATATATACATATATATGCACTTATTTTTGTTTTAGAAATATAAATGTTTCTCTTACCTTTTTAATAGTGTTTTTCTTGTTCATGTTATTTCCTGTTATCCCCAGAAGTTTACATGTACTTCTGGCTATAATGTCACTCTAACAAAATAGCTCTGTTTTCTCCCTTATGTTTTGTGATAGGAACAGCTAGCTGCATGAGAGTGGGTCTCTGTTGTTCCCCATAGTTTACTCAGATGGCATGTCCCCAGGTTGATGGTGTGCAGTAGAGTCTCAGTGTTTAGAATGTGTTCTCCTGTGTTTGCTACACCACCTCATTCTTCCTTATTATTAGTTTTTTAAAAATCATCTTCTCCTTTTAAGAACTCTACATGCTTTCTTTTTTTATTTTTTTTATTGTGAAAATACCGTACAGAGGGGTTACAATTACATGAGCAAGGTAATGAGTACATTTCGCATCAAGCACTGTTGTCTCTTCTCCCCGGCCAAAGTTGTAAAGTTCATTTTTCTACATAATGTCTTGTACATCTCATTGTTGCAATGGGTCTACTTGCTTTCTTATTCTTGAAGTGTTTATTACTTACGTATATTGTTATGTGTTCATTCATTTAAAGTCTATTTTCTATATCATCTGTAAGGATTTGCATTACTTAGGCTGATAGTGTGAATGAAATCAATACTTCTTTAGGTCTTTCTTTAGATGATGAGACTTTCTCAGGAATTTTCACTACTTTCTAAGTCCAAACTCAACTTGGCAACTCACAGTTTTCTCTCTATTGTAGATAGTTATTGTCACAAGTGTCCAAATACATACTGCAACAAGAGAACCTTGAAAAGATGGAATTATTTCTATTTTTTAAACTATAGCAATTGAGGTATAACAAGAATATCTTTATTAATTAAGTTGAAAAATGAACTGTGTATTTTTTAATACAATTGCTTTATTTTTTATTTTTTGGCAGTCATGGGGCTTGAACTCTGGGCTTGGGCACTGTCCTTCAGCTCTTCAGTTCAAAGCTAGTGCTCTACCATTTGAGCCACAACACCACTTCCAGTTTTCTGGTGGTTTATTAGAGATAAGAGTCTCATGGACTTTCCTGCCTGGGCCAGCACTGAACAGTGATCCTCAAGTCTCAGCCTCCTGAGTAGCTAGGATTACAGACATGAGCCACCAGCACATGGCATTTTAAAAAATATTTCTATATAATGATTTAAGGCTTTAAGTATAATCACTTTTTTCCATCTAAAGGGGTTAAAAAAAAAGACAACAGGGAGCACATGTTTAAAATTCAAATACTTGAGCTGGGCACTGGTGGCTCATGACTGTAAACCTAGCTACTCAGGTGGTTGAGATCTGAGGATCATGGTTCAAAGCCAGCCCGGGCAGGAAAGTTCATGAGACTCTTACTTCAATTAACTACCAGAAAAACGAAAGTGGTGTTGTAGCTCAAGTGGTAAAGCGCTTACATTGAAGAGCTGAAGAGCTCAGGGACAGCACCTAGGCCCAGAGTTCAAGCCCTATGACGACGACCACCACCACCAAAAAAATCAAATGCTTGGATAAACATTTCATATAATCTGCTAATAAATATTCTTTTAGATTCAAATCCAAAGTCACATGTGGCAAGTTGACTTGAACACATGGGAAATTTAGAAAAGAGTTGATTGTGGTAATAACAAAATTGAACGGATAGGTAAAAGTAATTTACCTTGATGGATAGGGACTTTGTTCCTTGAGGATGGCTAATACTCCTTTTGTTATATGTAAGAATTGGGATTATTTTTCAGGAGAGTTATTAGTGAAGCTAATACATACATATTTCCTGACCTGTTTTTCTTTGTGCCATTAAAATTGAGTAGGGAGGGCTGGGAAGGTGGCTCAGTGGTAGAGCGCTTGCCTTGCATGCCTGAGGGCCTGGGTTCAATTCCTCAGCACCACATAAGCAAAAAGAAAAAAGCCAGAAGTGGCGCTGTGGCTCAATTGATAGGGCACTAGCCTTGAGCTGAAGAGCTGAGGGACAGTGCCCAGGGCCAGAGTTCAGGCCCCATGACCAACAAAAAAATAAAAATAAAAAAAAATTTGAGTAAGGACTATATTGAAACTTACCCTTGTTGCATTTAGTCTCCCAGAATTATTCAAATCATAAGATATTTTTCTACATTTATTATATTAATTTATCAGTTTTCCTCATATCTCAATGTATTTTTTTGATGATGGGTTACTAATCAAGATTTTTCTTGAAGAAAGAACAGGATAATTCATATTCACACTTTAAACTTAACTCATTTTAATTTTTCTTTTTATTTCAAAGTCATAATACACATTATGGTGACAGAAACAGTAGCAGTCATGGTGATGGGTCACACTATAAGTTGATCTGTCTAAAGCGGGTTCACTGGATACTAAAAACTAAACACATTTTCTTTTAAACATAAAACCTTATGAGTTTAGGGCACTAGCCTTGAGCTGAAGAGCTGAGGCACAGCACCCAGGCCCAGAGTTCAGGTCCCACGACCGGATCCTCCCTCCCCCCCAAATAAAGAATTTTCACTTCTACAAATTAGATTATGAGTATAATGTATCGTGATCAGAATCTCCCTTTGTAGTATTCTTCCCACCCCTGCCCCAGCTTGGATTGAAAATTGCAATTCATTCAGTTACTATCTACTTGAGTTATTTATTCATTTGGTGCTTAATTCTTTTGAGTTGTTGTGCATTCTTAATAATAATTTCTTGTTAGATTACTTATTTGCAAGGAGATTCTCCAATTCTCCTTTAATTAGATCCTTTGATGAGCAGAATTTTTTAATCTGATGTTCTTCCATTTGCCAACTCTTGTTCCTATTTTCTGCCTATTGGATTCTAATTCAGGAAATTATTACTTGCGCTTGTATCTTGAAATGGTTCTCGTGTGTGTGTGTGTGTGTGTGTGTGTGTGTGTGTGTGTGTGTGTGTGTGTGTGTGTCCTAGTGTCAAAGTTCAAATTTTACATTGATGTCTTTGATATTCTTTGAATTGATCTTGCTACAGAGTGAGGCACAGTGGTCTAGTTTTAACCTTCTATATGTGCATATCCAGTTTTACAAGCACCATTTTGAAAGGATGCTTTCTTTTATCTGATGCGTCTCTTTGTCATCTTTGTCGAGAATTACATGGCTCTAGTTGCATTGGCTTATTTTTGGGTCTTCTATTCTATTTCATTGGTCTATGTGCTGTTTTTGTACTATGCAGTTATTATGGCTTTACAGGAAAATTTGAGGTCAGGTATTGTGATATATCTCACACTGCTCTCCCCCCGTCACATCCCCCCCCCCGCCACCTCAGGCCTTATAAGATTGTTTGAGGATCTTTTATGCTTCCTATGAATTTTTAAAAAAATCTGTAGAGAATATGATTGAGATGCTGACCATCAAAATATTTCTAGTGAATGTACTTTGTATCTTTGTATCTATTTGAATCAAGACAAACTTGTACATATGATTCCTGTCCAAATGTCTGGGTCCTCTTAAAGCTAATAATTATTATTGTTAACATTGAAAGAATTCAAGCAAAAAAACTCAGTGTGTTAATGAATACTATAATGGTTCTTTATTGAATTAGAAAATCAGCTGATAGAATAAATTGGCCTATGAAGTTCAGTTACTTGGTTTATCTCATGAAAATGTAGCCTTTGCAGTTGGGTATTACTATGAAGACTTACCTAGTCCTTGAATACTGCAATTTATACTTAATGGATAAAGTAATTAGTAGCTATCACTACAATGCCAGAGAAAATTTGGAAGATACAGTCTTACTCTATAAATTTAAAGATATTCAAGCTAAGCACTGATATTGCATTGAATTGCATAATTGCTTCTCTGTCCAGAATTTAACTTCTGGATCCTCAAAATAAATCTCCTTAGGTATACATTTTAGTTAGCATTCCCACTTCAACCTGTAGTAACTTGTTTCCCAAACACGTGTACATAATTGTAATATATTACTTTGCATATTACATCTGAAAGATGTACCTGTGACTGTGGTGTTCATTGGTCTGTTACCATTGCTCTTTATGAAGACAACTCAATGAGTGTGCACTATATACCTATGGCTAAGGTCATTAGTCAGTCTTACACATTTTCAAAACAGTAATTTCTAATCATTTTAAAGTCAATTCAGTCTTTGAGGTGAGACTGATCATCAAGCAAAATAAAAGCGAATGAGTTTAACAAATAAAATGTTAAATTCAAAGATCTTTGCTCTGAGTCATTTTGATAGGGTTTTCTTACCATTACCATGTTTTGGTTTTTGACTTTGGAAAACTGAGTCTACTTGGAACTGGTCCATTGGCCTATTTTGTGCTTCCAGATTTTGAGAATTGGAACATATATTGAATTTCAGAGTTTTTCAGCCAGAAGTATATTAAAAACCCCATTTGCTCTTTTCTAAAGGAAAAACGAGTGATATCCAATGGAGAAGAACTGCCTTCTCAGTGGGTTTGCCTGCAGAACAGGGAGCTATTTATATGTGAGACTGGAAACCCGCTGCCAAAAAGGTGGTATATTTTGATGTACGCCATCAATCAAGTTGTTCTTTTGTTGAGATTTTTATTTTTATGTTTAATGGGATATAAATCTGGTTTATTGCCTTTAAATATTCATGCACAATCACATGTTGCCTTAAAATTTTTGTATTTTTCTTGGCATAATTTGTAGATTTGAATTAAGAGCTTCCATAATTTATGAGCAAACCAATTGAGTCCATCAATATAAAAAGGAATCAAGAAAGCCACTAGACTGAAGATATCTAAGTCGAGTTATTTTGGAAATTAATATTAGTTACTAGTGGTGGAGAATTGTATTCTTCTGTTATCTCCGAGAATTATGCTGTAATCCAGTCATATGTGAAATATTTTCCTTTTTAATGTTTAAGCGAGACCTAGATTTGGAATACTGTCATTATGGACTGAATATTTGTGTCATACCAAATATTCTATTTTCAAAAAAATTATTTTATACTTCATATTTCAAATGTTGACAGATAAAACTGTCAAGGGAGTTAGGTATTGCACAGGATATAAGTATGGAAATATGATAGAAAAAGAGAAGTGGGAATAGGGAAGATTTCTATATTATATTATGTTAAATATATTATTATATATCATGGGATAAGGTGTTTCAGGAAGAAGAAATTGATCTGTGCTCCTCAACACTGAGTTTTGTGTATTTTAAATATTTAATAGATCATTTCCAACATATTGTCTTGTGTATATCGCTGTTGCATTGGTTTCCCCCTTGGCCTTTGTCTCACCATTCTGTTGTTCCCCTTCCCTTCCCTAATTCAAATAAACATATATACAATACCAGGGTACCAAACTCTAATACACTGACAACAGGTGATATGCCATAGGGAGAAGAACATACAAAAGAAACAAAAAATAACATAGTACACTAAAAACAACAATAAAGAAAAACATCTGTCCATGTGTGGGGGGCGGGGAGGGAAAGTAAGAGAAAAATGAGGGTAACAAGTTGGACAAGAAATATACTTATTACCTTACTTAGATAGCCATAACTCCTCTGTACATCACCGTGTACCATTTAAAAAAGAATAGTAATGTGGAAAAATTACATATTTAATAGAAACACAAAAGAGACAAAGTTGAAGTTTGTCTTTCTTTTGCTTGAGAATGGAGGACTTTTAAAATGTTGACTTTTGCTGGGCATGAGTGTAAAGACTTTAATAGAAAACAACATCAAAGATTTGACATTAGAACAATTGTTGGGAAGGAAACTTTCTACTAATAAAGTCTGTTGTTTATCTGTATTGTTGATCTGTACTCTATTGCTGTATTACCAAACAATTTTGCAATTGTCTGTGAATCCTATGGGCTCTGTATTGTCTATGTGAAGGCCTCTATACAAGTAGACATTAGACACTGGGAATGGATTTGGGAAGTCTGTATAGATCTACTGGAGTGCAGGTTTTTTTTTCTACAGTGTAAGTTGAGGTCTAACCTTTGGTGCCAGGTTTCTGCACCGATTTCCTGGCTGAGACTGCAAATGAGGTTGGCACCATACTAGGATGGCTCAGGTAGCCAGGAACTGAGATTATGTTTACAATTTTCATAAACCTTCATGGAATAAATATAGCCCCAGTCACCCTTTATTTCCCTCATAGTCTCCACTATGGCCTTTTGCAGGAAGGAAGTATCATTTTCATCTGCTGGTACAATGAGAGCTCTGAGAATCTAGTTACAATTTCTCTTCACAAATGGAATCCCCAAAGTGTCTGCACATAGCTAAAATGCACATGAATTCCCCACTTGGGTTTTCATTTTCTTTATTTTCAGACCATGGTTGAAAAATACCTGCTGCTTAAATTCTTCCATTGCTTTACGGAGGAAGTATTAATTACATGAATGCCAGTGTGGACAAGGTTGGGATGTAATTACAGGGGCTTACTTTGTCTCTGTTGTCCAACACAATTAGGCAGGAAGTATTCATGATTCCAGCAGTCGAAGGTGTTTTGGAGCCCATTATGTTTCTGGTTCTCTCAAGAACTTAAAGCATGGATCAAGTAACACTTCTGCTGCCTGGTTGTCTGGAAAAACAAGAAAGCAAGTATTACCAGAGATACATCTTTGTCAGTTTTCTATTTGTATGAGGATAGAGCATGTTATTTGCAACCTTAAAATGTAATCTTTTATAGGATCATCCTTTTTTCCCCCACACATTCTTCTATTGGCACATATTAATTGTACAATGTGAGGGCTTCGTTATTCTAGTCCCATATCCACATGTGGTATACTTTGAAGACATTCATTTGATGTAGTTTTCTTTCTTCTCCCTTCTCCCTCAGCACTCCTTTTCATACCTTTTGTGTAATTTTTAATAATGGATTTTATTATGACCTCTTCACAGATACTTACAATGTACTTCAATCATATTCTCCCACTCTGCCCCTCTCCTTTCCTCTTTCCACCTCCTCCTGATTCCCTGCTGCAAATGTTCTTGCTTTATATTCACATCTGTTTTTTCCTTACATCCTGCTCCTTCATATTAGAGAAAACATGCAATGATTGTCTTTCTGAGGCTGAATTATTTTGCTTAACCCAATGATCATTTCTGATACCTGATTTTTTCCCCCTCTTTCGCAGTGTGAATCTATTCATGTCATGCATGGCGCTATATTTGGTTATCATGTGAAATCCAAAAGATAAATAAACATTTGTATTAATTGTTTCATTTCATTTTGATAATACTTCCATAAAAAATTTTCTTCCTAAATAGTTAACTTCAAATTAGAATAATAGAATAGCAAAAGTTCCTAAAGCTATCATTCTATCACATTTAATGTTTTGGGCTATTTCTAGAGCTATGTTTTTTTTTCTTTCTTGTAAAGATTGAATCTTTTTACTAGATACTTTTTTTGTAAGTTTTATATGCATTGATCATATTTACCTTCAACTGTTACATGTCTCTGTTCATTGAATAAGCTTTTCAGCTTTTCTATTGTTTTCTGCTATTTATAGTTTTATACTTTCTGATTCTCCCCCCAATGTCTTCTCCTGTCTCAAAAATAGTATTTCTTAATATTTTTTGTCACTATCAAGTAATCCATACTATATCCCTATTCTTTCATTAAACCTTCACATAACTGAAACATTTTGGTATTTCTGTAATCCACTCCAAATCACACTTGGAGTGCACATTTTTCTTGAAGCACATGTGCATATATATATATATATATATATATATATATATATATATATAACTTTTAGTTCAAGTTACATAATTCGGATCTCATTGATATTTTTGGAATAATTGTGTCTATTTCTTGTTAAAAATTTCATCTTTCATGCTTTTACTCTTTTCCTTTAAAACTGGATGTTAATTTTGATCATAAATCAGATGAGAGAAGTGAATATCCAGGGTTTTTATGAGCTTTAGCTCTCCTACACTTATTTATTTATTTATTCACTTATTTTTGTTCCACTACTGGGGTTGAACTAAGGCCCAGGAATTTGCTGTTCTTTAGCTTGTATACTCAAGGCTAGTGTTCCAACTTCTTATGCCACAGCTCCATTTCCAGTTTTTTGTTGGCAACTTGTAAATAATAATCTCACATATTTTCTTCCCTGGTCTAGCTTGGAATTGTGCTTCTTGAATCTCAGCTTCATGAGTAGCTAGGATTACAGGCATTGCAGCTTAAATTTTCACTATTATTTTTATTTTTTGCTGGGAAAATAATGTCATATTTCACTCATTGGCTGTTTGTTTCAGAAGGAAATGCAACATTACATTTAATATGTTGCAAGAATTGGGAGCTAGGTAAACTTCAAAATTTTCTTAATACAAAAAAAGAAAATAAGCCTTGGCATGGTGTGTGTGTGTGTGTGTGTGTGTGTGTGTGTGTGTGTGTGTGTGTGTGTGTGTGTGTGTGTGTGTGTGTGTGTGTGTGTGTGTGTGTGTGTGTGTGTGTGTGTGTGTGTGTGTGTGTGTGTGTGTGTACAGGTCCTGCGGCTTGCCTGGGCACTGTTACTAAGAGTTTTTGCTCAAAGCTAGTACTCTACCACTTGAGCTAAGGCTCCTGTCTCAGTTTGTTGGTGGTTAATTGGAGATAAGATCTCATAGACTTTCCTGTCCAGGCTGATTTCAAATAGTGGTCCTCAGATCTCAACCTCCTGATTAGCTAGGATTATAGGTGTGAGCCACAGATGCCTTGCTTTTTTTTCTATTGTTTGTTCGTTTTTAATCTCAGCACCAGAGAGGCAGAGGAAGTAGGCTGATTTTGAGTTCAAGGCCAGCCTGGACTACATAGTTTAAGGCCTGAATGTGATGTTTAGAGAGACTTAGTCTCAAGAAAACAAGGCTAAGGCTAAAAGTTGTGGTTCAGAAGTGAAGTGCCTACCCTGTACATACAGCATGAAGTCTTGAGTTCACATCCCAGTACAAACAAGCAAGCAAGCAAGCAAACAACAACAACCACCAAACACCAAGGGCTAAGAGTGTAGCTCAGTGGAAGAATTTTTTTAGCATAATTAAAACCATAGATTTGATTTCCAGCATTATGAAAGAAAATAAGAGAGAAAGAAAAAGAGAGTGTGTGTGAGAGAATGCAAGCAAGCAAGCAAGACAAAGAAAGTGAGCAAGGAAAAGAAGGCAAAGGAAGGGAGGGAAAGAGGTAAAAAGGAGAAGAAGGAAGACAGAAAGGAAGAAAGGGAATGAAAGAAAAAAGGGAAGAACAAAAAATACTCATTTGAGAAGACAGTGTGTTAGGTAGTCGAGCAGAAGGCGTAGTGGTATAAATTCAAAATGCCTGTGTTTGACTCTTGGCTCTGCTTCTTTCCTATGTGGTTTTGCTGGATATATCATCCAAGTTCTATAACTCTTAGTTGTTTTATGGAAAAGAGAAAATATCACCATATCAAAGAGTTGTCATGTCTAAACTCAATTGGAATACTGGTTGTGAAAGAGAAGATTATTTGCCAAAAATGAGTTTACTTGCTTCCAAGTAGTGAGGTGTCACTGGGAAATACCTGCCCAGTTCCCCAGTGGGAACCCTTCCCAGACCCACCTTGGTTAGTGCAGCTATGGACTAACTTGTAGATGGTGGAAGAGAGAGAATTGAGTTGTCTTCTCGGCTGGCCCTATACTCCCCCATGATTCACCCTTTCTACCCTTGTTCTTTCCTGTCTGGCTGGATTGGAGAAAAGCCTTGGGGATTTTTACAAACACTAATAGATGATTTATAAGTAGTTATATAGGGGAAGTTTGCTTTACAACTACACTGGGAGCCCTTGCACTGGATATTAAAAGAATAAGATAAAATTCAAAAATGTCCAACATTCACTTGTGGCAATTACTATTGCAACATTTTTTAAGTGTATTTCCTCAGTTGTATCTTGAATTGCTACAAATATGAGCCAAAGTTAGTGCTTCAACTTCAACATTCCAAGATAGCCTTTTTGTTAACATATATACATATCATTTCACTTACATCTTAAAAATCTTTTTTTATTGCATTGCATTTATTGTGGTTGTTCTTTATGTTGCATTTTTAAATTTAATTTTATTGTCAAGGGAATGTACAGAGGGGTTACAGTTACATACACAAGGTAGTGAGTACATTTCTTGTCAAACTTGTTACCCCCTCCTTGTTTTTCTCCCAATTTCCCTCCCTCCAATCCCCTTCCCACAAGTTGTACTGTTTATTTCCAACATATTGCCTTGTGAGTATCGCTGTTGCTTTGGTTAGCCCTTTGTCCCTTGTCTCACCATTTTGTTGTTCCCTTAATAAATTAATAGTCCTAATGGTCTGTGTGCCAAAAGATTTTTATGTATCATTTGTGCTGCATTAAATAAAAATCCTGCCATTTTTCTAAGCTTAGGAGCTAAAACTCTAAATTTTAAATTTTTAGAAAAAAAGGGTCTAGAAAAAGGATTCGGTACAATTCTCCTGAGTTGCCTCAAATCTTTCTGGTAGTTTACCTTATATTAGGAACAATTCTTTAGACAAGTATTCAAGTTATTTATTTGAAAATTAATTCCTGGAAATGCTAATAAGGAATGAGTAGGTGAAAGAGAGGAGAGAAGGCAGGCAATTACAAATGCATTAGCAACTAAGTTCATACTGGAACAAATCTTACTAAGAAAATCTGGGTACACTTTAGAAATACTCACAGTGGAGATAGCAAACTTCCTTTGGCCTTTGGTACAAGGATGTTTTAGGGTGGCTATGCATTTTTAGGACATAGTGACATTTTCAGACAGAGAAAATGAACACAGTGAACGCAGATGGAAATCCAGAGAGCACGTGTAAGTATAATGGGGCTCAAATTTGCAATCAACAGTGATAATCTCTCCTTCCGCAATGTTGCTCAAAAAATAAGAAATATAGAAATGAGAACAAACAGTATCTTAAATTATGACCCAATGGTAAAGTTCCATTATTATTCTATTTTAGCATGACATCTGCACAATTCTCTCAGTGGTCTAATTTTACTATTAAATAATTTTTTCTTTCTTTCTCTCTTTCTTTCTTTCTCTCTTTTTTTCTTTCTCTCTCTCTCTATCTCTCTTTCTTTCTTTCTTTCTTTCTTTCTTTCTTTCTTTCTTTCTTTCTTTCTTTCTTTCTTTCTTTCTTTCTTTCTTTCTTTCTTTCTTTCTCTCTTTCCTCCCCCTCCTCTAGTGTGGATATTTTCCTTAGGATCGTATTTTAAGGAAGACATGGTTTGATTTCTTGGATATTTAGTTTGTTGTTAAAATAAATAACAACAGAAGTTTATTGGTTTTGTAAGTTATTTTATATTATTTAATTAACCATGATTTTTATTTGACTTGATACATTAGTTTGGTTTTGTTGAAAGAATGACAGGATATAAATTTAGAGGAGGAAGATAGAGAACATAACAGAAGTCCTAATTGTGCTGCCTATTTCTCTGGTCAGGGCAGATATTACTAATGGATGGCATCATTTCCTTGGTCACTTTACTCTGTGTTTCAACCAAACATTATTCAATATTACTAATCTTCATCCTGTTGTTCTTAAGTCATATTTCTTTATAATTAAAACCAAAGTTTTTAACCAGTCCATAAACCTACCTTTTTTTATTTTTATCTCTTACTGAGCTACTAAATGTTTCTTGAAAAATTCAATCTGAGACAGCTAAGTACTTGTACCATATCCTGCCTTAAATTTTATTTGGCAAAGCTAAGATGTCCCCATAGTTAATGATAATTCTAGTGATAATTCTCCACAGGACAAGTGGTAGTAGTAGTAATAGTAGTAGTAGTAGTAGTAGTAGAAGGAGGAGGAGGAGGAGGAGGAGGAGGAGGAGGAGGAGAAGGAGCAAGAGGAGGAGTTTTGTTGTTGTTGTTGTTGTTTTTTTACTAATTATAACACTTATTATTCATGTTTTTGGAAAGCCAGATTGTGTAATAATTTAAAAATGTTCTGGGATACTTTTTACACTGGGTATAAGACTAGTCCTCACTAACAACTAGAACTAGGGAACTGAATTCTATCTTTCTCCATTTGGTGTCTACAACTTTCCTTCAGAATCTATTTCAAGTTTTGATCTAAAGAAACCACATCTACTGTGGGTGCCATTTGGTAGGAAATACAAAGAGAAGACACTAGGACATGGCATTCAAGTTTCCATCTTAAAAGCTAAACTACCAAAGTGATGATTGACCTTTCTTGCACAAATCTAGAAACTCTAAATGAACATTATAATTGAATCTAAGGTATAGTTCTGGGCCAAATCATCATATCTTTTTCACAAGAGCTGGGTAGATTTAGTGGGAGCTGTTGGATCAAGAGTAGCCAAGACTCTTGCTGGAATAAAAAAGGTCACAGACAAATGCTTCCATGGATAATCAATGCATTAACCTTTTCTGCTTTCCCTAAATTATAGCCTGATAAACTTTTAATTTCTTTGAAAGAATGACTGTATCTATTTCATAAAAAATGTGAATATGTACTAAAACCATGTTGATTCTTTTTTCTCATCTCACATTTATAGAAAGGTAATTGTACCAACTCTGAAAGTGCATTTCTAGGTCCTCTGTTTATGACCTGCTATATTTATTATCTCTGAAGTTGTCCTGCCTGTATGTTCACTGAGTCAACCCACACTGATATTGCCAGACAAATCTTCTCAGACAGTCTTTTCTGTGATGTTTCATTGGAAGGTGCCTTATTGTGATTCTTACCCAGGAATCTCTCATCTGTAATATGCTATAAATTTCACCTCACATTTCATCTCTTATTTTGCTCTGGTATGCATAAAATACACATTATTACTTTTTATTTTTTACTCCCGAGTTTCTTGACTTCTGTGTCATTCCCATTATGTTTCCAATATCAGACATAGGTAATATAAATGTGCATGATATCTTTAAAAAGACATGTGTAACCATGTCTTTGCAAATCTTGTCTCTATGAAATGTATAGTTTGTACTTTAATCTGTGTTATATTATGATTCTTGTATCTACAATCTACATTTTTAAACTAATAAATTACCAAAAAAATCCCTCCTTGCCTTTAAAAATTAGGTTAATTTGGAATTGACTTGCATAGATCTTATACAGTCTGATGTGAAATAAACTTTTATTTCAAAATACAGAAGAATCCAGTTGGATTCAATATTTACCACAAATAGTTTCTTTACTGAAGATAATATATATGTTTTTGTTATGTTTGCATATAAAGAAACACAGCTATTGAGGAATGTGGAGACAGTAATGTTTTCAAGGTAGAACCCTTTCTCCATCTTGTGAACTCTTCACATTTTCCTCCTGTTTCTTTAGTTTGTTTACAGATGAAAAATACCAACAGTTCCTACCCCTTCCATAACCTTTCGTAGAGTAGGTTCTCTCTGAAGCTTTGACACAAGATGACTTCCTTCACTGATGGAATTGCAGTTAGGTGCTGGCCCCTTCTCCTCCACCACCCGAGCATCAGCAGGTGTACGTTATGTACACTTGACATGTAATTGATATGATCTGAAAGACGATGTGGTGTTGTCTGACTCAGATTTATGTGTCCCATGGCTTCAATATATAATGGTAATACAGACTAGAAACAAAACTAGAGGCCTGGGAAGGTGGCTCACTGGTAGAGTGTTTGCCTTGCATGCATGAGGCCCTGGGTTCAATTCCTCATGTGGTGACATAAGCAGAAAACCCAGAAGTGGCACTGTGGCTCAAGTGGCAGAGCGCTAGCCTTGAGCTGAAGAGCTGACCCAAACTAGAGACTAAATATTGGAATCCATATTAAATCTTTGGCTCTATCTTTTCGACTTACAAGTTTTCTAGAAATTATGAGTGGAACCACTGTGAAAATGCCCAGACATTATCTGTCTGTGGAGTAGGAAAGAATGCAAGGGAACTCAGTATACAATAGAAATTAGACCAATAGTTTGTCTGGGTAAAGTATTAAGGAAGACATTCATATTCACAAATAATTTTATTAGCACTGTTCTTAGAAGCTATGTGGTAGTTTCTATTCCTGGAAAAACTTCAATGGTTGTCTTACTTTCTCATGTACAAGAAGAACTAATTTGAGGGGGTGTGTGGGGTTGAGATAGATGGCAGATGAAGGGGAATGATGAAAGGAGGGAGGCTGATAAAGATGCATTTGTATACATGCTTTGGCATTTTGACTCAAAACTTCTTTACATAACTATTTGAAGATAATAAATAAGAAAAAAATGAACTACTTCATGATGGTAAAGTTTGGAAATTGAAGATTGTAATAAAAATCCATTTGTATTCCAATTAAGAACTTTTCTCAACAACTTAATTTCTACAGGAATGTGGCTTTCAGAACAGTTGATTGGTGGTAATATTAAATTTCCAATAATTTTATATTAGTTACATTTTACTCATGGAAAACCTTAAATATTTTTTATAACCTTCTGGCAAAAGTACCAACCTAAAGCACTAAATATAGAATTTTTCCCCTTTAACACTCTAAACTTTAATAGATTTTTGTGAAATTGTCCATTAAACTATGTTTTATTACTGAGTACACTGGATATAAATATTTTATTGGTCATAGCTAGATAGGAAAAAACAGAGCCAGTAGGAAGGATACGAAATAGGACATTTATCATAGAGATTTAACCTTTTATATTTGTGGGAGCAGGTTAAAAAGTTTATATCAGCCTGTTCTATCAACATGAGATGCTGGGTATAGTGTCATCAGAGCAGGTCATTGACACAAGAAGAGGTAAATGGAGAGGAGAGAGGAATGGAAAAATTATGGTACATGAATGCGAGCTGAGACTCATGTGCGACTCTTACCACCTCCAGACTTCATCATCAGAGCTGCTTGTGACTTAAATGCCTAATGGGTGTTTCTCACTATGGAAAAATAGCCTAAGAGGCAAAGAAGCCAAATTAAATGATCCTGATGGATAGAGATAAACAATGCTCTCACTTTTGCAAATGCTGCACACACTGATCTAGGATTCAGAGAAGTCAGAGGAGGGTCCAGTGGTAGCCAGAGTACAGCTGAGCAGTTTCTGCTCCATTAAGCTGAGCCATTCAGATTGAAACAATATGCCTGATTATAACGATGCTTGATGCCTTGAATAGACCTTTCTATTATAAAAGGGTAAGGCTTCAGATCTCACCTAGAATATCTGCTGTTCCTACATAGGAGCTTGGCATTACACAGGGAAGAAAATTCCAAGAAATGGATTTTCAAATTAATGACCTCTCACACGTGCACACACACGTGCATGTACCCATAAACACATACATATTCTAGACAATCCTTTCTCCTCCCTGGAACAATTATCTCCCCTCCCCCCCCCCCATATTATGTCTTCATCAGATTCTCATGCCTGTATTAGATAGCATCTCAGGAAGCTTCATCCAGGTCACCCTTCCTCCAGACACACTGGATATGATCTTAATTGCCAAGGATATTAAGAGGAGATAATAAGATAATAAGGGAAGCAGCAGCCATGTGATGTTGTAATTGTAGTCTGGGGCCTGGAAGCTTGAAGACAGATATTGGGTAATAGGACTTGCAGCCTGGCATGTTTAACTTCTTCATTCAGGGTGATCTATCTAAGGGATGTATTTATTAGGATGTTCAAATTCAAAGCCCACGTGAGAGGTCTGAAAGACTATATAAATTGTCATCATTTTTGAAAATAAAGCAGGGTTGCATAAAACCATTCATGGAAAGGGCAAGGTATATATAACAAACAGGCAGATAAACAAAGATCATTTTTCTATGGCTGTAAAAGAGGTAGAATTCCCACAAACTGCCCTAGGCTTTGAAAACAATTTACTGAGAAAGCTTTTCACAGTGACCTACTTTGGAGCCATTGATACTTAATTGAACAAAGAATTCAAATTTATCCAACTGGTTTCAGTGCATTCCTTAAGGAGTTGCAATACTTTACATTGTATATTATATTATTGGGTCAGTGTCTTCAGCAGTAGCTTGCAAGAGTATGGGACATGATTCATGGTCAAACAGATTACAAATTCAGATCAATATTCCAAATGATGTCATAGGAAAATAGCAAAGGGTTTCTTATAAGTAATAAATAGCATTTGAGCCTTAGTTGGAGGTATATAGAGCCATTATTAATTCTGCATACATAAATGGATTTATGCTACCCAAATTAGTGAGTGATAAAAGACATATTTTCTCACAGTAGCAATATAGTCTATACTCATAATGTATTATAGGTTTATTCATATATGATCCCAAGAAACCAAAGGTACTCTTCTAGCTGTTTACTCCTATTGCATCTGAATTGCAACAAAGGGAAAATTCAAGTCAAGGACCTAAATGAAAATGTCTAATTTGTGAAATGCTTTTCACTTTCTGGCTCATCTTCACATTCACTAAGAATATAGGTAATTTGATTTTTGTCGTAATCTGACATCCTTTTCAAAGAACTGAAAAACATAACTAACATCATATTCTGTCTTTATCATATTCATTCCTCTAACTACTGACATTCAGAAAATCCTTTGATTGTGGTCATATTATTTTCCATTTTGAGAGTGAATTGAAAAGCTGTATTTGGATCTGGGATTGCTTTTCCCCCCAGGATATATGATCATATTTTTTACCTCCTTTGTTTGAACTCACATCTTTCATGACCCATCTAAGTCTTCTCTTCTCTGGTCTGTCAACACACTTCTGCCAATACTACATTTCCTGTCTGGTCCTATCCATTGTGTTACTTGATTTTCCAACATTCTTGTTGAGTGAATCTCAGACCTTGAGTTATTTCAACAATCTGATTACTTTATGCATGCTCTGGGGCGGTGGAGATTGTTTGCTCACAGGCTTTCTGCTTTCCCTGCACTGTTAAGGCTCCCTTTTGCTTTCTAATTACATTTGGTGTTTCTCCTATTTCCTGTGGTGGCATTTTGGCCCTCCCTTCTTTTCTCCTCCCTTGTCTTCCCCTTTTCCTCCCTCCCTTTCCCTTTCTTTTTGTCTGAGACCAGAATTCTAACTGAATACCTAATACTTTCACTCACTGGCTAGTGCTCTACTAACTGAGCCACACCTCCAAATCCATAATACTTTTTACTTTATTTTTTTCATTTTGGCTTATTCTTACCTGCTTCATCTTATGACTTCAAACTAATCTCCATGGGTTGTCAAGCTCAAATGGATTATTCAATATGTCCAATGCTCTGGTTTTGCCCCAAGACAATATTGGAATAACTTTTTTTCATAGATAACCTCTGCAAAGTGGGTCTTTTTAGGATTCATCTTTTAATTTTCTAAAAGGATACAGATTTGTACAAGGGTTGCTAATCTAATTGCTCTCACAATTGTACATGACAATACTATCTTTGTCCCTCCACTTCTGTGCCCCACTTTACCCTCCCAAAGACAGATAAATAACACAAAAAGAAAAGAAAAGAAAAACAACAACAAAGAAAAAAACCTCTTCTTACTTTCTCTACCTAATTTTTCATACTATCCAAATTACCCTCCACAAAAGATACTCTATTAGTCCTGATTTGTAAACTCTTCTGGCTCATCTGCAAACTGTCCTCCAGTCTAGCTTCTCTGAAAACTTCATAGCTCAAATGCTGCCTGCCCCCTCCACGTGTACACATTTTCAGAACTTTTTGTGTGTGTGTGTTGGTCGTGGGGCTTGAACTCTGGGCCTGGGCACCATCTCTCAGCTCTTCAGCTCAAGGCTAGTGCTCTACCACTTGAGCCATAGCACCACTTCCGGTTTTCTGAGCAATTTATTGGAGATAAAAGTCTCATGGACTTTTCCTGCCCGGTAGTGGCTTTGAACCGCGATTCTCAGATCTCAGCCTCCTGAGTAGCTAGGATTACAGGCATGACCCCCGGGTGTCTAGCTCAGAACTTAACTTTTTTGTATATAACTCCCCTCAGGAAGCCTTTCTGTTCCTTCTCGCCCATCTGATGTTTCAGTAATACACTTTCTCAGCTTGTGGGACTTCTCTGTATTTTTTTTTATCTTACTCTTTCTCTTTGCCTATTTAGTAGTCTCTCTACTACAAAATAAACCTCAGGTGTGGAGGAGCTTCTAATTGTTTACTGCCTTGTTGTCTCAGACCATGGAAAAATACATTTACACACTCGATCTATGATGGATCCATGAATGAATAAGCCTTTGGAAATTATCTACTAAATGAGAACATAAGGTCTTTCGGGAACCGTATAGATAATTTCAGTCATAAATAACAGACACTAAGGAGCAGAGTTGTTTTTCTGAAACTAGACACTTTAAGAGAGGATCAGCTTTAAGGAATTTTCGAGAAGCTGTAATATCCCTACAAGTTCACATTCATTCATAATTCTGGCACAAGTATAGCAGTCTTGATTCCCTTGTGGTGCTCCTTGGTGGTCTAGTTCCTGTACTGAGTATCTGAATCCAAATTTTCCCATTTAGGCACCTCCCCACATCCTTCTCTACTATCAAAATCTATTTTTCTGTCCAGGTCCATATAGCTTGTTGATGAGCCTGCTTAACAAAGATTATACACTCTTTATCAGTGTTTAGACAAGAGGTATTGCATTATGTTTCAGGGAGAACAACGCATGTATTAGCGAATTTCCTCAAGTGCCTCAATCCCAGAATGTGACTGATGAAGATATAAAAAATCCTGTGGAAGATCAATGGTGGAGAGACATTTTGGTTTGTATACACCTTCTCAAATCATATCACAGAGGTAGTTTATTAATTTGCTCTTTTCTGAGAAGAAATGTTTTGGGGAAAGGATGGACAAAGAGGGGTAGCAGAACAAATGATCATTTGTGTGAATGTCTTTCATTTTTTTATGTGAATTTCCCTCCTCATTTTAGCTTTTATTTTTATTTCATAACATCTATTTCCTAAATAATCTATCTTGATGATTATAAATAGTCTATAGAAAGTTTGGCTTCTCAGTAAAGCATTCTTCATTTTGTTTTTCTAATTACTATATGCCATACTGTGCATATTCATTAGAAGTATCTATCAAGAATTTTTAGAGGGGTGATGTAGCTCAGCATCAAAGCACTTGCCTAGCAGATGTAATTTTCTGGGTTTAATTCCCAGTACCAAAAAATGAAAAGACAAAAAAATACAGCTTAAAAAAAAACCCTAAGGGCTGGGAAGGTGGCTCAGTGGTAGAGCGCTTGCCTTGCATGCATGAGGCCCTGGGTTCAGTTCCTCAGCACCACATAAGTAGTTAAAAAAAAAGCCAGAAGTGGCACTGTGGCTCAAGTGGTAGAGTGCTAACCTTGAGCTTAAGAGCTGAGGGACAGCACCCAGGCCCAGAGTTCAGGCCCCACGACTGAACCCCCTTCCCCTGAAAAAAACCCCCAAACACTTATTTTAGGAAAATGAAATTACTGCAACAGAAATAAATAATTAAGAAATTATTTGTAGGAAAAAAAGGCAGTAAGTATCAATCAATGATATTTGGACTAAAATATTGCTATCAAATGGAATTTTATTGTAATGTGACCTCTTCAGACTGAAATTCTTTTCTGCCACATGTGAGAGCCAGATGAGCATTATAATTCATCTGTGATGTGTGCCAGGTCAATATAAGTGTTTCTACTTTCAAGTTGGAAACTGAGGAAATGACAGGCTAACAAGAACTGCAACACTTTTTAATTTAAATTTTATTGTAGAGATGGTGTACAGAGAGGTTACAGTTACATAAGCAAGTAATGAAAACATTTCTTTTTGAACAGTGTTACACCTTCCCTCATTTTCTCCCATTTCTCCTTCCACTCCCTTGTAGTATAGTTCATTTCCAACACAGTGTCTTAGTAAAAATCACTGTTGAATTGGTTCATCCTTTGTCCTACCTTTTCTGTGATTTCCCTTCCCTTCCAAAAATCAGATAAACTTATATACAAGTCAAAGGGTACAGAAATAAAAAACAAACAAACAGTGACAACAGGGAATAAACCAAAGGGGGGGGTGGAAAGAAAGCAAAAAACAATACAATAGAAAAGCCCTTGTTTGCATTTCTTGTTCATTTTGATAAGCATCATCTTTTTTTAAATTTAATTTTATTTTATTTGTGAACATACTGTACAGAGGGGTTACAATTACATGAGCAGGAAAATGCGTACATTTCTTACCAAGCATTGTACCCTCCTCCTTTGGTTTACCCTTCACATCCCTTCCCAGCCTCCCCCCTCCCCCCCAATCCCAATCCTTCTCCTTCCCTCCCCCCCCCCCCCCAGCACCAACTTTGTAAAGCTCGTTTTGGACATGACAACTTGTACTTCTCATTGTTGCAACAGGTCCACCTGTATCCTTAAACAACTGGGTTTTCCCCATCTCCTCCACAAGTTATACTGACATCAAATATAGTGAAAGCAGGGGTTATACTGTGGGGGAGGGACATACAAAGCAACAAAGAGATAATCTTATAAATGCGTTAGAAACACATGCATGAAAGAAAAAAACATTAAAATACATATCTAAGGGTTCATTTTCCTGACCTCACATTATCTGACCTTTTCCGATTGACTCATACATATACTAGATATTGCAAATAAGGGAAACCATGGGACCTATGTTTCTTTGGGCCTGGCTTACTTCACTCAATATAATTTTTTCCAAGCTTTTCCATTTCCTAACAAATGGGGCAATGTCATTCTTTCTGATGGAGGCATAGAATTCCATTTTGTATATATACCACATTTTCTTGATCCATTCATCTGCTGAGGGACATCTGGGTTGGTTCCATATCTTAGCTATGGTAAATAATGCTGCAATAAACATTGTTGTGCTGGTAGCTTTAGTGTGGTCTTGTTTGTAAACATTTGGGTAAATGCCCAAAAGTGGGATTGCTGGGTCATAGGGGAGATCTATGTGAAGTCTTTTGAGGAACCTCCATACTGCTTTCCAAAGTGGTTGAACAAGTTTACATTCCCACCAACAATGAAGTAAGGTTCCTTTCTGTCCACATCCCCTCCAGCATCTGTTGTTGTTAGAGTTCTTGATTTTTGCCGTTCTAACTGGGGCGAGGTGATATCTCAATGTTGTTTTGATTTGCATTTCTTTTATGGCTAGGGATGTTGAACATTTCTTCATTTGTCTATTGGCCATCCTTCTTTCTTCTTCAGAGAAGTTTCTCTTTAAGTCTTTTGCCCACTTATTTATTGGGCAGTTGTTTCTTTGAGGATTTGTTGTTGGGGGTTTAATCTTTTGAGTTCCAAGTATATTTTAGATATGAGACCCTTGTCCGTTGTATGGCTAGTAAAGATCTTCTCCCAATCCATGGGCTTTCTATTGATCTTGCTAGCTATGTCTTTTGCCCTGCAGAAGCTCTGCAACTTTATGCAATCCCATTTGTCCAACCTTTCTTTGATTTGTTGTGTTTCTGGGTCTCTATTCAGAAAATTTCGTCCTGAGCCAAGGAGACCTAGGGTTTCTCCTATTCCATCCTGTAATGTTTTCAGAGTGTCTGCTTTGACTTCAAGGTCTTTGATCCATTTGGAGTTGATTCTGGTGCAGGGTGATATATAAGGATCTAGCTTTAGTTTTCTACATGTAGTTAACCAATTTTGCCAGCACCATTTACTGAAGAGGCTGTCTTTCTTCCATTCTATTGTTTTAGCTCCCTTATCGAAGATTAGATGGCTATAAGTCTGTAGGTTCATTTCTGGGTTTTCAATTCTATTCCATTGGTCCTGAGGTCTGTTCTTATGCCAATACCAAGCTGTTTTGATTACTATGGCTTTATAGTAGAGTTTGAAATTTGGTATTGATATTCCTCCAGCAGTGTTCTTTCCGTTGAGGATCGTTTTTGCTATTTGGGGTCTTTTATTGTTCCATATGAATTTTTGGATTGCCTCTTCTATTTCCTTGAAGAATGAGGTTGGAATTTTGATAGGTATTGCATTGAATTTGTAGATAGCCTTGGGAAGTATTGCCATTTTCACGATGTTAATCTTTCCAATCCAGGAGCATGGGAGACTTTGCCATTTTTTTAGTTCTGTGTTGATTTCCTTTTTCAAGATTTTAAAGTTTTCATCATAGAGGTCCTTCACTTCTTTAGTTAAGTTAATTCCTAGGTATTTTATTTTTTGTGGGGCTATTACAAATGGAGTTGCTTTCCTAATTTCAGCCACACTTTTCTCATTGTTGGCATATGGTCATATTCTAAGCAGAGTGTCCCAATGGTTCAATAGGTACATCAGTTTTTCAAAACAGGTTGTACCCCCCTCAGAGGAAAGCTAATGGCATTAGCATCCTCTTTGTTGCATATGTATATCTCCCTGGGATCTTGAAATGCCTGGGATAGGCTCTAACTTTACCTATCCCCAGCCTAGACTTCTTTCATAACCCATTTTTTGTTTATAAAGAGTATGCTACTAATTGGAAAGGGACTCCTTATTAAATCTGACTTACTGCCTGCAGCTTTGGGCAACACAAGATTGAACAATGGTCTTTCTAACTAGGCAGGAGGTTAGGGTGGAAAGGGTATTTTGCATCAGTCACGCCTCTCTGACTTTTGCTTATGGCCACTGCAGTTGATCTTTGGCTCTTCTCATTCTAAATGGAATCCAAGCCATTACCAAGATGTGGACTACAACCAACATTGCTGATCTTTGGCCAAGTTTGTACTAGCTAATGACTTTTTGCTGCCACCGCATATTACTTTTAGGAACTAATCATGGCCAAATTTTGTGTTGCCTTCGGGGAAATATGCTAGGTGTTGAAATGGAAATAGGCAAAGGGGGATACCAAATACAGGGGCACATTTCAGAGAGTCAGGCTGAAGGGCAGGTTGATTATTGTTCTGGAAAACTGGAGAAGACCTGAAGAACTTGTATATAATATAGGGATTCTGAGCATCTGGACAAGATGATGTATTAATTGTAACTAATAGAAAAAACATAAAGTGTTTATGTTTATTTTATTTCATTAACACTTTATAAGTTTCTCTAAAATTTTATATAACTACCCTGATAGCCTGGTTTAACCCAGTTTCTGAGTGGCATAATTGGTGGTTTAGGTAATTTGTGTGCAAGATTTAAAATTTTATGTCTCTCTGTATTTTGTTAAAACAAATCAAACAAAAATCCCATACATATTCTGCTTACTACTTAGTACCTATGCATTCATTTCCAAGTTATACAATGGAAGAGGTATATTTTGGCAAAATGGTACCTGAATCTCGAAGTAGTAGATTGTTTGGATAAAACCATTATCTACTTTCCAAAGTTTAAAGTAAATCAAACTTTGCCATTAGCTTTCTAGATAAAGAGTATATGAAGGCTCCAAAAAGACAACTATTTAAGACCATCTCAAGTCTGCAGACTGATGTATGGCGCACGTGTGCAAATTCATAAGTGGGATCAAGAAAGGAGGGCATGAAACAGATTAATTTGTTCAAATCTCACGTGCCACGATATGTGCCATACTCTATGGATACATACTTTGTGTTAGTCTTTGAACGGAAGCAAAACATTGTTTTCCTATAAAACATTACTTTAACTGACCTTAAATCCATTTTTTGTGATGACATAACCAATGAAATTTAAGTGGTTTAAAAATTCAGATTTTTCACAATTTGGCCACAATATCCTTTGTTTATCCCATTAGCTTCCACCATCAAAAAATATACTATTGTCTTTTAAAGGAACCCCAAATGTTGGGCATAGTGGCTCATCTTTGTACCTTCATGCACCAGGGAAGCAGATACAGGAGGACAGGGGTTCAAAGACAGCTCAGAAGTTTGTGAAAACCTGTCTCAGAAATACCCTGAGAAATGCATGATTTTGTACTCTTACTATGTGCTAATTAAATTAATGTACTAATTCAAAGACTGTATTGCATGAAAAAATATCCTGGAAGTAATGATGTATTATTATCTATAGTCATTGCTACTTGGGTGACAGAGGTAGAAGTATTTTATAGTAAAGTTGGCCTGGACAAAATCACAACACCTTACCTGAAAGACAAACTTAACAACAACAACAAAAAAGACTGGAGATGTGACTCGAGTGATAGAGCACAAGCTTAAGGCCCTGAGCTCAATCCTACAATTGAATAAACAAAAACTAACAGAACAACCCCCAACCAAACCCAAACCAAAACAACACTGAACAATACCTACCAGCCCCTCAACCCTCAAGGACCTGCCATTTTTATTTACATTTTTATTAGCATATAAGTACATGTATGCAATGTATCCTGATTAAATTCATCCCTCTTATAACTGTCCCTAATTTCCTTTTCCCTTTTGTTAATATCAATATCCCTGGCTCCTATATCACCATGTTAGAATGACATGAAAAGATTGTCACACCAAGAAATCACAACACCAATCCAGTGCCAGCTTCACTTTTTGGAAACGGTAGATTTTTGAGAAACAATACCGAAAAATATCTATGGTAAATAAGACAAACCCAATGTTAATCAATTTGGAATCAACATTTTCTGAGGAGAAATCAGCAGTAATGGCTTAACCATTATCCCTCATGTGTATCATGAAAGCAAGCCACATTTGATCAAACAAATTTGTGCCTCTGTGGAAAAAGAAGTTTTAAAACATCAGGACATTTCTCTATATTTAGGAATGTTTTTAACCTGACTAGCTTCATGTTCGTCTCTAACCATAGCAAGTTATCATGAAGTTATAGCAAGTTTTACTTGTGAGTGCCTTCCTTCCACTTTCTCTGTTGTATTCTTATGTAAAATAGAGTAAATCTCAGCTAGATTCTTTTTATTATTACTCAAGTAGCTATAGATCAGGCATACAGATGAGAAATGACCACATGGTAATTATTGCAATGCTAAGGAAAAGAACAACAGCAGCAACAACAAAAACAGTTATAGCAAAAACACAAGTCCCTTCTGAGTGCCTCGCCTCAGATAAGACCTCACAGGGCAGCTCAGAGGGCAAGACTCTTCCAGGGTTTATAGGGATGGGGATTTAGACTGGAGAAGAAATCACACAGAGCAGGTGTATGGTAATAGTGATATGCGAACTTTAAACGAAGACCAACAATGAGACTCACAAGACACTATTTGGAAATGAACTTTACAACTTCAGTGAGGGTGGAGGGAGGAGGAGAGGGAAGGAAGGATAGTAGGAGAAAAACAAAGGAAAGGGTAACACTGTTCAACAAGAAATGTACTCATTACCTTACTCATCTAACTGTAACCCCTGTGTACAGTATCTTTACAATACAATAAAAATGTTTTTAAAAAGCCTTTGATTCAAGTGAAGCTAAAAGGAACTTAGTTTACATACACATTGTAGGACACAAGGTGGAGGAGGAAGAGCACAAGAGGTAACCACTATCCACTGTGGACTTGCTCATTTCTCCACCTGTGTTTTGGTGCTCTGCTCATAAACATCCTTTCTAAATGTTCCAATCTGTTTTCATACTTTGGCTGTACGGATTAGCTGGTCAATGGCACCCATTATTGTGATTCTGCCTATTCTAATGCTTACTTTAATCCATACACAATGAAAAACTCCTGCACTTGGCTTTTAGACTTCGGGGCATTCTTTAATATGAATATTTATAACAGTGCCTGAAGTTCTCACACATACATATATAATTTATATTTAAATAGGCAAGATGGCCACCTAGGGGTGCCTGGCATAAGCATATTGCCACCTGCATGAAGGAAACAGTATTTTATGAGACAAATACTTCAGTTACTTTCAGTAACGTGCATAATAGCTCTAAACAAAATGACTTAAAGAGACCTAGAGGGTAAAAGTAAAGCAAGTTTCTTAGAAACAAAATAAATTTAAACTTGAGAATTTTATATAAAATGATAGGAAAGCATTTTCCTTTCAATTTTTCAAGAGCTTTTCCTTACAATTCCATGTTATAGAATATATGGCTCAAAAATGCAAGGCTCAGTGTCTTGTTTGAAGAGCATTGGATTTTCTTAATATTGTGCATTTTTAGCTGCAATCAATGTTTGAAATAATATTCTACTGCTTAAAAAGTCAAGATAGGGGGCTGGGAAAGGTGGTTTAGTGGTAGAGTGCTTGCCTTGCATGCATGAGGTCATGGGTTTAATTCCTCAGTACCACATAAGCTTAAAAAACTGGAAGTGGCTCTGTGGCTCAAGTGGTATTGTGCTAGTCTTGAGCTGAAGAGCTGAGGGACAGTGCCCAGGCCCAGAGTTCAGGACTCAGAATCAGAAAAAAAAATTGGGATAATATCAGAAAATTATAAGGAAGTGCACACATGCACTAGAAGGAAACATTCAAAGATTTTGGTAAAAATATTTCTAGTAACTTTACTTTGTGTTGTTGTTAATTATTCAACATTAAAACAATGAAACTTCTGGGAATGGAGTCTCCCAGGTGGTTATGGGATATTTCATATCGGACTTAGAATCTGATTGGCATTTAAAATATTTTTATTATCAAAATTTTCTTAATAGAGACCCAGAAACAATAAATCAAAGAAAGGTTGGACAAATGGGATTGCATGAAATTGCAGAGCTTCTGCATGGCAAAAGACATAGCTAGCAAGATTAACAGAAAGCCCACGGATTGGGAGAAAATCTTCACTAGCCATACAACAGACAAGGATCTCATTTCTAAAATATACCTGGAACTCAAAAAATTAAATCCCCCGACAACAAATCTTCAAAGAAACAACTGCCCAATAAATAAGTGGGCTAAAGACTTACAGAGAAACTTCACTGAAGAGGAAAGAAGGATGGCCAATAGATATATGAAGAAATGCTCAACCTCGCTAGCCATAAAAGAAATGCAAATCAAAACAACACTGAGATACCACCTTACCCCAGTTAGAATGGCTATAATCAAGAACTCTATTATCTTTAGTTGTACCAAAGAGTTGCCACTCAAAAAAGTTTATGAATACAATGCATCTTGATCCATGTCATCACTTGCATCATTCTTATTATCCTTATCCTTCCCTCTTCTCCCTCCCAACCCTATCACTACCTTCATTTTTCTTAATTTTGTAGGATATACCTTGTAGTTTGTGTCAGCTGGCATTCTTTAGACAGGGGACCTAGCACTTTTTGGACACCTTATATTTCTATATTTGATTCAACAAAGGACACAAGATCCTTATTGGCCTAGGAGGGAATAAAATTATTCCCATAAATGGTGACAGGTTTCTCTATTAATAATATGTGTTGGCTGTGTACTTCCTCAAATAATCATGGCATTAAAGCGTGATTAGAAGGGGGCTGGGAAGGTTGCTCAGTGGTGCTTTCCTTGCATGCATGAGGCCCTGGGTTCAATTCCTCAGCACCACCTATGCAAAAAGAAAAAAGCTGGAAGTGGCGCTGTGGCTCAAGTGGTAGAGTGCTAGCCTTGAGCTGAAGAGCTGAGGGACAGTACCCAGGCCCAGGGTTCAGACCCCCCCCAAAAAACTGTATTAGGAAATTAACTGTTCAATACTCTTTAACAAATTGTTTTTTGAAAATATCATATACATCTTCAGAAAAATAACAAAAAAGTATTTAGAACTAATACCATTAGCAGAAACACTCTTAAGTGAATCAAATTTTATGCTCATCTAAATGACTAATTTTTTTATTGTTAAGATGTTGTACAGAGGGGTTACAGTTACACGAGTAAGGCAATGAGTACATTACTTGTGGATCATTGTTACCCTTCCCTTCCTTGTTGTTGTCCCAGTATTCCTTCCCTCCCCAACTCCCACATTCCTCCCCACACACCCCCACCTAACCCTCGCTCCCACCCGAAGTTGTAAAGTTCATTCCCAATATTCTGTCCTCTGGGTATCTTCATTGCAATGGGTCATCCCGTGTCCTTGTTTCAGCATTTTGTTATTCCCCTTCCCCTCCCCAGATTAGACATATGTATATACAAGATGCAGGGTATCAGAATCGAGTACAGTGACAAGAGGGGATATGCCATAGGGGAAAGAACCACAAAAGAAACAACAACAACAACAACAACAACAACAACAAATAAAATCACATGGTACATTTAAAACAATAACAATAAAGACAGACCTCTTGTGTCCATATCTTGGGCTTCTAAATGACTAGTTATTGAACTAATTAGATAAAACCTATGGGACACTGCCATTGTTAGCAATAATTGAGAGTGCCTATTTAATATATATCTTTTTAAAAGCAACTTTCTTAAGGTATCACTATACTGGGAATTCATTTGTTAATTTTCTGTATTAGTTCATGTGAGGTGAATTAAAAAGACATCTTTTCTTTTTAAATTTAGATCACACTTTCATGGGGACATGTGACTGTATAACAACACTCTGAGGAATTGTTTAGCAAATTTGCAAGGTTAGATCATATTGTGTTTAAAAGTCTTCTGCATTTTATATCAAGTTCTATTTTTATCACTTTCTAAAATTAATATCAGAACAAGACATTCTAAAATGGCACATTTAAAAATGTCTCTTTTGGGCATCTGTTAGGAAATTTTGTCCTAAATTTATAACTTTGCAAATGTCTATACCACATGATTTTCATTGATTATAAATGACTTTTATGCCTTCATCTCCAACAGCAAAAAAAAATTAAAGGTCTCCTTCAGGAGGGTGCCAAGGAGATTTGTGAATATTTTCTATTGATTTTTCAAGAAATTTAGCATTTGTATAGCTAACTTCATTGCAACTGTATTTGAATCTTGATTGTTAATTTCACAACTATTCTTTGTGGCTCTGAGATATTTTTGAGTATGCATTTCACAAAATTTATCTCTCAGGAATAATCACTCTGAGTGGGATTAGTATAGTCTTTAGTCATCATGACATGTTCCTTATGAAATCATCCTTGGAGTGTTTATAGTATATAAATATGAAAAATATGAATAACAGTGGAATCCTCATTTTTGCAACAATCAAGAGTTCAGTGGCTTTTCTTTTAAATATTTTTTATTACTAACTCTAACTTCCTAGCTTAATCATGGTAATAGCTATAATAAAACAGTAAACTAATTACCATATAGTAAGAGTTAAAAATATACCAATTCTGTACTTTTATACAGTATCTTACTTAATTCTTGTAATAAACTAGTATCACTATTGACCTTTGAAATATGTAAAACGCAGTTTAAAAGGCAGAGTGATATCTCCAAGTGTTAATGGCTGGTACACAGTAGAGCCAAGACTCAAACCCATACACAGGACAGTTTCATTTCAAAGACTTTATTCCTAATAACTTTGCTTAAACACTGCTATTAGCTTCAGGCTTAGCACTTTTTAATTACTTGCGTACTTTTAATTATGGAAAGCTTAGAGGCTTCTTCTTGATTTCAAAATAAAATTTAACAATTACAGCTAACCTGCATTAAGCCCATACTACAGATCCAGGCAATGTTTGTAGTTCTTTACATGCATTACCCAGTTTTAAAACCACAATTTTAACATTATATCCGTCCGTTAAAAAAATGATAACAGATGAAACTGAATCTCAATGATATTAAATCACTGTGCAAAAACACTCAGCTAGTGAATCTGCCATTCACACCCTCAACTGCCTGTTGTGATCAAGGTCTGTCTTCCGTCTGTCACACAAAGAAATCTGGGATCTGTGTTAGGACAAGCCTGAGTAAAGGAAGTAAATATGACTGAACAGATAATGAGAAACCTTTGGGGGGAATGAGAGATTTCTTTATAAATGTGTTTACTTTCTGAAGCAGGGGATAAAACTTGGATCCATGAAGCCGTTGGTTCATATTGAAAACTGGCATTAGGGAACAATGGTTTCTTTATTCACCAGGAGAGAGAATTAGGGGAACCAAGTGGCTTAAACAAGTGTTCAGAATCACGTTTGGGGTTTTGTTCCCCTGTGTACATATACAGTCAGTCTTCTCTTGTCATGTTGAAAGTGTAAAAAGGGATGTCAGAAATCAGTATCATTATTTCTGTAAGTGTGAATGGCAGTATCTTATCGAAACATGCCCTGTTTGCTTTAAGGATAATACAAATGAAACAAAAAAGCAAAAGTTTATTTCCTGATATCAGATAACCATCCAACACTGTTTTCAAAACTTTTATCTAATCAACATCCTCCTTTTTAAGTGTGTCTTAAATAAGTTCTTAGTTTTCATCTTATTCTTCCTAGGGTATTGCTACATGTGAAGTTTTGATCACTTGATTCTTGTATCTAGCTTTCTTTCATCTTTTTCTATGTATTTTACTTATAGATTTGAAGTCAACATAAATCCTGCATCCTATTGAATTCATTTATTTGTTTGTTATCTAGCTATCTATTTCTCTATCTCTCTCATCTATCTTTTCATCTATCTATTCTGGGATCACCTCATGTTTGCTAGGTGGCAAAAATGAATCAACCTCCAGCCCTACCTTTTGCTGGTTATTTTTGAGATTGGGTTTTATAGTGTCATTCGAGCACAATTCATCGATTTTAGACTTTTTGGTATCTAGGATAACAAATGTGTGACACTATGTGTAGTGTCTGTATTTTCTTGAGAAAGGGTCTCACATTTTTGTGAGACTTGTGGCCTTGATCCCACAAATCTCAGCTTACCAAGCATCCAGTCCCACGCTTAAATTCACATTTTAATGCTATTGATCAGTATCTTATTGTGATCACTATATTGTTAATTGGTATTTTATTAGTTCTTATAACTTATTACTAATAGCATTTTTATTTTGGAATAAGTTATGTCCAAATAATTACTTTAACTATATACTTAGACTACAGGATAAGGCAATTGCAGTTCAAGTGAATGAAAGCAGTCCTTAAGTCAATCAAAATAATAAATATATTTTTTTCTTTCTTTTTTTTGTTGTCCTGGGGCTTGAACTCTGGGCCTGGGCTCTTTCCCTGAGCTTCTTTTGCTCAAGGCTAGTGCTTTACTACTTGGGCCACTCTGGTCTTTTCTGAGTAGTTTATTAGAGAAGAAAGTCTTACGGATGTTCTTGCCTTGCCTGGCTTTGAACTGTGATCCTCAAATCTCAGCCTCCTGAGTAGATAGGATTTCAGGTATGAACCATGAGCTCCCAGATGACTAAATTTTCTTGCACACATGTGCAAGTGCTTACTTGTGCATACCCAGAGGACACATAATTCTTAATATTAGAGTAAAAGCTGAATCTGAGTTAGGCATTGAATATGTTCAAGAGTTGGGTAGAGGGGGGGAAAGGGGGGAAGGAGAAGGATTGGGATTAGGGGGGTAGGGGGGAGGCTGGGAAGGGATGTGAAGGGTAAACAAAGGAGGAGGCTGCAATGCTTGGTAAGAAATGTACGCATTATCCTGCACATGTAACTGTAACTCCTCCTGTACAGTATGTTCACAAATAAAATTATATTAAATTAAAAAAAAAGAGTTGGGTAGAAGAAAGGGTATAGAACAAATTGGGAATTAGAGGATGAATTAGATAGTAAATAAGTTTTCTTCCTTTTCCCTTCTCTCCTTTCCCCTACATTTCCTTTTTTTCCCCCTTTTATCTCCTTGCTTTTGGCACTGACTGGAGTTGTGTGAATTCTTATTAGCATTGCAGTACAATTAGAAACGAAGTGTTGTTTAGGAAACAGACTTTCCTTTCACTGGGAAAGGCTGTAATCACCAGACTTTTAATAGATACGGAAAATTTCCAATGAAGAAATGAGAGGAGGACACAAAGAAAACAACAATTTTTAAATTGTATTGATGGAAAGCTTCACATTACCCAGCCAAATGGAGCTGGGTTTCAATGAGAGACATTTTGAAGGTCAGAAGATTGATGTATAGGAACTTGCTAGGAGTTTTGGAAGTCTGTATGTCAAGTGAAATTTAGCAGGGTTCAAACCCAACCCTGTGTTCTCTCATTTTGTCTAGCAGCAACACATTGCCTTGCTTGAAATGGTCCATTAAATTTGTATATGGTGTGATCTCTTTTCATTAACTTTCTAAGTTGTTTAGTTTTGCTTTTTTATTGTGTGTTTTACTGTATACCACCGGAATTTGGTGTAAGAAAGGCTCCAATGACTAATATAACAAGTTTAACAATAAATGGATGCAGTGTGTGTTTGTGTGTGTGTGTGTGTGTGTGTGTGTGCGTGTGTGTGTGTGTGTGTGTGTGTGTGTGTGTATACACCTACCCATATGTATTCGCTGACTTGTATACATTATGGGGAAGAGCCTGAATTCAGTGTGCTGGGGAAAACTCAGGCTCTATTCTGAAAGCTCTAAGACCTTGAGCAAAGAATTTAATCTTCATGATCTGTAATGTCCATATTAGTATAAGGCAAAATAAGGATGCTCTTCACAGTAAATCTTAGAAGGGGCAGCTGAATTTTATTCTCCAAAATAATGTGATATTGGATCTGACACGATAGAGTACTTAGTAAAGATTATGTGTGATGATCACATCATTATGTCTTACAGAAGTTACAGCAAGATGACAATAGTTCTTCCTGCTGCCAGTTCTTTATGGTTTTACGACAGCTATGTTGGGTAGTTGTAGAAATTCAATAATATTTTCATTTTACTATTTTATATACTGTTCCTAGCAAAACCTTAGATTCTATTTTTTTTTTGGGGGGGGAGTAGAGACAAAGTTCATTTGGAAGTAGAAATAAATTGCCATGGGAAACTGAGGTAACACCTCTTAGCTATAGATGAATTGATATAAGATCCCTACCCAGACTTCTGACTGGGAGGGATGTTTTGTGCCATTTGAGGCAAGATTCTATGCTATTTCTCAGATTTCCACAGGAGTCCTTGTATGTCAGGCTGTAGGTCCTGAGCAGGCATCCTAATACACATTCAGTTAAGTCTGCAGTTTAGAAGCTAAGGGCTCTATTGCAAATCCTTTGGTATTTTTATCCCAGCCAAATAAAGCAAGCAACAGAGCATTTTACATGAATTCTCCAAATAGACAGGGTTATCAAGTTCATTTACATGTTTTCCAAGGCTGCCAGCCATCCTGACTTGTCGGGTGGAGGATGGTTTTTATATGAACTGAACTTTGTTTCTGATGGTCTGTTGGCAGGCAGGCAGCATGCAATCTCACTCATCTTCATTACTTAGTGGACCTGTTTTCCATCACCGAAGTTTGGCATTTAATCCGGGTTTTGGGTGCATCATTTCTAAACATGTAAATGGTGCTAGAGGCAACAAAAATCATTAAAGTTTGGCTCCTGGTATAAATGATGAAGTGTATGAATGGGGAGGGAAGTTGTACCGGACTATAAAACTGTTAAATTTGGTGTGTGGGAGGAAGAAATTATTTGTAAAACCCATAAACTGCTTTGGCCAAAATATCTATTACATGCTAAATGGTGCTAATGAGCTGTTCTAAAAACCCAGGTCACTAAAAATACATTTTCTTCATCTCTTGCTGTGTAGTGAACATTACAAAGAGGAATTGCTGGTTTTTCTTTACATTTTCTGAAGGGGAAAGTCAAACAACTTCAATTGTACACATTTAAGGCCTAGGCCACGGTTTTTAAAAAGCAACATTTTTAGAAACTTTGATTTCAAGAATTCATATGAGGTTTTACACTGAGATTTCCTAAGCCACTTCTTTATTTTTATAACTAGAATGAATTACAAATGTGAGTGCTAATGGAGGTAATGTTTCTAAGTGTTGATAATAAATTTTAGTAGAATTATCTTGTGTATATAAGTATCTGGAAGACAATATGATTTAGGCAGATTGCTAAATTGAAAGAAGAGCCAACGTATGTTTATATTTATATATGTGTCCGTACTGCTATCATGTTTCAATGTCTCCACGTACATATCTATCTGTGCAGACAAAAAGCAATACAATTAGCTTATTGTCAGTGATGAACATATTGTAAATGAGTATGAATTAATCATAGAAAAAAATGGAGTAAAAATCCCTTTTTAACATAAAGCCATCTTTTCCAATGCAGTGCTTTGAAATGCAGTTGCCTAAGTGTGATGCTAGTATGAAGTAGGACTGAAAATATAGTATGATGATATGAGAATACAGAAGGTGTGGCTCTTAAATCAGAGTCAGTGTTTACTTAGGCAACTTAAATCCACCTATTGAATTCCATTAGTAGAACAGCACTAGTGCAGCTATAAATCACACAGGTACTGCTACTTATGCCAAGTGCGTAAGGAAACTCATGGTGTATTCCAGTGAAGTGGCAGAGAACTGAATGTGTAAAAGGCTGGCTTAATTGGCCTTCCTCAGGCAAAGAATCTGATCAGGAAAAACAAAATTGAGCCCATTTGTAAATTAGCAGATAAAATTTTGAGAAAAGATTTTAAAATTTAAATTTAACGTACTTTTCTATTTCTATTAAAATTGGGTGTTACAAAGAAAGTAAAGTCATTTTTATGCATACTTAGTCTTTTACTAAATTCCAACATGGAAGAACCCTCTACACATTACTATCGTTCGGCTTTTCTTCATTATTAAGAAAATATACCTGAAAACTATTGAGAGTTTCATTTTGAGAATATGTACTCTAAATCTTCAATAAACAGCCTCAAATTTTGGCACTGCCTTGAGTTTTATACTAAGATAATCACCTGATTTAGTAATGTAGTATTCAGGATTTAAACTCATATTTTGGATATTGCCTGACCTGAAAGTTTTATTCATTTGATGCAAAGATATGGTGTACTATGTGCCCAGAACCAAGGCCTCCAGTTTCTGGGACTCTTCATTCCATGTACAAAGCACACGTGTTCCTTTTCGTCTTCGATATGACAGACCAAATTTCAGTAAAATACAACTAAATGTTTACACAGTGTTGTTTGCATGATGATATACAAAATTCCAAGTTAGAGTTTCAGAGAAGATTTCTGTTAGAAAATCTCTTGTAATAAACACATTATTAGACTTGGTCAAGGAATTGCAAGTTTTGCACAGGGTAAGAAAATGCTCTGATGAAGTGTAACTTCATTAGCATAGGTATGGAGTCTATACAATAGAAGGAAACAGAAGACATAGTTGGAAACTGGGTGAAGATTAAAGTCTAGGTAAAAGTGTGAATTAAGGAAGTAACAGCAAAGGGGTGAAAGACAGTAAATGAGGTGTGGCAATGTAAGGGAAAGGGATGGTAGCTGATGATGTACAGCTTGCACAATGGAGTAGAATTTGAGGTCTGTTCTGCTTTAGGGATTGCAGCAGGATAGCAAACCAATAAAGAAGATGACAGGTACACAGACGAGAATAGATACATGTACTATTAAATACAGAGTTCAGGAAGCTGAGAAAATTTATTTATGTATTTCTAGTCTATACATGGCTGTCCAAGACCCAACAAAGCTGAGGTAGTCTGGCGGGGCAGAGCATGCCCAATGAGAAGAGGAAATTGAAAGCAGGAAAACCAACACTTTTCCACTGACTCATCCTCTTGTATCAGATTCCTTTCTCTGAAGATGGAAGATTCACAAAGGTAGCAGATGGTACAATGCTTTGAGTGATTTAGAAGAATAATAAAGAGAATACAGGGAGGGGAAGGTGTTAAAGGTCAGAGACCAGGATTGTCCTCATAATAGGACAACGGTTTTAGGAGGTTTTTTTTTTTTTTTTTTTTTTTTTTTTAATCTAATAAGGACTTGGTTTAAGTGGAGAATCTTAATGCATGAAAATAGCAGTATCGGCACGAAGGAGCTGATTCACAACTAGAAATTGCTAATTGGTCTCTACTGCAGCCTTTTGATCTTTAAAATAAAAGACAATAAATTCAGGGTTGTCTATTGGTTGATTGGCAGCATCCATAAGAACAGCCTGAGAATTTCTCTGTAAGATTTCATAAAATGCTCATTCATTTGTTCATTTCTTTTTGTGTATTTCTTTATAAACTTAAGCTAACACCTTATCAAAAGTTTCAAAGAAGCTGCACTGACTTCCATATTTGGGATAGTCTTTCTGCTTGTACAATATCTTGATAGTTTATAGAGAACTTACCATGTATCTTATGTTTTTTGAGAAGACTACAGGCCTTTCATTTTTCGAAAGTTATCAACTGATAAATTGAGATAACTAGTATCACTGGTGCATGTCATTACGAATGATTTCAGTGCTGCCTGGCACTGTGAACACATTCAGCCAGATTAGTACTCAGGTATTTTATTTAAAGGAGTTATCATACAAATAGTTGTGACATAAACACAAGCAAATATTATGAGAGAAAGGTTTTTGCTTGGTGCAAATCTTAGGCAATCACCTCTGAGTGAATTTGCTTTGCCCTCAGAGAGGATTTGCCCTGCCAATCAAACTGGAGGAAGACAGGGATCAGGGCTTGGCCTATATTGAAATGAAAGCCTTTCAAAGCCTTCATTATTGTCCTCTTTTATTATCTTTTTGTTTTGCATAATGTTACATTTCTTATCTCTAAATAGAGTAGTCCTTTCCTCTTTTTCTGACTCTTCTTTTAGAACAACAACAAAAAATAAACTTCTCATCAGTTCTGGGGCATGAAAAGATAAAACTGTCAGAGAACTTGCAAAGCTTATAATGGTGATGATTTTGAGTCTTTCTTTAGGGGTTACAGACAAAAAAAATTGCCTTGGATAGTTCACTTGACATGCCATTCATTGGCCTGTGACTCTGCAGGGGTCCTTTGACATTTGCTAGGACCCCTCACTCATACCAGCTCCTCTCTGAGATTGTCATGGGGACAACTGGCCACTCCCAAACTCCATCTCAGAAATTCAAGGAGCTGAAAGTAAAAAAATGAAAAAGCACCCTACTCATCAAAGTGAGTATTCTGAGAATAATGAGGGAAATTTCATAGCAAGGGAATTTAAATCGATCACCTAAGCACCCCTTGATTTATTTTGACCATCTTTATTTTAAAGGAGGTTTGGTTTTGTTTGTGTCTCTGTTTGGATGTAGTATTATTAAGTTAGATTTGAAATTGTTCCTGTGGAATGTAATATAGGTGTTGCACAAGAAATTAAATATAACTTATAAGGAGTAAAAGAGAAACAGAAAGAAACCATTTGCAGTTGATTTGATATTTTCACAGCATTGTGAATGACCTAATTAAAAACTTAAGAGAAGATATTTCTTTGTGGACTATGAATTTTTCTTTTTGGCAAGTACCAGAGCATTTTCTTAGACAAGGTTCACTCTGTTATTCTCTTTTACTTAATTGTAGTTTTAAGTGTTTGAGGAAGAATAGAAAAAAATAAAGCAAAAATAAAAATACCCAGTCAAATGGGAATTATACATATGTTTTTATACCTAATATAATGACATATATAAAGGAAGTTTCTAACAATTTGTGTAACCAAAGGAAACCAAGAAATAATTCAGTGTATGGTAGAGTTATGGAATAAAGGAAAAGGTATGCTGCTGAAGATCTTTGACATCAAGGAAACTGAAAAAAGGATGAAAAAATCGATGTAAACTAGGGTTTGATGGTATGTTAACATTATTACACTATGTACTTCCTCTATATGGCCAAGGTGTGCCTCTGGAGAAGAAAGTCTTCCAGTAGATGAAGAGAGCTGGGTTTTTAGGAAAAAATCTAGACACTATGAGAAAAAAAAGACGTGGCAGAATTGTTTAAGTGCTAAGTGCTTTAGAGAAGGAAATGAAAAAGATGTGTTAGTAGAATGGAAAGTGATGTGTGTATGTGTGTGTGTGTGTGTGTGTGTGTGTGTGTGTGTGTGTGTGTGTGTTTATAGAACATTGTAGCTCTCAATTCACCTTAATTTTAACTGACAGAGGCATGTCTTCATTGACTTCTCTTTCGTATCATACTTGCACGTCAAGTCCTGTAGTTTTTAAAAAAATTTTTCTGGCTCAGATCTTTCACATCTAGCATCATTCCAATTCCAGAGTCATACTCCTTGTTTGAAATATTTGAAGATCTTATGCTAGATGTTAAATTCATAATTCGGTATCAAGTTTATTACCATTTAAAAATATTTTAGCAGTAGTATTTCTCATCACTTCCCAAGTTATACTTTTCCTTATACTTATGCAAACCACATGAGTTTCTCCAACCCACCTTCTCCTTCCACAATCTTTTAACCAGAATTATACATCCCTTCCATCTGCTTCTATTACAGGTCTTATCACAATGTAAGATAAAGATTTCTGTTGATTTTTAAAGTCTCCTGTTATATTATGAAGCAAGGTCTATGCTAGTTTGTGCTTGCAGTTATGAAACTAAAACCCAGAGACTTGCATACTAGGCAAGCCTACCACTGCATTATATTTCCTGCCCAAACATGGGCTTTGTCTGTGGTAGTCTCATGCCTGTATATAAGATAGACCTAAAGTTAGTCACATGTAATTCTAGCTACTTAGGAAGCTGGGATCAATTGGATCACAGTTTGAGGCCAGCTTAGTCAGAAAAGTCTGCACAACTTTATCTCTAATTAGCTAGCAAAGAGCGGAGCTGGAGATAGGGTGGCTTAAGTAGTAGAGTGCCTGCTAAGTAAGTGAGTTCAACCCACTGAAAAATTTTGACCTAAAGTTATTTGCATATGGAGAAAATAAAGTTATATCAACAATATTTTTGTGGATAATTAATATACATGTATATTGTACTTGTTCTGGGGATTGAACTATGGGCCTGGGCACTGTTTCTGAGCTGTTTTTCTCAAGGATAACACTCTACAACTTGAGCCACAGCTTGTTTCTGGCTTTTTTGGTGTTGAATTAGTGATCAGAGTTTCACAAACTTTCCTGACCAGGCCAGCTTCAAACCACAATCTTCAGATCTCAACCTTCTGAGTACTCAGCTAGGATTATAAGAGTAAGCCACCAGCACCTGATAAATCATTGATATGTAAAAACTTTGGAGCTTTAATAATTGTACCACAAAATGCTTTTATATCTCAATAATTAAAAGTCTACTACTCAAAGTCTGAGGCAGGACAACTGGAAGTTCAATACCAGCCAAGGCTACATAGTGAATTCCAGGCTAGTATGTTCTCACATAGTGACAATTTGTCTGAAAAACAAACAATATAAACACAAAAACAAATGAAAACAACAAAAGTCAACTGAATATTATTAGTGCTCATTTTTTACTTTTCTGAGATTGCGTGTGTATACATAGTCATATGTGCAGTGTATTTGCTTAAACACAGGAAAACAAGTACATTACTTTTAAATGAATACAAGATAGCTTCTGCAAAAGTCTCAGTGGAAATATTTAGAAATTAGTGTGTCTTCAAAACACTGACAGAATACAGACTAGAAGAATTATCTACACCACTTATTGCTTCTCTTGCTATTGTTTAATGAGTATTATCAGGTTTGACTTTTTTTGTCGGTCATGGGTCCTGAACTCGGGGTCTGGGCGCTGTCCCTCAGCTCTTCAGCTCAAGGTTAGCACTCTACCACTTGAGCCACAGTGCCACTTCTGGCTTTTTCTGCTTATGTGGTGCTGAGGAATCAAACCCAGGGCCTCATGCATGCAAGGCAAGCACTCTACCACTGAGGCACTTTCCCAGCTCCTCCTGTTTGACTTTAATAATAAATAAATCCTTAAAAAGTTCTACGCACACCCATAATACCAGCCCTTAATACGTTCCCTTCTCTGTTTTTTGTTTTATATAGTTATGAACAATTATTATAGTAACAAAAGAAAAGCAAATTTCTTTTCTGTTGTATTTTTTTGTTGTTGTTGTTGTTGTTGGTAGTAGGGCCTGAACTTTAGGCCTGGGCACTGTCCCTCAGTTCTTCAGCTCAAGGCGAGCACTCTACCACTTGAGCTACCGTGCCACTTCTGGCTTTTTCTGCTTATGTGGTGCTGAGGAATTGAACCCAGGTCATCATGCATGCGAGGCAAGCACTCTACCACTGAGCCACCTTCCCAGCCCATTTTGTATGTCTTTTTTAAATTGTAAAATTGCTGTACAGAGGGGTTACAGTTACATGCACAAGGTAATGAGTACATTTCCTATTGAGCATTGTTGCCTCCTCCTTTGTTTTCCCTCTACCAACTTTCTTTTGTTATTGTTATTTTCCAACAATTTAGCCAGAGAGAATTAAAAAATATGTAATATACAATTTTAATGACTGATACAGTAAATAGAGAAAACTGAATTTTCAGCTTGGAAGGTTTTTTTTTTTTTTAAATCTCTGTCTGTACATTCCAGCATTTTCCCCAAACTTTAATGTCTCTGGGTTTCAGGACATATGTTCAACAATTTGGCCACAGAGAGTTTCCTTGCTCAGGGGTCCAGCCTTTTCTGGTTGGAAGCCATCACATCTGCAGTTGTGTTTCTTCATCACTCTGGGATGTAGTCCTCATTATTCCTTTTCTGTCTGGTATAAGCACAGCATGCTAAAAATGGTCAAGTTATTTATTTGTATGCCATTATTCATGCAGGAATCATCTATGGTCATTAGGGATAAGATGGATACTTCAAAATATTTTTCCTGTTATTCTACTATTAATTCTCTTCATCTCCATTTTTAATATTGTGACAATGGAAAAAATCTTATGGATAGGCTTCTTATTTCATATTTGTGAATATCTTGATATTCACATATCTTGAAGACATTTTTATTAAAACCATTAAGAGGCAGCTAAGAGAAATGTTATTTTAAGTAAGAATTCTTCTTTAACTAAAAAAAGAGATGGTTTTGTTAGAGAAAATAATCTCTAAAATTTTCATCCTATGAATTATGTATGCCTTCAAGCTACTCCTCTGACAGCATAGTTTGGCAACAACTACCTTTTGCTTGAAGAAATGAAGTCCAACACTCATAACCATTTCAAGTTGTGGCTGGTGAAGGGAAAGTAAAGAAGAAATTCTTGAAAGACAAAGTGATAATTTTAGATTGGGTCTTTAGGAGTACAAGATCTTAATCGATACTATTAGAATTTAATTTTTTTCCCACATAAGTAACAGGATCAATGTTAAATTTATTTAAGAAAATCATTCTTAAATCTTTTGATCTTGAAGTGAACCTCATCTACTGAAATTTTTTCACCCAAACAGAATGAAATAAAGTATTTATTAAACGAAGGTCTAAAGTATATGTCATTTTCAAGTCCTGAGTTTTAAACTGTGCAGATTATGAGGCATTTAGTAAACTTGCTCCTGTCTCTGTAATAACAGATTGCAAGCCTAGTGCAGGCCCTGTCACATGTTAAGGATTTTTGGCTGTTCCTTGTACAGAATGAAGAATTGCAAATTGAAACTATCTGTGGCATTCATTTATGACAAGGATTTCCCCCCCATTTGTAGGTTTCAGAGAGATAGATCTGAAGTAAGACCCAGATTTCACTAACACTTTGGATTCTATTTCCTGTGCATGCTTTGATTTTAGTTTAATTGTTCAAGAAATAGTACCTACATTGCAAATACATACTATTCATTGTATGTGCCTATTATCTCAGAAATATTGATTTTGTATCACAGGACATACATGATGTGTCTTTATCCAAGATGAAAGCATGAATAAAGATTAGGCATCAGTGATTCAATGTAAGCATGTTAAATACACTGGAACTTCGGGACCGCTTTAAAAATAGAAACAGGTAACTTGAGGGGTTGGGTAGAGTTGGGATAGATGGGACAGAAAGATGGAAGGGATGATACTGATCAAGATACACTGTATATAAATGGACATGTTGAATTGAAACCCTTTTGCATAACTACTTAAAAATAATATAAAAGAGAAAATTTAGAAATGTGTAAATATGTAAATGCACTTCCAAATTTATTTCTTTTTGCTTCCCTGTTTGATTGGAGAGTTACTGTGAAGTTTGGTTCTTTGGAGATGTTTCTTTCCTCTGTCCTTTGATGCACAAACTATTTTCTTTAAGTTCAGAGACAATCATTTTGCTTGCTTTCATTTTAGCTTTTTTTTTTGACCTGATTTCTCTTGATTGTAAATTTGTCACTGGGGAATCTTTTCCTTCCTTTAGGCCAAACAGCTGTTTTTATTTTATTTTTTCTTTTCTTCCTTTAAGGAGGTCAAGTTCCTTAGGGGCAAAACTTCAGTTCATTATGTTCTTTTCTTTCATGTCAACATGCAGAACATCAAAATACAAATTGCTTTTAGGCTGAGATTTTCTTTAGTATATTCAGTAGCACTTAGATAAATACCTTTGTGTTTCCTAATGCAAAATGTAGAAATGTAAAGTACGTTGAAACTCAATGACACTTTTAGAGAAAATTTAGAACCACTCCACAGATAAAGCAGCATTAGCAGCTTTTCTGTCCAGTTTCCATCCTCTGAGAACATAACAGGTTACTGAAATGAACAAGTTTGTTTAGTTTTTTCATATTGTTCTGTGCTTTCTTTCATATTCTATGTATGAGTATCTATGTCTGATTAATAGAATTATCAATCACAATCTTATTTCAGATAGGTATCTCAGTATAATCTATCTTATTTATATGATGGCCAATATATTTAATTAAATGATTCCTTTCACATGAGTTCTGTGGGAATGAAACACAATTAATGAATAGCAAGATAAGAAGAGAACTGTGAGAAAGAGTTTAGATTTAAATAATGGATTATTTTTAACTGGCAAAAAGACCTAAGATAATGGAATTCATGAAGTTTTTTCATCTTTTTGAGAGTAAATATATGATCCAGGCTTAAATGATCTGTGTAATACTCTTTCATCATTTAAGATGACAGGGCAAATAAAGTCAAACTCATCAATGTATTTGCTCTTTCTTCCCTCCTTCCTAAGAATTTGGCCTGTAGATTAATTTGTGTTTACAGGATATGTGTTAGAGAAACACAGCTAGATTTAGTTGTATGTATTTTTGTATCTATCTATCTATCTATCTATCTATCTATCTATCTATCTATCTATCTATCTATCTATCTATCTATCTATCTATCTATCTATCTATCTATCTATCTAGCTAGCTAGCTAGCTAGCTAGCTAGCTAGCTAGCTAGCTAGCTAGCTATATACATACATATGCATGTGTGTGTGTGTGTGTGTGTGTGTGTGTGTATGTGTGTGTGTGTGTGCTTTATAGAAATACAACTAGATTTAGTTGTACGTTAGATAGTAAAGCACATTGTAGTTTTTTGTTGCTTGATGAACATGCCTCCAGACTGGAATATGGGCAGAGAAAGCAAAGTTTGTGTCTGTTATAGTCAAGAGGCTATATTCCCACCCATTGTTCCCCTCAAAGGAGGCCAAGCTTTCATTAGTCTTTGTAACTTCCCTTCCATGAGCAAAGTGACAGGACAGTGAGCATAGTTAAGAGTTATTTCCTAAGTGTTTCACTAAGATAGCTTTGAAGGTTGTTGATGCTCTCCTTTTGTGGAACCATGTGAGAACATGATGACTGGAGCAGATACCTTTGTTTCTCTTTATTGGGAGAGAATCTTGACTTTCAACTAGCAAAGCATCAGCAAAATAAAACACACTCTCCTAGTATACACAAGGCCCTGGATTTAATCTCTACCACCATAAAAGTATATAACAACAACAACAAAAACCAATATATAACAAAAATAGGGCTACTTGAAATGTAAGTAACAAAATTCCTTACTTTGGCAAGTACTCTTAAAACATGTAGAAAATGATGTAGTTATAGAAGGTCAAAAATGAAATCATAAATATATTGTAAGAGGAAAGTAAAGATAAACTTAATGAGATATCCCAACACTACTAGAACTAGAGAGCAAAAGCAAATTTACAAACAATATTATGTAACTATTTGGACACTTGAAAACATTTTATGTATTTGATTTTTTCCTGACTCTAAACAAAAAGTCTCGTATCAATAAGAAAAATAATATGTTACATCTCAAAAATATGCAGCAGAATTAGAGAGAAAACATGGCTATAAGCAATTACAACACTGAAACATAACAAGAACAGACATAATTAAGTCCTGAAAGCAGGAAATAATTTTAAAAGTGAGCAAAAGAAACAGAGCTTAAGAGTCACTGAAAGATAATGTGATAGAAGTGAGCCTACATGAATTTTGGGGAGCAGTGTCCATATCTGAAAGGTTTACAGGATATGAAGTTGCTCTATCACTTGAGCCAAGACCCTAGTTCTCTTCAGCTATCATTTGCATTTCTTTTCCTCACCTCAGGCTGACTTTGGACTATAAAATTCCTACTTCTGCCTCCAAAATCCCTTAGATTACACTGAGGACTACCATACTCAGCTTGTTGGTTGAGATAGCATCTCTTCAAGTATTTTATTTGGTCTCAAATAAAAATCTGCCCATTTTCCCCCTCCCAAGTACCATGGGATTACAAGGAGAGATTTCTCATCACAAGCTTTGAAATTATCTTTGGGCACCCAAATGTTTGCTCATTGATATTTCATACTGCTGTAGATCAGCAAGTGTTCTAAATTTGTTCAAATGTTTTTTTTCCTTGTATTTTGTTCATGGGACAAGAGAGAATTGTTTCTTCTATGAAAACTTCAGATGTGAGGGAAAGAAGTATCCATCCTCTAGAATTCCTAAGCTTCGAGATGAGTATTTTCAGTGTTGTGTGTGAGAGAGAGACAGAGAGAAAGACAAAGGCAGAGAGAGAGAGAGAGAGAGAGAGAGAGAGAGAGAGAGAGAGAGAGAGAGAGAGAGAGAGAGAGAGAGAGAGAGAGAGAGAGAGAGAGAGAGAGAAACAGAGAGAGAAACAGAGACAGAGACAGAGACAAAGACAAAGACAGAGAGACAGACAGAGATAGACACAGAGACAGAGACAGAGAGACAGAGACAGAGAGACAGAGAGGCAGAGAGAGATAAAAGAGAGGTTATATTTTCTATTTGGAAAGCATAGTATATTTTGAAGATGCTGAAACAGCTACAACTTGGTTATTTGCAATTGTAGTTTTCTTTGTGCAGTATAGCTAGCTGGGTTCAGCATGCCCCATCTCCCTAGCAGTTATGATTCGCTGTGTGGTGAGTTCCAGAACATGCAAGGCCAGCATTTATGTTGTGACACATCATACTTTGCACATATGCTACTCAAGCACTTTTTGCCTTTTGCCAGAATGAAACTAACTGGCTTCATAGGAAACCATAGTTTACAAATGGAAGAGTCCCAAGCTAGAAGGACTGCAGGCTCTTCAATCCCAAATTAGCAAAGCCATCATTAATCACAAACACTTACTTTGTAGTTTATGAAAGCAATAAATTCTTTTGTGTTTAAAGCATCATATCTGCAGGGATTGCCTCATAGAAACGTAAGCTCATTTATCAATGTATGGCAAATAACTTGTAAATTTCTTCCACTATTCAAATTTATATACTTTTCTTCCTTTTTCATGTATACACAACTTATTCCATGCTGTTCTTAGTCCAAATATCTGATCATTTCCTTAGGGTTTCTAGATAGGAATTTGCTGAATAAAATTGTAGATTTTTTTTTAATGATTTGCAAGTACTGCCAAAGTTCTCTCTAGAATATGCCAATTTTATAATTCTACAAGAAATGAATAATGGAACAATTTTTTACACTAACATTCTCTCTTTCAATTTATGATTTTTAAGAACACTTCAATTTTATTCATTTTTTTGTTTTAATACAATGTATTGCCTGCTTCAGGGCTGTGAATTCTGATATGTGTTTTCTAGAGACAGATTACATTCTACTATTATTGCAGTTCTATCATGAATCTTAATATCTGGTAGTAGTGTAAGCTCCCAGCCATTTCCTTTTCTTAGAGGCTTTTTAAATTTCTCGCCACATGTTCTTTCAATGAACTTTAGCAACACTTTATAAAATTCCTTCCAAAGTTCCATAGGGAATACCATATGAGATGCATTTCGTTAATAAACATTTTTAGAAAACTCATTGTATTTATAATATGTAACATTTCCAGGAAGGATATTTTTACATTTGCTAATCTACCTCAGTATAATATTGTACTTAAAAATTTACTTCTACATTTGTGATTTAAATTTAAGTGAAAATATACGATTTTTTTTACAAGTATGAACGGAATGCATGAGATGATAAACATGTGTTTTAGAAATCAATTGCATTTGGAATTTTTTATACCAAAGTCTCTCTCTCTCTCTCTCTCTCTCTCTCTCTCTCTCTCTCTCTCTCTCTCTCTCTCTCTCTCTCTCTCTCTCTCTCTCTGTCTGTCTGTCTGTCTGTCTCATTACTATGTACCAACAATGAACCAAATATGGAAGATCCATCTAGTCTACTTTTGGCTGAGTAATATTCCTTGATATGTTAACATACAGAAATGAACAGTTTCATTACATCTTTATTCAAATACTTCTGAATACAGCATTTAGCTATGGATGTCACAACTGTATCCCAAAGAAGTAAAATCTTGAGATTATATAACAAATAACACCTATTGTATATACAATATAATAAAAAGTGTGAATTATTATTCTGTAGATAGAGTATATTTTCAGATCTGAAATGTAACAAAAATAGACCAGATAAAAAACTTGATAAATGTATAATGATAGTTTTAAAAGTAAAATCAGTGCAACTTTGTAACTTGTAGAAACATCTACAAGTGAACAGGGCTATTTTCTCTTCTTTTCTTTTTTTTAACAGGCCTATTTTCTAAGGCACTGAAGTCTTGTTGGCCCTGGGTGTGTTATCTGTCAGGGACACAGGGGAAGAACACACTTAACTGAGCTGAGGCCTGCCTTGGATGACCCTAAGGTCTTTTCCAGCTGTGATTCTTTCATGAGGGTGTCATGCAGTGGAGGTGGTCCCCATGGTCAGCGACCTTCATTTCACCCAACTCAGCAGTCAATGGGAATGCCAGCCATGATCTTATTTTTCTCTCTATTGGTTCTGTGCAGTGAAATTTGTACTTGTACAGCTCTTTATTCCCTGCACCTGCAGTTGAAAATTTGAATTACACAATAAGGATTTTGTTTCATGTTCCAGTTATCCTTCTAATAAATAGCAATTCAATTCCATTGGCAACAATTTATTATACTTAAAAAATCCTACCATGTCATGTAGCATTCATTTGAATATAAGCTTAGGCTCTTGGACAAACAGATCATATGTAAAAAAACCTGTGAAATCTAGGATAACAATAATCTGGTAAAAAATAACAACCCCCCCCACAACAGCACAAAAACAATGTTTTCCAATTTGTTTGGAGGACCTTGTGTCTCCCAATATCTGGTATGCAGTCTCTTAGTGGATGCTTCTCAGTGGACGAATGGATCAAGAGAATGTGGCATACATATACAATGGAATTCTATGTTTCATCAGAAAAAATAGCTTTGCCCCATTTGTAAGGAAATGGAAAAACTTTGGGAAAAATGATATTAAGCAAAATAATCCAGACCCAAAGAAACACAGGTTACATGGTAATAATTAGAATATGTCTATAAATCTACAAGTAAACCTAATTTATAGTAAAAGACAAAAAATTATACTTGGACATGACTAATTAAAAAGGACTCTAAACATTCACACAGTGAGACCAAAGAGGATATTCTTAGGAGAGGATCACAAGGGCTCAATAACTATGTGTATATGATTGTATAAAATGATTATCAAAATGAATTCCAAGAAATGGAAACAAGACTTTTTTTGTTGTATTATTGTTTGAGATTCTTCTTTTCTGTCTCACCCTCCCCCCCCATCATGTCACTGTTTTTTTTTAAATTTCTGTGCCCTTTGGTGTGAATGTAAGCTTATTTTATTTTAGGAGAGGTAGGGGAAACATAGAAACAGTGGGACAAAGGGCGAACTAATTCAGCAGTGATATTCACTGGATACTATGTTGGAAATGAACTTGGAGGGAAGGGTCATCAGGAGGGAAAAACTTGGAGAAAATGAAGAAGAGGGTGACTCTGTTCAAGAAATGTACTCATGGGGCTGGGAAGGTGGTTCAGTGGTAGAGCGCTTGCCTTGCATGCCTGAGGCCCTGGTTTCGATTCCTCAGCACCACATAAGCAAAAAGAAAAAAGCCGGAAGTGGTGCTGTGGCTCAAGTGGTAGAGCGCTAGCCTTGAGCTGAAGAGCTGAGGGACAGCCCTCAGGCCCAGAGTTCAGGCTCCATGACCGGAACGCCCCCCCCAATATCATTACTTGATTTACATATTATAACTCCTCTGTACATCACCTTTGCAATAAAAAAATAATCAGGATAATAACAACTTAAACCTTGAGGCATTTATTCTATTTTGTTTCCTAAACAGTGACAAATTATTAAGAGAACTAAATGTTATGGGAGATTTTCTTCTCTATAAAATTTAATAATTTAAGAAAAAAATCAATCCTGAGAAATAATACACTGTATGAGGATATTATAAGTAAGTATAACACTAAGTATAACACTCCTTTAATTTGGAGCACAGAGATAATGAGAATTAGGAGGAATTTGGTATTATCTAATTTAAGTAAGATCTTTGTGGGTCTGACCACACCCCTCACCACAAAGTAATTCATGTGTTATAGGATAGTGTTCTGGTGCTCAGGATTGATCAAAGCATATTTTCATTTGACATCTTTTCCCCTGGGGAATGAGAAGTATCATAACTATGCTGAACGAATTTATTTCAGAGATGCATAAAAGTTATACTTGAGTTATTCTAGGGTCTGGAAAGTCTGTGTGGTGGCATGTTTTCTGGGATGTGCTGCCACACTGTCTTGTGTCACTGAAGAAGACAGAGATGCTGACATCTCCTCCCTGGAGAATTGGGAGCAAACTTTGCATTGCCTTCCTGTGATGTCCTATGCTTTCTCTAGTTCTCCTTTCTCTGGAGCCTAACTGTTCTGTCTTTGTTCACTAGTCCCATATTTGACTATATGATTTTTTCTTTTTTTATTATACAGGTGATATACAAAGTGATCACAGTTATATAAGTAAGGTAATGAGTACATTTCTGTTTGGGCAATGTCACCCTCTCTCTAGTTCCCACTGATAAGTTGACTATATGATTAGTATTGGCCTTCAAATAACTTTGAAATATATTGACATATATAAACTCATTTTAAGGCACAGGTGATTTGATTTTTAATCATTGGATATTGTTGTTGGAACTTTCTTGGCTGTGAAATTTATTTCACTTTGCTGTAAACTGGATTTTTTGGTCTGTAAACTAGCCTGATAAATGATGCCATATTTCATCCATAAATACTTAAAATGATCATATTTCTTATAGTGATCTCATTTAATTTTACTCCTATTGCTTCATAGGGTACATCTTTCTTTTAATTTGTAAGAAACTAACCTTTTATTCCTAATTACTCCCCAACTCCTTCAGAGCTAGCTTTTCATTTTCTCTCTCTTGATGCTCACTTAATATGTTTTCAGGATCCAACAGAGGTTTCTAGAGTTGGAAGAGACACTTTCACAGTGGACCAACTTCACTGCATTGCTTATATGTACCTTTGAGCTCAACTCCACTACATTCAGTATTCCAGAGTGAGGCTCATTCTCAGTCATGCACTAAGAAATTTTCATGAGTTTGTTGTAGCAGTGATAGAGTATACATGAACTAAGTTGGGAGGCAGTGAGGCTCAATATAGGTTGGGGACACATTATGAATCTTTTTCTTTTGCGCCTGAGCAAAGAAAATTCAGATTTGTATCATAAATACTGGGACTATACAGAGCTAGTCTGTTCTCTGTCCCCTTCTTACAGGAGAACTCATCTCCACCCAGTTTCCATTCTTGTGACCTATTTATTACCTCCCAAATCCTCTGCTTGTTAGAGTTTTCACCTTTTCAGTGAAATCAATTACTTTGCGTTTTTTTCAAAGTTACTTTTAAATTATTTTTTTAGTTTATAGATGCAATTGCATGTAGTCTGCCTCATTATATATTAAATATTTTCACATCTGTAGCCATATAAGTTTTTTTTAAATCTCTAAAACTGAGCTCACTTAAAAAAATCATTGACTGTGTTGCATTATTGGACTTACTGCTAACCTTTGAAACGTCATTTGGTCCTTCCAACTTTAATGTGGATGTGAATCATCTGGGTTTTCTGTTAAAAAGCAGATTTTATGTATAGATATGCAATATATCCTGATGATGGTCCGGACTTCTAGTAAGCAACCAGATCATTCTAGAACTACTCTGTTTAACACAATTTGAGCAGCAAGGATTTGAGAAACAAATAGTTATGGAGAATACATGCATTCTAATTTTCCTTAGGTCATACACTTATGCCAATTAAATTGAGCACTTAATGGTATACAAAGAGAATCAGACAGCCACACTAATTTCCCACATCCCAGATTCCTGTCTTTTACTGTTAGTATAAGATAATTTCATGGATTAGATATGACCTAGTAATGGAGAAAAATTACCCATGCATTTGGACCATAGTTTGATTACAACTAACATCCCAATCGAGTTGTATTTTCTGTTCCCTCAAAGGAATTTGACAAGATCTTACAGTAAGTTATATTGTTACCTGGAGAAAGCAGATTACACAATACTTTCTCTTTCCCGTAATAGTATTGTTGGAAGGAGAGGCCTGAGCCTTTATAGTTCTTCTCAGTCAAGTGGTTCTCGGAAAGCAGCAACTTCATTGTCTATTGACTTCTCACCTCCAGTTCTCCCCTGTAGATGATTGCATCTTACGTCCTGATAGTCCAATAGTTTTATTTGGCTAAGTGATGGATTTTCCTTAACTTAAAACACTTGATCAATCCAAGAGTTACTTGTTTCCTGATCAAAGACTTTCTTGTTTGTAAACTGTCAGGATGCTTAATTTTCCTTTCCCCTCTATATAGATATATATTCCTAAGTAATTTTTAGGTTTGTATTTTAAGATAAATTCTATGTTCTTCAATCTGTAAGCAGTTTACCTATGTTTCTTTGGTTTTACTTGTAGCCTCAATATAGTATTCTATATATAGAAATAAAATCATTTTGTATTTTTGGTCAAATGGGTTTACAATTTTAGCTTAGTAAAGATATTCCAATAATATTCGTTGTTCCCAAGAAACCTAAAGAGTTACTTACCAAGTAGGGCCTAACAATGATTAAATGGTATTAAAAGATGTTCTCCCACTATGTTGAAAAACAAACTTTACAATTCAGGTGCGGGCGGGGGGTGGGGGGAGTGTAGTTGTGGAGATGGGAGGGAAGGAATGGTAGGGGAAAAACAAAGGAAGAGGCAACTATGCTTGATAAGAAATGTATTCATTACCTTGCTCATGTAATTGTAACCCCTCTGTACAGTATTTTCACAATAAATAACTTATTTAAAAAAAGATGTTCTCTGTGTCAAATTAAAAAATTGCTCATAATTTGAATGATGTATTTTTCACCATATCTGGTATGTGTGTGTTTGTGTGTGTGTGTGTATGAGAAAGAGAGAGAGAGAGAGAGAGAGAGAGAGAGAGAGAGAGAGAGAGAGAGAGAGAGAGAGAGAGAGAGAGAGAGAGAGAGAGAGAGAGAAAGAGAGAGAGAGAGAAGCAAAGAGAAAAACAGAAACAGAGAGACAAAGAGTTTGTAAGATAAAGTTTAGTAAGCTATCAATAAATAGAACTCTTGAAGGGACTCTTCCTACATGACATGCTGCTTAAAGGGATGAAATAGAAGGTTAAATTGTATCTGCAGGTTTATAGACACTTGTAGTACTGTAATAAAAGCTAAAATGAAGTACCCAAGTTTATGAGCAGTCATAGAAGAGAGAGTAGTAGATATCATACACACAAAATATTACAAGTAATAAGAGATAAAAGAGGAAAACAACATTTTTATTGGGGACAGCAAGACTCTACTAAATCTATTCAACTCTTTCAATCACATCAAATTTGGGTTTTCCCAAGCTTCCATATAGGTTTTCCAGACTTCATATCATCTAACTCTTGAGAATACAGAGAAGTGGTGGTTTAAACAACGTCATGTAGATGGATGATTCTGTTTCTTCTGTCTTTCCTTGTATTCAGTGGCTCAGGTGATTACTAAAAACATACCTTTGACTCCCAAGATATCACTAAACTGGATATATGATCAATTGGGTAATAATCTACCTTCAGGCAGAAAAAGACAATAAACAGAAATAATGAAATAGATCCTCTATGTTTAGTACTCTCAGTTAACTATGTCTGGTGCTGCTTTGGAGCAAGACTAAATTTTCTATTGTGTAAAAACAACTCTGCATCAAATAAAGAGCAAGGCAAAGAGGATGGATATAAGAAGAAAAGTCATGATGTTTGTCTGAATATCTTCTTTAATAAAGGATTAGTTCTTGGGTAAAGTTTCTGACTCATTAGCTTATTCTCTTAAAACTTGTAGCCAGTGCTTCTGTTGGAAGCAGGCAAAATCGTCCTAGGAGATAGGTCAGTACAGATGGAAGTGTCTGAGGAAGCAACTCCCATGCCTTAGTATTTGTTTCTGGTTAAACATCTGTTCTTGTCTTAGAATCAAGGACCTTAATATCACAGGCAGGAAAGGCTGTTTCCTAGACCAATGTATCGTTGCCCAATACCACATCCTGAGGTGCTGAGAAGAAAAAGAACAGCTGGGAAGGTACCAGTATCTGCTGCTAGGAAATAGTTTCCATGACTTTTATGATGTAAAAGCTTCATGGGGACTTCGGTTTCCAAAAGCTTTTTGGAAAAATCATAGACGCAGAAAATATACTTGAGAAGCAATATGGAATAAAAATTGCTTTGTAATAGAAGGGCAAAGTATACCTATTGTACTTTTTATCTTGTGAAAATTTATCAACTTGAATGTAAACTAGACTTAATTGTGAATATTTAAAACATGTTGACTCTCTAATAATATCCTCTAATCTCCATAAAGAATTTAGCTCAGAATCCAAGATGGACACCCAAATCCACTGGTGTTCAAAACCATTACAAAAAAATGCACACAATGCCAGGCACCAGTGACTCAAGTCTGTAATCCTAGCTACTCAGGAGGCTGAAATCTGAGGATTGTGGTTCAAAGCCAGCCAGGGCAGGAAAGTCTGTGAGATTCTTATCTCCAATTAACCACCAGAAAACCGGAAGTGATGCTGTGGCTCAAGTGGTAGAGCGCTCACTTTGAGCTGAAGAGCTCAGGGACAGTGCCCAGGCCCAAAGTTCAAGCCCCATGATGACCAAAAAAAAAACAAAAACTATATACATCTTTCTCCATAGTTTAAATCATCTCTAGTTTACTTAGAATTACCTAATGCAATGCAAACTCTGTATTTAGGTGCTGTGTTGTATTGTTCTTTGATTTCTATTATTTTTCTCATATATTTTTCCACATATTTTAGATTCATACTTGGTTGTGGATGTGAATTTGTAGGTATGAATGCCTAGATATCAAAGGCTGATTGAACTCGTGTGTGTGTGTGTGTGTGTGTGTGTGTGTGTGTGTGTGTGTGTGTGTGTGTGCCAGTCCTGGGGCCTGAAATCAGGGCCTGGGCACTGTTCCTGAGCTTCTTTTTGCTCTACCACTTGTGCCACTCTGGTCTTTTCTGAATAGTTTATTAGAGATGACAGTCTTATAGACTTTCCTGCCTAGGCTGACTGTGAACCTCTATCCTTAGATTTCAGGCTCCTGATAAGATTACAAGCATGATCCATGAGCACCCAGATGTCTAAATTTTCTTAAAGTCACACTGTCTCAATTTTTTTGTTCAATGATTTCTTTCTTCCATGGATTCTCTTCTTATTTTAGTATTTAAGACCTTCAAAATTTAGAACTAATCAATATTTCAATGATATCTTTTATAATTTCTTTATATACAGCCAAATAAGATTATTTAATACTGTAAGGAAGGAGGCCTTCTTCCGTTAAATCACATTTCATGTTCCCTCTGCTCCAAGTATGTAAATCTGACTAATCTTATTCCAGTTTTCCCACACACATGCTGTTCTATTTCTTGTGTTTTGTTTTTGCAATCCTGTGAATCAAACTTGGGTCTTGTGCAAACCAGGCACGTGTGCTGTAATGAGCTACATCTCAGCCCTCATGTAGTTCTTTCAAAGTGTTCATGTTTCTTAGCACACTTGAGATAGAACTCACCTTTCAAACCTAAAATATACATTAGGGGCTTATCACATCAACCAGCAGAGATGATCACTTTGGCTCGTGTCTATGTTGGGTGCATTCCTGCACCCAAGGGCAATGGCCCTTAGTAAATGTGCTTACCATCTCTTTCTCATTTGCAAATCGGGCAAGCTACTTGAGGGCTAAACGTCAATATTATATATTTTGTAAACTTGATAATCTCAGCACAGTTTCTGAATCACACAAGGTTCTCATTGTTAGTACATGTACAACTCCTCCAATTTCTGCTTTTAATCGTTAGTGGTAAAGTGTATACATAGACTTTGAATCAAATCAGCCTTGGGTTTAAGGACTACTTGCAACTTGAGGTCTGCGTTGTCAAGGCATCCTATGCATAAACTCATCATTGATAAAATTCTTTCCTTGTATCATATTGTTTTTGTATCATACTCTTTACCAATTAGCTGAGAGATATACATCAGTGCAGTGACAATACTTTTTAAATAGTGCTGTAATTGAATGCCTGGTACAATTTATTGACTATGGAAGATACTCAGTAACTTTTGCTGAATATGTTTTGACAACTGTTTCCATTGAATTGACATTCAGTGATGAAATGCTCATAGCTCTTTGCAAATTCTTTCCCTTATTGGCTGTATCTCTAGAGACTGTCAGTGTTCAGATATCTAAGAAAAATCTGTATATTTTCTTATCTCACTATGCCTCCAACTCAATTCTATATCTATAAAAATATTTCCATTTATATATTTGCATTTTATGACAATCTTCCAGATGGACTCATAAAAGTTCTATTGAACATTTAAGCAAGACTTGTTCAGTGAGTTACTCCCATTAACATGCATATGTTTATACACAGATGGTTATTTCTGAAAGTATCCCTACAAAAATAATTACCATGCTTGTTAATATAGTTAATATAGTTTACATATTTGTCAAGTAAAGAAATTCATGCATCTTGTTTTATATCAATTAACTTAGCCTTTATGATCCATTATTCATTAACTTATATTAGCAGTATATAAATCTTCTCCCATGGTATGGTAGAAGTGGAATAATAAAATGTTAAGTACAGACCCTTGGCTACACTCATATTTTAACTTCTTTTCATGGAAACTGTAAAAAAAATAAATCTGACAGCAAATTATATAGTTGGGTAGAATTTTGAACTCTTAGAAATAAGAATCTTTTAGATATTTTCCTCAATGAAGATGGAAGAAATGAAGTACAGTACCAATTCCCACCAGTTCATTATCTCCTGATTCCTCTTTTTCTTTTACTGTCAGGCACACTAAGTTCATTTATAAAATTTTAAATATTCATTCATTTTTTGTTTGCTGCCTGTGTTTTCTCATTGGGATACAAAGGTATTTTTGGTGGGGATCTGAACCTGTCCAGCTCATTGATACATTATTATATTACAAAATCTAATATTGTACATGATTTAGAATAGCTCTACAAGGAACATTTATTAAGTAGACTTGTAAACTTTCTGCATATGTCTTAAAATAATGATTATTGAATGATCAGCCTTTCTCCTATTGATGAGTTTAATTTTTATGTTAATTTCCAGATTTCGCTGCAGTTTCTATAGCTACTTCTTTGTCTCATGAACATTCCATAATTTAAACAATGGAAGAAATCATTGGAAGAAATTTTAAAAGGGATTTTAGAAAGAAAACATAAATTAAAACTTCAGAAAAACTTCTGATAAGGACAAGTAATTTTGTGACTCCAAATTAGCATCTGTTTCTATTCAAGATTTGTATTCACTATTGGAATTATCAACACAACAGTTGCTCTTTTTTCTTTGGAACTACCATCCTTTTAGCGTTGGTAAACTAATGGCTCATGACATGTTTTCATTTGTGGGTGACAGTTTAGGACTGGTTATTTTCAGTTTAAATATGGAAATTAATATAAAGTCATGATTCTTAGATGACCTGGGGTTTATTCAGCTAGATATATTTCATACATTGGTGTCTTAAAAATAGGGTCAATATCTCAACATTAGCTTTTATTAGTGATGATGGATATTACAAAGTTTTACTTCTTTATTCTTGATCACTTTAAAGTTGTGAAAAGAGCTACTTGACTACAAAAGAATTGCCTATTTAAAGTTCTTTAAATTTATTTATTTTTGTACATATTTTTTATTGTAAAGATTCTGTACAGAGGGTTACAGTTACTTGAGTAAGGTAATGAGTACATTTCTTATCGAGCATTGTTACCTCCTCCTTTGTTTTTCACCTACCATCCTTTCCCTCCTCACCTCCCCAACTCTTCATTCCCCTCCCCGTGAAATTATATTAAGTGAAGTAAACCAGGCCCAAAGAAACATAGGTCCCATAGTTTCCCTTATTTTCAATAACTAGTAGATGTCTAGGACAAGCAGAAAAGGTTGAAAGCTATGTACATATATGACCATATAACCTGATGCTAAGCGAAATGAACCCCAAAATAGGGACACAAGAGGTTTTTTCTTTCTTGCTGTTGTTTTTAATGTAGATATAATGTAGTATGTGATTTTTTTGGTTTCTTTTGTATGTTCTTCCCCCATGGTATATCCTCTGTTTTCACTGTATTTGATTCCAGCGCCCTGCATCTTGTATATTTATTTTTTCTAATTTGGGGAGGGGAAGGGAAATAACAAAATGCTGAAATAAAGATACAGATTGACCCATTGTAACAATGAGATGTACAAGTTCTTTAAATTTAAACGACCAGGTTCTAATCAAATTGGTTTACTTTCAAATACCTTATGTTTTAGTCATATAAAATTCAACAGGATTCTACTAAACCTTTGATAAGGGTGGGTTTATGTTACCCAATCAAAGCAGAGATAAATCATTAAATTTACACGCATACTCAGAAGTAGCTGATATTTGGGGGTACAAGCATGGGTAATAGAGAATTCCTATTTGTTTTTCTGCCAGTTTTGGGCTATGTTTCTTCATTCAAGACAGAATTGCATTGCTAAAGATTCCACTATGGCAAGTGAAAAGATGAATGGAGTTTAGTTCTCTTTTGTGAACTCTAAGAGGAAAGGGAAAGGACACAGTAGAGCTTTTATTGATCCAAGTCCAAATCCAGTGTGTCTAACTAGGAAATTGTTCTTTCAGATGAAAGCCAAAATGCATCTTAACCTTAATGTGGCTGAGACAGAAAAAAATCAATTCTAACTGCAACAGCTCTGTTTAGTTAATGCTCAAAGGAGAACAAAAAAGACCTTTTGCAAATTAGTAAATGATATGAAGAAGTGATACGATATTTTAAAAGTGAAGTACATGTCATTTTACTTGTAAAATTAGAAAATGGTCTTTCTTCATTATTTAAGAACAAAATATTCTTGCTAAAATAGTAACTTGAAGGGGTGTGTGAATTTGGGGCAGTTAGGGTAGTGACACTGATCAAGATGCATTGTACTCATCAATTGAAACCCCTTTGTACAACTACTTAAAGATAAGAAAAGTTATAATTAAAAAAGATGCTCACGGAATAGTTATTTTTTTAATATCACAATAAGTAAATTTCTATGACCTAGCTCTTTCTTTCTTTCTTTCTTTCTTTCTTTCTTTCTTTCTTTCTTTCTTTCTTTCTTTCTTTCTTTCTTTCTTCCTTCCTTCCTTCCTTCCTTCCTTTCCTTCTTTCCTTCTTTCCTTCTTTCTTTCTTTCCTTCTTTCTTTCTTTCTTTCTTTCTTTCTTTCTTTCTTTCTTTCTTTCTTTCTTTCTTTCTTTTTTCTTTTTTTCTTTCTTTCTTTCTTGTCAATTGTGGGGGCTTGAAATCTGGGCCTGGGCACTGCCCTTCAGCTCTTCAGCTCAAGGTAGCGCTCTACCACTTGAGCCATAGCACCAGTTCTGGTTTTATGGTGGTTTATTGGGAATAAGAGTCTCACGGACTATTCCTGCCCAGGCTGGCTTTGAACTACGATCTTCAGATCTCAGTCTCCTTAGTATCTAGAATTACAGGTGTGAGACACTGGTGCCCAGCCTCCTAGCTCTTTCTTTACAAAGACAAGGAGGGCTCATGTTTTCTATTAATCATACTTTGCCCTACTCCATTAGCATTACTGTTGTCATACATATTCAAGAATAAGTCATCAGTGTTCTAGTTTTCATTGGCTGACATTTCACTTACTGATAACTTTACAACAAAAAAGGATAAATCAATTGAAATGGATTTCTATGACTCATTTTAGAAAGGGCTATAAAATGACTGATTGCATGATGTTATGAATATATGCCAATAAATGTGTATTTCTTCATAGATTTCTTGGACAATGTATCAGCATTTGTTAGTGGTTGTCCAACTTCCATTATTGAAAAGAGGCTAGCTTGAGACACATGCACTCTAACTTGTTTGCATTGTATCCCCTTTTTGTTATCCATGTCTTGACAGATAATATCTTGATTTAGTAACTGTCAATCAATATGAGCTTTTGAAAATATTTTTATCTAATAAATAATTGCTACTTCATATTAAGCTCATATTAAAAATGTCATCTTACCTGATTTATACTTTCATTGTAATTCAGTGTAATCTCTAATGCTCCAAATATTTAGAGATTTTGGTGTGTTTGACTTGAAGATTAACTTTATTCTTCCCAGAGTACAAACCTTTTATGATTTCAATCCTTTGAAATTACTTGCATTCTCTCTCTCTCTGTCTTTCTCTCTCTATCCCCCTTCCCCCCCACCTCATCCAGAATAATGTCTATTTTGCTAAACATTTTGAACATCTTAGAAAAGTGCATATTTTCTGATGGAGTAGAATAACCTAATGTAAATTAGCTTATTCATTTTCTACTTATTCAAACAATTACTGAGAGAGGCGTCTCCAACTATCCCAATACTTTTAGCCCGTGATCATTTTTTTTTGTCTGGTCCTGGAGCTTGAACTCAGAGCCTAGGCTCTGTCCTTGAACTGCTTTTACTCAAGGCTAGCACTCTACCACTTGAGCCACAGAGCCACTTCTGGCTTTTTCTGTTTATGTGGTACCGAGGAATCGAACCCAGGGCTTCATGCATGCTAGGCAAGCACTCTACCACTGAGCCACATTCCTAGTGCTCCCCTCCACCTCTTCTACCGCTCCTCCCCATTATCATTTTTGACATGCAGTTAGAAGGCAACTTATCATTGTTATCCTCTCTTGGTGAATTGAACTCTTTGTCATTACAGAGCAGAGTCTTACCATCAAATTTTTCTCTTGATTTTTATGTGGAGAATGAAAAACTGTCTTTACCTTTCCTGAATCCTGGGAAAGACTTTTGCATGAACAAAATAATCAACTACATTGGCTGGAAATGTGGCTTAGTGGATATATTTATATATATCCATAGGTTCTTTTTATATGAACTAGTGAAAAAGATACCCCCATCTTACAGGTCATAGAGTTTTGAATACAAATATTATTGAGAAGGCAAATGCTTTGTTTCTAATTCCTAATTATAAACACAAACAATCTCTTCCTCAGGTGATTGAAGCCCTTTGCTATGCATATGATGAGGTGTAAAATGTTAGGCTAGATTTTTGCCTCTGCGTATCCTTAATGTGAGTGCTTTTGACCATAGATAAACAATATACTTATATGCAGCAACTCTGGGAATTATTTTCCATAAAGATGCTGCAAATATTTTACAATTCAATGTTAAATTCTTTGTGACAGAACCATAATAGTGATATACGAAGTACAAAAAGGACAATCAAAACTCTTAGGAGAAATAAAGCATAACATAAATAACTCCATGACCTCAAATGAAATAGAAATCCAGGATTTCTAGTTCACAGATGATGAATGCCTGTGTGTACTGTCCTAGCCAGCATCCTGCAGTTTTCAGGAAGTTACTCCGATAGGGCCTGATGAAGTAAGCCTTCCATCAGTGAGATAGTGGATGTGAACTAGGCTCTCTGCATGAGTACAAGGGTTTAGTTGGCACTCTTCCCTCCTCCTCCTACTTTGTATTCCAAAAAAGAAACCTGAATAAAGTTCTTCCCAAGAGTAATTGAGAGAGTGAATGTGATCAAAATACATTATATGCATGTGTTATGGTGAATCTCTTTACTATCTACAATTCACTATACATGAATTTTTAAAAGGTTTCTTCAGTTATTTTCTGGCTCACAGGAAATGGTGAGCCTAGGGATGAGAAAGGAAATATGTCATGATCAATAACAGGATAAGAAACTTAGCTCAGTGACTTGATACCTGTAATATCTTATAATGGTAGTGTATGGTAGAAAAGATTATACTTTCCTTTCATTTTGTTTGTTTGTTTGCTGTTTCTGAATCTTGAACTCAGGGCCTAGATGCTGTCTCTGAAGGTTTTCCTTTTTTATTTTTTTAATTCAAGAGTGGCACTCTACCTCTTGAGCTACAGCTCCAGTTCCAGCTTTCTGATGGTTAGAGAGAAGAATTTCACAGACTTTCCTGCCCAGTTTAGCTTTGATCCATGACCTTTAGATCTCAATCTCATTAATAGCAAAGATGATAAGCTTGAGCCATCCCTGACTGGCTACACTTCCCTTTTAAGTACTAGTTTTGACCTAGAATTCTAAGGATGAATTTCTGTGGCTTTTAATGAGTCTGTACATCACTTCTCCATTTGCCTCCAGGTCAAGGAGAAAACTGTAGCCTACTTAATATTTTATAGTTTTACCCTGCGGACATTTGAGAAGCTTATGATCATCATCTATTTTTTTTCTCTGTGGAGAGTCAGCTAAATCTACTGAAAAGGTGACTGTTTTCTTGGTAGTATTCTTGAACAGATTTGAACATTTTTTAAAAAATGAATAAAACAAGGCAAAGTATGATGTGTGGTATCTCTGGAGATAGTTCTTTTTTTGTTTTTTCCTCGATATCTGATCATAGCCTTCATGCTAAGGTTTGGATAAGCATTCTCCCCACATCCAGGTACTGAAGGCTGGAGCTATTGTGAGAGTGTCAGCTTTAAAAGGTGGAGCTTAAGGGATGGTAGGGGAAAAACAAAGGAGGAGGCAACAATACTGGACAAGAAATGTTCTCATTACCTTGCTCATGTAACTGTAACCCCTCTGCACAGTATTTTCACAATAAAAAACTTACTTAAAAGAAGGTGGAGCTTAGTGGGTGGTCCTTAGGTCATTGGGAAAATGCCATTGAGGGAGTCATGGTCCAGAGGTATATCAGATCCTCCCAATCTCTGCCTCATGAGTATGTGGAATTACAGGCATACATTTCATAATCTCTGTTTGTTTTGATGTCTCAGACAGTTTACACTTAATGGGGCTGTCTGATTTCAATTCAGCAGACAGAGTGTATTACTATCAGATATGGGGAACATTATTTTTGCTAAAGCCCTTGTGGATATTTATACTATCACTACAGGCCATGCAAAATTACCAATATAGGCAGAGAGGCAATGGGCAGCAGAGAAGCACATACACCTGTCTGATACCAAAAGTCTTCACAAGCCTTATATAGTCTGAAAGGAAGTCCTTCTCCTCAAGCTTGGAATTATGATGACATGGGATTCTAAGCCATTTCCTTGGAGAGTGTGTTAAAAACAGGAAGAAGAGTGCTCCCAATTTTGATGAGTATAGGTTACATCATAGTAACTGTTAGGGTTACTTACAATGATAATTCACTTTTTCCTTTGAGGTTTGAATTATTATTTTTTCCCTTTCTCAGGAGAAGAAATCATTCCTTCTATTAAGAGTCTCTGTATTCTTCATTATTTTTGTGTTACCACAATGATGAGGGTAACAAATGTTGAAGTGTGGCCTCTGTAAGACTGAATTTCTGAGTAAAATGCATTAAATATTTTGTACAAGCAAGAAATAGGCTTCTGTGTTATTAAGATGACGATTGACTCAGCTTTTAACTGAGCTTAAAACAGACTATATTAGAACTTCCAGTGCCTCAAAGTGAAATATGGTCTCAAAATAACACATCAGGTTAAAATGGTCAAGAAATTAAGAAGACATGGTTAAGGAGTAGATGGTAATTATTAAGCCAATGGAAAAACACTTAAGATGAAAATATGGTTGAAATACTTCCCTAAAAAGAGAAAAATAAATATTTAAATCTTGACAATATTTAACAAGAATATAACTAATATGAAGAAGAGTGTTAATAATATTTTAACATTTTATAACAAGAAATGGAAATACCCAACATATAAGCAAAAACATCTACCAAACAAGGGCACACTTCATAATAATTAAGGTAAAATTTCATTTAAAGTTTTGAAATTTCTTTGTTTTAATTAATTTCTTCTATTGTTAATTTTGTCATCAAAATTTTTTTTTACCATCATGACTTTATACCATGTTTTATAAAACCTGAATCAATCAATTTTCCTTCATCTATCCATCCACCAAAATTATGTCCTCTGTCCTCCTTCCAGTTGCATTTCTTCTGTTTACATGTAATAGGACTGAGATATATCAGCAGCACCATTCACAGTGAGCTAATTATAGTGACTTATAGATGGTAGGATTTGTAGTGACATCTTAATTATAGTTTAAACATTTCTATAGTGAATGCTTCTTTTTGTCATTCTTTTTTCAAAATGAGAACCTCTTGAACTTAAAAATAAGATGATTTTTATTGACTTCATGTATCTCTGTAACAAAAGATCAGATGTCACTTTCAGATTTAGGGTGTAGGTCAGTGGTAGAATGCTTGCCTAGCATGCACAAGGCCCTTGGTTTGATATGCAGCACTGTTTTTTTCGGGGGAAAAAAGTAGAGTTCCTATTATGTTTAAGTTCTCATAAAAATTCGTTTCCCTTTCCTTCTATAATTTTAATGTACTGAAAAAAGAGATTTTGAAGGAAAGCAATAAGATCTTTTGGATACATTTCAATTCCAGTATTTCAGTTGCATGATGAAATGTGTGGAAACAATCTGAGAAGGGTTTGTGGGGAGGGAGAGAAACACATATTTTTGAAGCTACATATTAACCCAACCCTTGGAAATAACTATTCTCTAAGGCTTCAAGTTCTCTTCACTTCACACCTAATTTCTCAATGAACACATCCATAGTTTGAATCACTGGATTTGGGAAATCAAATTATTACTAGTCTGCTGATTAAATTGCTTTACCCATCTGCTAGTTTATTGTTATTGTTATTTGAGCCCTAGCTTTATAATAGCAGAAATTATGAGTTACTTTCTTTATACTCAGGAAGTTGTTGGATAAAATCTTTTAGAAAAAAGAATATTTTAACCAGATTTTTTTGTCTGAAAGGCAAGATAAAATATGAAATGCAATATAATCAAGTTGACATTGAAATGCAATTTTAATGATAGTATCTAATAATATCTCCAAGTAGCTGTATGTTTTTGTTTTTGTTTTTGATAATTGATTGGTTGAAACTGAACCCAGAGAGACTTCTGGCCTAGTAAACACTAGTGAGGTTTCTATGTTTATTTAACTAGCATGATTCAGTCTATTTCCAGAATAACTTTAATACTTCAAGTTCATTTGTCAAACTTCTTTATGTACTGGGCTTCTTTGTTATTTTAGAGAATATTATATCAGAAATCACAGAACTAGAATTGTGGTTATCATCTAAGATAAAATTTTGATCTCTGACTTATTTGGATGATATACTGAGAATATCAATAGGATTTAAGTAAAGAGGATATAGTCATATTATAACTGTATTTATCCATTTAGAAAATATTATTTGAATTTCTGCATTTATCTAAGGTACCATATACATTCTACAGATATATGGTCTTAACCCATAAAGCATTTGTCTTTTAAACACTCTGCCATATAGGAAACTCAAGCCCACTTACTATAAGCATACATACTGGTCTCTATTTTTGTTCATAGAATTTATTTTCCTCATTATGTACTTAGCTTTAAATATCTTTTTCTACTGAGCTTCAAACTCCAGGTGGATGGGAAGATCAATAATTTTGTTAGTGGCTATATTCCTAGTTCCTACGCAGGTGACCAGCATGTCATGATACTGGGGGTTGGGGGAAACCATCTAAATGATAATACTGTAGAGGAATAAAAGTAAGGAATCTGTGTTAGATTTAGATGCCTTGAAATTGTCAGAGAAAGGGTTAGGCAGAGAAGATCAGTATGTTCCTGTTTTGAAGGAATGAATATTTATGAAGTGGAGAATTACTCAGGTCCACCACATCCTAAGTTAGCTGTCAGAAAGGGTGGGGGGCAGTGACACACTGGGAGAACATCTGCGTCAGATTATCAAAATCTGATAGGCGGGACAAAGGAATAGTGAACTGTTGAGTAGTTTGTGTTAGGATGCACAATTCTGGTTTAATTCTTAAAATTACATTTGAGTTCTATGTCCATTGTCTTAGTTTTAAAAACATACACAGACAAAAGAGAAAAATACAATTGTTAGAGTGATAAAAAACAAATATACACCAATAAGCATGCAAACCACAACTAATATACATACCTCACTATACACCTACGTACAAATATATGCATAGACAAACACAGAACACATTAAAAGTACAAACACATACACCCACACAGACTTCCACACAGACATATTTATGAGTGACAAAAGTCAGAATTGTTTTATAGAACCTCAAATTTCATAGAATTATTAAGGAAGGTGGTATCAGAAGGATAGACAACAGATGGAAGAGGATTTAAAGGAACACATTCAGAAATAGAGTTCAGTCTCCATGAAGACGATGAGGTTTAACCTAAGTAGATTATGACATTGCAAGCAGCTTTCCCAAAGTCACATAGCACAGTGCCAAACACTTACTTACACATCATAGGCTATCTTCATTTCAGTATGAATGGGAAGATGGTGGTCATATCATATTTTCCAAATTTAAAAATATTTATTATTTTCCTCTTTAGAGAATTTCCAATTTGAATGCTTGTTCAAGACAAAGAAAACAGAAACATAGAAAGAAAAAAATAAATGTAATTGCATAAAAATCCTGAATAAATACTAACATTTGGAGTTCTTTTATAGTCATTCCAAAATCTGCAGGACAGGTGGTTCATTCAGTATCCATGGAGCTGAACTCTCTGAGGTGGGTGACTTCATGGCTTTTGTCCATTCTGAGTCCCAGAATTCATAATTAATGATAGTTAGGATTTATCGGATCTGGTTAGCCAGCTGTAGCATCAGGGTCGAAGGGTATTAGGAGGGAATCAAATAAAAGGATTACCAAGAGTGACAAAGCCAACATTTAAAATACATAGTTGTTCATTTCAAATTAAATATCTGCAACCTATTCCAGAGTGATGTGTAAAACCTTTAAAGTGTATGTGCTTTGTCAGTATGGGTGAGAAACTCACCTGTTCAGGTGAACTATATTTGAGCTAGGCTGATGACACAGAATATGAGAGAGAATTTAGAGCAGATTGTTAGCATTTGCTTTGATACAATGGGGTAGATATGATTGCGACAATTTTTCTTAGTTTTTTGTTTTTCATCTGAAGACATCTTGATTTTCTTTCTAGCCCACAAAAACATGTTGACCTGGCTGTGTGTTCTGAGTGGATAGTTTACTTCTCTCAATTCTTTGAGGTCTCACTTGATCTCATATCTGTGGTTTATTGTCTGCTATAATTTATATTACCACTGTCCATAAGGGGTAACTGCTTTTTTTTTTCCTATTGTGAAAATACCGTACAGAGGGGTTACAATTACACGGGCAAGATGACGAGGACATTTCTTATCAAGCATTGTTGCCTCTCCTTTGTTTCCCCTTACCATCCCTTCCCATACCCTCCCCCCCACCCCCCCCGCCGCCCCCCTACCCGATCCTCCCCCCCTCAACCAAAGTTGTAAAGTTCGTTTTCGACATAATGACTTGTACATCTCATTGTTGCCATGGGTCCACCTGTATCCCTGTTTAAACGATTTGTTTTTTCCCTTCCTCTCCACAAAGTATACCAACATCAACTACAGTGAAAGCAGGGGTTATACCGTGGGGGAGGGACATACAAAGCAACAAACAAATCATCTTATAAATATGTTAGAAACATTTGAATACTTATCTTGGGGTTCATTTCCCTAACATCAACTTAATCTCTCATGATTTTTCTTTGTGTTTACAGAAGGTTGGACTTTCTGTATTTGATGTGGTTTCTTTGGATATTGTTCCATTTGCAATTCACTCATCTTTTTATTTTTATTTTTTATTATTTTATTTTATTTTATTTTATTTGTGAACATACTGTACAGAGGGGTTACAATTACATGGGCAGGATAATGCGTACATTTCTTACCAAGCATTGCAGCCTCCTCCTTTTGTTTACCCTTCACATCCCTTCCCAGCCTCCCCCCTCCCCCCCAATCCCAATCCTTCTCTTTCCCCCCCTTCTCCCGCCCCCCCCCTCCCCCCTCCCCCCGCACCGACGTTGTAAAGCTCATTTTGGACATGACAACTTGTACTTCTCATTGTTGCAACAGGTCCACCTGTATCCTTAAACAACTGTTTTTCCCCATCTCCTCCTCAAGTTATACTGACATCAAATATAGTGAAAGCAGGGGTTATGCTGTGGGGGAGGGACATACAGAGCAACAAAGAGATAATCTTATAAATGCGTTAGAAACACATGCATGAAAGAAAAAAAACATTAAAATAAATATCTAAGGGTTCATTTTCCTGACCTCACATTATCTGACCTTTTCCGCTTGACTCATACATATACTAGATATTGCAAATAAGGGAAACCATGGGACCTATGTTTCTTTGGGCCTGGCTTACTTCACTTAATATAATTTTTTCCAAGTTTTTCCATTTCCTAACAAATGGGGCAATGTCATTCTTTCTGATGGAGGCATAGAATTCCATTGTGTATATATACCACATTTTCTTGATCCATTCATCTACTGAGGGGCATCTGGTTTGGTTCTATATCTTAGCTATGGTAAATAATGCTGCAATAAACATTGTTCACTCATCTTTTAAAAATTCTTGGGCTTCTTTCCTTCTTTCTTGTCGGTCGTGAGGCTTGAACTCTGGGCTTGGGCGCTGTCCTTCTGCTCTTCAGCTCAAGGTGAGCACTCTACCACTTGAACCACAGTGCCACTTCCGGTTTTCTGAGTGGTTTACTGGAGATAAGAGTCTCTTGGACTTTTCTGCCCAGGCTAGCTTTGAACTTCAATCCTCAGATATCAGCCTCCTGAGTAGCTAGGATTATAGGCATGAGCCCCCAGGGCCCAGCTGGGCTGATTTCTTTGCTGAATTTGGAGATATATCTGAAATATGACTTTGAGGTCCCTTTCAGTCCCAGAAACAATGTTGATATAGAGATATTAGATTTCTAGTATTGTACCACAGGTCTCCTATTTTTCTTTCAATCTCTTCCCTCTGTTGTTCATAGTTGCTAATTTCTGTTTTCTATATTCACTCTCACTGTTTTGTTTTTTTTCTTTACCTTTCCATTTTGTTGTTGATCTCATCTTTGGATTTGTTTTTGTCTAGCCATTGTATTTTTTAAAATTCTAATGTTTTATCTGTCTTCTTTGTGTCTTCTAGTTCACTGTTGAGACTCTCTACTGTGGGTTAAAAAAATGGTTTGGTTTGAACATGCTCATAATCTTATTGAAGCAATTGTCAACAATGATTATAAGTTATTGAATTTATTTTGATACTTCTAACTTCTCAATATTGTCCTTGATGGGTTAGTTTTTAAAATTCAGTTTAAGAGCTTCCTAGCTCCCCCCCTCACCTTTTTTTAAATATTTTTTATCATCTGTAAGTACTTGTATGAAAGACTTGACATTCAACAAAGCGGTTTATGAATGTAATGCATCTTGATTAAAGTTGCCCCTTTGACCATTCTCACCCACCCCTCCCAACCATCCCTTCCTTCTTTACTTTTCTTAATTTTTAGGTAAAGTTTTGAATTATTTTGTCATTTAAAAAAGCACTTTATGTATATAATTCATCTAGATCTGTGTCAACCCTTCAACACATCTTCATCCTTCTTTGACCCACCCCTTCCCTTATTTTTCTCAGTTCTGTGCTCTATACAATGAATGCTTGCTTGCCTTCTCTCCCCTACCCTCTTCATTTTTCTATTCCACTTGCCTGGACCCCATCCACTCTTCTCACAGGTGCCCATTTCCTGGTACTTATTTTAGTAATAGGATTTGAGCTCAGGAACTTGTTATGGCCCCAGCTCTTTATGGGTTTTTCCTCAGGTACTGTCTCATATTTCTGTGGCAGACCATGATCCTTCTACATCCACCCCACCCCACCCACATAGCTTAGATAACCAGCACATACAATCATGCTCCAATTGTTCTTTTACACAGGAACTACTCAACATTTTCCCCATGCTGGCCTTTGTCCGAGAATCTTTTATCTCTGCTTCTGTGGATTATAGGTGAGTCCACCAACATGCCCAGTTAAAACTTGTTAGCTATTGAAGTAAGGAGTGAAGTTTCATGTCTACTATTTGGTACGAAACTGGATCATACGTAAACCTCTATTTTAGTTGACATTTTGGCACTACTTTCTTGGGGGACAGTACAACAAAAGGGCTTAGCACTGCCTCTTCAGAAATCTAGGTTTCCTACATAGCCTAATAACACACGGGAAGCATTCCCTTTAGTATTGAATGGGAGTGACACTTCTCAGTTGATCATCCCTCCTATCTCCCTCGATGAGAAGGCAATGAATTCCTGCATCTGGTACCACACATGTGGTATGAGCATCTATTGTCTAAGCTTTATACACCACTAAGCAGTTAGAGGAGAGTGGGATGCTCATCTATGTCCCTTACTTAGCCTTTACTGGCAAGAAGAGGAGGAAGCTCCATTTATTTATTTGGCAGTATCTGGCTTGTGTTGAGCAAGTATTGTCTAAAATACCTTAATAGGTTCCCCATCTTGATATTTTTATTTGGAGACGGAGTTACTTTTCCTGAGGCTTAAAAAATTATATCTCAATTGGGCTGCTAATGTCTTTAGCTCCAAATCTGGGATGTGTGTAGTGAAAAAGAAAACCCAGGGAACTTGATATTGCTCATTCTTTGGGTCCTGATGTCTCTAGCTTTCTTTGCTTTCTTATTACCACTTTCAGATCTTCCTGTGTTTGCTTTTGTATAACTATACCAGAGTTTTTCAGTTGTAGTAGGGAAAATTGAGAATTGTATACTACTTCATTTTCCCAGATGATGGATTGTGTGTGCATAGATTTCAAGAAAATAATTTGAGATGATTTATTGAAAGTAAGAACACTGAAAAGCCAGTCAATGATAGTCTGCCAGTCAATTCAAACCTTGCAGATTGGTAATCATTTATATCTATTTTTATTAAACTTATCCCCCAACAGATTGTGTTCTAATAGAGAAGATGATAGTAACATTACCATATGTGATCAATTTTTTTATTAAAATTTTTTTCAACAATTTTTGATGAAATTGGGCTTTCATATGATTCTACTGGAAATCAGTGTTATAAATGGAAGCAATCTTCCGAATACTTTTCAGTATTATGTTTGGAAATGTAATAATATACCCTTTGCTAGGTGTAGTGGCTCTTGAAGTAGAAGTAAGGAAGATCATAGTTCCAGAAAAGCCCAGGCCTATATGCATACACATGTACATATATAGTATACATTACATATGCATACACACATACATATACATATACACACGTGTGTATATATATGCAAAAACCCTTCTCAACAGACAAGCAAGGCATGGTGGTCTATGGCTAAAAGCCCATCTATGTTGGAATATTTTGATCTGAGGCTAACTTGCTTTAAAAGCATGAGACCTTATCTGAAATCTATCTTTTAACATAAATGACTGGAGATGTGGCTCAAGTGGTACAGTATTTGCTGCAAATGTGAAACCTAGAGTTCAAATTTGAGTACTTAAAAAAAGGACAATAATATGCCTCAACGTAAATATATAATCAGCTTTTTTTAAAAGGTGTTCTATATAGGTTACATTTCCTCTTGAAGTAATAGTTTTAAAGGCAACTGGAGTTTATTTTAATTCTGTGTATTTATTTTACAAGGTAAACAGTTCCAGTCCTGGAATAGCAATGTGCCATCTGAAGCTCTTCAGATGAGTAGCCAAATGGAGAATTGTTTGGCTGCATGGACTCCAACATGTTTTTCAGCCAAGTCATACACATGCAAATACAGATTCTGACAATTTGGGATGCCTTGTCAATGTGTGGAGTTCTCTAGGGGACTCTGGAACTCCTGTGGAATTACTAGGCTCTCGCAGGAAACATGGTAGGCATTGTTTTTCAACAGTCATAACAAAGTATGATCTGTGAGACATATTTTGTGCAATAAGCAATACAAATATAATATAAAGCAGGTGAGTAATATTGCTGTACTATTTAAGTATACCATATGTGATACAATATAGCCAAATTATAATTATTTCCATGAAAGTAGAGATAAATTCCAACATTTAAAAACAGTATGACCTTTGCTGTAAACTCTGAGGCAATCCCACACGATGCATTTATCATGTTTCTAGTTTATTATACCAAATCTATTATGAGTAAGCAAATAAATATTCAAATACACTGCAAGATAATAATTGGCTTTCACATGTGAAGAAATCAGTCATCTAAGAAACATGTTCTTTAGTGTCATGCTGAGTGTCTGTACTCAACCTAATCCTCTGGTGCACCTTAACTTGCTGCTGTATCTGATGAGTCATGGTTAATACCTCCATGTGAATCTGCTTTGGAAAATGCAACTTGGGAAGACCAAGAGGATTAAACACACCTCATTCAATGTCTGTTCAGTCTAGAGTATTTGTCCTGATAGTGGATCAGTGATACTTTTTTTTTTATTGTAGAGAAAATGTAAATAATTAATTGAAGTAGCCAAGACATGTGTTGGTGGTATATAGATAACAGAATCAATAATACATATCATGATCTGTTGTATACCTCTGTTTCCAGAAAGTACCAATTTTGTGGAGGTACAGTTAGCCTAAGTCCATAGCTAACACTAAACTATTATTATTTTTTAAATAAATTTTTATTGTGAAAATACTGTACAGAGGGGTTACAATCACATAAGCAAGGTAGTGAGTACCTTTCTTTTCAAGCATTGTTGCTTCCTCCCTTTGTTTTCCCCCTACCATCCCTTCCTTCCCACCTCCACAACTACATCCCCCCCCCCGCATGCCTAAATTGTAAAGTTCATTTTTCGACATAGCGACTTGTACCTCTCATTGTTGCAATGGGTCACCTGTATCCCTATTTAAACAATTTGTTTTTCCCTTCCGCTCTCCAAATTATACCAACATCAAATACAGTGAAAACAGGGGTTATATTGTGGGGGAGGGACCTACAAAGCAAGAAAAAAAAATCACATGGTACCTTATAAATAAGAGAAACAATAGCAAGAAAGAATAAAACCACTTGTGTCCTTATCTTGGGGCTCATTTTGCTTAACATCATCTTATCTGAGACAAACAGAAAAGGTCAGATAACACTAAACCATTATCATTGTCACTTTCCCAATCTTGAAGCAATAGGAAAAATGTTAGGATAGTGTTGTATTTGAGAAGTGAAAACAATTGTAAACTACTGTAAATTAGGGAGAACCTTCTTTTCTCTACGACAGAACATCACCTAGAGCTGTAGTGTGAAGAGTAACTCATTCGATTCACCTTGAAGGGATATTTTGGATCATGATTAGAACTAGAACATTATAGAGAGCTCTAAATAAAAATTCACTTGAGGGCCAAGTGCAAATAGTTTACAGTTTCACGGCAAATAAAATACATTGTTGATCTAAAAAATACTGTTCTTTTATTCTCAACTTTCTGTGCCCTAGGCATTATTGATCATCCAATCTAATGTTTCCCAAAATGTATTCTTTAGAAAAATCACTTTGTCACAACATTTCATCCCAAATGAAATAACTTAGGAACTGTTAACCACTGAAATTGTCTCTTGAGGATTCATGAATGCTTTCTGAATGCATGTCTGTGGTGACAACTAGTTATACAAAAAACACTCAATATTCCTCAGGTTCAGTTTTCTGTAGAAAACACTTTAGGAAATGCTAAAAGTCTTCATTTCCCTCTTACCTTGGACAAAGCTGGTCTTCTGTTTCTTCTGCTTTTATTTGCACATATTTATTAGATAACTGCTTATTAGTTTCTTCTGGATTCTAAGTGGAAGATGTTATTTCTCTGAACTCAGATCACTTCTGGAAGCAAATGTGTGGATGGACACCTTCAAGAAGTTATCCAGATCTTGGTAGGTGACAAGTGGATACACTGTAGCTGACTTCAGTTCCCACACTGACTTCACCCAGAGTTACCATAGACATCACAGGTTCAAATCTACATGACTGTGTCACAAGTTAATGTCAGTCCCCTGGAGACCACAAGACTTTATACTTGGAGAATGATGATCAATTCATTGTCGCAAATCTTGAAGTTAATCCATCAATTCTATGTCTATGTACATATAACTATGTTAATAATCCACTAATAGTCCATTGGTTTTATTATTCTTGAGAACTGTTGTGTCATATTTTGTAGGCTAATATTCTCTAGTAGCTTTCTAAGAAAGCATCAATGACAAAGACATTTTATATTGCAACAACACTTGAAGATACTTACTCCACACTCATGTTCTACATTCTAAACTGCTAGTTTGCCAGGGCAAACCTTTTCTTTATTATTTCTGTCTTGTAGTGCTGCTGTTGACAGAATTCTGCTATTATGTGTGTACTCAATCATCTGTGATCTCTTATTTTCTCTCTGTGGGCTTTTAAGATACTTTCTTTTCTTCTTTTCTTCTTTTTTTTAATCGGTCGTGGGGCCTGAACTCTGGGCCTGGGCGCTGTCCCTCAGCTCTTTAGCTCAAGGCTAGCGCTCTACCACTTGAGCCACAGTGCCACTTCTGGCTTTGTCTGCTTATGTGGCACCTCATACATGCAAGGCAAGCACTCTACCACTGAGTCACCTTCTCAGCCCTATTTGTATTTGATATACGTAAATGTTTCAGTTTATTTATTGAATATATTATATTGTTGTTGTTTTATTGTCTTGTTTTCTAAGACTGTCCCACCTCTAACTTTGGCTAGTAATTTGTAATTTGTCATCTCCTGCCTCCACCTGCCTTCTGAGTAGCTAGGATTACATACATGAACCCCATTCTCAGGTTGAAAGAATTTTCAATGAGAGCCCAGAAAATCTAATAGCCTTCCTTAGGAAAATACTGTATTCTTTGGTAGTTTTTTTTTTTTTTGCCCTTTATCTTCTTTCTTGTTTATTTTTAAAATTTTAAATTAGAGCACTTAGGCTGTCCCTCTCATTTCACTTTTTTTTCATTTCCTATTGTTTACAACATAAAAACATTTTTAGGTTTTTTAAAATTCTATTTCAGTTTGCTTTTAAATCTTGTTTAGGAAATGTGCACTTTCAAAAAGCCTTCATTGTAATTAATTCCTTTTATGCCTCTTAATTCTAATTTAATGGATTCAGTATCTGTTCTCTGTCTGTCTGTCTTGGCTTCCTGGAAATAATTCACATAGTTATATTTTTTTCTCTCTGACAAACACTGGTTTTATATTTTTCTATTGACACTTACTTACCTTTGTCTTTAGTCTTTAGACTGGCTATTGAGATAATATAATACGAAATGCGTTAGTATGGATTGGAAGATTGCAAGCTCTGTTCACATGGGAAGGATTTTGTTTAATGTTTTGCTTTTTTTTTGGGGGGGGGGTCCGGTCGTGGGACCTGAACTCTGGGCCTGGGCACTGTCCCTCAGCTCTTCAGCTCAAAGCTAGCGCTTTACCACCTGAGCCACAGTGCCACTTCCGGCTTTTTGCTTTTTGCTTATGTGGTGCTGAGGAATCGAACCCAGGGCCTCATGCATGCAAGGCAAGCGCTCTGCCACCGAGCCACATTCCCAGCCCCTAATGTTTTGCTTTTTAATAGTGTAAATTAATTATACTCTGGGGCTGCATTGTATACTTCCAGACATATATACTATGCTTTGAATTCAACCCCTCGATTACTTTTTTTGTTTTTGAGACGTTGAATCAGAAGTCTTTATTAGAAAGCCAGTGACACATCCCCAAAACACTTGCAGCCTCGAATACACAATACTGTTAGGAAACTGAGCCACATGGGTAGTTAAGAGCAGAAACACAATCTCAATAATCCAAATCAACTCTGATGGAGAATTGAAGAGGGTCACCATGGTGACGTGAGGAGAGTCAGGAGACACGAGGCATGGCACATTGGCAACAGTGGCAGTGGGACCTGAACAGGGTCAAGGGGCAGGGTCATAGGGAGCTTGAGAGTTCAGGCCTTCATGGTACAGGTCTGGCAGGTCTGGGAAGCTATTGTCCAAGTCCCTGCCCCTGCTGCTAGGAATTCAGGGGCACCCATCACTTCAGTGTGGGGTTGGGATTTCACCTTTAAGAGAGTTTTTGGAAAGTTCAATCATCCACCAAGATGCCAAGATGGCGCCAGAGAGACCCAGAATCCATATTTCATTTCCTAACTGGTTTTATGTACGTAGAATCAAATCACTGATTCTTTAGTGAGAGGACTGTACTGGGCTTAACGGCTTAAACAAAGTTTACATAAGAGTCTCTCTTGTACTAGATCTGTCTTATCAGCATAAAAACATGTTTCCCTTAGGCAGCACAGATTTCCCACTTCAGTTTTTGCCTGAGCTGATCCCAGCTGCAACCTGAGGAGGCATAGTTGACTCAGTATGACCAATACCCGTATGATCAGGAGACTTTTTGATTGCTCTTAATTTTTCTCCTTCCTCAGTTTTAAATGATTTTTACTGGGTTTTATCATGATATTTAATATGTGGGATTCCCTCTTAGGTGGTTTGATGGCAAGATACTTTTTTTTCTGTTGGAGTGACCCTCACTTATGTGTTATTGCTGCTGTTTTCAAGGTTCTTCACATAAAAACCTGTTATCTCTTGGCATAGAAGATGGAAATTTTTCTTTATTTAAATTTTTATTGTTATCAAGATGATGTACAGAGGGATTACAGTTATAGAAGTCAATGAGAACATTTCTTTTTGGACAGTGTCACTCCTTCCCTTGATCTCTGCTACTTTTACCCTCCTGTTCCCACCCACAAGTTGTCTAGTTCATTTTCAATATAGGGTTAGTGAGTACCACTACTGAATTTGTTTACCCTTTGTCCCTCCATGTCTAGCCCCCCTTACCCTTCCAAAGACAGATAAATGAACAAAAAAGACAAAAGAAAAGAAAACAAAAACAACAACAAATAAAAATCCTTGTTTCTATTTCCTAGAGTTCATTTCAATCAATATTATTTTATATGATCAGAGGTACATAGGGATTATATCTTTGGGTTCCTCTCCTATGAGTATCCTCCTTTGGTCTCACTGTATGTGCCTAGATCCTGAATAATTTAACATGTCTGATAAATTTTTTTATCTAGTGTCCAGGTATGAGAGAAATCATATACTGTCTATTTCTCTGAGCTTGGCTTACCTCACTTAACATGATTTGTTCTAGATCCATTCATTTCCCTGAAAATGACTTATTAGTCTTTCTAACAGCTGTGTAAAATTCCATTGTGTATATGTACCACATTTTTTGGATCTACTTATCTATTGTAGAGTATCTGGACTTTATCTTTCTTTCTTTGTTTCTTTATTTCTTTGCTTCTTTCTTTGTTTCTTTCCTTTTATATCTGGTCTTTTTCTTTAACTTGTCTCTTCTGAATAGTGCAGCAATGAACTGGATGTGCCAGCGTCTTTACTGTGTTTTGGCTTGTGATCTTCTGGGTACCTTTCCAGGAGTGGGGTTCTAGCGAAGATCTGTGATTAGTTTTTTGATGAACTTCTAGATTGCTGTCCAGAGTGGTTGTATTAGTTCACATTCCTACCAACAATATATGCAGTAAAGTTTATTTTCTCTCACATTCCTCCCAACATTTGTTGCTCGAATTCACAATGTTGGCCAGTCTAAATGGGCTAAGATGGTATTTCAGAGTTGTCTAATTTACATTTCCTTTGTGGCAAGGGATGTTGAGCATGGGAAATTTTCTAGCGAGAATTGTGGTAGCAAGATAGGAAAGGAAATTGTAGAGTAAAATATTAATATGTAATGTTTAATTACCCTTTGAGATCTGGGACATCCCTCTCTCCCCGTCTTACCTGCTACCTGTTAGAGGAAAGTGAAAATCTGCTGCCTCAGTAGGTAAAAAAGGTTAAGAACCCTGACATTTCTGACATTTCTGGTTTTTGAACCAAGGTTTTTTACTTTCTATCTTAGAATTATACTTTCTATAGAGTTAGTGTTGGGTCTGACTAAAATTTGATCTAAACTTGTTCACTAGTTCCTTGGCGTCTTTACCAGAAAACTCAGCAGAAAGTTTCTTTTTTCTATTACTCATGATTCAACTGGTTTTCTATGTTGAAAACTTGTCATCTCCTGTCTTTTATTTTCTGTTCCTGCATCCTTTATATGCTTGTTAAACATTCAAAAATGACTTTACCTTCCTTTTACTGGGGAATGGAGAGTGAAAGGGACTAAGTGTACATAGACTAACTACTTTAGTTATAAATACAAAAATCTCCTTGGTCTTTTCTAATTGGAATCTTTTCTTGGTTCCCATCTTTTTTTCTCTTTCTGGATATTTGTACACTAAGTAAAGTTAAACATTTTCTTTGTCAACATAATGCTGAATAATGCAAGCATTCATTCAACATTAAATTAAATAATAACTATTTTGGCAATAAATGAATGCAATTGGATGTTGTGACACAACATTTAGTGTAATCATATAATTAATGGATATGATAAACTAAAATATTGGAGTATTTGAATACATATTGAAGGATAATGGCACTATTTCAAAGTAAACCTGGGGAAATTCAAAATTTAATAATGAAATGATGAATTTTTATTGCTCTTTTTTTTCACTAAACTTTGCTTCTTGATTGAAGCAAAGACATCTGTCTTCTCTCAGATATCAAGAACTTTGGTTGCTGTGGCAACAAATTGACTGAAGAACTTAAAATAAAGATGACTTATTTCCAAATCATTTTCTTCTCACAAAAAGGCACACACTGGCAAGAAAGCTCTACTGCCATTTTTTTTTAATAATCAGTAAACCTGTTGTTTATGGAAGGATTATATTACCAAACTTGCATGTTAGGCAAGTGAGAAAACCAACATTTGGCTTTTATACATTTCTAACCATGAAACACTGCACTATCTCATTTTTAACTAGTTCTCCCTTACTTTCTCCCTCCCTCCATACTTGCTTTCCTCCTTCTCTCTCCATTCCTTTCTTCTAATTTGTGATGACAGGGACTTGAGTAAAGAGGAGGGGGAAAGGCAGTGGAAAAAAAGGAAAAAAAGTCTTCCAAGGCCTTACCAAAGCAGAACCTTGTTGCTAGGGCTTGAATAGATTTTTATTTGTAGCTAACACAAAGTTATTCCAAAATACACTCATCCTTAAAAGCAAACAAATCTGCATTTTAAAGACAGCCGTGGATTGAATCTTCCAACACATAAAAATAATCTTTTAACACTTTGGAATTCAAAGATCTTTGTGTATTGAATCTCATAAAATGTTGGAGATGAGAGAGTAAAGGCAGCTAATTTGTTTAAATTGAAGATATACATTACAAAAAATTAATATAGTTTAAATCACTTGAATTTTTACAACTTTTATTCCAGGAGCTCATTTTCCTATGAGTTTTGTAGTAAAATTGAGTTCCTCAGCAACAGGATGACATAACAGAAAAACAAATGTGTGATTCTGCTTTAGTTTTATTCATTGACTTTCTTCCAAACCTAGAGCTTCAAATCTGTTTTTTCCCCATCTGTTGCAAAAACTTCTGTAAAATTGATATATTTCATAGAAAGATCAGAATTTTGAATTTAATGTTACCCATTTAGCTAAATTTCATAATTGCTTTAAAATTTGCTACTGGTTAGTTAGGAGTAATTTATACCTAAACACATCATAAATTTCATTATATGAAAGAAAGAAAAATGATATAATCTTTGTTACCTGTTGGCTATGTTATTTTTGATAGTTATCAGTTTCCACAGCAATTAGTGGCATACAACAGTATGATTAAATAGTTTTTTTTTTAAGGATAATAGTTACATTAAAAAACCAGTATGTGGAATAATGCTCAAATGTTAACACAGAGAAAATGTCTTAATATTTCTCATTTTTTGTCTTCTTGGTAAGGATATAATCTATTAAAATGTAACAAAGAACATATACTACTTTCTTGCATAGAGATGAGTGGTGTGCACGTCAGTGAATTGAGGGCGAAGCCCTGTTCTGAATGTGGGTAGCACAAATCAATAGGCTGGAGCCCAGAGGAAAATAAGGAAGTGGGAAGCTTGTGGGTGTGGCTGCAAGATCTGTTATTCATACATGCATTTTGTTGTTGTTGTTACTGCCATCTTCCACAGAAATCAGATTCCATAATTTTCAGCTTTTAAAAATAGATATGCCATGAAATTGTGGAATTTCTGCATGGCAAAGGACATAGCTAGCAAGATCAATAAAAAAAACTATGGATTGGGAGAAGATCTTCACTAGCCATACAAAGGACAAGGGTCTCACATCTAAAATATACTTAGAAAACAAAAAATTAAATCTCCCAACAACAAATGCTCAAAGTAACAAATGCCCTATAAGTAAGTGAGCTAAAGACTCACAGAGAAACTTCACTGAAGAGGAAAGAAGTATGGCCAATAGACACATGAAGAAATGCTCATAAAAGAAGTGCAAATCAAAACAACATTGAGATTCCTCCTCACCTCAGTTAGAATGGTTATAATCAAGAAATCTATTAACAATAGATGCTAGAGGGGATGTGGCCAAAGTGTTCAACCACTTTGGAAAGCAGTATGGAGGTTCCTCAAAAGACTCCACATGGAGCTCCTCTATGACCCAGCAATCCCACTTTTTGGCATTTATCCAAATGATCACAAACAAGGCCATGCTAAAGCTAATAATACAACTATGTTTATTGCAGCATTATTCACCATAGCTAAGATATGGAACAAACCCAGATGCCCCTCAGTAGTTGAATAGATCAAGAAAATGTGATATATCCAATGGAATTCTAAGCCTCCATCAGAAATAATGAGATTGCCACATTTGTTAGGAAATGGAAAGACTTGGAAAAAATTATATTAAGTGAAGTAAGCAAGGACCAAAGAAACATTGGTCCCATAGTTTCCCTTATTTGCAATAACTAGTATATGTCTAAGACAAGCAGAAAAGGTCAAAAGCTATGTACATATGGCCATATAAGATGATGTTAAGTAACATGAACCCCAAGATAGGGACACAACTTGTTTTTTTTCTTTCTTTCTATTGTTTTTAATGTATCTAAAATGTACTATGTGATTTTTTTGTGTCTTTTGTATGTTCTTTCCCCACGGTATAACCCCTGTTTCCACTGGATTTGATTCCAGTGCCCTGCATCTTCTATATACATTTTTCTCATTTGGGGAGGGGAAGGGAAATAACAAAATGAGATAACAAGGATACAAGTTGACCCATTGTAACAATGAGATGTACAGACACTATATTGAAAACTAACTTTACAACTTGGGAGGGTGAGGGGGGAGTTGGGAAGGTAGGAAGGGAAGGGATGGTAGGGGAAAAAACAAAGGAAGAGGTAACAATGCTGGATAGGAAATGTACTCATTACCTTACTCATGTAATTGTAACCCATCTGTACACTAATTTTACAATAAAAAAAATACACATGCCAATTCTCTAAGGACCTTCCTGTTCTTCAGTGGTGCACTGGGGTTACATCATTGGTCCCTCTTTTTCTGAGGTTTGCAACTTCCTCTTGCAAGCAGTTTCTGGCATTCCCTCATCTTTCCAGTTTTCAGACAGCCATTGTGGGACTATCCAACCTCTGATAATGTAATACAACCTAATAATTTTCCTCATATAATTAAACAGGTGTTTTGGGGACTGGTTCTCTTTTATTATTAGGACAGCTTTCTTAGATTGCATACTCCTTTTACCTGCCTTAGCTTCCTTAGTTCAGGGATTAGAGTTGTATGCAATTACACTCAACATACTTCTATTAGTTCTGTTCCTCTAGAGAATGCTAATACATCTCCAAAAGTCTATCACGCTTAGGAGATTTGGCTTTCTTTCTTTCAGTTTCAACACATATCATTAATGCCTTCTAATTTTATAATGGTGCTTGATTTTTGTGTGTTTGTTAATATATCAGAAATCGAGGGATGGGAACATGACTCAGTGGTAGAGTACTTGCCTTTCATGCATGAAGCCATGGGTTCCATTCCTCAGCACCGCATAAACAGAAAAAGAAAGCTAGAAGTGGTGCTATGGCTCAAGTGGTAGAGTGCTAACCTTGAGCTGAAGAGCTGTGGGATAGCACCCAGGCCCAGAGTTCAGGCCCCACAAGTTACAAAAAGGGATCCAAACCCCTTTAAAAAGTAGAGTACTCAGTCTGTTAGAAAAAATTTGAATACTGGTTTGTGTGCTAAGGGATATGTGATTCACTGGAAAGAAGAGCAGTTGGTGTTTTAATGAAAGACAAGTTACCAGGATTCTGTACTTACTGCATTAAAACTGCAATGAAACACTGTACTTTCTCCCCAACTAGGTGGGAGTTCAGGAAGCATGTTTACTGAAATATACTTTAGGGAATTAATATGTGGTCAGTCTACAGAATTATTCAAGGAAGTTAAACAAGATATTTCAAGAGATTATAGGTTGAAAGTTCAAGGTAACATTAAAAAATAGATTTACTTACTCATTTATAAATAAAATATTTATAAGGCATGAGTGGTCCTACAAAAAATCAAAGACATGATAAAAAAAAAGGTTCTTCAGTAACTTTGCCTATTTTACTAGCCAATCAGTTTAAAAGCATAGTTTAAAAAAATTGGCTGCAGGTTTAAAGTGGTGTTCTGAAGGACTCAAGAGTTGCTGGCAGGCCATCAACATTATCTACCTCTCTCTTTCCTCCTGGATTCATTGGGAATGGAAACTGATCAGGACTATAACTGAACAATGTCAATTCCTAAAAACTCTATGGTTGGAAATTTTCCTGGATATGTTTAGTGCTCCAAGAATTCTTACACAGAAACTGAAATCAACACACATAGGGGAGATTAAAGACAGTAATTCGCCTGACAGGACAACTGACAAAATCCAACCCATTAATCTGTAAGTAAATCATTCCACAGTAAGATACTTTCAGGTCACATCACATTCTTAGTTTATTGCCTGAGCTTTGTTTCTATAGCTTTTTAAGAAATATACTTAAAAAATACAGCAATGTGTGCATTATTTTCTTTTTCTCTGCTCTATGCATTTCCAGACACATTTAATATGATACTGAATATAAAGACGTATATACTGTAAAATGGGCAAATGCCTTGAGAACATCTGAAGAATTGTTAAAAAAAATTCCTTTACTCAAGATTATTTTTTTATCTGATTTCCTTAAAACCTAAGAAATATGTACATTTGAACATCAATGCAAATATGCAAACACAATGAAAAACAGGAAAATAGCAGAAAATATGGTATTTGACAAGAGTTTTGTAAATTACAGTAACAAAAGTGAAAATAAAACTAGATACAAATACCATGAGAGGTAAAACAAGACAATAATATATATCATGTAGATCATGTACTTTTTTTGTATTTGCTTTCTATATTGGTTCAAAACTCAATATATAAAAATGACAGTCTTTCAGTGGTATACAATTAGTACCAGTCCAAAGAAAGGAAATTTTATTAGTTTTGTATTTTCCAATCAAACATACATGCATCTTATCACATCATACTAACTCCACATTGGTTTGACAGAGAGATTCTTAGGTATATCTCTAAATTAATATATTATTTTACATGTAATAAAGCATACAGCTTTGGTTTTATAGAGAAATGCTAAGAGCTAAAGAAACTAATAATAAAGATGGTTATTACGGCCTTCTCTTAAATTTATGGTAAAATTTCTAAAGTATGGCAATTAAAATACACTTTAAAATGATGAAAGGGGTGACACTGATCCAGATGCATTGTAGTCATAAATTGACACGTTGAATTGTTACCACTTTGTGTAAGATTAAAAGTATAATTTTAGAGGCTGGGTGGCTCAGTGGTAGAGTGCTTGCCTTGCATGCATGAGGCCCTGGTTTGATTCCTCAGCACCACATAAGCAGACAAAGCCTGAAGTGGCACTGTGGCTAAAGTGGTAGAGCACTACCCTTGAGCTGAAGAGCTGAGGGACAGTGCCTTGGCCCAGAGTTAAAAAAAAAAAAAAAGTATAAGCTGGTCTCACGCCTGTAATTCTACCTACTTAGGAAGCTGAGATCTGAATATCGTGGTTCAAAGCCAGCCCGAGCAGGAAAGTCTGTGAGACTTATCTCCAATAAACCATCAGAAAAACCGGAAGTGGCGCTGTGGCTCAAGTGGTAGAGCCCTCACTTTGAGCTGAATCACTGAGGGACAGCACCTAGGCCCAGAGTTCAAGCCCCAAAACCAACCAAAAATAAACAAACAAACACAAATTATGCCTTTAAAATTATGTACATATATATATATATTTTTTTTGGTCAGTTGTGGGGCTTGAACTCTGGGCCTGGGCCCTGTCCCTCAGCTCTTCAGCTCAAGGAAAGCGCTCTACCACTTGAGCCACAGCACCACTTCCTGTTTGTGTTTTAAAACAGGGTCTAAGTAGCACAGGCTTGCCTTGATTGTTATATTGCTTTAGCTTCCCAAGTGCTGAGATTATTGTTGGTAATATTATAAATTAGTGCAGTCATTATGGAAATCGGTATGGAGGTTCCTCAAAAAAACTAAAATTAGAACTAAGATAGGAACCTGCTAAGGTATATAAGTCAGCATGCATTAGAGATTCCTGCACACTAACACTTGTGTGACCACTATTTCAACTAGCTAAACCTAGTCTACCCATTGACTGATGGAGTATTATTCAGCCATAAAGAAAAATAAAATTATGTCATTTGCCCCAAAATGGATGGACCTGCAAATCTTCATGTTAATTTATTTTCTAACATTCCTGGTAAGGCAAAAATAAGTAAATAAACAAACAGGGGACCTTACATTAAGTGAAATAACACAAGCTTAGGAAAACAAATGGCACTATTCTCACATGCAGAAGTTAAAAAGTTAAGCTGTGATGTTAGGTAGGTTAAGTATTGTAATGCATTTTCATTTAGTTGGGCTTTCAACTTATGATATGTTTGATGTGTCCATACCTTCACTGTAAATTTAGGAGTATTTGTATTTTGCTCCTTTCATTAGAGTCATATAAACTACCCTTATATGATAGTTTTGGAGTGAAATATGAATTGTAAAATAGTGAAATAGCTTACATATTTGGCCCAATATAAATAAAAAGATAAATTAAATTTAATAAATCCCTAACTTTTCCCTGTGGTTATGTTTGTGAGAAAGTGGTAATGATATACAGGTATCATTTTGTAAAGAGCGGTTTTCTGATATGTCATTATCTTGAGGATAACTATGCTCACAGAAGCCATCATCTTTCTGAAAAAGAGAAAACTTGAAGCCAAGAAAGGAGTGAGAAAATTTACAACCTTCCAGTCATAGCAGCTGCAAGCTGACTTAGCAGGGTCACCACCTCTTTATTCTTTGTTTTGTGGTACTAGGATTTGAAGTGAATGCCTCCATGCAGGCTAGTCAAATGTTCTACAACTTGAACCCTTTCTTAGTTGACTGAGCATCATAAAGACACTTCAGAAAACCAAATTTAGAAAGTAATTCTGAAATGCACTCTAAACTATGGATGTGTTGAAGAAATATGTTTGAATAGCTTTGCATTTAAGCTTTATGGATGAGACATATATTTTGAGGTAATAGCTATTACTTCTTTGAAAAAACTATAACAAAGGCTGTAGTTTTTTTAAATGTTGTGTCTTTGGTATAACAATTCAATTCTATCAAGTGAAAATTTATAGTTTTTTTTTTCACCACTGTTTAGATAGCATTGTTCTATCTTTATTTTAATTTTGCTATTTTTTCTTTTAAAAATAATTGTTTGTGATAATGCAGATTAAATCTAGGGCTTTGTGTTCTATCACTGAATTATATCCTCAGCCCTGTGATGTTGAATTTCATGAAATAAGTAGATTACTCCCAGCTACTCAAGAGGGTGAGATCTGAGGATAACGCTTCAAAGCCAGCCCTGGAAGGAAAGTCCATGAGACTCTTATCTCCAATGAACCAACAGAAAGCCAGAAGTGGCTCTGTGACTCAACTGATAGAGTGCTCACTTTGAGCTGAAGAGCTCAGAGACAGCTCCCAGGCCCAGAGTTCAAGCCCCAGGACTGACAAAAAAAAATTAAAAAAAAAACACCAATGGCACATACAGATATATTTGCAGTTGAATGTATTCTATTTCTCTCTGAATCTATTTAAATAATTTTGAGCTTTTTTTCATTGCTTTCTTCTTTATATTATTTATATATACTTGTTTTTTTTTCTGAGAATTAATAGCAGCCAAATAAAAACCGTTGGTAAAGCCAGCTTAGAAGAGGGCATTATTATAACAAAATTCATTCTTTAATCTCAGATACTTCAACTTGAATCGGGGAGGCTTCTAACTTTTTCTAATCTATCTATTGTTTTCAGGATCTTACTGTAAACTAGCTTCTTGGATTATGTGGTTAAATATTCTTATTCAATATTTTTCTGCCTTTCCTCCTCACAGCTGTATTCTTAATTAACATGCTAGTTCAAGTTTAGAAATCCCATTATAGGAATAATTAAAATTTTAATCAGTTGCTTTGTAACAGTTCTTTTTCCCATGGGAATTTTGGTGCTGTCTGGAGACATTGTTAGTTGTCATTAAAATTGAAGGGCAGGACAGAGACCGTACTGATACAATAAATGATTAAGGAGCCACTAAGCTTTCTATAAAACACATATGTCCCACCTCAAATAGCTGGTGTCATTTTTGGTCTTCATAACAGTCTTATAGGCAGTATGATTTTTTAATTACTGTGATTTAGTAAGAAGATAAAGGGATTTCAACTTTCAATCAAGAATGGCATGCTGACACAAAGCTCCAAAGTCAAAACAGGAATTCAAGAAAAATCAATAAATAACAATAACAAACATAAAGTAGCTTGAGTTTAATACATTGCAGATGTCCTAAAAATGTATTCAGATGCTCTTTAGAACAAAGTTTTGGTTGTCTGAGAACAACTGAAAGCTAAGCACACTAAAGTCCAGTAGCTCAGATCATGTAGGTAGGCTGTATGATGAGCAGTGTCCATCGCAAATTGCCTAAGAACTTAAATTCTTGATTTAGGCAAAAAGTACACATGAAGTAAAGTTTGAACATGTAAATTAAAGCTATTTGGAAGTGATGTCAGATGCATAGGATGTGGTTGAGAGACAGTCTTTCACAGAGGAAGATTCAAGAGGACACAGCTTGTCTGGGCAGTTTCTCCCCAGATTCACCTCAGACTCATGCTGAAGTGTAATAGACTAAAGAAGTTTCAATATCTCATCCTTCAAAACAGCATCAGGATTGCAAAAGTACATTATTTGGATGATTTTCTTTTTTTGTTAATTAATAAGTTTTTTATTGTGAAAATACTGTAGAGGGGTTACAATTACATGAGCAAGGTAATGAGTACATTTCCTATCAAGATTGTTGCCTCCTCTTTTGTTTCCCCTTCCCATCCCTGCTCCCCCCTCTCCATCTCCCCCCATGCCCACCTGCCAAAGTTGTAAAGTTCGTTTTTCAATATAATGTCTTGTACATCTCATTGTTGCAATGGCTCCACCTGTATCTATATTTAAACAATTTGTTTTTTCCATTCCCATCCACAAATTATACCAACATCAAATACAATAAAAACGGGGATTATAGTGTGGGGGAGGGACATTCAAAGCAACAAAGAAATCATCTTATAAATATGTTAGAAACTGTCAGGAGCCAAAAGTTGAGTCTCTCGACATAATAGGCTTGACTATCTCACTGGAACATCTTGAGGCTGAGTTTACAGAATCCGACCCTCATCTGCCCTAAGTAAACATCCTGCAACTGCTAACGACCACCCTTTCCCCCTGCCCTAAGCAAACATCCTGCACTGTTACGGCCAATGAAAAAGCTTCCTTATTCCAAGCATATAAATACCCCTGTGTGAAAAATAAAAATTTGCAGCTTGATCAGAACCCTTGTCTTGCTGTCATTCTTCGTGTCTCTTGTCCCTTCATTCCTTCTAGCTTAGGTTGACTGCCCTCGTTGACATCCTGCGGGTCGGGATAAGAAACTATAGCAAGAAAGAAAAACCATTTGAGTCCTTATCTTGGGGTTCATTTCGCCTAACATCAACTTATCTGACCGTTTCTGCTTGTCTCAGACATATACTAGTTATTGCAAATAAGGAAAATCATAGGACCTAAGTTTCTTTGGGTCTGGCTGACTTCACTTAACATAACTTTTTCCAAGTCTTTCCATTTCCTAACAAATGGGGCAATGCCATTCTTTCTGCTGAAGGCATAAAATTCCATTGTGTATATATACCACATTTTCTTGATCCATTCATCTACTGAGGGGTATCTGGGTTGGTTCCATATCTTAGCTATGGTAAATAATGCTGCAATAAACATAGTTGTACTGGTAGCTTTAGTATGGTCTTGTTTGTGATCATTCTGGTAAATGCCCCAAAGTGGGATTGCTGGGTTATAGGGGAGCTCTATGTGGAGTCTTTTGAGGAACCTCCATGCTGCTTTCCAAACCACTTTCCAAAGTGGTTGAACACGTTTACAGCCCACTAATAATGCAGTAGGGTTCCCTTCTGTTCACATCTGTTCCAGGATCTATTGTTATTAGATTTCTTGATTATAGCCTTTCTAACTTGGGTAAGGAGGAATCTTAATGTTTGGATTTACATTTCTTTTATGGCTATAGAGGTTGAGCATTTCTTCATGTGTCTATTGGCCATCCTTCTTTCCTCTTCAGAGAAGTTTCTCTGTAAGTCTTTAGCCCACTTATTTATTGGGCAGTTGTTTCTTTGAGGATTGGTTGTTGAGTGATTTAATTTTTGAGTTCCAAGCATACGTTGTATGGTTGTGAAGATCTTTTCCCAATCTGTGGGCTTTCTACTGATCTTGCTAGCTATGTCCTTTGCCATGCAGAAGCTCTGCAGCTTTGTGCAATCCCATTTGTCCAACCTTTCTTTGATTTGTTGTGTTTCTTGGTCTCTATTAAGAAAATTTCAGGCTTTGCCAAGGAGCCCTAGAGTTTCTTCTAGTCCTTACTGTAATGTTTTCAGGGTGCCTGCTTTGACTTTGAGGTCTTTGATCCATTTGGAGTTGATTCTGGTGCAGGGTGATATATAAGGATCTAGCGTTCGTTTTCTACAGGTATTTAATTTATTGCATTTTTTGTGATGGTACTGGAGCTGGGAATTAGAGACTCATTCTCACTCAGCTTTTTAAATTACTGGTGCTCTACCACATGATCCATGTTGCTTCTTCTGGTTTTTTGTTCATCAGGTGGAGATCAGAGTATCCAGGCTTTATCTGTCTTGGTTAGCTTCTAACTGTGATCTTCAGATCTTAACCTCTTGAGTAGTTAGGATTAATTGAGAATAATTTTTCACACACAAAGCTTGGGGAAAAACTGGGAAGGAAACTTTTGTCTCTGGGGAAAAAGAGGCAAATACTGAAAATGTCTATAGCATTTGAAGTTATATTGAATACTCATAACTGGGCAGGTGGTGCTAGATACCTGGTTTCTCTTCTACCCTTTGTGATTAATCATGTTTCTCTGGAGCTTGTATGGCTTATGTACATTAGATTGTCTCAGAGGCATCATATTAGTACCTCTGAGCTGTAGGTGATGTGTGGCTCTCATGATCACTTTTACAAAATATGTCTCAGAGCAACATTCTCCAACCCCAGACGCTGTCTCTAAGACAGAACATTTACTGTTCAACAAAAAGAAAGTGAAACACATAATTTTTGGTTTAACTTCTTGCCTGTGAAGTGACACACTCTTATAGTAAACATGTTTTTTCAGTTATTGATTAATCATTTGGCAAGCCAAAAAAAGAAGAAGAGATAAAATTTGTATTCCACAGAGTAAGAGTCAAAGAGTATTAAAAGATGTGCTGTAAGAGTTTTCTAGTGTCAAAGTAAACATAATATTTGGATAGGTAATTCATATTCAAGGCAACTCATGCTAAGGGTGAAGTAGATGATGGGGCTTTATTTTACTATACTCTTTTGATAAGAATAAATGTTTAATTTGTGGTTAAAGTAAAACATATGATGATTGATATTAATAAAAACTCAATCATTTTTATTAACAAAACACATGATATATAACTAAAAATTGATAACATAGCAAAGAAATGGCCTCCATTTCTTATGTATCACATTGTTATGGATTCATGTCAGGGCTTCATTGCAAAGACTATGAGGAGACATTCCTTTACTCAGAACTGAGGAAACTAGTTTTCTTTACTTCTTGGCTTCAACATAAGTCATTAGGAAGCACATGACATTGTTAAGGAATAAACAGTACACAGTGATAATTGTTAAAGTATAGTACGAAGGATTTTATTTAGGACTATTTTGATAGTGACAGATTGATGTAGAGAGATTGTGCTATCATCTATTTGTCTATAATATATCTATGTATTAGCTATCTATCTATCATCTATCTTATTTTGGGGGGGGGGTCCGGTCGTGGGGCCTAAACTCTGGGCCTGGGCGCTGTCCCTCAGTTCTTCAGCTCAAGGCTAGCGCTCTACCACTTGAGCCACAGTGCCACTTCTGGCTTTTTTCTTTTTGCTTATGTGATGCTGAGGAATCGAACCCAGGGCCTCAGGCATTCAAGGCAAGTGCTCTACCACTGAGCCACCTTCCTGGCCCCTATCTATCATCTATCTATGTATCATCCATCATCTATCTTTCTTTCTATCAACCTATCATGTATCTATCCATCCATCCAGCTATCTGTAATGTACATAAGGTATCTGTAATGTACATAAAGTATATCTCACCTTTGGGAATGTCATTTAAATAAGCATAGTCACTTTATTTTTGTAAATAATAAACATTTCAAGCCTTTCTTGGCTTGCCAATACAAGATTTATTTGATGTATTTTTACTCATACAATGTAGATATTTTCTTGGAAGATAGAATATGAATAAAGGATCCTAAAATGTACGTTATTTCCTGTGGAAAAAACGGCATAAAAGACAATAATATAATTAATTGCAATAAAATTGAAGAGAGATACTATGAAATTCAAACCAATTTTGTATTTTGAATTATATAGTAACCTTGATGAAAATTAACCTTTATTCTGAAATGTCTAAGTTTAATGAGGAAAAGATTTGTCATCTTTAAAAATTTTTCTTTCTAGTTTCACTTTTTATATTGTTTTAAAACTGAAATAGCTGTGGGTGAAAATTTATATACATTCTCACTTCCTCCTTAATCAATTTGTATAATATTCAACAATAGATGTTAGGTATAATATTCTCTTAAAAATGACATAAAAATGGTAAAATGTTTTGTTTTTCTTTCTTCATTTTACTAAAACCGATGACTTACATCACACTGAGAGGCCCACATGAATATTTGTTTTTAAATTAGGACCATATTCTCAATTTGCTACACAATAAAGGGATTATACATTTAAAAGAACAGTATGCAATCAGGAAGAAATTTTAATTAATCACAAATAGAACCAGTCCAATGGAAATAATTTGACCCGACAGTTTGAGGTTTGATCAGCAAAACACAGAGATTAACAAGACTTTTGACCTGAACAGAGTCAGAGTTGGTTCAGTCTGGTCCTTTAGAAAGGAGAGGCTAATGGATTCAATCACACAATATCATCGTTTCCCATAATGCAACATTCCATTAGTTCCCAGTGAGAAACTTGCTTCATTCCTGTAGAAACCATCCCATAGCATCTGAAGTCTACAGTGAAGCAACAGAGATTACTCCATGGCAAACTAGAATCTTGCTCTCATATTGTCTATGTGTAAAACACCAGCCATCTCCTTTGAAGTACTAATTGACTGTCGGTATCAATTAGTGGCCTGATTGCTTTCCAGCTTATAGTTACGGTTTCCACAGTAACCAAACTGGCATCTGGGATAGAGTGAAAGTACTTACTGGGAAGTATTTAAATATGTACAATATAAAAGAATAACCGAGACTCTAGAAAAGCCAGTGGAAAGACAGGGTCTGCCATTCTATGTCCTCAAGAGGAACTTTGTGTTGAAAGCTGATAGTTTATTCAGTAACATGAATATTTAATTTTGTAGATTATGCAGAAAGAATATTAGCAGAAAAGGTAAAAGAACATAGTTTGCTTTTTTTTTTTTTAACAAGAACTGGGAGTGAAAGACTTTAATGATGAGTTTAAGACTTCTGTTGTCAAGGACCAGAGATGTATGTAGCTTGGTGGTTGAATACTTGCCAAGCAAGTGCAAGCCTTAGCTTTGAACACTGAGACTGCCAGAAAAACAAAACCCAACACAAAACAAATCTTTGTGCATATCTCTGATTCTAGTCAAAGAAAAATTTTAGTCAAGATGAAACATGTTAATATGCAAAACAAAGGGGATATATTGTCAGAGGATATGAACTCATTAATGAATGAAAAATAATCACTGAGCCTCATTTTTTTGGTTATTTTAATTGAGCATACTGGTTTCATTTCTATTTTTAACAAATGAATATGTCAAAACATATAAAAGACTGTAGAAAGTAACAGTTATTATTGTCCACATCACTGTTTCAAGACCTGGAAGAAAATTGAAGTACAGCATGATTATTAATGACTCCTTTTGAAAAATAAAAACAAATAAATCACTTTGAAAAAAATGGTGAGTTTATTCTATGTTAAAGGATTAAACTAAATAAGTCCAATGCACTGAAGTTATGATGGAATAACTTTATTCCATGTAAGCACATTCTTTCCTAGCAATCTGAGTGGAATGGAATCTGAAATCAATCCGATTATGGACAATCACCTATAAAATTGTTAGACATAGCCTGAAGTCTACATTGAGAAAAAATGGATCTGCTGTTTTCACCAGCTAAACATATTACAATGATAAGGTTTTCTATTACAGTGAAAAAAACTACAGCTAGATGGGCTTCAGGAAATTGTTATAGAATAATGAAAATAAATAGAAACAACAGAGGTATAAAATGCTAACAGAAGTTTTCCTTATTGAAATCTGTAAAATGAAATCAATATAGAATTATGATAGAGATTAAAATATTTTTAGATACATACTATCGTGTCAGCCTGAAATCATACAATATATACAATGAAAAAAGTTGTAATTAAAAGTCAATTTGACTCACAAACGATGAGCAATTCATCCCACATGGTTTCCAGGCATAATTGCTATCCAAATGGAAAGACTATTTTTTTTAACTGAGAGAAAATTGTGATCCTTGTACATGGAAGTAATTCTTTTCATACTTTCATGTCATTAGAATTTTGGAAAGCATAATCCTTTGGAAAGTTTGTAAATGACTCAGTAGTATCTTTTATAACCCATAGAAGACAACTGCATAACCATTGCCTTTAGCTTATGACCAATCAAAAACTTGTATAGAAAATCTGTTTGGTAGGAAATTTATATCATTAAAATGAAATATTCCTACCTTATTGATAGGAAACAACCATAGGCTATCAGCATAAGTTATACTATCACTTTACAGGTTCAAATAACACATCATTTTCTCATAATACATAAGTGAAATTTCCCACAAGTCAATATAAAAGCAAGGATCTGAATGTTGTAAAGTTAGAAAAGAAGAAATCGGGAAGAATTTTTAAGTAACTACCTGGTAGTTTTGTTTTTTGGATATCTTAATATCCTATTGACATAAAGGAAAGAGTATTATCATGATTTATTTCTAATTCTGAAAATAAGAGATACCCTCAGCACACAATAAACTATCCTCTAGATATGCCCTTCTTACGTGAATATAAATCACATGAGAATTTTTAAAGGTGCACATTCTGAGTAAGTTTATTTGGGGAGCAGCCTAGATTTCTACATTTCTAGCAACTTTCAGGTCATATCCATGCAGCTGGGCCTGAGACCCCATTTTGTGTAGGCAAGCATGCAATATAAATCTAACTCCACTTCCATACTAATAAATATCACCTGCTCAAAGAAATTAATCACAGGTAGTTCTGCAGTTTCTCAAGAGTATAATGTCTTGAAATTTAGGTGAAGTCTTTGGATTTCATAGGATTTTGAAAGTCAATTATTCTGTTGCAGTTTACAAGTCTGTCATTGTACAGGGTATTTTCTCAGGAACTTGATGCATATCATTTTCTCCTATAATAAGTGTAGAACCCAGAGTAAAATTTGATCCAATTTCAAATAGTGCTTCATGCCTAAAATGCAGTTTACCTTACTTTTGCACAGTAAGACATATAAGGGATATACAGCTCAAAATTCATTGAGGAAAGAAAGGATGGGGCTAATCTGAACAAAAAGTTAATGCATGCCATTGATATTTAATGAATGTTGTGAGGTATATTAGTCAGTGATTAAATAAAAGATTAGCTGACACTTCTAGGTAAAAATCAAATGCAAGCATTTGAACCATATAATAGCATTAACAGCAGACTATCGTATTTAGAGTTTTATAAACCAAGTTCAGGCCACATGTTTTTGTTGAAATTTCTTAACCCCTCTTGACTTCCCCAGTGCAGCTTAATAATTTAGACAATAATTTAAAAACAGATCAAATGAATGTTACATTAAATTTACCTACATTTTAATACTGTGAAAACTCTTTATATGGAATACTGTCACACATACCAGAAGTAAAAGAAAGAAAGTAGCTTAGTTCTGACATATAGAAGCCATCAGAGAACTCAAGACTCCTGAGTCTTTATTTCCATGAAATGGTCACAGGTGTTGTGACATATCTCTCTGATGTGAAGTGCAGCACTGATGAGAATGCTCATTTCACATTGCACTACTTTTCTCTCTTTTATTCTCTGAAACTTAACAAGTTTTCTCATCCCATGGCAAAGAGTATTTTGCAATTCTTTGAAGTACTGCCCTTCCTCCCTCCCTCTCTTTCTCCTTCTCCCTCTCTCCCTCTCCCTCTCCCTTTCCCTCTTTCTCTCTCTCTCTCTCTTCTCCCTCTCTCCCTCTCTCCCTCTCCCTCCTCCCCCACCCCCCGTGGACTCTTAGAAAACTCAATCTTGTATTGTCCTAACTCTGAAATGCATCTTGGATCATTTCGATGTTTACTTGCTTGTCTGAGACTTCAATTTGGGGAGAACTCAATATAATATGAAAAAGTTGACAAAATTCTTACACAACATTTATATGAAATAATTGATTATGAAACACTTATTAAGCACCTACTGTTTTCCAGCTCCTGAGTGAGGTCTCAGAAATATAAAAAGAAAATCTTAATTTCCTATGTCAACAGGTAGAACACAGCCCATAGGAGGATATGAAACACAGTGAAATGATAGTGTAGTGTCATGGTAGACTGACCAGGAAACAATATAGGCATAGAAATTGTTTTCTATAAAGCAAAGTGGAGACTATGTAATAAGAATTGAGGCTCAAATTAATGTAATTTGCTAGGACGTAGAACAGGAAAAGAGAGCAATCAATTGGAAAAAGGCTAAAATATAAAATAGACTTACATAATTTTCCCAAAACTTGAAGGAAACATCTAAGAGTACTGAAAAGAACCTAGGAAAGCATACATGATATAATTATTAAAGGTCTTACATCTAGTTTCATTGGTTTAGTGTAAATAAGTCATTTGGTAAGTCTGTGAACCTAAATTATTTTTAACTAAAGACAGAAATTTATGTGTCAAATTTGTTTACTGTAACAGTGAAATCAAATAAGAGCTATTTTTAAAAATACAGTTTAATTTGCATTATGGAGGGGTTACAGCAGCTAAGTTAAGGACTGTGAAGCAGGCACATTAATGAGTTTATTTCATATGTGCTAATTTGCCATCTGTGCATTATCTGCAAATAGACCTTAATACAATCGGAAGTTGAATCTGTCCATTATTATGGGTGATACAAAAGTGTCTCACGCCTGTAATCCTAGCTACTCAGGTAGCTGAGATTTGAGGATCACAGCTTAAAGCCAGCCGGAGCATGAACGTCTATGAGACTCTTATCTCCAATAAACCACTACAAAACCAAAAGTGGCGCTGTGACTCAAGCGGTAGAGTGCTTGCCTTGAGCTGAAGATCTCAGGGACAGCGCCCAGGCCCAGAGTTCAAGCCCCGTGACCGACCAAAAAAAAAAAAAAAGTCCTAGTTACCATTAGAAGCAAAAAACCCCACAAAAATGCTTTTGTGCATTCTCTGGAAATGTTTACTTTGAATATAGTGGGATAGATTAACATTTTTTAGTGTGCGTATGTATATGGCATATGTATATGTGTGTGTGTGCTTATGTGTATATATGTGGGTGTGATCACATGTTTGTGTGTGTATGTGTTTGTGTGAATGTGCAGGAGTCAATGAGGTTAATAGACCACAATGGGGAGCGACCGCCTAAGTGGGGTGAATGCTCAACCTTTTTACCCTCACAAACTACAGCATCATGTGTTCTCCTATCAGACTCTAGTTAGTGCTCACAGTGAAAGTTGGCGTGCTGTTTGTTTGAGACCATTTTGTTTTCTGAACTAATAAGATCGTCTGTCCTATGTTAAAACCATTTATGTGAACAACCAGAATTTTTGGGAAGAGTTGGCAGGTTAAACGATACAGAATTAAGGAAGGAATGACAAGAGCAGAGTTCAAGCCAGTAAGCAGCAATCAGTGTGGGGCCCAGTGCTGTGGAAAGAATGCAGAATCCAGGAGAAGGGCTTCCTGTGGGCATGGACCACTACAAAAAATAAGGAGTGACAGGCAACTACCAGGAGACGTTAAGCTCCTCTGATTTGCGGTTACAATTATTTCTTTCATTATCGTATTCCAGCTCCTCGCTGGAAAACTGCTAGAGATAGTAGACAGATAAGAAAGATTAGTGAGAATTCTTAGCATAATACTTGATGCACAGCAGCTGTTCATGTAGGTTAGTGGTGCCTGTGTCTGCTTTAGGTATGCATAAAAGAGATTTGTGATATTTATGTGCAACAAATAGCTTACAAGACACTTGAGTATATGGCAGATGGGCCTCTGCATTCTATGTGGCACTTACGATTCTACAACTGCTCTGACAATACCCAGGCAGCTTGCTGAGCTACATCAGACTTGTACCTAAGGAGCTTTTGTCCTTCCACATAGCACATATGGAGAGAGTACCAAGTGAATAAATCATATGAATTCAAAATAATACAGATCCAGTTGACTTGGGGATTGTTTCCCCAGATGAAGATTTGTTCTTACAAAATTTTGGATCCAGAATGCTTTTATTATTTATTTTTAGTTGTATTTTTATTATCTTAAGTAGTTGCACAAAGGAGTTACTGTTCAACATGTCAGTTTATAAGTACAATGCATCTTGGTCAATGTTATCCCTTCCAGCAATCTCACCCATTCTTTTCAACACAGTCCCTTCTCTCAGTTTTTCTAGTTTTACTAGTTGGCTATGCATTGAATATTATCACTGTGCTCTGCCCACTTCCTCTCTTCATTCCTCTACCTCCCTCCTCTTGACATCTGCACATACCTTCCAAGTGCTAGTTTCCTAATATTCATTTTGTTGGGCGATGAATTTCATTCTTCTAAGGAATCACAGCATTTGAATTCTCCCCTTAGAATACCATACTTCAGTTAATGCATTTGTGTATATTTGCATACAACCCTATGTGTTTACTTGTATATTTATAAATTAGATCTAGCTTCCACATATGAGAGAAAACATGTATTCTTTCTCTCTCTGGACTTGAATTATTTTACTTAACACAATTTGTTCCAGGTCCACACATTTCTTTGTAAATGATGTAATACCATTTCTCCTAATGGATGAGCAAAATGCCATTGTGTGTACATATCACATTTTCTTCATCCATTTATCCAATGAGGGGCATTTGGGCCTTTTCCTTGCCCTGGCTGTGTTAGGTAAATAGTATAGCAATAAACATGGTTGTGCAAATGGCTTTACTATGTTCTGATTTGTAGTCTTTTAGATAAATGTTTAAGAATACGCAATCTTCTCTGCACAGTGGTTGAACAAGTTTACACACCCACCAGAAGTGTATTCAAGTTTCTTTACCCAAGCAGTGCAAAAATCTATTGTTTGTATTGTTGATGATGGATCCCCACTCTAAGTAGGATAGCAAGGAATCATAGTGTTGTTTTGATTTGCACTTATTTTATGGTCAGAAATGTTGAATATTCCGTCATATGTCTATTCATCATTTTTACTTATGAGAATATTATAGCTTTATAGTAGAGTTTGAAGTCTGAAATTGTTATACCTCCAGAACCAGATCACCAGATCAACCCCAGGAGCATTTAATGGCTCCATATGAATTTTTGGATACCCTCTCTCTCAGTAAAGAATGACATTGGTGTTGTGATGGGTTTTACATGTAATATGTTGAATATCTTAGGAGTATTGCCATTCTCATAGTAGTTCTGCCAATTCAGGGACATGGGTGGCCTTACTATTTCCCGTTTTCTTTCATACTTTTTTCTTCTAAATTTTATAGTTTTTGTTGTAAGAGGCCCTTCACTTCTTTGGTTAGGTATTTTATTTACTTTTTATATTTTGAGATTATTACACATGAAATTGCTTTTCTGACTTTACTTTTTATTTTGAATATTTTATTTTCACAAAGTAGCTGTACAACTAATCAGTTGTTTAATACAATATATCTTGATCAATGTCACCCCTTTCAATATATTCTCACTCACCCCTGCCAACCCAGACTTTCTTTCACTTTTCTTAATTTTTAGGATATGAATTGATTTTTCTTTACCATTTAACAAAGCAGTTTATTTACATAATGCATCTTGATCTGTGTCATCCTTTCAACATCTTCACCCCCACCTTGCACCCACTCCTTTCCTTTTTCCCAACTCTGTGGTATATACAATGTATTCTTTCCTGTGTTCTTCCACCTTCCCTACTTGATTCTACCCTTCTTTGCTTGCCCCTCCCCCCGCAAGTACCCATTTCGGGGTATGGTACTGTTGGGCTTTGGCCTGTCTTTCTAAGAATTATACCATTTGAGCTCCTCATAGAGCCTATTATACTTCAGATAATTAGTTTGTAATTGCTTGCATACTACCCAGTGTGTTTTAGTAATAGATTTATGGGCACATTCTAACTATAACAAATGAGGGAAACAAGGCAACCTGTGTTTCTCTGGGTCTGGCTAACTTCACTTAATATAATTTTTTTTTCAGATCTTTCTATTTCCTTTTAATGGTACAATATCATTCTCTCTAATGGATGAGTAGAATTCCGTCACATATATATAACACATTTTCTTGATGGGCTAATGCATCCAGTGAGGGAAATCTGGGCTGATTCCATATTATCTATGGCAAATAGCACTGCAGTCAACATGGTGGTGCTGGTGGCTTTAGTATAGCTTTGTTTGTGCTCTATTGGATAAATGCTCAGGAGTGGAATTTCTGGGCCATATGGTAGTTCAGACCCAGAAATGAACCCACAGACCTCTAGCCATCTAATATTTGGTAAAAGAGCCAAAGACACAGGCTGAAAGAAAGACAGCCTTTTCAACAAATTGGATATCCACAAGTTAAAAACTGAAACCAAATTCTTTTATATCAACTTGCACCAGAATCAATTCAAATTGGGTCAAAGACTGTAATGCTTTAAGACTGGAAGCCATGGGCTGGGAAGGTGGCTCAGTGGTAGAGTGCTTGCCTTGCATGCATGAGGCCCTGGGTTCTATTCCTCAGCACTACATAAGCAGAAAAAGCTGGAAGTGGTGCTGTGGCTCAAGTGGTGGGGCACTAGCCTGGAACTGAAGAGCTGAGGGAGAGCGTCCAGCCCAGAGTTCAAGCTCGATGACCGGAAAAAAAAAAAGACTGGAAGCCATGAAACTATTACAGGAAGGGATGGAAAATACACTAGAGCTTCTAGGCACAGTTCAAAACTTTCTAGGTCAAGATCCAGAAACATAGCAAATCAAACAAACACATGATAAAGGGGATTGCATCAAACTTAAAAGCTTCTGCATTTTAAAGGACATAGCTAACAAGCTAAATAGAAAACACATGGAATGGGAGAATTTTTTTTTTACCAGCTGTACATATTACAGGCACCACATATACAAAATACATTTAGAGCTCCAAAAATTTAAACCCTCAGAAAATAAACCCTCAAAGAAATAACAACCCAATTAATAAAAGGGCTGATTTCACTCTTGATCTTCTCATTGTAAGTATACAAAGAAGTTACTGATTTTTGTGTATTGATTTTCTACTCTTGTACTTGTATTTTAGCTCTTAGAACATGGGTGTGGAGTCCTTTAGAGTCCTTTAGAGATAGAACCATGCCATCTTTAAATAGAGATAATTTTGCTTCTTTCTCTATTTGGATCTCCCTTATTTCTTTCTTTTGTCTTATGTTTCTGGCTAAAAATTCCAGTACTATATTCTTTTTTTTTTTTTTTTTTGGTACTGGGGATAGAACCCAGGACTTTGCACTTGCTAAGCAAGCACTTTGCCACTGAGCTACATCCCAGCCCTCTAGTACTATATTCTTAATTTAAGAAAAAGTGCAATTAGTTTTTCCCCACATAGTATGATGTTGGCTGTAGGTTTGCTGCTGATAGCCTTTATTATATTGAAGAAAGTCTCATCTATTCCTAGCTTCTCCAGAGCTTTATCATAAAAGGATGTTAGACTTTTTTCCAAAGGCTTTTTTTTTGCATCTATTGAGATGATCATGTGATTCTTCTCTTTGGTTCTGTTAATGTGTATAATACACGTATTGATTTATGTATATTGTACTAGCCTTTCATCCTTGGGATGAATCCTGCTTGATTGTAGTTTTAGTTTTTTGGGGGATGAGTTGTTGAATTTGGTTGGCAAGTATTTTATTAAGGAGCTTTGTATCTATGCTCATCAAAGAGATTTGTCTATAGTTCTCCCTTTTTAAAATTTCTTTTTTAATTTAATTTAATTGTCAAGGTTATGTACAGAGGGGTTAAAGTTACAGTGAGTACATTTCTTATTGAACTTATTATCCCCTCCCACATTTTCTCCCACTTTCCCTCCCCTTCAATCTCTCTCCCTGCCCCAGCAAGATGTACAGTCATTTCCAACATATTGTCTTGTGAGTATTGTTATTACATTGGTTTTCTCCTTTGTCTCACCATTTGGTTGTTCCCCTTCCCTTAGTTCTCTTTTATCTTGGATCCCTGTCTAGTTTTTGGACATGTGTAATGTTGCCATCAGAGAATGAATTTGGTAGCAATTACTCTCTTTCTATTTAATAGAAGAGTTTGAGGAGCATTGATATTAGTTCTTCCTTCAAGGTCTTATAGAATTCAGTTGTGAAATTATCAGGACATGGACTTTTCATTGGAGGGAGGCCTTTTATTACCATCTTAATTTCATTACTTGCTATGGATCTGTTAAGTTGTTTATATCCTCTTGGCTCAGTTCTGGTACATTGATATTATCCAGGAATGTATCCATTTCTTCTAGATAGTTAGTTTGTTGATATAAGGTTTGCAAAGTATTCCCTTATGATATTATAAATTTTTACTTGTATCTGTTGTGATGTACCCTTTTTTCATATCTGATTTTATTTATTTGAGCATTTCTCTTCTTTTGGTCAGGCTTGCTAATGGCTTAACAACTAATAAAATCTATTCTTTTCACATTTCTTTAGTCTTGAATTTATTTATTTTGGATATATTCTTTATTATTTCTTTCTGCCTGCTGGTTTTGGGTCAGGCTTGTTGTGTTTCTAGGAGCTTGAGTTGCAAGCTGCTGAAAGCAAGTTGAGTATTAATTTGAGATTTCTTTAATTTGTTGATATAGGTGCTCATTGATAGGTACAAACTTTGTGGTAGCACTGCCTTAGCTCTGTCCCAAAATTCTGGTTTTCTAAATGTAGACAACTGTAATCACATTGGATTTACTAGAATTTTTGCTTAAACCAACCTGATTTTCTTCTGTCTTCTAGTCATCAAGGCCAACAGAAAATTCACTTCAAATATAGAAATTTATCAGACTCAACTATGTGGTGCAGGAAGGCCATACATATCCAAGAAGATTACATTTTAAGAAAGCTTAGAGGCTGAGCCCCAGTGGCTCATGTCTGTAATGCTAGCTCAGGAGGCTGAGATCTGAGGATCACAGTTCAAAGCCAGCCAGGGCAGGAAAGCCTGTGAGACTCTTATCTCCAATAAGCCATTCAGAAAACCAGAAGTGGCACTGTGGCTCAAGTGGTAGAGCACTCACCTTGAGTTGAAGAGCTGAAGGACAACACCCAAGCCCAGAGTTCAAGCTCCACAACCTACAAAAAAAAAAAAAAAAAAAAGCTTAGAGATGCTGGGGACAGTGATTCTATTTCGGTGGCTGCAGCAATTACTGTCACAGGGAATAGTTTTAAGTCCCAGGGGAGGTTGCATCAACACCTTCCATGAATCACAGAAACTGTTTACAGCAGTGCACAGCAACAACACACAACAAAAAGCAGAAAGCTTGACTCAAGGTCCACATCTTGCTGACTTCTATTTTAAGTAAGCTGGATTCATGACAGTCATTTGCTTGGAATAGTTCTGTAAATGGCAACTAGAATATTCACTAAGCTTTGGATTGCTTAATATCACTGGCTGTACTCCAGATGATGAGTATTTTTAAAAACAGTTTGGTATTGCCCATTCCACCCAGATGTATTATACATTATAAATATGAACAGCCAGATAATGTTTGATTAATATTTCATTTAACTGTTCTTTCATTTTTAGTCATTGTGCTTTTTAACTAGCTTCCAAAACATTTATAAAAAAATAAGCATGAGAATTGAAAAAATTAAAAGAAGCAAATGAACTTTATACTTCTTCTTTTTTTTAAAACTAAGCCTTATATAGCAAGGTGCAATGGAGTTGATGACTGTGCTATACTCCAGTTATATCTACAGCTAACAGGAGAACTTAAGGCTAAAAGTGTCTTAATTATGATCATGACAGGGAAAGTAAAATGCATCTAAATATGAAGCCAAATGTTGCATAGCCTATATGATTTTTTTTAATTTTTAAATTATTTTTATTTTTTATTTGTTTAAACGTGATGTACAGAGGGGTTACAGTTACATAAGCAAGGTAATCAGTATATTTCTGTTGAACAGTGTTATCCCCTCCCTTACTTTCTCTTACTCCTCCCCACCACTGCCTCACTGCCCTCCTCCTCCACATAGTAAAGTTCATTTCCAACATAGTGTCATGTGAGTATCACTGGTTGAAACTTCCTAAATAAAGATCCAGAAACACAATAGATCAAAGGAAGGCTGGATAAATGGGATCACATTACACTGCAAATCTTCTACATGGCAAAGGACATAGCTAGGAAGATAAATAGCCCACAGACTGGGAGAAGAACTTTACTAACTATATGACAAAGGCCTCAAAAAAATATACCTGGAATTCAAAACATTAAATGCCCAATAACAAATACTCAAAGAAACAACCACCCCATTTGTAAATGGGCTAAATAATTTAAAAGAGACTTCTCTGGAGAGGAAATATGCATAGCCAATAGACACATGAAGAAATGTCCAACATCTCTGGCCATAAAAGAAATGTAAATTAAAACAACATTGGGAGTCCACCTTATTCCAGTTAGAATGGCCATTATCAAGAAAAGAAATAACAGATGCTGGCAGAGATGTGGCCAAAAGAGAATGCTACTACACTGTTTGTGGGAATGTAAACTGGTTCAACCACTCTGGAAGGTAGTATGGAGGTTCCTCAAAGGCTAAACATAGATCTCCCCTATGATGCAGCAGTCTCACTCTTGGACATTTACCCAAATGATTACAAACAAGGCCACACTAAAGTTACCAGCACTATTAGGTTCATTGCAGCATTAATTAACACAATTAAGATATAAAACCAATCCAGATGCCTCTTAGTAGATGAATGGATCAAGAGAATGTGGTATATATACACAATGGAATTCTATGTGATTTTTTTGTTTGTTTTGTGGCCATCTCTATGTTTTTATTTCTTTTTTTTAAATATTTATTTTTTTTATTGTGAAAATACTGTACAGAGGGGTTACAATTACATGGGCAAGATAATGAGTAAATTTCTTATCAAGCATTGTAGCCTCCTCCTTTGTTTCCCCTTCCCATACCTTCCCATCCTCCCCTGCCCCCCACCACCAAAGTTGTAAAGTTCGTTTTCGACATAACGTCTTGTACATCTCATTGTTGCAATGGGTCCACTCTGTTTTTATTTCTCTTTTGCTTTATCTTTACTTCCAAATTAGGTTTTCAAGTAGACCCTATGAAGACCCAATGGCATCACAATTGGACTTAAGCATGATAACTTTAACTGTGAACTCATTATCATTGAATATAATCTGAGTATTATTTCAAAAAACACATTCTTTTGTGAAGAACCTGAATATGACTGACTACTTCCTCTGTCTCCACCAGATGGATTTTGGTAAACCTTTGCTTTCCTTACTTCATTTATTCTATTTTGAAGTCTTTGAAGGGGGAGGTATCAAAGATGCAGAGCTAGAACTAAAGGACTAGAGTTGAAGCTAGAGCTAGTGCTCTAGATAGAGATAGAGATAGGAGGAGTTGGGAACTTAGTATGGAGAAGGTGACAAAAGGAGACATATAAAAATACAAAATATAATAATTCACCAATTTTGTCTTTAGAACATCGAGAGAGGCTACTGTGGCTGGCTATCATAACTAAGGTCTCCATGAATATTAGATAAGTACAAGTTAAGATTTTACCCAAACAATGTGATTGCCAACAAGGAGTGAATGGTATCACTTAAGAAGCAAACAAAGATGAATCAAGCTCAGGCTCATATCATATGGAGGGATTATTTCTACCTCATTACTAGGAGGAAAAAACTTAAAAAAATAACAAGAATCCAAGGATTCATTCTCCATGGAATTATCCAAAATGGGGTGTGAGATTTAATGAGAGATAGATGGAAAACTATTGTCAGGAAACAAATACCATGACTTTGTAAACAATCCAATGACTATTAGTGAAAAATTATCAAAAGTGGAATAAAAGATCACTGAAGCACAGAACCATTTTTGTGCATAAGATTTGATATTTTAATCAAGCAACAATCCTTGTGAAAGGGAAATTAGGAAAAATCAATAGAAAGATGAATTTTTAATAAAGGAGAAAAAGGACCAAATTCAAAGCATGTTGAAGTTTACAAATACAATGAAGACAACACACATTTATAGACATTAGGACATCTTACACTATCATCAGTGTTATGGTTTGAATATGAAGTGTCCCCAACAGCTGATGTTTTGGGAATATTGTCAGTTTATGGTCTGTGGGAAGTAATTGGAGAGTGATTATCTGATTACCAATTCTACATACGGGATTAATACCTTGATAGAGTCATGGATGGTATTTCAGGAAGATGGTGGACAAAAGCAGGATGTTTGAATCTACATGGAAGCTGTACTACTGAAGGCATATACTTAGGGAATACATTTTATCTGCCTATTCCTACATACCCATTTCTTGCTTCTTACCTGCCAGCAGGTGAGTAGCCTTTGTCATATGCTACTACAGCCATGGTACTTTGTCTTACCAAGGGTCCAGATAAAATGAAGCTAACTAGCCACTTGAAATGAGTCCTTTTACACTAAGATAAAGTAAATATTACCTCCTTAAAGTTGTTTTTCTGATATTTTGCCAAAGCAACAAAGAAACCTAAGACAATTGTTTAAGCTTTCCTCAGTTAAGAATACAGTTATTATAGAATTCTTTCCATTAAAGTTTAAATACCCAGAACCTAAAATATTTAAATTTGAAGAACTGGAAATTTTTAGGGAGAACTACAAGTTAGAGCTGACATTGCCCACTGAGAAAGGATCAATAGCTGGGCTGATGAAAAATATGATTAATTCAAAGAGAAGAAAAAAATGAAAACAGCTTTTACAACAAATAGGTTACTATAAAGATTCCAAATATCTAATACATTTACTAATTTACCAAAAATACATTTACTATTTATAACAATACATTTACTATTTATCAAAATAACTGCTACTAAGTACTTGAATGTCCTTATTACTCTGAAACTCACCTTGGAAGCCCAAGTGTTGGTTTAAATGAATCAAAGCTAAGCCTTTGACATGATTCTTTTGTCTCATCATACTGGTCACCTTCCATCATGAGCCAAAGAAAGTAACCAAAGATGAATGAAGCAACAGTGGAAATTGAAAGGAAGGGACTCTAAAGTGAAAGAAGAGCTGATGTCATTCACAACTGTCATAATGCCAAGTCCAGGTCACGGGTGAAAAGGAGGGCAGAATAACACACAATCTTGGTTTTAATTTACTGTGTCAGAAATATAAATAACTTATTAATAAGGCAAGAACAGGGCAGAGGTGAGGAGAGAGCTATGCCATTTAGGTGTTGGTAAGAGGAAATAAGAATGTTTCCTAATAATTCATTATACCAGGGTAAATTTTTAATTAAGCAGAATTATTAGAAACTTTTATTGGATTAAAAAAAATTAACATAGCTTGGGTAACCTGTAGGAATATTTTGCCTATATTGGCATAGGTCATTTTTGGGAGAATGTCAAAATAAGTATATATGAATTTTCATGACCTAAAGGCTTATAGAGTTCCAAGTTATAAATTTAAAAGCACATGGAATATTTAAAGGAACTATTGACCCTTTAAGCTGATATTTTGATGAAATGGAATATTTGAACAGAAAACAATTGCAAAAGATAAACAATGTTAACCTACCTACAAGTGAAAGATTAAAAAAACTAGTACAGTGGAATCTAATAGCTTCTGAGATAACATCAAGAAAAGCTGTGAGGTGATTTTAAAATTTTCCATTTTACTCTTATTTCTTAATCTTCTTTGTTACTAGGAATGATAAAATTCTTACTTCTATGGAGGCTTTTAAAATAGACTCTTTTTTTTCTAATTACCCCCCCACTCCTTTTCTTCTCACTTCCCTTTATGTCCCATAGATAAATGCCATTCTTTTATCCAACATATATTATTTATTCAGTCACTTCTTCAAGCCAACTGATATCCCAGACATGGGATAATTTGCTGGGGAAACTTACTATGCATAACAGTAAACTCTAATTAAGCAGAATTTGCCTATTACAATGGGTGAATTATTATTTCACCAACAATTTATTCTGAGATGGATGATAAAAATGAACCCTTTGTTTAAAAATTATAGATGATGTACAAGCAAGTTTTGGGGGAATAAATGTCATAGGAATGAATAGACTTTATTTGAAGACTGTTGATTCTCATTTCTCTTTCTCCTCAAAGTAGGTGCAGTAATTAATTTAATTTACCAATGACATGCTCTTTTATCTTGAATTCCACAAAAGAATACTCTCAAGTTGTCTGATGTTTTATGTCTTTACTTTAACTCCTTAAATGTATGCATTTCCCAGATATTCTCTGCTCTCATAACTCAAATGTAACTAAAATGTCGATAATTTTTTATCAATCTTATTTTGTTACCATCTCAATTAAATCTGTAATTTCCCAGCAAGCCCAACTTGATTTCTAGCCTCTATGTACCCAAGCTCATCATCTCTCTCAGTTTTGATCTCTACCATTGATTTAGTACCTTTAGTCAAGTCTTCAAAAAGGTTCTAATGTTTTTCTTTCTCTCTAAAACCCAGTGTTGCACAGACTTTTGTTTAGTCTCTATCATTCCAAGACTATTTTAGAACTTGTCTTCCAACAACATTCCCTCCCCGCCCCAGTAACCACTCTTATCCTTTGCAATTTAATTTGACTCAGACTTTTCAAATATTTCAGGAAGTGAGCTTGGATGTTGTAACTTCACTGACCTTAAACTGACAGGTTCTGTGTTCATAATATATGGTCCAGTTTCCTTGGCACAACATTTAAGACCCTCTCTAGTCATGCTGAAACTCATGGCAGGATACATTACAGTATTTGTGTGCATGTCTGCTCAATCCCCTGACTATACTGGATTCATGAAGAGTGTATTTATTATATGTATATTATTCATGTTATATTATTACATATATATAAAACTCTTATATGTATTACTTATAATTAAATAGGATTCATTGCTCTTTCCTGTGTAATATAAGGATTGCTTACTTGACAGATACTCAACAAATGTTTGTGGAGTAAACAGTTGCATTAGAAAAATGCAAGCCAGGAAACTCCTATTTTTCTTTCCTTCTTCCCCTCCTCAATAACTTTTAAAGGAAGAATTTAGTGATAAATTATATGTTATGAGTTAGGTTGGGTGGTAGTGTTTTATGAAATGGAAAGGTCTTTTTAGCCTCATAAATTAAAATTAGAAACATATTTTGTGAATTAGTTGAAGTATATACATCAGTTAGATTATAGTTGAAAGAATGCAGTTGACATTGTATTTTAGAGTACATAAGGAAAAGAAATCACTGAGGATTATTTTGGGAAACAAATCACTATTACTATGATTTCTATAGAGAAATATTTCTAAATATTTCCCAAACTTGAAAGTAGAGTTTGATAATAAGCTTATTAATTCAACATGTTCAAAATTTAGATTCTTATCATGAAGCTGAGATAAGAATTGTTTTATTACAATGGAGTCTGTGTTTACAAACAAGGCCAATAAAAACTATTTTAGAAATGCAAAATTTACTGAAATATTTAAAATTTTATGAGTTCATGAAAGTTTTTTGGTCAAGCATTTTAATATGTGTTTATCTTGAGCACTATCTTTATTTCACTTTCAATGTTCAGAGGATGTAACTCTTCATGTACATATTGTATTTAAAATTATGACTTAGCCATATTTAGGAATAGCTTTTTGCTTTAAACATAGACTCAAACAGTTATTGTACCTGTTTAACTTTTAAAGGTATTTGATCTGGCTTTTGTTTAAAGTTGTGCAACATTGGAATTAGTTCTTTTTTGCTACACATCTCATCCCTCCTCCCATATGCTGTTTTCGTTTTGTTTTGTGTTATTTTCTTTGTGAATAATTTTCCAGATTTTGAACCACAGTTATCAGTGTAAATGTACTTGCAGAAAGTTTAATTGGTGCTGTTCATTCTACTCAGGATCTGGTTTATTTTCTTAATTGCTACCAGGCATTAAATGAGGGGTGAATATATTAGAAATCCCCTATTTTCCTGAATCTTTGCCTTACACACTAGCAAGTTTGTTAGCGGGAAATGTCTACTTTTCATTTATTTTCCCTACCTTGAGAGCCCTTACTTAAGCTTTGGCAACATTATTTCTGAAGATACACTTGGAAAAATAAACATACTTCTTTTTTGTTTTGCCTCATTCTGTATGACAGTACCATCTCACACCATCTGTCACAACTCAGTGGCACTACCATCACATATGTGTTTGATGGCATATTACCAATCCCATGAGAAACACTGTTTTTAAGATTACTAATTTAACATGATGAAATGGTGACTATAAACCATGTACTATAATGAATATGTATAAAGGCTTTCAAGTGGGCAAAGGGTCAAATATATGCCATGACCTATGACAGTACAATGGGATGGACACTGTAGGACAAGTAGCCACTCTAGGTTGCCAGGGAGAATGGTGGAGAGGGGACCTGAGGGTAGCTATCCAGACTATTCTGTCTTGTAAAATGTTACAAATAAGATTTTTGTTTTACATTTCAGCATTTAAATTACTGAGGAATCATGTAAGAAGGACTAATTTTGATATCTTTATTTTTTCTCTTTAATCTCAATGTTTTCTAATTTTAAAAGGATATCATCTGAGAATTTTCTTATCTTCCACCCCTGCCTGGTAATATTTTTCTCAGATATACTCATAATGTTTTAATTCAGTTATTCAAATTTCTTACTTTTATGTCTTTTTCATTCACAGAGAGCAATAAAACTTTACCACTTTACCATCTGATCTATCTAAGCCCAGATTCTACCTTCAAATCCAGATCTCAGAAAACTTTGTTTCTCATTAGAAGAACTGTAAGTGACTTTTTGGTGCCTCTCTCTCTTGTGCATAATTTTTAATTCAGCCCTTCATTATGGGATCACAATATTGGACATAGCCTTCACAATCTATTCTTGATTTTTATCATAGTTTGAACAAAGTTTCTCCACCGGGGTCCCTTCCTGGTCATTCTACTTTTACTACCTTGGATAAGTCACTTCATTTTTCTGACACTTGTCAAATTTTTTACTTCTAAAAATGAAATTAGAGGGGCTGGGAAGGTGGCTCAGTGGTAGAGTGCTTGCCTTGCAGGCATGAGGCCCTGGGTTCGATTCCTCAGCACCACTTAAGCAGAAAAAAGCCAGAAGTGGCACTGTGGCTCAAGTGGTAGAGTGCTAGCCTTGAAGAGCTGAGGGACAGCACCCAGGCCCAGAGTTCAGGCCCATGACTGACAAATAAATAAATAAACAAATAAACAAATAAAATGAAATTAGAACTGGTTGGTACCTGGGACTCATTTACATCCAAGTGTTAATCGTCAGAAGCTAGATATCAGCAAGAGGATGGAATAGGAGGTTTCAAAACATGTTCCTCACAGAAAGATCGACGACAGCCACTATCTGCACAAGAAAATGTCTTCCTATGGGTTAAGAAAACCTGATAGAAAATTAAAGCACATGGATATACAACACATATAAGAAAAGACACCCTGAAGAAGCCAGGAAGGATAGTTGTACATTACCTGCTGCAGCCTTTGACCAACACTAAATAGTTCACCTTTGAGGATACCCAGGAGACTTGTGGAAAAGTTGACTTTTTCATTAATCCAAGAACAAAAACCATTTCTGTTCATTACAGTACAGTACCATAAGTCCTAGCCAGAACAATCAGGCAAGAGAAAGACTTAAAATACATGCAGTTTGGAAAGGAAACTGTCAAGTCATGTCACAGACACAATCTCAGTATTGTGGAATGCTCCAAAATACTGATGAAAGAAATGGAGCAAGATCCAAGTAAGTGGAAATATAACTTGTGTTCATAGTCTGGAAAAATTAACTTGGTTATAGTGTTCATATTATTTTAAGGAATTTACAGATTCAATGTAATCCCTATTAAAGTACGAATGAAATGCTTCACAGAGCTAGCAAAAAAAATCCTTAATAACTGTACAAAACCACAAAAGATCTTAAAAACAAAACAAACCTTAAAAAGAAAGAACAAAGCTGAAAGTATCACCCGAGTGATGTCAAAATCTCTTGGAAAGTTATGGTAATAAAAAACACATTGTATAGTATTGAAATGGATACGTAATTCAATGGAATAGAGAATCCAGACATGAACCCACATCAATAGTCAATTGAATTTTGTAACAGGTGCCAAGAACTCACAATGAGTAAGGACCATCTCTCTTTGATAAATAGTGTTAGGAAAAGTAGATATTGCTATGCAAATCTTCATCTAACACAATATGCAAACCTTTACTCAGAATGGGATGAGGAAGATATATAAAACCTGCAACTTTAAAAACTATTAGAAGAAAATGTAGTGGAAAAAAATCTTTACGACATTAGTCTGGGCATACATAAGCTTATTTTTTTCCGCCTATTTTAGCCAGTAGATTCTTAAAGTAGTATACTGATAATTTATAATCATCATTCTCTTCAATTAATTTTTATTTGATTTTTTCTTTCATAAATGTTGGTTCTTTTTTTACATAGAATACTTCTTATTTATTAAAAATAATTTAACAGCTTTCTTAGGTTTTTCTCTTCTTACTCTAAACTCTTGAAATAATCTTATTTATAATTCAGAAAATAATTTTATAGGCCTGCTGTTTTACTTCATTGTGCTAATTAGATTTTCAGAGTCTTGTATTTTTGTGTTATGATTTAATAAAAATATACAATCTTTCCCTTAAACACACATATATTATATAAGTCATACAGAGGCATATTCAAGTTGCACTTTTATTTTTGCAACAGTACCAATCTTTAATATAAAATAAATCACTTCCTTTCTCCTGAATATGTCAGTGCTTTCCACTTGTGTCATTTTCTTCACACCCTTGCACCGTGGAAACAGATGTTAGAGGCCAATGGGAAGAAATCATGCACACAGGATTTGAGGACCACCTGGCTACCTGCATTCCTGTAGCAGGATTTGTCCCATCTGTGATTCACTTAGCCTTGATTCACATTCAGCTCTATGATCATTGCCTACAGACAAACCCAACTGATGTTAGGCAGAGAAATTACAGATGAAATGTGGTGGATTGTGTCATAGAACAAGTCATGCTGGGCTGGGAAGGTGTCTCAGAGGTAGAGTGCTTGCCTTGCATGCATGAGGCCCGGGGATCGATTCCTCAGCACCACATAAGCAGAAAAAGCCAGAAGTGGCACTATGGCTCAAGTGGTAAGAGTGGTAGACTTGAGCTGAAGAGCTGAGGGACAGTGCCCAGGCCTGAGTTCAGGCCCCATGACTGACCAAAAAAGAAAAAGAAAAAAAAGAAAGAAAGAAGGGTAAAAAAAGAACAAGTCATGCTGACCCTTCTACATTGAGCATTTAGCCTGAAGGATGTAAAACCTACTAACCAACAAAGTTGCTTAAAGGTGACATATTTACAGATACAGTTGCAATTATTTCCTAAGAAATAAACCATCTCTGAAAATGAAATTTGTTTCTATCCATGCCAATCTCCTAGAGCATAGGACTGATTTTCATAAGATGACTAATTATGAATGCGCACACAATATGAATCTTTCACACAGATTTTCCTCTGTGATAGAATTTTCTCTATCTTTCATTCTTTATCTCTGTATGTATTTCTATTTCTCCAAAGACATCTTCTCAGGTCTCAATCCTTATTTTTGTGTTTTAATTGTTTCTCTTCTGTTTGCCTAATTTAATTAATCACTATTTTTAAAAAATTGCTCAGATCAAGGACTACGGAAGTTTAAACTTAAATTTAAACTCCAACTTCACTACATGTGGTTGTGGACAAAATCCCTGAGCTCTTTGTGCTTAAGCTTTTTCAAAGCACATAATAATAGTGTTTTTCATTTTTAACTATAATTAAATAGGTTGATTGCTTTGAATTTTTAGATTATTATTTAGCACATTCAAAGTACTAAATAAGTTTGATCTTGTATCAATATGTTCCCATTGGTTTCAGTATACCTTAATGGGAAAAGTAAGTATTTTCTGGGATTTGTTTAGCGATTTTGCTTTAACAAACACAATTCAATATCCAGATGAAAGAATTTGTTGACCAAATTTAATTGTATTTTAAGATACTATGTGACCATCTGAATAATTAATAGAATGATATCCTGCTAATAAATATTTCTTTAAAATTTAAATACCAGATGTAAAGATGCATATTTGTCATTGAAGCTATGCAAAGGGCATAAGTAGAAAGATCAAGGTTTGAGGATGTTCCAAACAAAACATTAGACCATCTGAAAAACAACTAAAGCAAAAAACCTGAGGTCAGGTGACTCAGTAGAACTGGCAATCCCATAGAACCTTGAATTCAAACTCTGAGAGAACTCCATAAAAACAAACAGCCAACCAACCAATCAAGCATCCAACAACAACAACAAAAAAAACCCACAAAAATGAGCCTACCTTTGTTTTGCTAGGGTTTAAAACCTACCCATTGCGTATGCAGTAATATAGGTTGTTTTTGTTTTTGTTTTTACTCTTAATTGTTTTAGGAAGATGGCACTTGAAAGACTTTCATTCAAGCCTATTTTAGGTTTTTGAACACAGTATACTTATTTTTTAAATTTAATTTTACTGTCAAGGTGATGTACAGAGGGGTTACAGCTACATTTGTAAGCTAGTGAGTACATTTCATGTCAAACATTGTTATTTCCTCCCTTGTTTCTAATTTTTATTTGTTGACCTATTATATTACACTGGAGAACCTATAAAAGCCTTTCTGCACAAGATTCTTAACAGCAGCCCTACTAAGTAGTCTAATGTATAGCACAGAGTAAGGATATTAACAAACAATTGAGAAAGGAGTCATCTTTTACTTACCTCCGTTATTGTATCTTGATATATATTTATTTTCAAGATGCAATGAGATTGTGAGTGAAAGGTATTGAGTAGAGTTGACTTCTTTTTTCTTTAGTAGAGTTTAAAGTAAAATTCGGGAGTAGAAATTGCCAAATGCATATAGTTTAAACTATTGCAATGGGCCTTAGGAAGTATCTTTACATTTAACACTCCATATGGTAATTACAACTTCCTTAGAATGAGTCAGGGTTGTTTATGCGTTCATAAATCGAGCAGCTGCAGCGGAACATACAGATTCCATATTAGTACTTCCTCCTTAGACTGTGAATGTGTCTGAAAGAGTTTTGCAAATCTTTCTTGAATTCAAGATGTTTGTTAAAAGTGATAGTTTTATGAGACTGCCACATGGAAAATGTCCTCCACTCTCAGATTTTCCACTTGTGATATAAATTCATGCTTAGTACCATTTTTAGTGGCATTAAAGTTGATATACTAACCCCCAGCTGAGTTTGATTAAAGGCAAGCTTAATTTACAGGTAAAGCATAGTTCTATGAAATGACAGCTGGGAAAGTTATGAGTAAAACCGGAAAAGATTTACACACTAACGCATTGATAATTTATGTCTTATATTCAGTCTTCTGACTTTACCACAGAAGGAAAGTCCTACTATTATGAATACTTACTATTTAGATACTTTGTTTAACATAAATTGACTTGTTTTAAAGTTTTATGAACATAGAACCTAATCTACATCTTAAGGCTCTTTTATTAAAAATAGGAGCTATCATTGAATTTGTTTTTCAATTAGCTAAGGAATATTTATAATTATGCTTTTTACATGAAGTGTATGCCCCTCTATAACTCATTAGTATATTAGTTTATCATTTTGCAATGATAGCAATAACATCCACTCTGTAATTTTAAAGAATGTGTTGTCATTAGTTTTAATCACTTTGTTATAATAAATCTCTTGAAATTTATTCTTTTTGACCAACATCTCTCTATGGTCTCCTCTTGTTTAACTATCTCAATGTCTAATACCTTCCAATTTTATGAGATTAACGTATCTGAGAGAGATCACGCCGTGTTTGTCTTTGGGTGTCTGACTTATTTAACATAATGTCTTCCAGATTCACCAATACTGCCATTTATGTCAGAGATATGAAGCTTGGATATTGAATGCCAATCAAAGACCCATGTGCTAAAGGCTTAGTCTCCATTTGGAATGTGGCAAGATTTCAAGGAGTTGGGGCCTTGTTGGAGGACTTTAGATCACTGGACATACACGTGTGATTGTGGCATATCAGCCACTTCTCTTCTTTTTTCCTTCCGGACACATAATGTAAGCAACATTACTTCACCTTGGGCTCCCCCTATAGACAACTGCCTTGTCACAGGCCCCAAATTAGAGGAGCATTCAATCATGTAATGGATTGTTGACAAGTATGAGCAGAAAAGCAGTGTAGTAAGAAGACTGAAACAGTAATAAAAAATTTACCATGTGAGAAAATTTCAGGAATTGATGGCTTCAGTGCTAAATTATATTAGACCTTTGATCAAGAACTAATACTAAATCTTCTTCTCAAACTATTCAAAAAAATTAAGAAGAGGGAATTGTGTGACTCCAAATTAGACAAACTCATGACAATAAAGGAAAACCAGTATTTCCAATGAACACAGATGTACAAGTTTTAAGTAATACCAGAAAACCAAATTTAAGTAAAATCTTGAGGTGAATATTTGTAATAATTGACATAAACATATAAAATTACACATCTACTTATTTTCATTATAAAGGATTTAATTATGTCATCCTTGAAGAATTTTTATTTTGCTTTTAATTTATTCTTTGCAGGCCCTAGGGCTTGAACTCAGGGACTGGCCGCTGTCCCTGAGCATCTTTTACTCACAGTGAGTGCTCTACCATTTGAGCCACAGAGCCACTTCTGACTTTTTCTTAGTAATTTTTTGGTGATTAGAGTCTCAGGGGCTTTCCTGCCTGGGCTAGCTTCTTACCATGATCCTCAGATCTCAGCCTCCTGAATAGCTAGAATTACTGCCATGAGGCACCAGCACCAGTTTTATGTATTATGTTTTAATGAGTAGGAAAGCCATGGAAAGAAAGTAGCAAACAAGATGCTCAATTTCAAGATGGGTCTTAAAGAAGAGTTCCTGTTGAAATATTTAAATCCTAAGGTTCAGTGACAGTAGCGATAAAATGAGTTTGCAGTTCCATCCTGACACTTTTGATCAGAAAATTGGAAAGAAAATCTACCATACATATTAGAAAACAAAGACACCCTTCAGGAGAAAAGAAACGGTGTGATTAAAAATTTTTTCACACTAAAAATATTCTTAAGTAAATAAAATTTAGTGGTTTGAAAATGCTAGTCAAATTATTTTTCTTATTTTATTTGTAAAAGTATAAAACATCAACAGTATGATTTTCACTCATTTTATGTGTGAAAACCTGCAAAGTATAGACCTTATTGAGGTCGTCTGTTGACAAATGGTAATAAAAGAACTTGAGAGCAGGCAGGAGAACTTGACTTGAAGGTCATGACTCCTTCTAAAACTTCATTTTAAGAACTTGAGTTAGGGTAAAGGACTTCTCTTATAAATTTGTGAAAATAATGACTGGAAAGAAATAACCTAGGAGATGCAATATGTCACATTCTATGCAATTTAACTGAATTCTATACATTATTACCTTCCTCCTTAGCAAATAACAATCTATGGCTAAGATATGCAAGTTCCTTTTATGTGTTCAAGTCTTGTATGGTATTTAAAATTTTTTAGTTAAATTAGAATAAATAATAATGGGATACGGTAGGATGATTTGAAGTATGTGTATGCTGTGAAATGATTACATAAATCTGTCTTCAGCACTAACAGGACTAAAAAAGAAACCCAGTGAATCAACACATCAAATTTTATGAGGTCATTATTTTAAAAGTATGGTAAATTTGTAAAACTGTTACCATCAATTGCAATAGCGAATATGGTATGTTTTAACTGAATCAGGCAGGCCATTTGTCCTATTTAAGATGTATGTCCTGCTCTATTGTCCTGCTAAATTTTGAAATGGTCTTATTCATTACAAAACATTCATGAAGACTCTAAATGCAATGGTTATTTTAGGACTGATATAAATGAAATGCATGCCTCCTGAAGTACAAAGTCAGAGAGAGAACTTTACAGGGAGAGATGATCTGTGAGAATCATTGCTTTGTGGTTTCTTTTCAAAACTCTCCTATTGACTTCAAGACCATCAATCTCATCCTGCATTCTGGTGTCCCTCAACATCTTTACTGCCCCCGTACATTCTTTTTTTTTTCTTTTTGAAAAATGTTTTTATTGTAAAGCTATTGTTCAGAGGGATTACAGTTACATGAGTAAGGTAATGAGTACATTTACTATTGAGCTGCCCATATTTCTTGTAACTTGATGTTCTTCACCTTCAACATCAGTAGGAGAGGAATTCTTCACAACCAATGCACCTGTGCTCCCAGTCTCATGATTTTCCCCTCTTCTGCAACCATCAGGCCAAATCCTTCACTTTTGAAGAACTAATTAGGTCAGGCTCACTAGGACACCTTTCTATTTTAAGCACACCTGGTTTGGGGCCTTAATTACATCTGCAAAATGCTTTCAGGGTAGTTTTTTAATGAAACAACTGAGGGAAGGAATGTGATACAGCAAGTAGTTGGAATCTTTGGAGTCCATCCCAGTGGCCTTTTTGTATTTGAGATATTTCTGTAAGCAAGTCAACTTGTTATTTCTATCAACAAATCTCTCGGAATAGCAAAAGGCTACAGTAAAATTGCATGGTGTATTTCACAAGATTGTTTCAGTATTTTAAGGAATCATCTCACTATTTACAAAAATAGTTCTTCATACCTTTGCATTAAAAGAGTGATTTTAAATCCAGAGTTGGCCACATGTGGTGGTGCACACCTATAATCCCAGCCTCAGGAGGCTGCAACAAGAGAGTTGGAAGTGTGAGGTTGCTTGTGCTACATACCAAGACCCTATTTCAAAACAAAACAAATGAAAACAAAACAAAAACAAGTTGGATGCCAGTGGTTTATAACTGTAATCCTAGCTTCTGAGTAGGTTGAAATGTTGAAGACTGAGGTTTGAGACAAGCCTGGGAAGAATAGTTCATGAGATTACCCCCCCAACCAATTGTTGTGTGCTGTCATTCTAGCTATGTGGGAGGTGGAGAGAAGGAGGGTCTTGGTTCTAAGGCAGCCTAGGCAGAAAAGTCCACAAAACTACATCTTAACCAAAGAAGCTGGGTGTGGTGATATATGCCTGTCATCTCAGCTACCCAGGAAGCAAGAAATAGAATGATCATGGTTCAGGCATATGCCCAGGAAGAAAGAGAGACTCTATCACAAACAAATAGCCAGTGTAAAAATGTGCTGGAGGCATGGCTCAGTGGTTGAGCAGCTGCCTAGCAAGTACAAGGCCCTGAATTCAAACCCTAGGACCTCAAAAACAGACTATCCCTCCAACTCTCCTCACCCAAAGCAAAGCAGGGGTGCAATGGATTTCCAAGGTTTGAGGAGTTGGAGACAGTTTCTGGTAGGAATTTTAGGGCTTTTAGGACCCTAGTATCAGACATCCTCTATTCAATCTACTGGCTAAAAAAGTACCCTAATAAGGTCATTTGGGTTTTGAATCTGAATTATATTGCCCTGCTTTAGTTTCTATTTCACCGTTATGCTAACAAAAAGTCAAGCCTTCATAGCTTACGTTCTTGCTACAAAATTCTGTTCCCTGAAAATAGCAAATGCATGAAAGTCCTACTGTGCAAAGGCCATGGGAGGCCCTGAGATTACAGCATGGACTTCAGTTGTAAGTGTGGTTACTTCAAGATATACTGGAACGCTTCCCCATTGGTCAAATGCTTCTACAGCATCATTTAATGGTGTCTGAGACTCTGTATTGTAGGTGTCTCAAAACTTATTTTTTATTAAGCAATATCCAGTCTTAGGGCATTGAGGTCATATCTTATTTATACCTATGACAAATAGCACTTATGACTATTGCAGAAGGGAATCTTTGCCCCAATCTTATTTCTTCAGGATAAAGACTTAGTGATGGATCCCTGGGTCAATTACTATTCAGATTTTTTTTAATTCCCTGCTCTGAAATTCTCTTCTTAAACAGATAACAGCAAATCTGAAGCAACAAGTCTTAGTGAAATCTCTGCATTTCATTATTTTAATGTGTACTAATTTTCAAAATATGCTAATTAAAGGAATTTTACGATGGTAATGAAATGGTCTTGGAGGAAAACAATTCTTGTAACAACATTTCATAATGAGTGATAGCAAGGAATTGTTGAAAATGATAATGAAGTGGCTATTAGTACAGTACCGAAGGGAGAGAAACACTCAGAACTTACAAATGAAGACCTTGATTACTCCAAACATAAACCCCAAGCTGTAAACACTGAACTTATTGTAATAGATCATTTTTGTATTTTACAAAGAAAGAGACAAAAATTTAATCATCTACTTCAAAAGGATTATCTTTAAAAAAAATCAGTAATAATTAGATTTACTCATCACTGGGAAAAAAAAACACAGTAGGGGGAAAAAAAGACCTAGAAAGAAAAATAGTTTGAAACAAGGAAAGGAAGAAAGATGAAAGAGGAAGACGAAGGCAGGAAGACTGAGAAAGATGAACAGGAAGAACTGAAAAGGAAAACTAAAAGGAAAATAAATCTGAAAGAAGACAAAGAGGAGAAAAGAAATACTTTAAAGTGAGCTACATTTCCAGGCTGGTAATATTTTAATTGCCCCCCTACATTCTGACCTTAATTTTTCCTTACTTATACCTAGATTGGACTCTGCTTTGTTTTGGATAACTCTTCCTGTCTTCCTAGACCTAACATCACACATCTTTAGCCTAAACCAATAACTTGTCCACTGCATAACCTGGCACAACATCATCGAACAGTTTTCCTCAACAGAATTAAGGGGAAATTACAACTGTAGTAATTTACATTGTACATTCATGTTTTTAAATACTAAATGTCCATTTCAACAATTTTCTAATTACCCAAGAAGTTAGCAGCTCATTTTTAAAAGTAACTTTCATGTGTTGAGCAACTGTCATAAACTAGACACCCAGTAAGCTTTTCTCCATGTACTATAATAATATTATTTATTGATAGTGTAACTCTAATATTTTTAAAAAGATTATGAAGCTGAAAAGGTCAATTTTTTAGAGTAGGTCTCACACTTGCCAGGAATATTTGTAGCCTGTGTGAATTTTCACAAGACATATTTACCCAGGATATTCATTTTGTATTTGTGTGTACTATTATTTTATTCTTTTTATCGATGTGTCCATCGATAAAAATGGCCATAAGTTTTCAAATAATCTTGGGTTAATAGCTCAGTCCTCAAAAATAGAGTATTAGGTAGATGCCAATTCTATCAATTTACATATTAGCCATAATCATCCAGATAAAACAGTATAATTTAACGCCAATTTTCTTCTTTATGGTCATTCATGGACTTAGCTATTATTCTAGTTAACGGGAAATCATTATGAGAGCATCTACCCCCAATCCATGAATCCAGGCATCTTGCTTATATAAAGGAAATGAGGTTATATTACTGGATGAATCAAGGCTTTTTCTTCCTCCTCTACTGCTAGTCCAGGATAATGTTCTTTTTGCATATTTAACCGAGTTCTTGGAAGAAGGTGTATTATTCTTAACCTCTGTTAAATCTTATGATAACAAGAGGAACTTCAGAATTTGACTTTCTGACATATGTGGGGAAAGAAAGATTTGCTATATTTTCATTTCTATTTTACTTTTTAAAATATCTATTAGTTTGGGGAAGTGGAAGGAAAAACTAGATCAGAAGAGAAAAATTGTTCTCATAGGGCTTCTAAAATTGCATTTTAAGGTACTTGTTTCTACAATTACAATGTAATGCCTATTACTTCATATTGATGAACTCCCCATAATTGGGAATTAATGCAATGTACCTTACCTCATTAACTCCTCACAGCAGCTATACAAAGAAGACCAACTTTCCAGTGTCGGAAAGTAGCCTAAGCAGTGTGTTGATTTGTATTTTTATCATGCATCGCTTAACCTTATCTACTTCCTCTAGGTGTTCCATACATCAGCAAGTAGGTGTGTGTGTGTGTGTGTGTGTGTGTGTGTGTGTGTGTGTGTGTGTGTGTGTGTGTGTGCATGCATGCACATGTATTTGTAGGCTTATTGTTTTGAAAGTTTGTATTCAGGTTATGGAGAAAAAGTTGGAGTTCTCTATTGGCATGGGTTTTGGTAAAGATAATTACTTTTAAAAATAAAGAATGGATAAAAGATTCTAAGCAGAAGAAATTAAGAATGAGAAACCCAGGACCAGAAGTAACCAAGATAGTGAAATGTTAGTAGAGTTCCCCAAAGCCTTGTTGAGTGCATGAGATTTTCCACAAAACATGGGTTAAATAAAATTGTTCTTTTTATTAAGAGGCACGGTGATCTCAGTTGACATTTGAGTTATAGCTGGAATTACATAACTTGACCTTTGCGAGTTTATGCTTATCTTTCCTAACCAAGTTCACAATCTTATCTGTATTTATTATCTGGTAATTTTGCATTAAATTTGTTTGGTTAATAGTTTAAGACTCAACATGACTACACTTCAATAGGTTGTGTTTTATGTCTGAAAAATAAGAGTCCTAGTTTAAACAATAAATTACATGGTCACTTTATCTTTTGTAATCATGCATGTTCTTTACTACCTCCTAAGGATTCCCAAAAGTAATTCATCAATTCCACCTTCAAGATTTCTAAGGTCACAGAGATGGTATTTAATTAGATGAAAGATAAGAACGTGTTACTCTACGGACATTTCTCAGGAATATGACAGCTACATATCGGTGCTGACTATAAAAGACAGGTGAAAGAATTTATTCCCTATTTTCTTTACTAAAAAACCAGCATGGTTTAATGGATAATGTGTGAGTGATAGGTTAGATGATACTTGCATTCAAATCTCAGCTTCATTAATAATCATGAACTCCAGATCTTCCTTTTGAACTCCTGCCTTTTGATCTTCTCCATCTTTGTCTTTAACCTAGACATACTCTAGATGAATGAACTTAGTAAGGTTGTTGTAAAGATTAAGTTTGGCACTATAGAAAGTAATTTACATTCTCCATGATACAAACTAGAAATAGTCTTTGCTACAAGGTCATTTTTATTACTTTACCTTCTTTCAAGAAATGCCATTCATTGTTAATCCCATAGAATGAGTTACAATTGGCTCCAAAGGGAAAAGAAGTTCCATATTTGAATGAATCAGACAACTTTGTTCCCTATTTTAAGATATAAAAATAATTATTTTCTTGATCTAAGACAAGCTTTATTATTGAAGTAAATAATGAGAAGTAACACATTAAAAACATCTTGTATATACATTTTTCTAATTTGGAGAGGGGAAGGGAAATAACAAAATGCTGAAACAAGGATACAGGTTGACCCATCGTAACAATATGTACAAGAACTATGTTGAAAACAAACTTTACAACTTTGGTGGGGAGAGCGAGGAGGTGGGGAGGGAAAGGATGGTAGGGGAAAAACAAAGGAGGAAGTAACAATGCTGGATAGGAAATGTACTCATTACCTTACTCATGTAACTCTAACCCCTCTCTTCAGTATCTTTACAATAAAAATATATATTAAAACTATTCAAAACCAGAAGTAAATACTTCACACCTACTGTTAAATAAAAATTTAGTTTTCTTTTCATAATATGATCCTTATTTTAAAACTCTTGTTTAAACAAATCTAAACGCAATGTGATTGCAGTTCAGGAGGCTGTTTTGTTTTGACAGTTATTTTCTGAATCTGGATGAAAACTATTTCCAAAAATTCAAAAGTTATTCTAAATTCTCAATTTAGAGTTTTTTGTCTAACATTTGATTTAAAAAGCTTAAGAGAAAATTAAGGTTGATTTGTGTTATTTTTGAAATAAGCAATTATTCAGAAACCTTTTGCACATTTTCTGGCCATTTTTATCAGAAAAGCAGTTCATTCTTTACAAAAAAACTAGATGGGAGCAAGGGAAGATTTACATCTTCATTATACAAGAGACAGTTGCAAAGTTCTTGTGGAAGTGGGTTCATCATGACCCAACTCACCAGGAGTTTCAGAGAGACCTCTATACAGCTTGAAGAAATAAATCTAACCTGAGGACTAACAAATATCCTCACAGAAGCCTGTGCACTGTCTTATAATACTATGCATATCACAAGCTACAATTCATTATGTATTTCAAAACTCATTCACCCTGAAGAATATCATATAACCCATAATACTTCTTTAATTTCACCTTTTGTAACTATGCCCACACTTTTTCAGAATGTTCAGATGAGAGGGAGAACAAATGTTTCCTCTATGTTGGAATTCAAAAACAATCCCTTAACTTCAATATTTCAATACCTCCATCAAAGGGGTTGATAATATATTCTTAATTACTTTATTCTGTATATAAATGTGTGTGTGTGTGTGTGTGTGTGTGTGTGTGTGTGTGTAGTTTCTCAGTTATTCAAGTGACAAAAAAGTTTTTTAGTTTACAATGTTCCCAATCACTACTATTGTCTATCACTTAGAAAAACTGCTAGTGATTTCCTATCTTTCTTAATCAAAACCTTCTACACTTAGCTTTCAAGATGTTTTTGTTAAAAAAGAAAGATATTTAAAGCTCTGAAATTCCTTCACACTAAAAATACAATCCAAGATTCTTTCTAAATATTGGGGCCACATTTCATCTTATATGTGTCTTTCTTTCCAATCTCACTATATTAAACTTTGCTCATATGCTCCAGTTACACTGGACCTCTTTATTCCTCCAAAAGATCTTGAATCATCTTCAATTTTTAAGTTCATTATTCTTTGTAACATTCGCTGAAATTTAAAACTCTAAAGAGTAAGAAACATGTCTTACTCCTGTGAGTATAACAGTGTCTGAAATATAGAAGGTTTTTTTTATAAAAAAGTGGTAAATGAGCCTATTTCTTACATATACTTAGCATCTTTAAAAATAAAATAATGAGTTGAAACATTATTAAAGTTTTTACAGTAATTTCAATGATATTTATCAATTTTTTTTTTGGTCCTGGGGCCTTGGTTTTGTTCCTGAAGATTTTTATACTCTACCACTTGAGCCAAAGTGCTACTTTTGGTTTCTTGGAGATCCTAGTCTCAAGGACTTTCCTTCCTGTTCTGTCTCTGAGCCACGATCCTTATATCTTAGCCTCCTAAGTAAGTTTACAGGTGTGAGCCACCAGCACTGGAATTGTCAAGCGTTTTTTTTGTTTGGTTGGTTTTTGTTTTTGGTCAGTAGTGGGGCTTGAACTCTGGGACTGGGCAATGTTCCTCAGCTCTTCAGCTCAAGGCTAGCGCTCTACCACTTGAGCTATAGTGACACTTCCGGTTTTCTGGTGGTTAATTGAAGATATGTGTCTCATGCACTGTCCTGCCTGGGCTGGCTTTGAACCGTGATCCTCATATCTCAGCCCCCTGAGTAGCTGGGATTACAGGTGTGAGTCACCAGCACTCTGCATGGACTTGTTAATTTTTAAACCCTAAATATACTTAATGTCTTATTACTAGATTTTGGTTTTTTAATAGCCTTCATTGTGTCATTTATATCAGAAAGCATATGTTTTACTGTCTTGACATTCTTCACACTTATATTGTAACATCATCATATTCACAGAGTAAAGGAGAAAAGTAATAAACAAGATCTAGTACATAAATAATATGTGGAAATATGGAAATCCAAGTCTTCCAAAGCTTGGAACTTTTGCATGAAGTCAATGAAAAGTAGGGACAGAACTCAGTGGGAATTTTGTTTGCAGATTCTAGGGTTTATTGAATTATATATAATTATCAGTTTCCATATATACTCATTTTCTAAGTTCTATGATTTTTTTTTTTGGTCATGGGTCCTGAACTCTGGGCCTGGACACTGTCCCTCAGCTCTTCAGCTCAGGACTAGCACCCTACTACTTGAGCCACAGCGCCACTTCTGGCTTTTTGTGCTTATGTGGTGCTAAGGAATCAAACCCAGGCCCTCATGCATGCAAGGCAAGCGCTCTACCACTGAGCCACCTTCCCAGCCCCAAGTTCGTATGATTTTAATCTTGGAGATTAAAAACTTGGAGCTTTACTTACATTATAAATTAAATTATAAATTTTGTTTCCTTAAAAAAAATACCTCAGGCCAATTCTCCAAGAGCAGGCATTAATAAGATTTTACCTTTACTTTTCATCAAGTTCAGGTACAGTGAGAGCAAGAAAGAAAGTAGAATAAGCAAGAACCATTTTACTTTGTGTCTATCTCTGATTTCTCCCTAAAGACAAGATATTAAATGGGCTTTGATACCTGCTCTAGCAATCTAATTTAATTTTAAAAAATGATCACTTCTATGAAAAGTATTGTTAAAGTAGTAAAAAAATGCCCAATTCTGAAAATAAACTAATGATATAACAAAAATAGTTAACAAAATATACTTAGAATCATTTTCCAGGCATTCTACCAGTTAGCTTAATTCTTTTATTTAATTAATTAAATTAATTAAAAATAAGATTTGTATGAAATATTCCATTTAAATGTCATTTTAAATGTATCGTGTATTTGTATAGCTCATATTAATTTCAGGCACTTTAAAATGTAGTTTACTTTAAAAAATGTAGGTAATTTAGAAATGTAATACTAATATTATACTATGAATATGTAATAATTACTATCTCCATTTAATGAATAAATTTGATAACAATACAGATGTAAATGAGATAGCTCATACTCTTGCTTCAGTTGGCTTTCTGGTGCATTCTAGGTATTTTTTGGAATTAATCCTCATGAGGATTTTACTGAAGTATCTACACATGGTAGTTAGATTTCATTCTGACTGTGTAACTTAAGTATGCTTAATAATCTTCACACCTTTCAATAGAAGCCAAACATTCAAAAATAATTCTCTAATATTTCTACAACAGATGCCTTTTTATGTTTAGTAGTACAAACCTCATAAATTTGCATTCTACTGAATAAAAACTCACCTCTGGTGGTAAACTAAGGCCGTGTAACTAAATGCTTGCAGATAAGTTTAGGAAAAATGTTTAGAAGGGACTGGTTTTACTGGACAATGGGCAGTTTCACTGTTATATCAATTCTCTGCCATGTCCTTGTAATGTTAAATCGGTATTTGGTGCTCTGGTGACATTTTCAACAATGAAATAAATGTCAAGTATAGATGGGGTCATGAAGAATGATAGAGCAGAGTGAAGAAACTTAATGTCTGATTTATGAAAAGTTAACAAACTTGCCCCGGATTGTTTTCCTCTAGGTTTGCTATATGAGTAATGCATATTAATGGTGTGTTAATATTCCTATTACTACTACTTTAGGAGTTTTTGGTTACATGCAACTCAATGTAGTCATTACTGCATTTCATTTTGTGCCCTTTCAGTGGCTACCTACCTACCCATGTCCAAGGAAGCAAAGCGTATTTCAAGTGGTGAAATTTCTTTTTACTAAATGTGCATAACAAAGTAGTATATGACAGCTGCTCCCAAGGGATTATTGAATGGATTGTATACATACCTAAATAAAGAGAGTATAATAGGGATTCATTTTAGATATTTTGTGGTCAAGTCATGCATATTACCACAGTGTTTTCTTTCCACATGTATCCTTGTGACTGACCCCTAGAAGAGTTCAGAGATACAGTTTTATCTACTGGACTGAGTAGTGATGAAATGGATGGCTCAAGTTTATTTTGAACAAGCTACTAGATGTAGACTTTCAATGTAGTCCTCCTACAAATCCATCACTGATCATGGGCTTAGCATTGAGCAAGCAAAGGAAAGGAAATGCAGAGTTCAAAGCAAGGTGAGGAGGCTCATGGCCAAGAAATCCCATATGCAGGGAAATAGTTATAGCTTACTCCAGCCCATATGGAAGTTCACTGCTTTTACCATTTAGGGTTCCCAAGAGAGCCTGTCTGGAAGGAGAAATAAATCCCAATCCCCACTAACACCCGATCGTGCTTACTGCATGTGGGATATTACTCAGCAGGCACAGCTGCATATGCAATTTTATATAAACATCTGAGGCCTTTCTGCAGGCACAAGTCTCACTCTTCCTTTTAGAGCATTTGCCTCCTAATTTTGAATTCCCTCTACCTATAAGACCTGTAGAAATTGGGAAATCATACTAAGGACTGAAAAGAGATAGTATTTGTGCCAGGACCCAAGATGCCAAGCACATGAATTCTTAACAACCCACACTACCCCAAATGCAATGCACCCGAGAGATATATGAGCAGAGAGCAAGATGAGGTAAAAGCAGAATTTTCATCATTATTTGGCTTTTGCCCTGAATCTGAATGTAATATCACCTCCTTAGGCAGTTACCAAATACAACTGGCTCCAGATGCACCCCATCTGCCAAATATGTGGGAGCGGATCCCATCACTACTGACCTGGAGTTAAACTTCATAACACAGCCTCTCCACCCATTAGGACTGAGGCCAAATAACACTGCCTGCCTTTGACAATGACCCAATCTAGGTGAAGAAAGGATGAGTGATGGAGAGGCAAGGACTAATCCAGTTTGGTTGGTAGACGAGCAAGGAATAAAACAGGAACACTAGCTTTCAATGAGAGGCCAAGGGCACTTTTTTTTTCTACTTTTGTCACTTCTGTCTTATGATTGAAGTGTGATATCTGTGCACAGTTCAGAAGAAGAATTTTTTGCAAGCTTAATATCCATGTCTTTTTTTCTTTTTTAAATAGTAATAGTTCCCTGATTTTCTTTATTCTTTCTAATTATGTGGTTCAGGAGAAAGTTAATCCAACCTCTTTGCATTCCATCCTTTTGCCTACAGTCCTTTAGAGATGGCAGTGAAACTGAAGAAACCATTAAGTTTCATTTTTGGAACTTTCATCTGAGCTCTCAAGACAGAAGTCATATTTCCAACTACTTTCTAGAATTACTGACAGCCATTTTTCTCATTATTAAAGTCTCCCTGGTAATAGAGATCATATAAAGGATTTTTTAGATTTTTTCAAATTAAAAAGGAAATGGTATTCTTTCTTCTTCCCTTTGTCCCATCCCTCCCACCTTCCCTATTTTTCCTCCTTTTCCTATTATCACTGACTTCTCCTCCTCCTCCCTCTCCTCCTTCTCCTCCTTCTCCTCCTTCTTCTCCCCCTCCCCTATCCTTCCTCTTCTTCCCCTCCTCTCTCCTCCCCCTCCTCTCTCCTCCTCTTTCTCTCTCCTCCTCCTTCTCCTCCTCCTCTTCCTCCTCCTTCTCCTTCTTCTCCTTCTTCTTTGTATTTTTCTCCTTCTCTTCCTCCTCATCCTCCTCTTCCTCCTTATCCTCCTCATCCTCCCCTCTCCCTTCTTTCTCATCCTCCTTCTTTTTCCATATTTAGGTTTATTTTTGTTACTATTTTCTAAGAGACAGCTTTCAGAGATTTGTCACACATGACTTTCAAATGAGTTTCTTTTTCTACTTATCTATTCACTACCCACAGGTAGTTAAATAATCAAAGTCACTGTGATGAATGTTGAAGGACATGGAATTGCAATTCTGAGGTCTTATTGATTAATGTGAGGAAATTTGCCTCAAATATATTATTTGCTTTATGTATCTGACATGTGCATAAGAATAGTTACTCTGCCCTTTCTGAGATCTTCTCTGTGACAGTGAAATTATCTAGCATCAGTGTTATTCATTAGTTAACCTTGTTTGACACAGCCCAGAGAATTGATTTGTTATTAGTGGAAGATGCTCCAGATATTTTGAAGCTCTATACTGGATCATTCAATTCACCTCTTCTACTGATTATATTTTATGTACTCTATAAGAATCTTGGTACGGAGGAGCAGAGTGTTACTGTTCCTGTTGCTTTTCTCAGGTCATTGTTGGCAGTGCAAATAAACATCACTTAAGAGAACGTATCTACAGAGATTGTGTCTATCTGTGTTGAAAGAGTGAGCCTTAAATTTGTGCTTGAAGCCTTTTGGTAAACTGAAATCATAGAGCTCCAACTTGTAGATGTATCAAGACTCATTATTTGTAAGTCTCAAGCTGGCAAACGGAAGGGTTTCTGGCAAGCCCTGTTTTCTGAGTAAAATGATCTCTCCAGGCTAAGCATGAAGCCATCTGTAACAGCTTAAATTGCTTCCTTAGTCACCAGGACAAAATAATGGCAAAAGTGAAGTAGTTATTGTAAGCCCTTTAGGCTTGCTTTCACCTCCAGGGTATTCGTGCCAGGAGATTTGCTACACTCTGTTCTTCTTGTCTAGATACTATTTTATGCCTTCGTTTTGGCACTAACTGTGCCTACATTTTTTCTGACTATGGGTCAGAGCCTTCTTTGAGATTCATAGAAACGTTTCTTCTGCATACTGCCCCAAATTTATGGTAGAAAAGCAGCCCGGGCCATGTTATTGGTGCTGTGATAAACTATCTGGAAATGTATTTCATTTGGGGGCAGTGCCCTCACACTCCAAGACCTCAGTAGACTTGCTAGAGATTGCTCTAGTTCTTTATGAAGCCTGGATTTCTTTTAGTGGGCTAAATGATCAGTTGCCTATCTTTCCATCTCTGGTTACTTCTTAAGAGATTTTAGACTTTATCACCTTAGAAAAATAACACAGAACATCATATGCTTTTTCCATCCTTCCACATTTGTTATATTTTAAACATAAGATGTCATACTGCTACATCCTGTAGAAGGCACCACAAGGATTAGCTGTGCTTCTGGACATTGTATTCCCTATGTACAAGAGTCCTTTAACACTTTAGATTTGATTTGTTTGTATTGTAAAGGTGATGTACAGAAGAGTTACAGTCATATGTCAGGTAATGAGTACATTTCTTTTTTGAACAGTCTCAACTCCCTCCCTCATTTAAGATTCTGTTTTTTTTTTGGTGGGGGTCCTGTCAAGAGGCCTGCATTCTAGGCCTGGGCACTGTCCCTCAGTTCTTCAGCTCAAGGCTAGAGCTCTACGACTTGAGTCACAGCTCCACTTCCGGCTTTTTTCTTTTTTGCTTATGTGGTGCTGAGGAATCGAATCCAGGGCCTCATGCATGCAAGGCAAATGCTCTACCACGGAGCCAACGTCCCAGCCCAAGATTCTGTTTTAATATGTCTCATTACCACCTGTACAGAGGAGCAAGAAAACTATGTTCATGCATTATTTTAAAACCAGTGAGATATATCTATCCAGTATTTATCTTTTACAAAACAACAAATGTATTAAAAATGTGCAGGACATGTTTTGTCTCCTTTTGTATAAGTGAATAATATGAATTTTTTATTTTTTAAACTCTAGGTAATTTAAACCACAAAGTATGAATGGCTTGCTTATTTTTGTGGTCCAGCAAAATCTGATCTTTGGGACACTTCCTCTTTCCTTAGACTTTTACTGTTAAGATTATAGAGCATCCTTCAGATTTTTGAGTTCATTCTGTTTCCAAGGTGCCAGCTCTCAAAGTCCTGGGGCTTATTGCAAGTAATCACTGTGGATAATGTAAAAGGAAGAGATGGGCAAATGTTACAAACAGATTTTCTCCAATCCTTACTGCTGAAACATCTGCAATGATGTTGCTTGTTGATATATATTATTAATTACTAGAATCTGGCTTCTCTGAACACATGAACTCCACCTCAGTACTTAGACTAGTGGCTCAACTTGAAAATACCCATGAGTTTAAGGGGAATGAAATCTCCATAGGGTGTGTCTATCTGTATTGATGAGTTTTGGTAAGTTCAATTGTCTGATTTCCCAATACATTCAGTTAATGCAGGGACATGATATTGCCATTTGGAGTTTCACATTGACAGTGTAAGAGACATATTTGGTGAATATCTCAATGATCCCTTCCAAAAGCTCCACTAGAGTGAAGAAAATGGTATCACTGACAATAATATCGTGGGTTAATCTGAGGCCAAATTCACTTAGATTTAGATTTTCATACCTTATTGATCATATGTATAGTTCTCAATTACTCCAAGTAAGTATATGTCTAAGAAATGAAACATATGGATCTTTTTTGGAAAAGAGTCATTCTTAATGTCATGTTTATTAACTACTAACATAATAATATAAAATTAAGTTATATATTTAGTTAAATTAGTTGAAGAGATTATTTTAGACATGTTCAATAATGCAAGGTAAGGCGTATTATCCATTATCATTTGTAAAAAAAATTTCTGTGTACATAATCTATAATACCTTGGAAATTCTAAAATAAGGAAATGTATTACCAATGTAAGTGAATAGTAATAAAAAGTCATAAGGAGCTACCTTTGTAAAACTATATCGCTTGTGGATATATTTCTAGAGGATTGATCATATTGATAAAAAAACATACTACAAAATAATTGTTAGGTACATGGTAGATCCCTAGAAACCAGAAGATGTGTTTCTTTTATCCATTACAATAATTATCCCCACCTTATTTTTGAAGATTAGATGACTACCTCCACTTGTTTAGACTACTATAACAAAATGCCCCAAACTGGGTGATTTAATAGACATTTATTTCTCATAGCTCTGGAGCCTGGGGAGTCCATGATCATGAGGGAGGAGAAAATGAGGAGGGATAGAAGGGGAGAGGAAAAGAGGGAAGGCAAGAGGAGAAAAAAACAGAATAAAAAAGAGGAAAGCCATGAAGAAGAGAGACATGAAGAGGAGAGGAGAGGTGAGGAGAGGATATCCGCAGATTTTTCTTCCTTTTTTTTCTAATCTCATCATGATACTCTTCTCTCAGGACCTCATCTAACCCCAACCAAGTTTCACAAACACTTGAACTTTTAAAATATCTACTTTGGGGAATGAAGGCTTCTCATATGAATTTGATCGGGGAACCAACAATCTATGTTGTTATATGGTCTCTGCCTGTTTAGGGTTCCCCAAATCCCTACTGTAAACAGTGACCATGATTTTGTGTCACCTGCTCCCACTGTCATCTTCAGCTTGTCTTGGCAGCCACTAGTGAGCTTTAGAAGCAAGTTGTAGCATCCCAAGCCAATAGATGCCCTGATGTTCAGAAAGACAATCTCTTTGAAATCTCCCCTCAGTGGATGCAATTAGTGTTGGCAAATTCATTGTTTGTGATTAGCTGACTGCACAAGCTTGTTGATTTCCTTCTTTAAAATATCTCAATTGTGGGGGAGGGGGAAGGCTGGGAAGGGATGTGAAGGGTAAACAAAGGAGGAGGCTGCAATGCTTGGTAAGAAATGTACGCATTATCCTGCCCATGTAATTGTAACTCCTCTGTACAGTATGTTCACAAATAAAATTAAATTAAATTAAAAAAAATATCTCAGAGAAGTTCTAATATCCCAGCCACAAGGACTAGTGGCCATCATTGACCCTAGACGTCAGTCAAGTAACAAAAATTCCTTGCTACTCAAAATATGTACATTAAATGCAAAACCATAATGACAGAAATTATAGTATAACTCAAATATAAAACATAAAAATATAAAACAGAATAATATAATGAAATACCTTTCATTATATTTCTTCTGTTAACTTGAGAGCCTATTCATGTTGGGAGCATTGGCTCAGGGCTGTAATCCCATTTACTTGCTAAGTGGAGATTGAGGACTGTGGTTGAAGATTAGCCCAGGCAAAAAAGAAGTTCACATGACTTCGTTTCAAGCAGTGGCTGGTGCCATAGTTCATGCCTATTATCCCTGCTATTGGGGAAACACAATAGCTGGGTACAGTAGCATGTTCCTGTCATTCTAAGTAGCCCACTTATTTATTGGGTAGTTATTTCTTTGAGGATTTGTTGTTGAGGGGTTTAATTTTTGTTCCAGGTACAAGTAAATACAAGGAATCATAAACAGGATTGCAGCCCAGAACTATTCTGGCATAAAGCTTGACCCTAACTTAAAAATAACATCTGGGGGCTGGGAAGGTGGCTCAGTGGTAGAGCGCTTGCCTTGCATGCTTGAGGCCCTGGGTTCGATTCCTCAGCACCACATAAGCAAAAAGAAAAAAGCCGGAAGTGGTGCTGTGGCTCAAGTGGTAGAGCGCTAGCCTTGAGCTGAAGAGCTGAGGGACAGCGCCCAGGCCCAGAGTTCAGGCCCCACAACCGGACCCAAAAAAACAAAAAACAAAAAACAAAAAACAAAAACAAAAAAATAACATCTGGAAAAGGGGATGGAGGCCTAAATCAAGTGGTAGACTATCTTCTTAGCAAGCTCAAGGCCCTGAGTTCAATCCCCAGTATCACTCCCCCACAATTCATTTACATAAGTGTAACTCTGATTTTCTTTGATACATATTAGCAAGGTCTTGTAAACTCTTTGGCATATGCCCAGTCCTTTTCTTGGCGACAGTATATGGCAAATCCTTTTTCCCTCTGGGAGATTTGGGAGACTTGATTCTTTTTAATGGGCCTGGAGGCAGTGAGAAGTGGCAGAACTTGAATAAGAAATCAAAGTAAGAGGTCTTCCTAGGGCCTCAACTAATGAAACGTCTTCATGAAAGAAATGCAGTTTACTTAGGCACGAGGAGGTGGCAGCTTCTGGCAAGAGTGAGTTTAATGGGATTAGGAGAAAATGTTTCTCAGACTTGTCTATATCTGCCTAAATGTTCTCATTCCAAGTTTAAAGGTCACATGCCTTTGCAACTAGAGCCTCTCCTTGACATGGAGACTTGATTAATCAGGCATTTCCCTAGCCTTATAATTTTTGAAAACCACATATCTAAATGCAGGGCATTATTTCTTGCTACTGTGGTTGACAGAAAAAAAATGCCCAACTGCCATTGTTCAGGTCTTAATGAACTTGTTACTAGACCTGTTAAAATCGTGATTAAGGATGTTGAGAAGTAGAGATTATCTGGGATTACCCAGGTAGGCCTACTGTAATCTCAAGAATCTTGATAAGTGAAAGAAGGTGGCATAAAATTCAAGGTCAGAATCTCAGGGAGATTTGTAATGCTGACCTAAAAGGTGGAGGAAGTAGTTTTGAACTAAGAAATATGAGTTGATTCTAGAAGCTTTCAGAAAAACAAAGAAACACAATTCTTCTCTAGATGTCCCAAAGGAAATACTAATCCTGCTAATAATACACTTTGATTTTAACACAGTAAGACCTATATCAGACTTTGGTCTGCAGATTTGCATGATAAAATTGTGTTGTTTAAAGTAACTCCATTTGTGTTAATTTGTTGCAGCAACAAATTTTAACAAATACTACCATTCTTTCCCAGCAGGGATTATGTTAAAATCAACAGAGAACCTTTGTGTGTCTCTTTCCGTGCCTTGAGTTGATAGGTGAAGTCTCAGGTGCAATCAAGGATGACTATTTTTTCTCCCCCACAATCTTTGTTATTGCTTTTGTTGTAGTGATCACACTCATCAGCCGCTTGATCACTAAACTGTTTTCCCTCAGTGCTCCCACACTACTGATGTGATATGTTAAGTAATCATGGTGCCAGTATGCCCGGACACTGGACAAGTGAATCACTCATTTGTTTACAAAGGGACATCTTTAACCTTTATCCTAATATGAAGAATTCTTTCCTGTGGCTCTTCCTAGTTCCAAATATTGTGCCATTTGGGGATCTTACAGAACATATAATCTACTCCAGATGTTTCAAATGGGCTGTTTTGAGAGGGTAGAAGTAGAAGAAGGTTGTTACTAAATTATGAATGAAGGGAACAGGTGGGACAAAGTACTCAGTGGAGTTTAATGAGATTTGGAAAGGTTAAAGAGGGTTCACCAGTTAGCAAGAAGTCTGAACTGATGCAGTGGAATGTGGGTGGAATATGTTACTCTTTCTTTTCTTTCTCATCCTCTACTCTTAAATTTTCCTAATAGCCTTCTTAAGTAAGAATCAAGCTGTTATTAATCCTAAAATATTTATTCTGTAAAAATCAGCCTTAGAATATGGAACAAAGGTACTAATCTAAGAAAGGGTCTCTGTCTATGTATCTCTCTCAGGTACATATACACACACATAGATATGCCCAAAGTAACACAAATATACACATTGTTTAGAATTCTGTTACTCAAAGGAATAGAAACAAACACAGGAAAATATAGTGTCAATGATAAACTATGACTCAAGTAACAGTATATTTCTTTGGGTATGGATACATTATTTCCATAGGTTAAGTCTCCCCTTTATTTTTAATATCCAAGTTTTCCATTTCTTGTGATTATTGATTATTGGTTTGATCTGAACTGTCTTCTTCATTCAGTCCATCACCTCCAGTCACTTCCCAAGCTGTCTATTTTGTGTCCATCGGGACCTCAGAGCAGTGCTTTCTCTGGCTGCTTTATCTCACTGTCTCTCTTGATTTTTTGCAGAACTGATTAGGATTCACCATTCAGTCTGGTTTGTGTCATGGCCAATAGGGTCCTTGTTTTTTCTGACTGTCTTGCATCTCACATCTCAGGAAAATTGCCCTCTTTGGAGCTTTTAATGAAGTTTTTTTTTCTCTTAGAAGGAATAAAATATTCTGGGCATAGTGCCATTAAAACACATCTCACATAGATAACTGCTCAAAATCTACCTCCTCCCAATTCTATTGTTTTTCCAAAATCTTGAGTTTTTTCTCATTGTTAAGAAACAAGAAACACACAGTGGTCTTGTTTAATATGTAAGAGCTAATTCAGAGGGGTAGTTTCTCAATAAATAGGTTACTCACTCCCTTTAAACCATTTAGTACTTCATCTCTTGCCATTAATATTGAAGTTAGAACTCTAAATAAAATGCTCGTGTATATAAAACCTAAAAGTTGTCAAAGAATATAAGACCTTTGAGATAATACAAAGAAATCAAAGATAGTAGCACTTCTTACATTATAGACCTTATGTTTCAACCTTACCTCAAATGCCATTTTCCAGCTATTTTTCTTTTTTCATATAATCACACCTAAGAAGAGATTATTTGCGATTTCTAGAACCTGGGTTTCCTTTCATGCTGAATGATTCCATGGTGACAGGAAACTCATTCACATGTATGGAAAAGCTACTATTAGGATACAGGAAGTGACGGGTGTGCATAGATCTGTGAGGTGAAGGGAGGGAGGACCTGCATTCAGTGTCTGGGAGCCTTGCCTGGCAGGTGGTGCAGTGACCTCTGGTGGAGCAGAGGGCAGACAAGCCATTGTGTTGTGTAAGGAACAGCTGGGCCAGAGCTGCTAAGGGCTTTTCTTTGCAAATTCTTCAGATGTACATCTTACAATAAAATTTTAAAATACCAATAACGTGTATTGTTACTTTGAATACCTGTGTCCTTATGCTTTTTCTGATTCATACCAATATATATTTTTTGAATGTCAGACGGTGGTGGCTCAGACCTAGAATCCTGGCTACTCAAGAGGCTGAAATCTGAGGATCACCACTCAAAGCCAGACCAAGCAGGAGTCCCTGAGACTCCAGTCTCCAATTAACTACTAAAAAGCCGGGAGGGGAGCTGTGGCTCAAGAGGTGGAACACTAGTCATGAGCAAAGGGGCCTAGTGACAGCATCCAGGCTCTGAGTTTGAGCCTCATGACTGGCACAGTTATTATTTTTTTCTTGAGTATGGAAGAACGTACGTTTGTTAGTATCTATATCCTAGCAAATCTCGTTTCTTTTCCCTGACATATTTCTACTTTAAATATAGGACAGATAAATTGAATGTCAAAGAAATATAAAAGAATCTAGATCAGGGCTGGGAAGGTGGCTCAGTGGCAGAGTGCTTGCCTTGCATGCATGAGGCCCTGGGTTCTATTCCTCAGCAGTGCATAAGCAGAAAAGGCCGGAAGTGGTGCTGTGGCTCAAGTGGGAGAGTGCTAGCCTTGAGCTGAAGAGCTGAGGGACAGCGCCCAGGCCCAGAGTTCAGGTCCCATGACGAACAACAACAACAAAAAAGAATCTAGATAAACAACATAAATATGAAAATGTCAAGGACTGACAGACATCATTTCAATTAACTTTGAAGCACAGGTTTATGTATGAAATCCAGACAAATATCTTTACAAAATAATGAGCAGGGACTGGGAAGATGGCTCAGTGGTAGAGCGCTTGCCTTGCATGCATGAGGCCCTGGGTTCGATTCCTCAGCACCACATAAGCAAAAAGAAAAAAGCCAGAAGTGGCGCTGTGGCTCAAGTGGTAGAGCGCTAGCCTTGAGCTGAAGAGCTGAGGGACAGCACCCAGGCCCAGAGTTCAGGCCCCACAACTGGATTCCCCCCCACAAAAATAGTGAGCATATATTCCTAATAAGATTATATAATGATCAGAGATAATGCTGTAAAAATCTTAATGGTATATTGGATTTGGCATATTGTAATCATTAAGTTCTATTATTATTTGTATTTACTATTTTTATAATTAAATTGTTATTAGGATTATGAATATTAATGCATAGATCACTTTATCCATAGTATGTTGTATAATTATTAAGGTTTGGATCTCAAATATTCTCTAAGGTCCTTGTGCTTGCTAATTGCTAGCTGGTGAATTTTTGAGAAGGAATTGGATCATGAGAGCTCTGACATCAATGCATTAATTCATCAACTAAGTCGTTTAAGGATACAGGTGGACCTGTTGCAACAATGAGAAGTACAAGTTGTCATGTTGAAAACGAGCTTTACAACGTTGGTGTGGGGGGGAGGGGGGAGGATCAGGTGGGGGGTGGGGGGGAGGCTGGGGGATGTGAAGGGTAAACAAAGGAAGAGGCTGCAATGCTTGATAAGAAATGTACGCATTATCCTGACCATGTAATTGTAACCCCTCTGTACAGTATGTTCACAAAAAAATTAAATTAAATTAAAAAAAAATTTTGATGGGCTACTGAGTGTTAATAGAAATTTAGAAGGTGAGACTTAGTTGATAGGAGTGGGTCCCTGAGGGTCTACCCTTATAGATAATCTCTCTCTCTCTCTCTCTCTCTCTCTCTCTTTTCTCTGTGTGTGTCTCTGTCTCTTTCTCTGTCTCTCTCTCTTCCTATCTCCATCCCTCCCATTCCCCAACCCTCTCCTTTTTCACATTCATCATGAATTATTCTTCTTCACCATAAGTTCTCCACCATCACCCTGGGGTGGGGTAAATTCTGCCTCACCACATGACCATAACAATGCATCCAACACACCACGGTTGGAAACCCCTGAAACTATGCACTCAAATGGAGCCTTTACTCCTTGAAGTTGATTTCCTCAGGTGCTTTTCCACAGCGCTGGAAAGCTGAACAAACAATAACTTTCTTTAATTATGGGTTGATCTTCTTGCTTCACTGACCCCAATTATGAAAACTAAGACTAGATTTTGGCTTGTAGGATATTTCCATATTTTATGGTACCTTTACTACAACTGAATGAGCCAGGTATAAATTCTTTTTATTTCCCTTTAATAAGAATATATAACTTATGAAGTTTATGTATTCATTCATATATTTTAAGTTTTTGATATCTCATAGATTACTCCATGATCTTGCTCAACAGATCACAAAGATTTTGCAACACTGATATTTGAACTCTGCTCTTCTCACTCCAAACCCCACACATTCCATTGACTATTGAGATGACACTTATACCCCTCAAATCTTGCCAACTACCAGTATCATAGCCATCTGACTCTTCACCCACTTTAGGCCAGATTGCTTGTAAGCTATCCCAAACAGGTAAAAATCTAATATTTTAAATGATCTCCTAACGTGATTTCACAACTTCCCCGGGTTCTGTGCAAATACAATACTTTAATGTTCTACAATGAAAAAAATTGTAATTAGATCCAACTCAGTTCCTTGTATTTCAATCCAAGTAAATATATCGCATGCCAAAAAGAGAGGTAGGTAAAAACAAGTGTGATTCAAAAAGGCTGGATGTAGAGTTGCTCCTTCAGATGTGAAGAAAATGAAGGTCATTCAAATATGTAACAAAGGGGATTCTGGGTAGAAGGAACAGCTAGTAGAGATGCTCCCAGAGTTTGTTGAATGGTGAGAATAAAAGTGGTCAGAATTAGAGGATGTGGCTGGGTGTTGGTGGCTTACGTCTGTAATCTTATCTACTCAGGAGGCTGAGATCTGAGGATCATGGTTCAAAGCCAGCCCGGGCAGGAAAGGTCCTGAGGCTCTTATCTCCAATAAACCACTGGAAAACCAGAAGTGGTGCTATGGCTCAAGTGGTAGAGTGTTCGCCTTGAGATGAAGAGCAGAGGAATAGTGCTCAAACTCAGAGTTCAAGCCCCATGACAGACAACAACAACAACAACAACAAAAATTAGAGGATGACATACGAAGTTTAAAAGCCATTCAGAGTCAAGAGGAAGGACTCGCTCTTGTGGACTTTTGTTTTTTTTTCCAATGTGAGGATTGGGACAGAAGAGTGACATGATCTAACTTAAGCTTTAAAAGGTGAAGATTATGGTAAAAATGAATGGTGCCAGTCTCTTCCCTAATGGACTTTCCCCAAACCTTTAGTACTTTTGTAAAGATTTTAAGTGTGTGTGTGTGTGTGTGTGTGTGTGTGTGTTTGTGTGTATAGACACATGCACACTGTTACTAGGCTTGAAATGAGGGTCTGGGCCCTGACCCTTAGCAGTTTTTCCTCTCAAGATAATATTCTATCACTGGAGCCACAGCTTCACTTCCAGGATCATTATTTCCAGGCTCTTTTTTTTTTTCTCAAATTCTTCATTGTGATTAAGTGATTAAATAATTTCCCAAATTTCACAGTATTGTGGGATAGTGATGCTTAGTTAAAGTCACGAACACATTCTAACTTTCATGGGGCAAATTGTCTATCGTGGTCTATAACATTTATGAGTTCTATGAGCTCTTCCACATTGGGTGATATGTACATTTCTTTTGTTTTGCATAGTATCAGCTGTTCCCTCTTTCCCAATCTTTCCCTCATACCCATAGCTGCCATTGAGTTGCTTAGTTCATTTTGATCAATATCCAGTGCAGCTGATGGATCCTGCTGTTGTATGCTTTTCCCTGATTCCCTCTAGTTCTGTGTCCTCCTCCTGGTTTCCCTCTGGTGTGTACATATATACCATATATGTGGTCAGCAGCATGGAGTTATTTAGTAGAGATTCAACCAGACGAGTGGAAGTCCTTTGTTTCTTAAGCCTTGTTAATTTTGTTGTATCACCTTACGTTTTGGATTTAACATGTACTTATCAGGGAGACCATGTGCCATTTGTCTCTTTGCTCTTGGCTTACCTAGCTCAACATGATTTCTTCTAGCTCCAAACGTTTTCCTGCAAATGCCATTATTTTGTCCTTTCTAATGGCTGCATAATATTCCACTGTGTATAGATAACACAAGTTTTGGATCCATTCATCTGTGCTGGGATATCTGGGTTGTTTCCATATCCTGGCTATTGTGAACAGTGCTGCAATAAACATGGAGGTGCATATGTCCTTGTATACTGGTTCCTGTTGTTAAGGGATAGATGCCTAGAAGTGGAATGGCTGGGATATAAGGGAGGTCAGTATTTAGCTTTCTGATAAACCTCCAGACTGCTTTCCAAAGTGGTTATATAAGTGTACATTCCCACCAGCAATGTAATAGAGTTCCTCTTTCTCCACATCCCCTCCAGCATTTGTCATTGGCTGACTTTACGATGTGGGCCATTCTGATTGGGGTAAGGTGGTATCTCAGGGTTGTCTTTATTTGTATTTCCTTTACAACCATGGATGTTGAGCATTTTCTCATGTGTTTCTTTGCCATTTTTATCTCTTCTTCTGAGAAGTCTCTCTTTAGTTCCCTTGCCCATTTAGTACTTGGTTTGTTAGGTTCGGGAGGGATTAGTTTCTTGATTTCCCTGTATATATTGGCTATTAACCCCTTGTCTGATATATATTGCTGGTAAATATTTTTTCCCAGTTAGTTGGTTGTCTTTCTATTTTGGTTGCGATAGCTTTAGCTGTGCAGAAACCTTTTATTTTAAGGTAGTCCCATTTGTCCAGTCTCTCCAATTTGTTGTCCCTGGGACTCTGTTCAGGAAGTTCCTGCCTGTGCCTATAAGTTCAAGTGTCTCTCCTACTCTGTCCTGCAGTAGTTTCAGAGATTCAGGTTTGATGTTAAGGTCTTTAATCCATTTTGATTTGATGTTGGTACATGGTGATAGGCTGGGGTCCACTTTTAGTTTTCTGCATGTGGCCTCCCAGTTTTCCAAGCACCAGTAGTTGAAGAGGCTGTGTTTGTTCCACTGTATGTCTTTGGCTCCTTTGTCAAATATCAGCTGACTGTAGGTGTGTGGTTTTATTTCTGGATCTTATATTCTATTCCATTGGTCTTTTGGTCTGTTTTTCTGCCAGTACCATGCTGTCTTTGTTATTATGGCTCTATAGTTGAGTTTGAAGTCCAGCATCAAGATTCCTCCCCTGTTGTCTTTTTTTGCCGAGAATTGTTTTGGCTATTCTAGGTCTTTCGTTAACTCATATGAATTTTTGGACTGGTTTCTGTATTTCAGAAATGTACAACATTGAGATTTTAATAGGAATTGCATTGAATTTGTATATTAATTTTGGCAGTATTGCCATTTTCACTATATTAAATCTGTCTATCCAAGAGCATGGAGGGTTTTTCTATTTCCTGGTGTCTTCTGTAATTTCTTTTTTAAAGTTTTTATAGTTTTCATTAAATTGTTCTTTTACATCTTTGGTTAGGTTAATTCCTAAATATTTTATTTTGGGGGGGGGAATTGTGAATGGGGCTGTTTCCTTTATTTCCCTCTCTGCTTGTACATTGTAGGTGTACAGGAAGGCAACTGATTTTTGTGGGTTGATTTTGTATCCTGCTACTTTGCCAAAGTGGTTTATAATTTCTAAGAGTTTGGGGATGATGTTTTTGGGATCATGAAGGTATAGTATCATGTCATCTGCAAAAAGGGATAGTTTAACTTCTTCCTTCCCTATGTGGATCTCTTTAATGTCTTTTATTTTGGCCTTATTGCCCTGGTTAAGGGTACCAGGACTATATTGAAGAGGAATGGAGACAGTGGGCATCCTTGCCTTGTTCCTGATTTTAGAAGAATTGGTTGTAGTTTTTTCCCATTGAGTATAATATTGGCTATTGGTCTGTCGTATATGGCTTTTATTGTTTTAAGGATTGTTCCTTCTATTCCTATTTTCTCCAGAGATAATCATGCAGTTCTTGACCTTGGATCTGTTGATATATTGAATTACATTTATTCATTTACATATGTTAAACTATCCCTGCATCTTTGGGATGAAGCCTACCTGGTCGTAGTGTATGTTTTTTTAATGTGTTTCTGGATTCTGTTAGATAGAATTTTATTAAGGATCTTTGTATCTGTGTTCATCAAGAGATTGGTCTGTAGTTCTCTTTCTTTTGTTGGGTCTTTGCCTGGTTTGGGGATTAGTGTGATATTGGCATCATAGAATGAGTTTGGGATAGCTCTCTCTTTTTCTACTTCTCTGAAGAGCTTGAGGATTATGGTTATTAGTTCTTCTTTAAAGGCCTTATAGAATTCCATTGTGAATCTATCTGGTCCTGGGCTTTTCCTTGTTGGCAGACTTCTGATTGCTTCCTGTATCTCATTATAAGATATTGGCTTATTTAATTGATTTATGTCTTCTTTACTCACTTTGCAACTTGTATTTCTCTAAAATCACATCCATTTCCACTAGGTTTTCTTTCTTTAGAGAGCATAACTTTTGAAAATACTTCTTTATAATTGTTTGGATGTTTTGGGTATTTGTTGTGATTTTTCCCACGGCATCCCTAATCTTGTTAATGTGAGTTGCCTCTCTTCTTAATTAATCTTGCCAAAGGTCCATCAATTTTATCTTTTCTATTTTATTTATTTATATTTATTTTTTGTTTATAATTTTCCTATTCTCTATCTCATTAATTTCTGCTCTTAATTTGATTATCTGGCTCTGTCTAGTAACTTTAGGTTCCATTTTTTCATGTTTTTCTAGCTGTTTTAATTTCAACATGAGATGATTTACTTGGTCTGTCTCTCGATGTGGGCACTGCGGGTGATAAATTTGCCCCTCAGGACTGCTTTTGCTGTGTACCACAAGTTTCTTTGTGATTTGTCTTTATTTTCATTGAATTGTAAGAACTTCTTCTCTAATTTCTTCTTACCCAGGTGTTGCTTAGAAGTGTGCCGTTCAATTTCCATGTTTGAGTAATATCTGCGATATGTTTTGTTATTGAGAACTAGCTTGATTCCACTGTGGTCTGATAGGATACAGGGGATTATGTCAATCCCCTTGTATTTGCTTAAGTTCCTTGCATGAACAATGATATGGTCTATTTTGAAGAAAGTTCCATGAGCTGCTGAGAAGAACATGTACTGTGTTGTTTCAGGGTGAAATACTCAGTAGATGCTAGTTAGTTCTGCTTGAAGTATGGACTCACTTATTTCGGTAGCTTCTTTGTCAGTCCTCTGGTTGGTAGACCTGTCCTTTGGTGAGAGTGAGGTATTAAAGTCTCCTAGCATTATTGTATTTGGATCTATTTTATTCTGTAACATATTTGGGTGCTCCAATGTTTGGGATAATGATAATAAGTTGATAATGGTAATATCCTCCTCTTGGATTGTTCCCTGTATTAATATGTAGTGTCCTTCCTTGACTTTTTGTATTGATTTTAATGAAAAGTTTATTTTGTCAGATATCAGGATAGCTACTCCTGCTTTCTTACTGTGGGCATTTGATTGGTAAATCCTTTTCCAACCCTTCACTCTGAGTTTGTTTGTATGTTTGGCTGAGAGGTGTGTCTCCTGAAGGCAACAGATGGATGGGTCATGTTTTCTGATCCAATCTGCAATTCTTTTCTTTTGATTGGTGAATTATATCCATTAATTTTTAAGGTTAATATAGAGAGATGCATTGTGGTTCCCGTCATTCCCTGTTTTCCTAAGTTTTTCTTCTTTCATTTCCTCCTGTGCTTACTAAGTTAGACTTCTATTAGTACCTGTCTGGTGGGGGTCCCCGTTCTTGGTTGCATTATTCAGGTTGTGTTCCCCCTCTGAGTATTCTTTGTAATGCTGGCTTATTGTTTATGAATTCATTTAGTTTTTCTTTACTATTAAAAATTTTAGTTTCTCCATCGAATGTGAATGCTAGCTTTGCAGATATATCAGTCTGGGCTGGCAATTATTGGTTCTCAAGGCTCAGATGGTCCTTTCCCAGACCTTTCTTGCATTCAGTGTCCATGTGGAGACATCTGCAGTGATTCTAATTTTTTTCCATTGTAGTATAGGTCCTTCTTCATTTTTGCTGCATGCAAGATTGTTTCCTTATTTTTCAGATCATTTTTACTATAATGTGCCTAGAAGTGTTTCTCCTGGGATCCTGCTCGTTAGGTGTTCTATATGCTTCTGTAGGTAAGATGTTCTCTTTTAAGATGGGGGAAAGTTTCATTGATAATCTTGCTGAATAGGTGTTGCATTCCCTTGCTTTGATATTCCTCACCTTCGTCCACTCCAATTATAGGAAGGTTAAATTTCTTGGCACTATCTGCTTGCTCTTGGATTTCCCTTTGGCATAATTTAAGTGATTTTTCCATATCTGTGACTTTTTGGTCCAGTTGGTGTATTCTGTCTTCTGTATCTGACACTCTAAATTCCATTTCATTCACTTTGCTAAACTATGGCTTCCATTGTGGTGTGCATGGAGGAAATGGACTCATTTATGGATTCATTGTTGATTCTCAAAGTACTAATCTCACCTCTTGGTGAGGTGTGTACTGCCTCTATTTTTGCATGCACCTCCTGTTTGAGGTCCTACATCTCTTTTGATAGTTCGTCCCTGTGTTCTTTAAATTTCTGATCTATTTCTCACTTTAATTCTTGAGTCATTGCCTGCAGCATCTCTTGGATGTAGCTTTTGTCTTCCATTCCTGCTTTGCTCCCACTGGGGCTCTCCCCTGGGTGGCTGCTGGCTTTTGGGGGTAGCTTGCTATCCTGGGTGTTGATAAACATTGTAATTTTTCTCTGTGATTTTCACATGGGGATTCAAGGTAATCTGAAATTTTGTTTTGGTCAATAGGTGTCTGTCTTTGGTTGCTGTTTCTGGGCTGGCGGAGAGAGTCTGTACCTGGTCTCAGTTCTGTTTGGAGCTGACCTCCAGCTGCTGGTCTGACCCACGTAGGGCTCTCAGCTGTCTGCTGTAGATCACTGGCAGTTCCTGCCTTTAGAAGGACCGAGCGGACTAGACTGCTCCTGTTTACTCCTACATGTGCTCTTGGCAAGATCTGGTGTGCTGGATGTACTCTCTCAGTTGCTGGATTCTGCTATGGGCTCCTGATTTTTTTTTTTTTTGGTCAGTTGTGGTCTGAACTCTGGGCCTGGGCACTATCCCTTAGCTCTTCAACTCAAGGCTGATGCCCTACCATTTGAGCCACAATGCCACTTCTGGCCCTTTCTGCTTATGTGGAGCTGAGGAATCAGATACAGGGCCTCATGCATGAAAGGCAGGCACTCTACCGCTGAGCCACCTTACCAGGCTGAGCTCCTGACTATTATCAGGTGCTGGTGACCTGATTGTCCAATTCCCATCCTGGGATATATGGGTCAGGTTCTAGTGAGGTTTGGGCTTCTGGTTCTCTTTCCCTGGACCCCCAGGTTTTTTCTATTGCAGGCATGATTCCCAAGGGGTGCAGTTCCCTGTCCTCCCTCTGCTGAGACGTATGCTCAATTTCTGACTTCAATCGGGAGGAGTTGGTTATGTTGCTCAGGCACCTCCCGGTCCCTAGCCTGGGGCACTCCAGTTGGACCTGTGCTTCTGTGTATCTTTCCTGGGTTATGCAGCCTGGAGTAAACTGTTCAGGTTTCTTCCACTGTTGGCTGTTGTGACCCATGGGTGCTGTTCCTGGCTTGGGTGTTTAATCTCCCTCCAGGGGTGCTCTTGATCTAACCTGGCTGGCTGGCTGTGCTCTACGGGCTGGTGGAGCTCTTGAACAGTTCTCAGTTTTAGTGGGTCCTGTAGTACAGGTGTTGGGGTAGGGGTCTGGATCAAGATCTGGGGGTTCCCAACAGCTCTGGTCTCCTTTGAGGAGGGATACACTGTCCCCTGCGGGGTACACACTCTGGAGCTAGTTGTTGTTTCTGTGTGATGTAGGTCGCTGGTTGCTGCTGCAATCAGAGTTCAGTTGAGATGCTTGTGGGCTGGGCCAGGTGGTGGTGGCTCTGTGTGTTTCTCCTCTGTCTCTGCCTCTGTTGATGTTGTTCAGGCCAGTGCAGTGAAATGGGCCATGCCTATGGCATCAGGCTGAGGGCTGGGGGAGGGGTCTCTGTGCAGGTTCTAAGCTCTGGGGTTTGTCTCTGTTTGCCCTCTCCGGATCAGCACCAGTACCTTACAGGTCTGCTTTGGGGTTCTGTGGGCGACCCGTGTAGTTCCGGGGTTCCCACCGTGTGGCCGAGTGGCTTTGGAGGGATGGAGCCCCTCTGCTTGGAGAGTGAGGGGTGGGAGTGGGATCTTTGTGCAGGCTCCCTGATCGTTGGTTTCTCTGTTCATTGTGATCAGCGTTCAGCGTGTCCGACACTGGTACCTCAAGTGTCTTCTGCACAGGTGATCTGCAGATGACCCCCTGTGTCTCTGGGGACTCTGGCAGCCCCAGCTGGGCCGGGCTGGCTGAGGCTTGGAGCATTGCAGCACAGCCAGTAAAGGTTGGGGGAGGGGTCTTCATGCTTCTCTGTTTTGAAATTCTTCCTTTACTTTTTTTTTTTTTGTTTTGTTTTTTTCTGCCTCCTGTTTTTCTCTGGGTCTTTGCTTTTGTTGTTGTTGTTGTTGGTCTCTTGGGGAAATTAAGCGTTGGAACTTGAACTCTCTTTTTGGTTGGAGAGAGCTGTGGCATTTCCTTACTGTCTCGTTGCCATTGCCATCTTGCTCCCCCCTCTCCTATTTCCAGGATCTTAATGAATTACTTTATAAAGCAATTAAATAAATATTATTGGTAAATTACCCAAAATATTAGTCTTTTTAGAAGAACTTTTGGATTGGTATTTCAGTACCTTTACAGCTCTTCCAGTTGTGTACAAGATGTTCTACTCACTAAGTTAATAATTTCTTGATTAAAAAACATATCCTATGTCTGTTTAGTCAATAATAGCATATATTTTTGGTTAATCAACATTCACTTTATGCATTAAATATGTGACAATATATGATTGCTGAATGATAATGATTATAATAAAATTAGATAACTAGAGAAATCTCAAAGGATTTCAATTATTCAATTGAAAGCACTTTGGCAATAGGTATCATATTTATTATTAGATGTGCTTGCCTTGCATGCATGAGGCCCTGGGTTTGATTCTTCAGCACCACATGAGCAAAAAGAAAAAAGCTGGAAGTGACGCTGTGGGTCAAGTGGTAGAGTGCTAGCCTTGAGCTGAAGAATTGAGGGACAGCACCCAGGCCCAGAGTTCAGGCCCCACGACTGGACCCCCCAAAATATATTTTATATTCCTTTAGCAATAGAAAAAATCTTTTCCAAACATTTTCTTTCAAAATAGGTATGAAAGTTATTTTGCTAATATAATCTAGTTATGATTCAATTTTCTATTGGGTACCTACCTAGTTCATTCTGAGTCTCCTTTCACTAAAAATTGTGTACACTGCAGAAATACACTAACCCATACTACATCATCTAGAAATGTTTGTTCAGAATGTGATGTTTGCTCCTTTATGTAATTAATTGAGCCAGAAGTGAATACCTGTGATCATACAAAAATTATGTTTGTTCTTTCCCATAGACAGAAGAAGTAAAGTTAATCTGGTTAGAGATTAAATAAATAACTGAAACATTTAACAGTAGATATGTTGGGATCCTGATCACATTGGTTACTTAGTGCTTTGAGAAATGCCAATACTTATTCCAGGAGAAATTTTGTATCTTTATATTGAGTCATTGCTTTCTCTTTAAGCTGACACTAATTGATTTCTATTACTTAGTTTACCCAATTTGCCTTTCTTATGATAAGTAGCTTGAACATCATCAGGGCCAACAGTATTGTTTTAATTACAGATGTGGTATAAAATTAAACTTTACTAAAAGCCAAGTAGATTTTTTTAAGAGTAATTTCAAATATCTGAATGGTTTATTGGTCATAAAAGCTTACTGAGTTCTACAAAGACATTTTGGTTTTTGTCTTTGTTTAGATTGTTTAATCGAAACATGTAATCTCAATTTATGACAAATATTTAAATCAGGCATTTGTACATAATAATTTTCCTATTTAAACATTACTGATATATTTGCAATTTTGTGGTAAAATTGCAGGAAAATATCAAAATGTTATTTTTATCACATTGTACTACAAACAGATAAAAGTATAAAATGGAATATTAATACCAGCCATTTTTGTTTATGAAATCACCAGTGTAGTGAGCTTTAAATTAGGACCTAAAAATATTTAGAATAATGAGTAAGTTACAAAAAAAATGGTCTACTCCATGAAATCAGTAGTCTAACTAGAATTATTGATTCTCAATGGGGAGTCACGCTAAACACATTTCATTTTGTAGTTAAAGTTGTAAACAGTTTCTGTGTAGGGTTTGGTCTAGACTTATAAAAACTCCCAATAAAGCCATGGAGACGTTGATTTGCTTTCCGTCTCATGGAAAAAGTTGTAGACCCCAAGTCATGGTACTTGTTACATAAAGCAGTTTCTGAGTTAGTGGTTTTTCTTTTAGCATTTCATCTGCAAGAAGAAAGGAAACCAGAAACTATTATAACTAATGATATAGTGAAATAATTGTCTAGAAACCTGGTATTGAGCAGTTTTTTTTTTATAAAAATCTACTATGAAGAAGAGTGAAATCATTGTTTTGTGATAAGGAACATAATTATGGAGAACAGACTGAATCTAGTATTAATTCATTCATTTTATAGGAGCACTTTATTAGTGATGAGTAAAATTTTAATTGCAATATTGTTAAAAACATGCTAATGAGTCCTTAGGCAACTCAAGACATGGATCTTTTATAATTTTATTATTATCTGTTTTTCTATGATATATTTACACTAGCATTCTTGGCATTAAGATCAAAATTTGGAATTGAGACAAAGTGAAAAGTAAATTAAGACATTCCAAATTATTTCTCTATCTTTGAAGAGCTTTTATTTTACACATTGCACTTATTGCTTTGATTTTGCTGAATAGTCACATTATTTCTAAAACTCTTAATATTGGGGCTGGGAAGGTGGCTCAGTGGTCGAGTGCTTGCCTCGCATGCATGAGGCCCTGGGTTCAATTCCTCAGTACCACATAAGCAGAAAGACCCGGAAGGAGTGCTGTGGCTCAAGTGGTAGAGCACTAACCTTGAGCAGAAGAGCTGAGGGACAGTATTCAGGCCCAGGGTTTAGGCCCCACAACCAACAACAAAAAAAAAGCAAAACAGAAAAACACTTAAATATTAATAGTTACCAAGATAGGTTAATATGCTGGCTTTTAAATGTCCAGGGGGGATGGGAATTAGCACTTTGAAAAGATCTATCTAAATCTGAGAATCATTTGATCAAGGTTGATCATTTCTATTCATCTGGCCTGAAGGGTTTAACTAAAATTCTAAGGTAGCTTCTGACAATCATCTCTTTCCTTAATGTAAATGGCTTTCCTTTTTTGCATTCCAAAATGTATGGTGAAAATTCATATTGGTATTGTAGCTATTACCCAACTGGAACTCACTAAGTAATGTAAAACTATTTCTTGATGTTTATATGGATAAGGGACGGTGTTGAGTATTATTTAAAATTCAAGGAAATCAATCATATTCAATGATATGGGGATCAGAAAATGATCTAGACATTTAAGCTGATAACATACTCCATTGGTGTAGAAACAGAAGGCAATCAATACATAAAATTCAAGGAGATACCATCATTTTCCAACTAAAAACACTTGAATTTTATGGGAGTGAGTTTTTTATTCTGAGTCATTTGGGATGATGGTGAACATAATTTCTGAGTTTGTCAACAGTTGTCACCCTAATATTATGTCTAGAAAGTCAATTAAATGTATCTTACTAGCAGATTCAATGCATTTCTAATCATTTGTTAAAGTACTTGAAAGGGTTAATGAGCAATGGAGCAATGGTCCCCTGTGTAAAACCACTACCATCAGCGATCTTAGAAACATTGACCTTTGTTAATGACATTAAGTTATAAATAAAGGAGGGAATTTTTTTTCTTTATTGAGTAGGCCTTTTTAATTTTGTGCTTTAGAGAATTGTAATCCAAGAAAATGTTATATTCCACCTATTGTTGAAATTTTAAATTAAGATTTTAATACTAAAATACTAAAATCATTAACATAAAAATTAACTTCGCAGTTAGGCATTGATGGCTCATGCTTTTAATCCTAGCTTCTTTAGAGGCTGAGATCTGAGGATTTTGGTTTGTAGCCAGCCCAGGTAGAAAAGTCATTCTGGAAATGGAGCTGTGACTCAAAGTGTTACAACACTGGTCTTGAGTATAAAAGCTCAGGGACAGAGCCCAGGTCCTGAGTTCAAGCCCCATGACTGACAAACAATAAAATTCACTTAGCAAAGTTTACATGTTAAAAAGAATAATAATCCATTTTTATATCTTCGCTATTTACAGGATTGACATTCCTGCAATATGAAGTAATTTGAATAAATTTTTTTTCTGCACAATACTTTTCAACACAAAAAGATTATTATGGATTACTGCATTAGGTAATTTTCAGTATGATCATTGGACCTCCAGCTTGCTGGGCAAGGGCTCCCTCTAGTCCAAAAGTCCCAATTCATTGGCTTTAGGTTTGATTTTTCAGATAAGGTCTCATAATAACTGCACAGATTGTCCTTGAACCTGGATCTTCTGATCTCTGCTTTCTGAGTACCTGAAATTACAGGCATGTGCCACCATGCTCAGCACAGGAATGTTCCTAATATAGATTTAATGTATAGTTGGATAAAAGTTTCTTTTGTTTATTAATATAAAAGTTAATGAAAACAAAACTATCAAAGCCAAAAAAGAAAGTTGACTACATTTATTTGTTATGGCCATGTATTTTCTACACTAAATATACACTGAATATAATGCTCACTGCTCTGATGTGACAGTTTTACATTGGGCATGCTTAAAATAGCATAGAATTTGTAATGAATAAATTTCCACATAACTTTTCTCCCTTTAATTTTCAATTTATGGCACATATCAGAGTGTTTAATGTCACTGAGGCATTACTTAGCCAAAACATATAATTTATTTATGAGTTAGATTCTTTATTATTTTATTGTTTCTGCCACTTACCTATTACTAAGCGAAGAAAGGCAAATTAACATCTCATGGAAGTGATGTTAATTGGAAAGGAAATGACAGAAATGAGGTTCCAAAGGCATGGCCAGTGAAGCAGATGTAGCAGAATCCCAGGAGGGGCCAAAAGAGAACTCCTTCAAGGAGGAATTGAATAGGGTATGGACATTTTGTTTAATATGGCAAACTTATAAGAATTCTAGTGTGGCATAAACAATGTTACCGCAGTTGATTTCTTGGTGTTTACTCATCCTTTTCCACTTTTTGTTGTTTCTGCCACTTACCAATTATTAAGCAAAATTCCACTCCGAAAGTGGAGCTTTTAGGTCTCATTTCTCAAGACCCTCCTTCTTAGCCCATTTTCCATCATAAAAAGAAAAGCTAATGTCTCTGCCTTCTGCACACATTTTGTCTTAAGAAGCACACCTCATTTCAGACATACCTGCTTCCTGCCTCAGTCTGACTCTGTCTGAATTTCTGATACATCACATGTAAAAGGTAAGTAGGGGACCTGTGTTAGGGATTATACAAGACAGGATTAGTCTGTTCTAAAATGAGCTCTTCTTAGCATATTTGGTTTTCATCATATTTGTTATGAAGAAACTATCTCTGTGCATTCCTTGTTTTTGATCTTCATTTTAGTTCTAATGATCTCTATTTATATTTCTGCCATAATTTACCCATATTCCTCTCTATGTGATGGTATGAATGTCATTTGGAGGATTCCAAGAAGGTCTATGGAAAAGGAACATCCAGCTCCCCACCCCCACCCCAAACATACACACATTCACCTGTGGATATATGTAAAACACATGACATTTAGAATTAGAAACTTACCTTATATACCTTATCCTATTTTATCCTTGTGGTCTTTTACCAAAGATAATTGTTAGAATTACCTTATGTAGAAAACTAGACAGCCATTTAATAGATACAGGTGACAGTTCAGATTTGAGTGAGTTAGCAGTTTAAAACAAAATTTAAAAGTTCACACCCATTTACCAACTTACTGGGAAGCTCAGTGACAGAGATATGTTTAGATACTATACATTAGGATAGTTGTTCAAGGGCTGATGGGAACTTTTACTTGACTATCATTTTTATGAAGGTATTTTTGACAAGGGAAAGTTGTAGGAATAAAAGGCCTTCAAGAAGAAGCAAAGCAAGTATGCAGTTTAGTCATTTTAAGATCAATCTGGCAGGTAATAATTGAGTGCCTATCTCTTGATAGGTACTGTGGTAGGCTCTTTGTTAACTTAAAAGCTCACCTATATAAAATTATACTGTCAAGCTAATTTTCAGTTTATTCAAAGGGTTCAGCAAACATGATAGAATTCTCATCACAAAAATTCATACTATCAGTCCTATAATTATACTAGACAATATAATACTCAGTTGTAAATCTATATAGGAGATTTCTTTTTCTGAAATCAGACACTAATAGTAGCTAGCCATTAACATTCATTTAGTGGACAATAATTACTATGTCATTTAAAAGGCAGAAAACTCAAATGAGTCAGCTGTGAACATATATTAGTTCCTGTCAGCAAACAGAAGCAAAGAAATTCCATTAACTAGCTGCCCTCACAAAAGGAAGGTACAGGGTAATTAAATAAGGGAGACTCAGGGATGATAAAAGTATCAGTCTGATATGTTAACCTATTCGGATTAGAACAAAATGTTTTCCCAAATGAAGTATGTATTTAAGTTGTGATTCAAAGAGAACTGCCATCCTTTGAAAGTTGTTTTAAACATTATCTTCTTCCTCAGGTCTTTTCAGAGCCCATCTGCATCTAATCTTTGTTTTTAGAATCTGTGCTAACCTCTGACATGACAATCACTATTTTACTTGTGCCTTGTCTCTCACATTGGCTTGTGGGCTAGTGCTTAAAGTATTGTCTATATTACTGTGTTAACTAGACTCTATGTAATAGAAATAAATGTCTAAGTATTTCTTTATAACTAAAAAATTGCAAGAACTTAGTAAATACTATTACTATAAATAGAATACACACAGACGTTAAAACATTTACTTATTCAACTGAAAAGCATAATTTTAAAGGTATTTTGAAAAAAATTTCTACTTTTATAGCAGCGAAATGTAGCATTAGGAGATTCTAGTTTTATCATTATGGATTTGGTATCTTAGAGGAGTATATAACAAATGCTACCAATGTAAAATAACACAGATGTAAATTGGTCATTTATAAATAAGTTAAATAAAGTTGGCTATCATTATAAGAGCAAAGTCATGTGTATTGATGACATAATATTCCCTGTGGATAATAAATGCCAGAATGGTTTCCTGAGAAACCCAATGGTAATCAGCTTAATTAATTTTCAATGATCCAGTTATAGAGGTCAGCTCTGAAGTCTCTGACACAGGTGAAGGTATATTTTCACCACAGAGTAACAGAAATGAAGAATTCCAGAACAATGTATATTATAAGAATGCACAATATAAGATGTTACAATTTCATGGCCAGGAAATTAATTTTCTTGATAATTTTCAGGCATGCCAACTTGCTTGGAGTAGTTCTTTCAGACTCTTTTCCTTTGTTTTTCCTCACTTAGAAACATTTTTATCATCCTTGTAGGATCCCGATATTCCAGTGATTAATATTAGATATAGAAAATAGAGGGGCTTGGAAGATGGCTCAGTGGTAGAGTGTCTGTCTTACATGCATGAGGTCCTGGGTTTGATTCCTCAGCACCACATAAGCAGAAAAAGCCGGAAGTGGGTCTGAGGCTCAAGTGGTAGAGCCCTAGTCTACAGCTGAAGAGCTGAGGGCAGTGCCTAGGCCTAGAGTTCAGGCCCCAAGACTGATACACCCCCCAGCACGCGCGCGCGCGCGCGCGCACACACACACACACACACACACACACACACACACACACACACAGAAAATAGAGCACATGCAGAGTTAGCTTCATCTCTTTCCTGTTACATAGATGTTCATGTTTCTCATGAGCTCTTCCGTGAAATTAAAGAATATAAGGTGAACAGCAAGGTTAAAAAATATGCAAAAGAAAATATAAAGTGAGAATGGAAGAAAGAGCAAGTGCAGATTTTTTATTTTTATATACAATTACCATTTTCTTGATTAATATGGAATAATTTCTGGTTCTTAATTTAGTAATGAGTTACATTATTTGAGCTATAAATTATATTTTAAAGCATTAAAACTTTCAAGCTTTACAACTTGAAAGTTTTAATGCTTTAAAATATACTTTATATGAATTATAGTCAGCATATTTATGCATACTTAAGTGTAGAAACAGAAAAGGTTTACATTAAAAGGCCAAAGCTGGTGTTTCTAAAAGTCTTATACTTACCTAGTGATTTTATTTTATTTTATCATTGGTAACCTGCTAACAACTTCTTCATGGAAATATCCATCTAAACCAATAAACTTTCATTTTTGTTTGTAAATGAGATAAAATCATACAAATGAAAGATTATCAGGACAAGTACTTCAAATCTTTGTTTTAAAAATGTTTAATAATTTCTTTTTTCCCCCTTCTCCTTTTTATAGTTTAGTGGTCCAGGATAAGCTCTGCAGCAGACAGCTTAGGTTTATTGCCAGATCTTTTCACTGTATGGACTGGTGACCTTGATGGATTTTTGTCCTGTGATTTTTTTTGCCCTCCCTAGGTATCTATTTCTTTAAGTATAGAATAGGGAAACACAAGTACTTCCCTCACAGTGGGATAAAGTAAAACATGAAAATTGCTTAGTAGAGTACTTAATTTAAAAAAACCTGTTAAAATCGTTATTATTTTCATGTATTTTACATTTTATTTTATCTTCAGAGAACAATGTGAAATGGTGTTTTTCCCAAATTTACAGATGATAAAACAAAAAAAATCAGAGAAATTAAGCAGACTTCTATTTTCTGTCTAATCCAGAACTTATCTTTTTTCCAATAATATTAGCCATTCAAAGTTGTGTATAGCTTATTTCCTTCAATCTATTTTGTACATTATCCATATCTCATCAGGTTTATTGATATACTGAACACAAGGGCATAGAATTCTATTTCTTAAAAATATATTTGTTTGAGAAATGTCTTGATATTCTTTTGCTAGCATGTCTTAATGATGGTTACAGATATTCCACTAAGAGTAGGTTTTCAAGCAATTATAAAATAATATTATAGGGCTGGGAAGGTGGCTCAGTGGTAGAGCCCTTGCCTTGCATGCATGCGGTCCTGGGTTCAATTCCCCAGCACCACATAAACAAAAAGAAAAAAAGCTGGAAGTGGCGCTTTGGCTCAAGTGGTAGAATGCTAGCCTTGAGTTGAAGAGCTGAGGGACAGTGCCCAGGCCCAGGGTTCAGGCCCCACGACTGGACCCCCAAAAAATGATATTATAATCCAAATCCACCTGTTATTGCACAATTCTCTTTACAAGTTAAAAATAATAGAAGCAGAAAAACTGTTCTATTAATAAAGTCACTATTTAGAGAATAGTTTAACAGATCTTATTTTTCTCCCTCAATGTAACAAAGAATTGCTGCACATTCTAATAACAGCACAATTATTTCATCTTCATTATTGTTTCAAAGCACATGGAGGTGCAAATCTTAGTTTTCTTCTACTCTGAAAGCTCAACTATGCAAATTTAATGACTTTATTCACCTCAGTTGTAATTTTTGACCTTTGCTTCTTATTCCAAGCTACTTCTCAATCTGTGCTCTATGTTTGTGTGTGTGTGTGTGTGTGTGTGTGTGTGTGTGTGTATGTGTCTATATGTGTGTGATGGTTCTGGGGTTTGAACTTAGAGCCTCAGTGCTGTCCATGAGCTTCTTTTGCTCAAGGTTAGCACTCTTACTTGAGCCACAGCTCCACTTGTAGTGGGCATAGGGCCTCACAAACTTCCATGCACAGGGTGGCTTCAAACTGCGATCCTCAAATCTCCTCATCCTAAGTAGCTAAGGTTACAGGTCAGAGCCACTATCACCTAGACTCAATCTTTGCTTTTTAAAAATAAATTGGATATCAAGTGAGGATACTGAAATAATCAAATTTCCTTGTTATGATACCATACCTTGTTACATCCTTTGGGTACTTTCCCAGTGACTAATCGCCTTCTGAATTGAGTTATCTGCAATTTAAAAAAGGAAATTAAGATGGGCAGCAGTGGCTTACTCCTGTAATCCTAGCTACTCAGGAGGCTGAGAACTGAGGATCATGATTCAAAACCAACCCAGGCAGGAAAGGCTGTGATATTCTTATCTCCAATAAACCACTAGAAAACCAGAAATGGCACTGTGGCTCAAGTGGTAGAGTGCTTGCCTTGAGCTGAAGAGCTGAGGGATAGAGCCTAAGCCGAGTTCAAGCCCCATGACTGACAAAAACAAAAAAAAGGAAATTAAGTAAAACCATGTCACTAAGAGTAAGAATGTTTATTTCAGCAAGTTGAAAGTATTTATTTTCTTACCATATTTCAAAGCTAATTTGGTCTATCCAAGTAGTGTCTTGTACTTTTTAGCTTTTGTTTACCCCATAATAAAGCCTGCAAAATTGTAATGAATGAATGAATTTAGATCTATGGAATATTAAGGAAATATTAAAGCATACTCTAAGAAGTATCCAGTGAGCACTTTGAATTATCTATAAAATCTTCTCAACATAGACTCAAGGAATTTAAGATTACACAGCAAAGAAGTGACTGGGTTGAAATTGGATCAGTGGCATTATTTTATTAATAAAATGAACCAGTGATTCTCAAATACAGGGAACTTTGTTTCTTCAATAGGAGACAAAATAATAAAATCTCTTTGATATTGCAGTGTTCTTTAAGAATTGTCTTTTCTATATACATCACTTGAAAGAGAATTGAATAGTCCCTAGAATTGTGTGGGCCATGAATGCAAACAAAATTAACATCCTGCAAACCCTTAGAAAAAAGAAAAGAAAGAGAAAACAAAGATTTAAAGGTAGACAAGGAGTTAAAGATTCAATTCAGTTGTAACATTCTGTTAACAATGGATTAAGTTGTTATACTGCTTCCTCTGTGTGTGCAAATCATGTTCATCGAACACAAATGTAGCAGCCATCACATTGAGGTCAAATGTTATAGCTATTGCATTGAGGATCCAGGGAAAGTCAGGTTTCTCTATGTTGGAATTGCACCTACTAGATGCAGAGTTCCTGGTTACAGCCCTGAAGTCCTCTCGTCTCAGTCCGATGTCCTCATCATGACTCAATCATCTTGTTGCCAGGCTGTTGACCCAATTATCTTCTCATTAGCTCATTTCCTAATCTGTTACATTCACAAGAGAAGTCTGGACATTGTGGATAGGGCTCTAGCTAGGATAAAGTTTAAGGTAGAAAAATTTCAGTAAGATTTGGCAATTCCCCAAATATATAGTTAACTATATATGTGTTTTGGATTCCATTTTATTGATTTACATTTGTGTTTTTCTCAGCACTACTTGTCCAATCATCACTTCTCAGTAGTCTCTGCACATGTAGGTCAATTGGTGAAATCCAAAGCCACATTCTTCATTAATGATCCTGTCTTTGAAAATGCCATGCAACTCACACACAAAAAAGATTTTACTGGAGGATGACATCGATGCAATACTAAATTACATTTTCTGACAGGAGGTGCTTATTCATCCTCAGTGACCCTTTTGATTTGTCTGCACATTCAATTATAAATTTAAAGTAAGTAGGAATAGTTGTGACAACCTGTTAACAATTAACAGTTGATTTCATATGTACACATACAATTACATAAAATACCATATTGTGCGTATGATGAAAAATAGTTTTTTTAAAGGAACAAACTTCTAGAATTCTGTTATAATAAAGACTGTTTATATGGAGGGTATGTAGGAAGCATATATGTATTTGTATGGAATATGTATGTACACATATATATGTATATATATCTTCATTAGCACTGGTCCTACTACTTCTTCCATGAAGCCTTTCCTCATCTATCTTAGCCAAGTCAAACATTGCTTAACTTGTAAGCTCTGTTTTAGACTTTATGAAGTCCAAACCCATGCTGTAGTTATTTGTGCATCTATCTTAATTCCCTTAAAGATTCCTGCAAGAGAGAAACTTTTCTTTATATTTTTCATGATGCCTGGGTAGGTTTTGGACAAAGAAAAGATTTAATAATTGTCTCTTGAATGAAAGAAAGTGATGGTGATGGAAGAGAAACTGATTTTATGCTTCATTAGTGAGGTTCTTTTGTTGATTCTCACAGAAAATTTTCAGAATTATTTAACTGAGACTCATGTGAGATAGCTCACAATAGAATCTCCAAGTGTAATCTCCAAGGATAGGTCTGGAATAGCAATACACAAAACCCACTTACAAGTCACTGGAAAGCAATTGAAAAATGTCAAAGAGCTTAGCTTACAAAACTATGACGATGACATTAATACAGAAAACACATGAGGTAATTAAGAATGTATATACATATGTGCACAGTGTTTTTTTTTGTTAAGTTGATACATGTATTTCACAGACCAAAACTCATTCATGACACGAAATGTTAAGGTGATTTGTCAGCAACACAGTCGTTCTGTTATAATATCTATACTGGTTTTACATACCACACACACACACACATACCACACATACACACACACAGACGCACACATAAATTAAGGCACCCATGGGTCATTCAACTCAGCTGGCAATACACCTGAATATAAAGGGAGCACTGGACTTAATCTCCCAGCTTGTCGTTTATTTCTTTCACACAAAAAGTATGGGACACAGGTGCTTGCAAGTCAAAGGTCATACTCTGCCTGAATGCTTCATAAGGCATGATACAAATGTATGGGACCTGCTGGGTGAAATCAAAAAGCCACTAGAAAGGGACACAATTTTAGTGACCCAGGTCAAAGGTCACTCTGCCTGGGGTGTTCTAAAAATGTTTGGCAGATTAAATACCCACCTCCTGTGGATAACAAATAGATCATGGAGGTAAAAGCATTCACAGGCACTAAAGCTTCATTCATAATTCTCATTATGAAAGGATATAGACCTATACGATTTTTATACAGTTACAATAATCATTTCCTAGTTTTCAAAAATGTGTAAGCTAAGTATGTATAATGAGTTCACCCAATATGAAGATCAGAAAAAAGAGAGAAAAGAAAAAAAGAATCTTAATAATTGTGTCCAGTTACTTTCTTCTTTGATATAGGGCAGTACCTTTTTAAAAAGTTCAATGTTCAAAACAATCCCCTCTGTACAGTATTTTCACAATAAAAAATAAAAAACAAAAAGAAAGATTAAAAAAAGTTCGGTGATCAACATTGTTTCTGGGACTGAAAGGGCCCCCAAGGACATATTTCAGATATATTTACAAATTCAGCAAATAAATAAGCCCAGCCAGGGCCTGGTGGCTCATGCCTGTAATCCTAGCTACTCAGGAGACTGAGATCTGAGGATCATGGTTCAAAGCCAGCCTGGACAAGAAAGTCCGTGTGACTCTTATCGCCAATAAACCACTAGAAAACTAGAAGTGGCACTGTGGCTCAAGCAGTAGAACTCTTGCCTTGAGCTGAAGAGCACAGGGACAGCTCCCAAGCCCAGAGTTCAAGCCCCACGACCAAAAAAAAAAAGTTCAATGCTGTGGCTCAAGAGGTTGAGCAAAGGAGTTCAGGGATAGTGCCTAGGCCCTAAGACTTGCACACACACACACACACACACACACACACACACACACACACACACACACACACACACATGCACACGTACAGTTGAGAGTTGATGCTAAAATTGCTCGCAAAGTACACTTGTAGTAACTAGCTTAAGTACTTGTAAGAAAAAACAAAGAATTGCCGTTGTTACATTATTTGTAATAATTTTCAACTATCAAATTACTTGTTAATGAGAAAAAAATTGTTCTGACTTTATATCCTAAACCTTCTAACATAGGATTCTGCTGATTAATATTTTTATTTTTATTTTTATTATCAAGGTGATATACAGAGGGGTTTCAGTTATATAAGTAAGGTAACAAGTACATTTCTTGTCAAACTTGTTACTCCCTCCCTCATTTTTCTCCTACTTTTCTTCTACTGACTAATATTAAACTAAATAAACAAAATCTGCCTAAATAGGAATCATATTGACTATTGCTCCTATGTAATACTATCAAATATCTCTCACGAGAGTTTAAATATTGTATTCTTCCATAGCTTTGACTTTCCCTCTTTCCCCCCTCCCCCCCGTTTTTATAGTTCACGAAAGAATGTGTGCCTTTAATAACTTTTAGGAGTTACCTGGTAAGCTTGTTTATAGAAAACTACAGTCATACTAAGTAAGAGACAAGGTATAGTTAAAACTTTTGGTTTAAGGCAGGTGGACCACTAATGTATATATGAGCTAGGTCCTGGAAGAGGATGAGCTATACATGGCATGGCAAAGCCAGAGAAAACTCATGGATATCCATATTGGACCAGTGTACAAATTAGTCTGCAAGCCTGTGTTTAGGGATAAAGGACTAATGGTGCCCCACAGGACTGGTATTCTCTAAAGTTTCCCATGACAGCTGTATTTCATACGTGCACAAAAGCCCTACAGAGTTTTATTCAGATCTTATTTTTCTCTCCTTGTTTTGACAGTGGTGAAGATGACACAAATACCAGCATAATCTTCACATACATTGTATGATTAGGAGATTATAATGTTTTTTCACAGATGCTTATAAAGACAGGGGCAATTTCATCACTTAAATTTTTTTAACCTAGATATTTATACCCACGGCACATTTAACTCTCCAAGGAAAAGAATGAATCACATACTTTCCCCTTCAAGTCCAGCATTTGTTACTTTCATACATTAGTGTGTGAAATGAAAAACCAATAAAAACTTTGCATTGATGCAGCTTGGTTTTTTTTGTCAGTCATGGGGCTTGAACTCTGGGCCTGGGCGCTGTCCCTCAGCTCTTCAGCTCAAGGCGAGCACTCTACCACTTGAGCTACAGCGCCACTTCCAGTTTTCTGGTGGTTTATTGGAGATAGGAGTCTCACGGTCTCTCCTGCCCGGGCTGGCTTTGAACCGCGATCCTCAGATCTCAGCCTCCTGAGTAGCTAGGATTACAGGAGTGAGCCACCAGCGCCCGGCTCAGCTTGGGTTTTTTTAACTGATAGGTGAATTATTATTTACTGAATGCATTTCAAAGAAAAGCTTGTTTTCCTCAATTGCTTGTCAGAAAAGAGAGTCTCATTTATTTGAGTAAGGAAGGAGCTTTAAGTGTTTATATATTTTAATGTAGAACATAAAGCCCAAAGCACTATCTACTTAAAAAAAAATGTGAGAATAACCTAGAGATAAGGAGCCAGACTAAGTATGGAAGGGATATACACTGGATCTTCAGGGAAGATCCACTGAGCAGAGGTGCAAAAACAAAATGGGTGGAAATTCCCTGGGTTTAGCCAGCAAAGTTCTCGTTCTAATCCTCCTGACTCCATACCTATGAGCTCCTTTGGAACTTGACTCCATGCAGGGGGTAGGGGGGTAGCTACAGCTTCCTTCTCTCCAAGTTGAATCTAGCGCAAAGCCACACTTTGCCCAAATTCACAATGAAGTCTTTCTTATAACCAAGAGCCCATCACTGCACCAATGTTCATTCATTTCAGTAATAGTTGATAAAATATGTTATACTGGTGCGTTAAGTGAATGAATGTACTACATTTGTGGAATTGCTTACTAGCTGTGTGTTGCAGAAAGCAAACCTAAATCTCCTTTGCAAATTCTACTTCAGAATATGACTTAAAATATTTTTCAAATTTAAAATATGGGGCCAATTAAATACAGAGTAAACCAGTCCTGTGAATATTCTGTGTATCTATATGAACTTTCAAATTTGGATAAAATATCATCATTGTGAAAAGTTTCATTGCTTACATTAAATGTAGTGAGTTGATCTATCGCAAGTGGGCCACTAAAATACCAAGAAGGAATGAAAAGGTCAATGATGTTGTAAAAGAAAAAGTTAAAACTCAGAGCTGATTACGCAGAGTTAGTAAACCCAACAACTTGAGCAACTTGAGCTCAGAGCACTTGGTGGGGCATCTCTAACTAATATGTTTAATAGTAAAGGTCATATTCTCTTTGTCTCAGACCCTGCGACCAGATCTTTGTTAGTACAAGTCCATTAAGTCTCTGAGCACCAAAAGGGTCAGAAAGGGAGCAAAATTCCTTCACATTCTCTTATAGAAACTTTTTTAATGTTACTGGATTTAAATTCATAAAATCCCTTCAGTGAGCAAAAGTTGCAAGTGGTTACGGTTGTGGGCCAACCAGTGACCTGGGACTATGTAGTGATTTTTGTGACTTTGAAACACTGTCCCTGTTTCCATGTGGGAAAACAAATGCAGCCCTGCAGCTCTCTTGATCCTACCTTGTAGGATCCTACCTTGTAGGATCAAGATTCTGAAACAGTTGTCACTTGCGAAATAGCTAGCAATATTTTGAGTATAAAGATATTACGTACCCATCTGTCTAAGTACAGATTCCATCCCCATTCTACCCTCTGTCTTGTTACAAAATATATTCAATGTGGGTAAAACCACTCATCTTAGTCACCTGTCTATCAACTCAAGTATCTACTTTCTACTTTCTACTCTGTTGACATAGTCGTTCAATGTGGGAAAAATAATTCTAACAAAAGAAAATCTTACTAGACTTCCCAGAAATTACTAAGTAGTCAGAAATTATTAACAATCATCTGTTTTGCCCTAGCTGTCTTGTGCTTGCTAGTTGCCATGGACTTGGCCTTGAAAATAGTCTATGTAACTATGAGCTTGTGGAACATATGGACATAGGAACACATCTATATGAAGTGAAGGGCAAGTTCCCCTCCCTTCTCCTTTATGAAGTAGAAAATGTTCACTGAGTACCATCACCCAGACTTGGATACCCATTTGTTTTGTTCTCCACCAGAAATGGTCATGGGAAATTCTGGGCACATTGGCAATCATGGTTACCCAAAATATCACATACCTAGTGTGGGATAAAGAAATAAGGAAGTACAAGGCTTTGATGATCAAGTGGCTGGTGAGTGTGATCACTTTGGCAGTAGCATGACAAAGCTTAGAGTTTAAGAGATGGCTAATGTAACAGGAACTACTCAAAGACAAGGGTATTAGTGAAATTAGGAAAAATGCCAAAATAGTCACTTTATCCTGTAACTTGAAAGGAGAAATATAAACCCTCCCTCAGTAATTATTGAGACTGGCAGATGATTTTGCTTGTGGAAATCATTAATTGCAATGAGATGATAGGGCATTGTATCTCGATGGATAACTTTAGATATTGGAGACATGAAATACTGCAAGTAAACAGTAAATTTCCAAAAGAATCCTTGTGGTTGGAAAGGTCATTTTCCTTTCCTTTTGAGAGTGTTTCCAAGGTTTGTATGCTTCTAGCAACTCCAGATGAAGGGCTCTGCTTTAAGGGACACTCTATAAATCATCATTAGAGTTGGTTGTGATAGTTACTATTTATTAATGCTTATGTTCCATACTGAAATGTCTTTCTTTGCTTACTTTCTCTTCTTCCGTTGCATTCCACTGGTCATCAATCACAAAAGCAGCTTGGCCATTTCTCTCTGTCTTGGCTCAGTGAACTCCTACTTTTCTCAACTGTTAACCCCTCCTTGGAATGTCCCTGGCCTCTGCGCCTTTCTGGGCCCCTATTCACTGCTCTTCAATGAGCCTCCCTTCCTGGCACTTGGTTGCAAGGGAATATTTTCCATTTGTTGAATAAAGAGCATGACATAAGCAGTTCGATATGGTTTCAGAGACCACAGCGAACCAGCGATGCACAACTCACTTTTATTCCACAAGCCTGTGGGAGCCCAAAGGGATAAGAGGCCTTTCTGCTAGGCTGAACACAGAGCTTGGCATTCAGAAATAAATATTCCTCCCTGAAATACTCAATATGTTTCACATTCAAGCAGAAACTTAGTGGGTTAGCATAATCTAAAGATGCATCTCATCGGAAGTTATCCTGAAATGTGTGTGCAAGATTCTCTTTCATGCATCAGCTGTTTTCATTCCCTAGGACGATTGCTGGGCGAGGATCAGCCTGTGTCCCATTACGCACGCAGTAGCAGGGAAGTGTTTGTTTCAAAGGAACCTAAAAGGCCATTCAAAATTGAGGAGGAGAATGCTTGGCCCTGAGCTTCTGATATCACATTCTCAAATTTGAGAATATTTTTTTCTTTAATGCATTGTGAAAAAAAATTGTGTCATGGCTGCTAGTTCTCTCTGTTAGAAAATTGGTGGGGGAAATTGTTAAGCTAGCTAAAGGTAGAAAAGTAATTGTTAAAAGCATTTTTCAATGTTGCAACATTTAAATAAGGTTTAATTGGTAGGTTTGTAATTTCTACTCGACAGACAAAAATTTATTTGGCAGATATTCTTTATAGGATCATTAACCTTAAAAATCAAAATAGGAGGAAAATGATTGGTAAGAGAGGATGCTCTGTAATAATACTCAATAGTTCTAAAAATGCCAGTTGTTACCAACATAGCAAGAATTAAATTACACTACCTGGTAGTGTTTTCTAAACTTTCCAAGTCTAGGCCTGAATTTATTCCTGCCAAACAGTGCTACTCCCCTATGTTAAAATACCTAAATATTCTAGTATATTTTTCACTTTTCTTTGTCTGAAATATTTTTCTTTATCAATTTTGTTTAGTAAAACTTAAAAATACTACCAATGATGCTTTTATTACTTGAGTCTTCTAAAATTTTAATTAATTCTTTCCAACCCTTTCCAGAAACAATCATTTAAATTATTTTGTGGCCTGAATTAAAATTATGTCTTTTTGAACATTTTTTTTAGGGTGTGTATATGTACATGCTGGTATGTGTGTGTGAATGTGCATATTTGATTAACAAGTAAAATAATTGCATTAATTGTGTAAACACTTCACTAATTTGGTTCCCCTTCACTGCGAATGTGACAGGATTTACACAGATCACCAAAGTACAGTTTCCTATGATGACCATATCATTCGGCAATAAAACTTGTATGTATAATATTCAATCTCTGCTATCAAAATATACTGCAGTCTAGTTTGTATATTCAGAAAGAAGTAAAATATTCCACTTGCTTCTATTCTTTCTTTATTGTTTCTAGTCCATTCTTTCTTTTTTTATTTTTTATTTTTGGTCAGTTATGGGGCTTGAACTCTGGGCCTGGGCGCTGTCCCTCAGCTCTTCAGCTCAAGGCGAGTGCTCTACCACTTGAGCCACATTGCCACTTCCAGTTTTCTGGTGTTTTATTGGAGATAAGAGACTCAGGGACTTTCCTGCCTTGGCTGGCTTTGAACTGTGATGCTCAGATCTCAGCCTCCTGAGTAGCTAGGATTACAGGCATGAGCCACTGGCACCCGGCCTCTGGTCCATTTTTTATTGTTAAAGAAAATTTTCTAAAACAAAAATAACAATATGATACAGTCTTGACAAAGTTGCTTTGGAACTCAGTTACTTCTAGAGTGAAGCTCAGATTTGTTAGTTTTACATACTAGATTGTGTTTGATGTGGTTCCTGTCCAGTTCAGCACTATCATCATTCCAAATAATTCCACATTCTGGAAAGCAAGAACTGCTCATTTTCATCATATTGTTTAGGGTAATATGGATACACTTCAGGAAGGAAAATGTTATTTTAAGGGACTATTAAGTTGGAGCTGCTGAGTGACATCTGGATGAAGAGAAGGTAGTTCAGGTGTTTGGGGTTTGAGAAAGACTTAGGAGTCGGGACTGTGCACATGGAAGGAAAGATGCGATCAGTGTACTGGAGAATTTATGTGGGAAAATGAATGTGGGGCACAACATTGCTAGTGTGTAAATCACAGATATGCAAAGGTAGGAAAAAGTGATGTAATGAGGAAATTAAAAAAATAACAGAAGGGAGAAATTAGACAATATATAAAAGGAGAAAAAAGCTTAAAAAGTTTGTTACTGGCAATCATGAAGGCAGATGTCCAGTCTTACCTACACTTACAGAGCAAACTAGGTATGTTCGAACAGGGAAGTCTTTAGTCAAAGAGTGGAGTAGAGAAACAGTAAGCTTCAGAGATGTCTTGTTCCAAAAGTGGAGGCAACAGGGTCTATTAATTTTCTTTATTCTTTTAATTACATTTTTATTACCTTTTAAGTAGTTGTACCAGGGGTTACTATTCAACAAAGCAGTTTATAAGTACAATGCATCTTTCTTGGTATCACCCATTTCATCATTTTCCTCCATCAAAAAGGGTTATTTTTTCTAGACCAAGGCACAAGTATCACAGGTAGAGGTAGATTGTTTTTATTGTTTGCTCTTTTCTGACTTCCTACCTTTTGCATATATGTTCTTTCTTGTCTTCCTTTCTCACTCTCATCATCGCATTGAAAATGGTTTTGTTCTGAGATACTTTAGGAATTTACTTTAATTCTGCTTTCATTCCTGCTCAAGCAACACTGTGAGAGCAGGTAAAATAAGCATTAAGTTGGGAGACACTGCATTGCCACAAAATTTCCAGAGGTGGGCTCTTCAGGTGGGGCTTCTATATGCTTCAACGCAAAATTTTTTAGTTTATATTATTGTATATTTATACATATGTATTATATATATTTAAGTTATATTATTTACCTCATTACTAAAATATTTTCTGTTAAAATCCAGTCTATCTAACTTTGTTACTTAAAAAAAATCAATTAGTCCTATATCCTTGAAGGCACATGAGTCATTTTGCATCTAAGATTATGAAACTAAAATCATTTCACATTGAAAGCTCTGCAGTTAGTAAATGGAGTTCTGTGTATTTGTACATTTAGATGATTATAACTGAAACAAATATCACAGCAATAAAATGTCAGATCTATCTTCTTATTTTTACTCACTGAATTTTTTTTTCATGTGGTAATGATTTAGTATTGGTCATGTAACACATTGGAAGTAATATAATTGAAAACAGTCATATATTTCTTTCTCAAAGATGATGCTACGATTTGGTAGCTCCTACAACTTCCCCAACACATTTACAAAAGGCCTTGAAAGGGAACAGAGGAAAGCCTGATTCTCATTACTCTTTTGAAGTTGAGACTGAAAGCAAAAGATAAAGAGTCGGAAATTACTTATGTCCTATCCGGTTTCCTGTCATCATTAATGAAATGATCTTTATCTCATGAGCTAATAGTTTATTATTCTGCTTTAATATTAAAAGTTGAAATTTATTTTTAAACATCTTAGTTTTCTTTTGGAACTAGGTAAAAATAGGAAGTACAGAAATGAATGTATAAATTTACTGTACAGTTATTTTTTGTATACTTCAGACTTCTTACATTTTCCATTTATTGATCGTGAATTGCATATACACATTTCCTGGGCTTTGAATCAAGATCAGAAAAGAACCTGAAATTTACTGCTTTAATTCCACATGAATCTACTAAATGTATCAAATTTTGTATATATTTTTAATTGTAAAAACACTGTACAGAGGGGTTACAGTTACATGAGCAAGGTAATGAGTACATTTCTTATCAAGCATTGTTACCTCTTCCTTTGTTTAAGTGAAATGGACCACAAGATAGGGACACAAGAGGTTTTATCTTTCTTCCTATTTTTAATATAATATACTATGTGGGATTTTTTTGTTTCTTTTGTATGTTCTTCCCCCATGGGACAAGCCCTGTTTTCACTGTATTTGGTTCTGGTGCCCTGCATCTTGTATATACATTTTTCTAATTTGGGGAAGGGAACTAACAAAATGCCGATGACCCATTGCAACAATGAGATGTACAAGACACTAGGTTGAAAATGAACTTTACAACTTTGGGAGTGGAGGGAAGAGTTGGGGAGTTGGGGAGCAAAGGGATGGTAGAGGACAAACAAAGGAAGGAGTAACAATGCTTGATAGTAAATGGACTCATTACCTTACTCTTGTAACTAGAACCCCTCTGTACAGTATCTTTACAGTAAAAAAATATATATGAATAAATGCATCAAATTACAAAAAACACCAAAATTAAAAACTAAAAATCTATGTTGATGAAGTATATTGAGATCAAGATTTTAAACAATGACATTTATTTAGATTGTATTTATAATCAATGCTCTCTTGGAAAATGTAAAATAAATGTTCCTACATGGGGATAAAAGAGTGGTTCTTACTCACATTTTCCCACTCACGGAGATAGACGAACTTGTAGAGTTTCCATAGCCACTTTCCTCTATTTTGTCTCCAGAAGCCACTGCATAGTCACAATCACCATATCTACAGTTTAAATGACTTAGTGCTGCACCTCTCCTTGCTCTTAATGGCCAAGTATGAAATTCAAAGCTTAATATAATTTTTCCCTTTCCCTCCCTCCCTTCCTCGCTCCTCTTCCCTTCCTCCCTCCCTCCCTCCCTCCCTCCTTCCTTCCTTCCTTCCTTCCTTTCTTCTTTCTGAGAATGACATGATTTTTGAAACACATGAACAAAAAGCAACAGAGATGAACAAAAAACAGCAATCCCAATATGAACAGAAAGCTCAGGTCTCTGAAAACAAAGTAATACTAGATAAGTACAGATATCTTCTCTCCATGACATGTAAAGAAAAAGGATTATAGCCATTCTAACTGGGGTGAGGTGGTATCTCAATGTTGTTTTGATTTGCATTTCTTTTATGGCTAGGGAGGTTGAGCATTTCTTCATGTGTCTATTGGCCATCCTTCTTTCCACTTCAGAGAAGATTCTCTGTAAGTCTTTAGCCCACTTATTTATTGGGCAGTTGTTTCTTTGAGGATTTGTTGTTGGGGATTTAATTTTTTGAGTTCCAGGTATATTTTAGATATGAGACCCTGTCTGTTGTGAAGATCTTCTCCCAATCCGTGGGCTTTCTATTGATCTTGCAAGCTATGTCCTTTGCCATGCGGAAGCTCTGCAATTTCATGCAATCTCGTTTGTCCAAACTTTCTTTGATTTGTTGTTTTTCTGGGTTTCTATTAAGAAAAATTTGGCCTGTGCCAAGGAGACCTAGGGTTTCTCCTATTCTGTCCTGTAATGTTTTCAGGGTATCTGCTTTGACTCCTAGGTCTTTGATCCATTTGGATTTGATTCTGGTGCAGGGTGATATATAAGGATCTAGCTTTAGTTTTCTACAATCAAGAACTCTAATAACAACAGATGCTGGAGGGGATGTGGACAGAAGGGAACCCTACTGCATTGTTGGAGGGAGTGTAAACTTATTCAACCACTTTGGAAAGTAGTATGGAGGTTCATCAAAAGACTCCACATAGAGCTCCCCTATGACCCAGCAATCCCACTTTTGGGCATTTAGTGAAATGCTCACAAACAAGACCATACTAAAGCTACCAGTAAAACTATGTTTATCACAGCATTATTTACAATAGCTATGATATGGAACCAACCCAGATGTCCCTCAGTAGATGAATGGATCAAGAAAATGTGGTATATTTATACAATGGAATCCTATGCCTCTATCAGAAAGAATGACATTGCCCCATTTGTTGGGAAATGGAAAGACTTGGAAAAATTATACTAAGTGAAGTAAGCCAGGCCCAAAGAAGCATAGGTCCCATGGTTTCCCTTATTTGCAATAACTAGTATATGTCTGAGATAAGCAGAAACGGTCAGATAAGTTGATGTTAAGGGAAATGAACCCCAAGGTAAGGAATCAAATGGGTTTTTTTTCTTGCTATTGTTTCTAACATATTTATAAGGTGATTGTTTTGTTGATTTGTATGTCCTTTCCCCACGGTATATCCCCTTGTCTTCACTGTATTTGATGTTGGTATAATTTGTGGAGGGGAAGGGAAAAAACAAATTGTTCAAATAGGGATACAGGTGAACCCATTGCAACAATGAAAAACGAACTTTACAACTTTGGGCCGGTGAGTGGGGAAGGAATGGTAAGGGGAAACAAAGGAGGAGGCAACAATGCTTGATAAGAAATGTACTTACTGCCTTGCTCATGTAGTTGTAACCCCTCTGTACGATATTTTCACAATAAAAAAAAGAAAAAGGAAACCGATATGACATTTGACAGGTACTCATGTAACAATTTTTCTAAAAGAGTACATTTCTACATTTTCGAAGTTTCTTTTTGTGAATTAAAAACTTACTGTATTTTGGGATTTTTTTTAAATCATGAAATATTAAATGTTAATTCTGCAATTTCATTTTGTGTTGTTAAATTGTATTACACTTTCAAGTTAAGATTTAGTGCATTATTAAGGATTAATTGAGAAATTAGTACTGATAGTTAAAGTTAAAAATACTGTATAACAAAGTTTTAATTTGTTTCTAAATGTAAATATTTATTTATTTGTAAATAAATGTGTTTGTTTGGAAAAATATACAGGATGAATTTATGTTTAACTCTGAACAGGTAAACTTTAAGTCTAAACTATTGAAAATAGAAACTGCATGTAGGGGCTGGGAAGGTGTTTCAGTGGTAGAATGCTTGCCTTGCATGCCTGAGGCCTTGGGATCAATTCCTCAGCACCACATAAACAAAAAGAAAAAAAGCCAGAAGTGGCGCTGTGGCTCAAGTGGTAGAGCGCTAGCCTTGAGCTGAAGAGCTGAGGGACAGCGCCCAGGCCCAGAGTTCAGGCCCCACAACTGGACCCCCCACCCAAAAAAAAGAAACTGCATGGAAATATCATGATCTAGGATTATGACCATGTTCTTAGGAGCTAGAGATATTTGTTAGGTAATGCATTAATCAAATATATAAACATATTTTAGAAGATCCAAGATTCCCATGAGAATTTGATTTTTCCATGAGGCACTACTTTGAGATGTTTTTCTCTTCTATAACAGTTGAAATATTGTGCCAGCGAGAAGTGTAAACTTTTGAATATTTCAGCTTTCTGGGGCCAGTGGAACTCGAACCCACAATGGGCGAAAGGAGTCACCAACACTCAGTCAATAGGGCTAGGAACCATTTACTAGCCATGGCGTGTGACCTCCACGCTACCAAGACAGTGAAGACCAGCAGTGAAGTCAAATAGCTCATGGTATTTAAAGGCAAGATTGAATGGAGAGGGGGGTACCACTAGCAGGTGGCCGGTGGTAGTTTCACAGTTGGCAAAGAAGCAAGTTACAGAAGCAGAGCTAGCAGTTAGTGATTACAAAATGGCAATTATAATTCCAGTCACTCCAATAACCAAGGCTATAAGGCAAAGTCCTTATCCCAAATCTTCCCATCAAAGAAGCAAGTTAGTGAAACAGCAATTACAGTCTCTATACGCAAACAATTTAACCTGGTTCTAACATTTTTAATCTTTGACTATTAAATTTTTTTCCAGTCATAGTATTCCTCTCTGAGTACACACAGATGGACATTTTGGATGTGCTCCCTAGAAATGATGCAAATTTTGTCAACTTTCCTATCTTGGATATTGTTTTCTTCAGGATAAAAAATAGAAGTTCATCATTTGGCAGAAAGAAAAGTGGTTCTCCTTTTATCTAAAAAGCAAATGTTTTAGTGAAGTGCAAAATAAAAAGCACCAAAAGTTCCAAATGAGATGAAGTGCTGTTCTCATGTGGGAGGTAAGCACATTTGGAGAAAGAAACGGTCTGTGGTGGATAGGTGGGTCTGAATGAGTAGGAATTTATTCCAGAAAAATAATAAACGGATGGTGAGAATTTAACCATGGTTTAGAGTATGCATATAGAAAATGCCCCTGTTCCTTTGTTTATATTTTCCTGACTCATGGCTAATCTTTGTGTTTTTTCTGTTACTATGGTTTTTAAAATGATGGTGTGATTAATTATTTGAATACATTACTTAAAAATACAAGTGAAATTTAAAGTGCACCTTTTGAGACAGGTGCATCCAGTCTCCCTGTATACTGCATGTTGGCCCCAAACTCCTGATCTTCCTGCCTCTGCTTCTCAAGTGGTCATTCCCACACCCAACTTAAGCATTCCTTCACACACATTAAAGAACTATGGGAGTTTGAACGATTCAAATGGCAGAATACTGCAACCTGGAATAGTTGAAATGCCTTATCTTTTTCTGGACCTCACAAATAGTAGGTATTAGAGTGAACTTGAGAAATTAGTTTTTTAAGGGTATTATGTCAAAGTCATGTATATAACTTCTCAGATCCAAACAGGTGTATTTTCAAATAAACTTTTTTTTCACCTTGATGTTATAAATCTGAACTATTGAACTCTAGCAACTGAACTGAGATGTTTACATCTAAGATTTATCTCTCTGTTCATAAACACAACTTAGAAGTCTTTCATGATTACTGAAAATTCTGACTTACTACATACTATCAGCATGATATTATTGATGTAGTATGTGAAAAATCTATACATGCATAATGGATCTTGGTATCTATATTGATGTGTAATTGGAGTAAATAGCTAACTAAGATTGTTATAACTCTGTGAGATATATCAAAAAATCATTTTCTCTACCAGCCAATGGTCAACTTAAGTGACAACTTAATAGATAGACTAACCCTTGCATATTTCAAAGCTTTGATGATAGCATGAATTATTGATCTACTCAAGAGTATAATTCTGCTTTGAGTGCACTATTTTGAAAGCAGTATAAATTCCAGGAAGTCAGTGGTTTTTCATATTAAAATTGCCATGACTCCATGATTGGAAAAGGCAAAATGAGTATCATGTCACCTTTTTTCAACAAACATTAGAAAGTTTTAAAGTCAGATTGTCTTTTAAGGATGCCATTGTAGAGGCAAACTCAAAGAAATAAAGTATTTATTCACCAGAAGTTAGAATTTAACCATAAAATTTCTTACATTCTAGCTGGGGCACTAGTGGCTGTAACAATCTTAGCTACTTGGAGAGTATGTTATTTATTGCAGTTTTTTGTAATAGTACTTAAAAATGATCTTTAAATAGTTGTTCAAAGGCATTTCCATTAAATGAAACAGCTTATGAATACAATATGTCTTAATCGATGTCATATTGAGGACATATTTTCACATTGACACAATGTCATATTGATTAAGGAGAGGCTGCATCCCTCTCTTACCCACCCTCCCTCACTCTTCTTAATTTTGTAGAATATACACTGTATTCTTAACTGTGTTTTCCCCCTCTTCTCCTCTTCATTAGTCTACCTTTTCCCATTTCTCCTGACCCAGAAAAACTTACCTCAAGTGAAGTCAGTCAGGACTAGAAAGACAAGGGATACATGTTTTCCCTTATATGTGGAAGCTGGATTTAGCTTATAAACTTTTTTTTAATTTAATTTAATTTTATTTGTGAACATACTGTACAGAGGAGTTACAATTACATGGGCAGGATAATGTGTACATTTCTTACCAAGCATTGCAGCCTCCTCCTTTGTTTACCCTTCACATCCCTTCCCAGCCTCCCCCTTCCCCCGAGCTTATAAACTTTTAAGTAAATATGTTAGGTGGTATGCAAGTGTATACAACTGTATTAACTGAAATACAGTAGATTCAAGGGGGAACTCAAATAGTGTAATTTCTTAGAAAGGTGAAGTTATAGTCCAGTTTTTATATTAGTTTAAGGCAGATTATATTCCTGTGCCATGTGTTAGCTAATGCATAACATAAATTGAGTTTCTTCTTATCTAAGAAAAATAAATGACTGGACATAATATAGAAAATACTTTCCAAGACATTAAACATCAAACAACAGAGGAAAGTAATAATTGAAATAAAAAGGAAATCAAGGAAGTGGGTGCTATCTTTGTATAAGACTTCTTAAGTTGAGGAAACAAAGTTAATAAGAAGAACTGGGTAACCAGAGTAGTTCTGAAGATAGAGTATTAGAACTTAGAGTCAAGATGTCATTAGAAAGATCCCACAGGTAGTGACCATCAGAGTAATGACTAGCATAAGTGAATGAAAAAGTAGTTGGGACTTGATAATGAACTACCTCAAAGGATTAGAAGAAAATAATACCTTCAGCTCCTACAGTGTTAGGAAAAATCCTTATTTCTGTTGGCTGTGTTGGAAGCTCTCACTATTCCATGAATTCAGAAAACTTTATACTAAAAGGTGGAGATTAATGCATAGCTGAAAATTATCAGATTATTTCTTAGTAATATAAATGTGTTCCCGAACAAAATTTGAGAATATAGGATTGCAAAAATAGCCAACACCCAACAAGGTAAAATTCATAGTGCCTGGTGTCTAATAAAAATTATCAGGCATGCAAACAGGCAGGAAAATGCAACCCATAATGAGAAAATTAAATCAATTGAAACTGATCCAGATGTTAGAATTGGCAAACAAGGACATTGAAACAGTTATTACAACTGTATTCCATATGTTCTAAAGGCAAGGGGAAAAATTAAATATGTTAAATACTAAAAGAAAAGATATAAAAATATCATCAAACTTCTTTAGGGAAAACTACATAATGTCTGAGATGAATAAAATGTTTGATGTTACAACAGAAGACTATACACTGTGGCAGAAACAATTAATGAACTTGGAGACATAAAAATAGAAATTATTTTAAAAACTACATAGAGGAAATAATATGTAATTTAAAAATATAGCACCAATAAGCTTTGGAACAACCTCCAACAGTCTAATTTAACTATAATTAGAAGCATAAGAATTTTCCAGGAAGATAGGGAGGGAGTGACAATTGTCAGATTAAAAAAAAATCACTAGATATGTTTATCTGAATTAGAGAAGGGAAGGGGAACAAGAGAATAGTGAGACAAAGGACAAGGGGGAACCAATGCAACAGTGATAGTCACAAGACGATATCTTGGAAATGATGTGTACAACTTGGCGGAGGGGCAGAAAGTAGGAGGAAAATGAGGGAAGGGGTAACAAGTTTAACAAGAAATGTACTTATTACCTTATTTCTGTAACCCCTCCATACATCATCTTGACAATTAAAAAAAAAGAAATAAGAAAATTTCCAAATTTTCTGGAAACTGTAAGCCTACAGTTATGGAAGTCTCAACTATCTTAACAAGCAAAATAGCATGCACATGTGCAAGCATGCATGCATGTGCACACACACATACACACACACACACACACACAAACAGATATTGCATAAACAAATTGGTCCAAACCAGAGGAAAATCACATATTATATCCAGAGGAACAAAGATAAGGATAAATGATGGATGACAGCAAACTTCTTTATGGAGACAATGTAAGCAGTGAAGCGATTGTTCAACATCTTTGAAATATTAAGAAAGGAAAAAAAATCTCTTTACTTGGAATTATATACCAAGTAAAAAGATTTTTCTCAATAAAAGTTAAAAGGATTTGGTAGCAGCAAGACTCAATAAAGAAATATTGTAGATATTTCTCAATAGGATGTGAAAATAGGGCTGGGAAGGTGGCTCAGTGGTAGAATGCTTGCCTTACATGCATGAGGCCCTGGGTTCGATTCCTCAGCACAACATAAGATGAAAAAGCTGGAAGTGGTGCTATAACTCAAGTGGTAGAGCTCTAGCCTTGAACTGAAGGAGTGAGGGACAGCGTCTAGGCCCAGAGTTCAGGCCCCATGACTGACCAAAAAAAAAAAGATGAGAAAATATTTTTCTTTCATCATGCTTAAAGATAATACTTGACATTATAATACTATTCAGTGATTTTTAATTTTTTATTATCTGTAAGTAGTTGTACAAAGGAGGTGCCATTTAACAAAGTAGTTTATAAATATGATGAATCTTGATCAGTTTCACCCCTTTAAACATTCTGACCCTTTTCAACCTATCCTTTCCCTTACTTTTCTTAATTTTGTGGTATATATGGTGAATTCTTGACTGCATTCATTCTGCTCTCCCTCATTCATCCACCTACTTTGATGTTTATATAAATAGAAGTAAAATGTTTGACAACAGTAATGAAAATGTCAGGAAGGAAAATTGAACAGCATTGCTTAAAGTTCTTGATATGAGAAATGAAGCAATAGTGTATGTTATCCAATTATAACATAAAAAATACAAAATCAAGTCAAAGAGAATTACTCAGGGAACATGATAAAATTCTAGCTAGTAAAAGTAATAAAGTAAAATGGAATAATAAGAAATATTTAACCAGAGAGCACATGGAAAAATGCAGGAAATGGCTGGAGAGGAGAAAGGAAAGAACAAATGCAAAAAAGATCAAAGAAGTAGAACAATATTAGATTTCAATATAAACCTATAAACATCACACTAAATGTCATTGAGAAAAATGACAGATGTTACCACATTAAATAAAGAAGCAAGACCCAATCCTCTGGGCTTATAAGAAATTTGCTTCAAATAAAGCTTCTGTATGTGAATAGTGCAAGGAGAGAAAATTATATGCCATGTTAACAACAATCAAAGAATAGCTGCAGAAGCTACACTAATACATGACAAATATATTCCAGAACAAGAAATTTATCAGAGATCAAACAGGGCATTTCATAAAGATATGGTACTTCACAGATGAGGCATGAGGCACAGGTACAAAGTTTTCTGTATTAATATTCTTTTGATTATTTTTATACTTGTAAAAACTATGACTGATAAAGAAAAAATGGAATTCACTGAAGAATAGTAGGTGTAGTAAGAAGAATGAGGCAAAAACAGAATATTGAATGTAAATATGGCAGTATAATACTGATCATACATCATAGAATGTAGGACTGTGGCCCAACTAAAGATATGCCTGCCTACCACAATGCACTCCTGTATGTTGAACTGGAGCTATCATGTGATTAGTCTTGGTGCTGCTTTTCTTTTGAGAGTAAGAGCATTTTCTGTGTTGGAAATTCGAACAGGTTATATGGGAAACTTAATTTACAGTAAAGTGATGTTGAGAGTAAAGGTGCATAACTATTGTGTAATCAGAGAGTAAAGGTGCATAACTATTGTGTAATCAGAAAGATGAGTGGCATTGGATTTCTGTCCTATCTTGGTCAGATGAGGTATGAGTTATCATTTTATTTGCAGTTTTTGGATTTGTTGCAGTGAGTTAGTAGGAAAGTCTTAGTCTCATTCCCTGAGGCTAAGCTTCTACACAGAATTCAGAATCAGTGAATCTTCCAATTTCAATGGAGAGTAATACAAAGAAATAGGAAAATTTAGAGATTGGTCCCAGTGTGATGGTGTATGCCTCTAATCTCAGTTACTGGAATGATTTATTGGTCTGAGGCCAGCTCTTGGGAAGAGGTTAAGTTTGGTTAGAACCATTGTAACAATGAGATGTATAAGCCACTATGTTGAAAACAAACTTTACAGCTTTGGTGAGCGGAGGGAAAGCAGGTAGTTGTGGAGGTGGGAGCGCAGGGATGGTTGAAGAAAAACAAAGGAGGAGGGAACAATGCTCGGTAGGAAATGTACTCATTACCTTGCTCATGTAACTGTAACCGCTCCGTACAGTATTTTTACAATAAAAAAAGTACCAAAAAAAGCTATCTGAACATTAACTAAAGCAAGAGGGGATTTGGGTGTAACTCAAGTTGCAGTAGGTCTGCCTAGCAAGCATAAAGCCTTAGTGCAAAAATCTTAGGACTGCCAAAGAAAAATAGAATTTAGAATTTATTCACAATAATAAAGATGAAATTGACATTGTTGGCTCATAAAGGGGATGTTACAAGATTTTTCAAAATGATAATGTAATCAAATTGATATTACTTTGCCCAGCAAAGATTATAGGTAAATGTTTACTGTTAAGGAAAAAGAAAGGCAAATTCAAGATGTACCCAAATTGGAATTAAAACCATTTTACTAGGATTAAGAATGTAACTCTCTACGCATGATCATAACTTTGTGCTTCCATAGTTAGTTTACATCCACTTGTACATAAAGTAATTTATTCAATGAAATATTTGCATACTGAATGAGTCAAGGTATCACTTCCAGTCATTTACTCTTGTGAAGGGTATTGTTCACTTTGGATTTCTTAGGAACTTTTGAGAGTAGACTTGCTCTCAAAACAATATTTGAAAAATAAAACAATATTAGACACACATAGACAGCTTCACTCCATTAATCCTTTAAGTGGGACAAAAAAAATACAAATGAGAACTGGTTAGTGATGCTTCATAAGCATCAAGCCATGGGATCTCAGTGGAGGGCTGGCTATCCAGATGTAGATGGTCTGTTCAACTCATTTCACCACATTTAGCTCTGCCCTAATTGGAGCCAGTCCTGGAGTATTGCACAATGTTTCAGGAAGTCCAGTGTGGGGAGTGCTATTTGCATAGTGCACACCATCTACTGCTTTGTATTTTGTTCCTAGGATTTCTGGAATTCAGAGCATTGGAGTTCTGCCAAAGTGTGTTCTTAATTAAAGCAAATGTATGTCTCTCATATTCTGTCTTTGGTCTTGCTTTTCTGTCTTTTCTCCTTCTCTGTGTCCTTCTGTCTCTCTATCTTTCTCTCTGTGTCTGTCTCTGTCTCTTTCTCTTTCTCCATTTGAATGGCAAGTGTAAGTGAAAATACATTTTTTTGTTATTTTATTTATGCCAGTCCTGGGGCCCGCATGCTGTCCTTAAGCTTTTGTGTTCAAGGCCAGCACTCTACCACTTGAGCCACAGCTTCACTTCTGGATTTTTTGGTAGTTAATTAGAGATAAAAGTCTTACAGGTTTTTGTTCCCAGGGGTTGGCTTTTCAGCACACAATCATAGCCTCCTGAGGAGCTAGGATTACCGGTTTGAGCCACCAGTGCCCAGCTGAAAATACATTTTAAAAACACTATGAGAGGCATACAAATATCATTAAATAAATGCTATATTTTCTCTTAACTTTTGGACTCATGTATAGATTTTCATTGTATACATAAAGAAGTTGAAATCTAGAAATGGTCCAATCAAAATAAACGGGAGAAGTGGATCTTGAGGCAGTGGCTGATGTGCTTTGATGAGCCACTCACCACTTGGCCTCCTAAAAGTAGACACCAGATGGCAGCACTCATCCCAGTGGTTGCACCAAGTCCCAGGAAGTCCAATTCTATCTATTGATTCCCCAAGGAGTAAAACCCGATACAAACTTTATAGAAAAACCAACAAACAACCCCCCCAACAACAACAGAAAACAACAACAACAACAACAAACTATAAGCAAAGATTATGGAGTCCTTATAACTCTTCTTTGTATTGCCCTAATTAGTGTCTCCCAATTCTAGCCAAAGGCACATAGTCAAGAGCCTGTGATGATTTTGCCATTGGGCTGAGTACAGGAACAAATTGGTATTACTGCAAATTGCTTCAATATAGCTGGATCACTACTTTATAATACAGCAGAAACTAAAGCCAATATCTATATTTCATATGTTTCATGTAATTTAGAAAGTCTTTTTAAAAGGATACCATGTGATTTTTTTGTTTCTTTTATATCTTCTTCCCCCATGGTATAACCCTATTTTCACTGTATTTGATTCCAGTGCCCTGCAGCTTGTATATACATTGTCTAATTTGGGGAGGGAAGGGAAGTAACAAAATGTTGAAATAAGGATACAGGTTGACCCATTATAACAATGAGATGCACAAGACACTATGTTCAAGATGAACTTTACAATATTGGAGCGGGGAGGGCGGGGGAAGAGATGGTAGGGAAAAAATCAAGGAGGAGGCAACAACTGCTCAATAGGAAATGGACTCATTACCTTGCTCATGTAACTGTTACCCCTCTGTGCAGTATCTTTACAATAAAAATATAAAAAAGACAATGAAAAAGGGTAGCTGTTAATTTTTTCATTTTCTTCAAACTTAACGCCTGTTACACAAAAGAGAATTTGTAAGAACAATTTTAAAAATTGTTTAAGAGGATAGTAATTTTTAGCTTTCTAATTTTTAAAGTACTTCTAGTTAAAACTATGCTAATTCAGCAATGTCTTCTTGTATCAGCCTCTTGGGACTTGGCCTTTTGAAGATGAACTTAAGCTCTCTGTAGCAGAATTTATAATTTTCAACATCATCAAGATGGGCACCTGACTCTTGTAAAGTTTACCAAAATCTTATATGGAAATCTATTCTTAAAGTATAATGACAGGTGGTAAGGCATTTAACAGGGAGATGCAAGCAATTCTGGTGTTTAATCCATATTTCTATTATTGTCCATAGGCACTATATCATAATAACCTACTATTTTATCCTAACTAGAAACAGTCAGTGGCAAATATTCCTCATAGGTGCTTTTGATTTAAGTTTGATAACTCCTGCATGCCCTCCATTATTTTCTGTACTCTAACATTAAAATGAAAAAGAATAAACAAGTGTGGTTATGTTTTCTTCTGAAAATATAATTTGCTCATAATGAAAATTTTTCTGATATTTCTCCTTTTCTAAAGAGGAGATGACCCATTGTACCATATTCCCTACCTGTTAGAGTTGGAAATAAATGTATTCTTTGATTTCAAACTTCCCATCCTTACTAGTTTTTAAGTAAAATACCATTCTCATTCCAACGTATTTTATCTAGTTATACCTCCAAATGGATAAAATGTCTTCTTTTACTTTTTTCTTTTCATTTTCTCTTCATGCTCATGTCTTCTTTCAGCATGTCCTTCTTTCCTTCCCTTCCCCCTTCCTCTCTCCTTCCCTCCCTCCCTCCCTCCCAGTCATTTACTCCTTCCTTCCTTCCTTCTTTTCATCTGTCCTTTCTCTTTTTCTTCTTTTGCCTCTCCCTTCCCCACTCTACTCTCTCCCCTCATCTCTTCTTTCTCCTTTCTCTCTCTGCCTGTCCTGTGGCTTGAACTGAACTCAGAACCTTAGCTCTGTCACCTGAGCTTTTTTGCTCCAGGTTATTACTCTACCTCCTGAAGTACAGCTCCATATCGTGTGTGTGTGTGTGTGTGTGTGTGTGTGTGTGTGTGTGTGTGTGTGTGTGTGTGTGTGTGTGTGTGTGTGTGTGTGTTTATTTGGAGATAAGAGTCTTACAGATGCTCTGGCCTAGAGTGGCTTCCAACAGTGATCCGCACATCTCAGCCTCTTAAAAAAAGTACGATTACCAGCATTGGCCACTGGTGCTTGGTCTTGTCTCCTTGTCTTCCCTCATTCTCAGTTAACATCAGCAATAACAGACCTAAATAAATCTTCCATGCTGCCTAAATCTAACCCAAGGCTATTCAGTACTGCTATGAAAAAAATGTTGATTGTGCATACTCACATATTCATAACTTAACATTTTATGGTCCTCCAAATCCAAAACCTGCCTTTTCATGTCAGCTTTCTCTCTTATTTTCTTATCAACTCCAAGTTCCCAAACTTTTACTATGTTACCTGTATCCTCTTTCTATCTCTCTCTTTTATCTCTGTCTTTTTTGTCTTTGTCTCCCTGTCTCTATCTCTCTCACACACATGTATATACAAATGTCATATGTTTGTAGAGGTCAAAAAGAGTTTGGAATCCATTAGGTGCAGTAGCTCTCAACTTTTCTGCACTTACCACTTATTTTTACTTGTAGGTCTATGTTACAATAGGAAACACACTAGCCAATTGCAACAACTTCTTACTATGGGGGATAAGAATTCCAAGATTGTTTTTCTCACTAACCTTTACATCTGATATATAATCATTATTCCTCCCATCTTATTTATGAAGGAAATGAAGCCACTGATTCAAGTTGTTTAATTCTAGAGTAGTTTAACCAGGTTTGAACCCAAAGAGTCTTAATCTAAAGTAGAAAGTGTACAACCATTTCTAGTTTAGATTAACTATTCTATTTCTACCTTCTAATGAAAGCATCTTGATATTTATTTCATTATATACAATTACTTTAATTAACAGCATTCTGTTACCCATTATATGATGATCTTATTTATCATGAAAGGATGTTAAAATTTTCAGAGGCATTTTTATCTCCTTTACAAAATTTTATAAATATATGAATATGTATCTATATGTATCTATATTTATATTATATATGAAAGGATGTTAAAATTTTCAGAGGCATTTTTATCTCCTATACAAATATTCATAAATATATGAATATGTATCTATATGTATATATATTTATATTAGTGGTAACATATAACTAATAACCTTCTTGTCTTATAATCTTAGTTTTGTTGAATAAATAGAGCACTATTAACTTCATATATTATCAGAAATGAATTAAGACCAAGCTGGAATCCTAAAAGTATAAAAATGTTCTTAAAGCTTGTTTTTGTTTGGCTCAAAAGATAGGACTTCTATTCTATGCTATTAGAAGCTATCCCTAGCTTCTATTCTGTATAAGTGCATATGGTAGCCATTAAATGAAATCAAAACATTTTTTTCTTGGCTTCTATACTTATAAACCCAGGAGTAAATTATGAGAGAAAACCCCAAATAATTTAAATAAAAAGTTTATGTGTACTATTTACATGTGTTGTGCAATTGGGATAAGATCCAAAAAACCAAAAAGCAAAGATAAAAATCATGGGAAGTCATAGTAATACTCAAGATTTGTGGTGGATGAGAATAATAGGAATGAGAATGTTAATGAAGGAATTAATATAAATCAACTACAGAGATGGAGTCTAGATACAGGGTTAAGAAAACATAGGGATATGAACTGAAAGTAATGGAAAATCCAAATAAATATGTTTCAAATCAGGTTGCTCATTTTTCTTTTTTCTCTCATATGGTGGTATCTGAAGGTCAAGCTTAGCTATTTCCTACTTACAGTTTAACTTTGAACAAGTTTCAATTTGTTATTTAATAAAACATTAAATTGTTTTTTAAATGACAGTGATATGTAATCTATCTATCTATCTATCTATCTATCTATCTATCTATCTATCTATCTATCTTTTATTATCTCTCAACTACATAGAGGACTTATGTAGCTGATTCCTTACACTTAATGCCAATGTCACTTAGAAAATCTATCTTACTTCTTTAGCAGATAACTGGAACAAATCTCCACTACCTTCTTCCAGACAGAAATCTGTTGGTTGCTGTTAATTCTTCCATAACCTCATTTCATTTGTATGTAATTACTCATGGAATCCTATAGCTGTTAAAATATTTGAGTTTTTTTTATTCCCTACATCCTATGATCAGCATCTGAATCCACAGTACCCTTTCCTTTTGCATGGACTGTAGCTCCTAAGTGGTCACTCATTACTTGAAGTTAGATCCATACTTTATAAATGAACATCAACAACAAAAAGATTCTGTCTTGCAATTCTTTTACTTAAGAGTTCATTTGGCTAGCCAAGTGCCAGTGGCTAATGCCTGTAATCCTAGCTACTAAGGAGGCTGAGATCTGAGGATCGTGGTTCAAAGCCAACCTGGGCAGGAAAGTCTGTGAAACTGTTATCTCCAATTAACCGCTAGAAGACCAGAAGTGGCTCTGTGGTTCAAATGGTAGAATACTTGCCTTGAGCTGAAGAGCTGAGGGACAGTGCCCAGGCCCAGAGTTCAAGCCCACAACTGACAAAAAAAAAAAAAAAGACTTCATTTGGCTGACCTTCCTTTTAGGAGAAATTCTCTAGTGTTAACAAGGCTTAGAACTCCAAAAGTCCATAATTCTGTTTATGTTCTCTCAAACCATGTTCTCTCATTTTAGTTCCTAGCACTTCTTTTCACAAAAGGACCTTTACAAAGGGCCTTTCTGTCTGTATTTGTCATCCTTCTCTACTTTCTTCTTATGCATAATTTTTCCTTCAAGTAACTTGCACTGATGCTTTTTTAAAAATTAGTTCTATAGGCCAGTAGTCATTTTCATTGTCTTGTACCCTCCTGTCTGACCCTGATAACTCTTGCATTAATTCTCAATGTGTGGTCCCATATTAGATTGTTGTATCTAAAAATTTACAAAGCAGTCTGTCCATGTACAGTCTGTGTGGCCATATCTACTGCAGCATGGAGATCATAACTATCTGTTAATAATTCAAAAGCTTAACTATTTCAAAATTGAGCAAATTACAACATGAAAGTTACATTTGTAGAAAAGTAACAATAAAATTCTGCCCACTGCATAACTAATGTAAATTAATAATAGTAATTATATGCAATATTTATTTAATAGAAATAGAGAATCCCCCCAAAAAGCTGTTGTATTAGGATATGTTTATGTTATGCTCCAATTAAATTTTGATATAACTTCCATGTGAGGACATTTAAGAGAAACTGGAAATAGGAAGCTTAAAAAAATAGAGAAAATATTAAGAAAATCAAAACTACAGACTTTTATAGTGTTCTTATATCAGTAAGGAAACAAAATGGTATGATACAACTTTCCCCTATGAGGAAACTAAGAGAACTAATAAGATTGCTCTGTGCAAATATGGAAATAAAGGAAATGACTAAAGTATGAATAGCTATATTTTAGTAATGTAAGCAGGAATAATGGCAAATAAAGGAAAAACATTTATGCATCATACTATTATCATAGATCAGAGTGAGTAAAATTGGACAAGAATTTTGAAAATTGAGGTTGTATGTAGAGACTGATGATGAATGAGCCTGAGTCAATCATGCTTTTCAAAGAACAGAGGAAATGGGGTTGGACGTAATATTAAGGACTAATAAGCTGTTTGGAAAAGAAAAAAGCTAGGATACATAACCTTCTCAATGATACTGGGCAAGACTTGGGTAAGGAGATGTTAGATCAAAAAGAGGTCAGACCTATTATTTTTCTTTTAAAAGAACAGAACATTTGTGTACGTGGGAGAAGAATTAACTAATTAATAAATTATCTAATGAATTAAAATTTAAGAAAGTGATAATTTTCACAGTAAGAAAGCAAAGAGATCATTCATTACTGCCATCAGCATCACTGTCAATTTCATTGTCATTATTATATTATTAGAATAGACAGACTGAACTTGGGTTGAGGGCTTTGATTAAAACCCATTCATTATTAGAGATTTGATATCTGCTTCAAAGAGTCCTTTGACACCTTGTGAGATAGAAGGTTATTTCTATTTTAGAGATGATTTCATCGAAGTTATGAAGTTAACAAAAAATCTTGTCACTGTCACATTATGACAACATAAATTGTTTAAATTAGCCTGGCTCAGTCCAAGCTCAAAGAATTAAAGCAAGGCATGATGTTGGAACTCTGCAAAGAAAACCATTTCTTTAAGACAATGCAGATGTAAAATGGGAAAGAAGCACAGATACATTTTAGTAGAAAAGGAAGACAATTTTGTTAACTGAAGTCTGGATGGTTTTAATTTTCTCAGTAGGAGGTGAGGTTATGAGCTTAGTAGGAGGGAGAAAGGAGGGCTGGGATTAAGGATTTGAGCAGAGCAGAAACATTTGGAACAGCTGCAGGGTGGAATGCAACAGGGAGTCAACAAGTGATAAATAAAAGAATGACTGAGATACAATGAGGGCCGGGCAGAGGTCAGTTCAATAGGTCACTATTGTTTAGTGATTTGATTCAGTTTATGAATATGGAGAGAGAAATTGGGCAATATTGAAATGTTGGAATTGGCCAAACAGAAACTCACAGGAAAATAGAGAAGTCAGACTCAAGCAAGATGTTAAAGCATTGTTGACCAGAGTAATTTTATGGGTCTGGCAGAAGAGAGAGGAAGAATGTGGTTAGTATTCTAGAAAAACACTGGAATGAGCAACTAGACAGTGTGATGACAAGGAAGACAGAAGAAACAAAGACATAGGAGAAGTGGAAGAATAGGAGTTTGCTGATTAATGATAGGATATTTCTAAAAAGTGGTTACTACTATTTTCTGGTCATCATTGTGCAAGAGAACCTATACATATGTTATTTACTAATTTCCAGAATAACATTGTACACTTGACATTATTATTTCTACTTTGAGCATGAAGGGATGAAGAGATAAATAGGATTAAGGACCTGGCAGAGGATTTTAATACTTTTTCTTTTCTTTTCCTTTTTTTTGGTCAGTCGTGGGGCCTGAACCCTGGGCCTGGGTGCTGTCTCTCAGCTCTTCAGCTCAAGGCTAACGCTCTACTACGTGAGCCACAGTACCACTTCTGGCTTTTTCTGCTTATGTGGTACTGAGGAATCGAACCCAGGGCCTCATGCATGCAAGGCAAACACTCTACCACTGAACCACCTTCCCAGCCCTGGATTTTAATCCTTTTGGTAATGGAAGAAGAGTGGTGTGTGGATAGCAGGAACCATATGTATTGTCAGTCAGCATGATGACTTTGAAGAAAGTTAAGACATCTTTTTCTAACATATGCATACTATATTGTTGAAGACCTCCAAAGCTTTAAGATTCATTAGTAAAATGAGATCTACGTAGACTTATATGTATTTTGTTTTGTTTTTTTAATAAAATTCATGTGTACCTCTTTGCACACTTCATGTCATATGAAATCTTGCTGGGGGAGGAAGGTACACACCTGTTCATTGTTACTAACACCCTCAGACATGTTTTATTGGTTAGACTACAGTGCTCTAGAAGGTTTTTAGTTCTTGCTGGATAAAGCTGCACATTTTGAATGCCTGAAACTTGACCTAAATGGTGTTGACATTACAGTGACTATGAGTGATGGAAAAGGAAACAATGAAAAAAAAATACTGGGAGTTTTTTTTTTCCAGAGACTTCTCCTCAAATTAATAACAACAACAAATTTTAAAAATACCTCTGGAACTCCAAATTGCAGCCAGCAGTACAGCTGTGTGGTTATCAGTGGCTCTGGGGACTCCAGCCTTTCCACTTAAATCCTTCTGCTCATAAAAATCTCCTTGTTTTGTTAAGGTATTGTCCAGGTTTATTTTTTGTTTTATTTTTAATTTATTTTCATTTATTTTATAAGGCTTACATGTCAATGGAAAAAGTTTCCAATGCCTGAAATGAATAACTTTAGGAGTCTACATGTGTTTTGCTGTGCTTTTTAAAAGAAACAGAAAGGAGGAAATACAATTAAGCTCAGGAAATGTATATTGACCAACACATTCTAAGTACTGGTTGTAGGAAGATTCCAGGATGATTAAGAATGGTCCCTGTTCTCAGAAATGATGGAGTCTGGGGGATACTAATGGTATTTAGAATGATGATTGTACTGGGAAGAGTGATTTTACTTGTTTTTAGAAGTTTTTTAGAGAAGGTTTTAGTGAAATGAAGGAGAAAGACATTACACATGGTTAGTGGGTTTGAAAAATGATTAAATATTGTTGAAGTCATTCACAATAAGTAGATTGTTAATAAGTAGGTGTAAGAATGGAAGTCAACCACATATATCATATCTCAGTATTAAAGATAGCCCGGCAAGCAAGTGAAGATACTTGTGTGGAATAGTGGGGACTGCTCTGAGAAGTCACTCTGTATTCAGTGAATTATGAATTGCGACAAAGGGCTGCAGAAAGCAATAGAATGGTCTGATGAGGCCAATTTTGAGATTTCTGAAATGGATTATGTAAGATATAGAAGGAGCAGGGCACTAGTAGCTCAAGCCTGTAATCCTAGCTGCTTAGGAAGCTGAGATCTGAGGATCACAGTTCAAAGCCAGCCCAGGCAGAAAAGTCTGTGAAACTCATCTCTAATAAGCCACCAGAAAACCAGAAGTGGCACTGTGGCTCAAGTGGTAGAGTGCTAGCCTTGAGCTGAAGAGCGAAGGGACAGCGGCCAGGCCCAGAGTTCAAGCCCCTCGATCGACAAAACAAAACTCTCTCCCCCCTCTCTCTTTTTCTCTCTCCCTCTCTCTCTCTCATATATATGTATATATATATGTATATATACATGAGAGAGATATATACATATATACATATATACTCATATATATATATATATATATGAGAGAGAGTCTTCTGTAGTCAGTGATAGATAGTAAAAGATTTGTTTTATATTTTTTATTGTAAAAATACAGTACAGGGGGTTTCCAGTTACATGAGTAAGGTAATGAGTACATTTCCTATTGAGCATTGAAACCTCCTCCTTTGTTTTTCCCCTACCATCCCTTCCCTCCCCACCTCCCCAACTCCCCCCCCCACCAAGTTTTAAAATTCATTTTCAAGATAGTGTCTTGCACATTTCATTGTTACAATAAGATGTAAGGATACAGGTATTCTTATTTCAGCATTTTGTTATTTCCCTTCCCCTCCCCAAATTAGAAAAATGTATATAGAAGATACAGGGCACCGACATCAAACACAGTGAAAACAGTGGTTATACCATGGGGGAGGGACATACAAAGAAACAAAAAGAATCACGTCACATTATAAATGCGTTTAAAACAATAGCAAGGAAGATAAAAACCACTTGTGTCCCTATATTGGGGTTCATTTCACTTAACATCATCTTATATGGTCATATGTACATAGCTTTTGACCTTTTCGGTTTGTCCCAGACATAAACTAGTTATTGCAAATAAGGGAAACCTTGGGACCTATGTTTCTTTGGGCCTGGCTTATTTCACTTAATAAAGTTTTTTTCCAAGTCTTTCCATTTCCTAACAAATGGGGCAATGTCATTCTTTCTGATGGAAGCATAGAATTCCCTTGTATAAATATACCACATTTTCTTGATCCATTCATCTACTGAGGGGCATCTGGGTTGGTTCCATATCTTAGCTATTGTAAATAATGCTGTGATAAACATAGTTGTGCTGGTAGCTTCAGTATAGCCTTGTTTGTGATCATTTGGGTAAATGCCCAAAAGTGGATTGCTGGGTCATAAGGGAGCTCTATGTGGAGTCTTTTGAGGAACCTCCATACTGCTTTTCAAAGTAGTTGAATAAGTTTACACTCCCACCAACAATGCAGTAGGGTTCCCTTTTGGCCACATCCCCTCCAGCATCTGTTTCTGTGAAGATTTGTTGTTGGGGATTTAGTTTTTTGAGTTCTAAGTATATTTTAGATAGGAGACCCTTGTCTGTTGTATGGCTAGTGAAGATCTTCTCCCACTCTGTAGGCTTTCTATTGATCTTGCTAGCTATATCCTTTGCCATGCAGAAGCTCTGCAGCCTTCATGCAATCCCATTTGTCCAACCTTTCTTTGATTTATTGTGTTTCTGGTCTTTATTAAGAAAAGTTCCGCCTGTGCCAAGGAGCCCTAGAGTTTCTCCTATTCCTTCCTGTAGTGTTTTCAGGGTGTCTACTTTGACTTTGAGGTCTTTGATCCATTTGTAGTTGATTCTGGTGCAGGGTGATATATAAGGATCTAGCTTTAGTGTTCTACAAGTATTTAACCAATTTTGCCAGCACCATTTACTGAAGAGGCTGCCTTTCTTCCATTCTATTTCTTTTTAGCTCCCTTATCAAAGATCAGGTGGCTATAGGTCTGTGGGTTCATTCTGGGTCTTCAGTTCTATTCCATTGGTCCTCATATCTGTTCTTTTTTTTATTTTAATTTTTATTTTTTGTGGACATACTGTACAGAGGGGTTACAATTACATGGGCAAGATAATGAGTACATTTCTTATGCAAGTACCAAGCTGTTTTGATTACTATGGCTTTGTAGTAGAGTTTGAAATTTGGTATTGATATTCCTCCAGCACTGTTCTTTCTGCTAAGGCTTGTTTTTGCTCTTCAGGGGCTTTTATTGTTCCATATGAATTTTTGGGTTGCTTCTTCTATTTCATTGAAGAGTGAGGTTAGCATATTAATAGATATCACATTGAATTTGTAGATAGCCTTTGGAATATTTCCATTTTCATGATATTAATCCTCCCAATCCAGGAGCATGGATGGTTTTTTCACTTCCTGCATAGCAAAAGATTTTTGAGCAACTGAGTCACCTAATCATAGTTAATTTTAAAATTTTAAGCCACTCCATTGGGTATGTTTGATATATAAAAACCTGTACATATTCAGGTAGGCAACTTGATGTGTTTGGAAATAAATTACTTGTAAAAGTATCACCACACTCAAGACAATAAATTTATCAATCAATTCCAGAAGTTCCTTCTTTTAGGCCCTTGCCTTCTAACCTCATTTGTTTTTTATTTTGTGGGAAAATAAATACATTTAAAGGTTTAACCTCTTAGGGAAAATTTAAATATAAAACATCATATTATGCAATAAAGTTTCTACACTCTACAGTAGATGTCCAGAAATTCTTATTTTGCATATCTGAAACTTTGTTCCCATTGAATAATACCTCAAGTTTTAATTTCTCCAGTCTCTGGTAACCACAATTCTACTTCATGATTCTATTAGCTTGGCTGTTTTACATTGCACATATAAATGAGCTATTCAGCATTTGTCTTTCTGCATCTGAGATTTCCTCCAGTTCTATCCATTAAAATAACTGATCCAAATTAATCACAGAGATTCTGGGTCCAGGAGGAAAAGAAGAGAATATACTTAAAGCTGTTCATGAAAAAAAACCAGGTCTTTTACACTGGAAAACCTATCAGCATAACAGCATATTTCTTAACAAAAACCTTAAAAACAAGGAGGGCCTGAAATGATGTATTTCAAACACTGAAAGCAAACAATTGCAATCTGTTGCCTAAGAGATACTGAGAGAGAGAGAGAGAGAGAGAGAGAGAGAGAGAGAGAGAGAGAGAGAGAGAGAGAGAGAGAGAGAGAGAGAGAGAGAGAGAGAGACGGAGATGGAGACAGAGACAGAGACAGAGACAGAGACATTTGTGACAAAACACATGCTTCCTTAAGGTTGAGGTGAATGTTGGAACAAAATCTTCTAAGCAAATAGACCAAATGAATCTCATCAACAGATTTGAGTAGTGAAAGCCATACCTGATAAAGTAGATTTCAAATCAAATTAGAAGAGACAAAGAAGGGTACTTCATATTAATAAATTTATTCTTAACATAAATGAACAGAATGCTGGAGCACCCAACTTTGCCAAATAAACACTAGTGGACTTAAAAACACACATAGATCCAAACAGAATGATTGTTGGAGACTTCAATACCCCAGTCTAACCAAGGGATATATCATCCAGGCAAAACTCAACATGGAAACCTCAGATTTAATTGATACCATAGACCAATTAGACCTAACAGCTGCATAATACACAGTCTTTGCAGCAGCTCATGGAACATTCCACTGACTAGACTACATGTCTGATTCTAAAAACCTTTGAAAAAACATCAATACTCCTCAAACTTCCATGAAATAGAAAGGCAGTTACTACTACAAAACTCATTCTATGAAGCCAGCATTAAACTTATCTCCAAATGGGACCATAACTCAATAAAATAAAATAAAGCAGAACTATAGACCAATTTCTTTAGTGAATATAGATATAAAACTTCTTAAAATACTTGATAATCAAATTCAACAATTTGTGAAAAAAAAATATACTGTGACCTACCTTGAAGTAAAAATCACAATGGAATTCTATGCCTCCATCAGAAAGAATGACATTGCCCCATTTGTTAGGAAATGGAAAGGCTTGGAAAAAATTATATTAAGTGAAGTAAGCCAGGCCCAAAGAAACATAGGTCCCATGGTTTCCCTTATTTGCAATATCTAGTGTATGTTTGAGTCAAGCAGAAAAGGTCAGATAAGGTGATGTTAGGGAAATGAACCCTAAGATATGTATTCAAATGTTTTTTTTCTTTCATGCGATTGTTTCTAACACATTTATAAGATTATTTCTTTGTTGCTTTGTATGTCCCTCCCCCATAGTATAACCCCTGCTTTCACTGTATTTGATGTCAGTATAATTTGTGGAGGGGAAGGGGAAAAACAAATCGTTTAAATAGGATACAGGTGGACCCATTGCAACAATGAGATGTACAAGTCGTTATGTCGAAAACGAACTTTACAACTTTGGTGGGGGGGCGGCGGGGAGGATTGGGTGGGGGTTGGGGGGAGGATAGGAAGGGATGGGAAGGGGAAACAAAGGAGGAGGCTACAATGCTTCATAAGAAATGTACTCATTATCTTGCCCATGTAATCGTAACCCCTCTGTACAGTATTTTCACAATAAAAAAAAGAAAAAAAAGAAAAAAAGAGTATTATTTATGTTCAAAGTTTTAGTTTGACCACAAAAATATAGAGTATCTATGTATTTTGAAATCATTTCAAATATATTTGAGTATATATATTTTCAAAAGACCAATAAAATTTCAGTCCTCTATTTTTCACTGTCAGATAATATTTAGAGGAATTAGTTTATGTGCTGAAAAAGGTATGCAATATGTCCTGCATGGATTTCCCTATAGTCTATATGATTCTTCCTTACTCTTTCTTTTTAAGTTCAAAACAAAGCTCACCTATTTGTAGTCAGACTCCACAATTCCTTTCTTCCTAGGTTCTGAATGTCTTCATGCTGATACTTATTAAGATTTGCTATGTTGACATTTACCAATTTAGCACACATTGAAGGTTTTATGATCATGGAATATTGCTATATTTGCATTCAAATGTATTATTTAAATTCTCTAACAATCATTGTGTTTGGAACTAGTTGTGTTTTTAAGTCCACATCTTTTAATTTTTTTCAAATTTTGGTAATTATATGATTCTGAAACTTTCAAATATTTGGTAAATGAACCTGCATTTGCTCAAATTGCCCCTCCCTCCAGGAATTCCTAACCAAGACTAAATATTCCAAGTGTCTTCATAGCAGGTCATCGAGTTCATTCCAATTGGAAAACAAAACTTCAGATGCTATATACTTTACCTAATCTAATTGCAAACAAATGTTTTCTTTTTGCCTGAAAAGAAAGAGAAGAAATGTTTAGCTCACTGGAAAGTTTCTTTGTGTTTGTGTGTGTATGTGTGTGTGTGTGTGTGTGTGTGTGTGTGTGTGTGTGTGTGTGTGTGTGTGTGTGTGTGTGTGTGTGTGTGCATTTTAATTTCCATCAGCCTAAGCAATAAAAATCAATAATAGTTTTTGCTTTTGCTTTTGGTTCTTTTCAGGGGAATTTGCCTGGTCATAAGTGTTTTATTCCTAATCCAGTTTCAATTGTTGAGTTTATCTTAAGCATATATAATAACTAGAATTTATTTTTGATGCTAGGGATCATAATGCTTCTCATGAAAATCCCTATGATTATTGGCGAGAAGGAAATAGCTTAAATTGCTAGTCTGACAGGCTTCTAGCCCAACAATGAAATACAAAAGTCAAAGGGAAGAAAATACTAAGTTTACTAATAGAATTGCTCACACAGACAGAAAAGAAAAAAAGCCACTAAAAAATTGATTTGATCCCTTAAGCTGGACAAGAAAAAAAGACTTAACTCACTTGTCTGAAGAAAGCAAGCCAATAAATGCCAAGAACAAGCTTCTTTATTCTTCATTTCATACTTGCATTACCAAGTGCCTATTCTTAGCTTGCTTTCTATTTGAAAGGCCTGGAGGGTTAGGGAACCATTCAACCACTGTATTAATTGGTAAAGTTAAATCACTTGCCTGCTGCATTTGCTCTAACACCCACATTCTCAACATAACTATTGGCCACCTGTACTCAGCATGTTCTCACACATGGTCATTAACTCTGAAAACTAATGCAAGCCAAACAAAGCCTGAGGAATAAATGGGTTGCCATAAGAAAACAATTAAAAAGTCACCTGTTGTGAAAAGATATATTTAATCAAACCTGAGCAAAGAGACCACCCAAGATTAAACAAAAGTTGTTCAACAAGTCTGCTATTTACAATACAGGTGCATTTTTGTGAATGAGTGATTATGATGAATACATATTTACTTGATATGTTTGCTCAGAATGAAAGTTTTAATAAAAATTTGATTGCTTTTCACAAATATTTTTGAGGGTCTTTTTCTTCTAAATTGACCAAACATAAATTGTATTTTTATAAATGTGACTAATGAGTGAAATATCTGATTGGATGATAGACATTTATGAAGATCTGGGACTATACATTATGCTAAACTTGAAAGCAGAGTTATTTACGTTTGAAATAATCATAGTATTTCCAAAATTTCCACATGATAGTGACTTTGGTTAAGTTCTTTAAAACAGTTATAAAACTATATAACAATATAGCTATATAACTAAATAGTTATAAAGCTATTTCAAAGCAATTATAAATTGCGTTATATATTTAGTTCCTATTACTAAAATTCCTATTGAATTTTAAGTTTCACAATTATTTAAGGAAAGCCTTCCTCATTCTACAGCAATGATTCCTATGCTAAGTGTACACCTGACAATAAAATTTCTGCTGGATATTATGAGAATAAAATAATCACACACTTCTAGCCAGGTGCCACTTGTAATCCTAGCTACTCAGGCAGCTACTATCTGAGGATCACAGTTCAGAGCCAGCCCAGCCCAAATAGGAAAATCTGTGAGACCCTTATCTCCAATTAAGCACCAAAAAGCCAAAAGTAGAGCTAGTAGAGTACTAATTTTGATTTAAAAAGCTCAGGGACAGCACCCAAGCCCTGAGTTCAAGACCCAATACCAACACACACACACACACACACACACACACACACACACACACACATATTCATCATTATCATCACACTTCTGCTTATTTATGAAATTACATTAGAACCTATATTTATTGTTAAAGGAATGATAAAACTATTGATATTAACATAAATAATTTACAATGTCAATTTATTTCTATAGACATAGTAGTAAATTCCTCATATTTATCAGCTGAAAGAGCAAAATTATATGATAGGAATTAAAAATCAAAATTGCCTCACTTCCAGTGATTTTAGAGGTATCATTTCTTTGCATACATACTTTGCAGAGTTTGAATGCTCGCTTGAAGTTGATGGAGAAAGAAACTTAAAAATTTTTGACCGGCGTTTCTATGAATTAGGAGCACAAATATTCTTTTTGTTAGACTCAGTATGTTTACCATGAGGCTGTCTATTAATTGAGCAGTGGCCACATCTTACATTCAAGTGACATAGTTATGCATTTATTAACTTCTCCCTGGTAAAAGCATTGTTGATAATGCTGTTATTTTATATTTTACTGTTTCTGGTGATACTAGGAGATAAATTTAATCTCTTTTACATTCCAGTTTCTTATATAACTCATAATTAAGTACTAAAATACTATTTTTTTTAGAATTTAGAATCATAATAAGCTTTTCACAGGCAAAATCAATTATTTTATCAATTAATGAAATCACTACATATAAAATAGGAAAAGCCATGATTTCTTTTGTGTTTATTGTCATGATTTGGATTGGAAATACCCCCCCAAAGGCTATGTGCTATAGGCTTAGTGATCTGCTGAGACATTTAGCAGGGAGTAGAAACTTTAGGAGGTGGTCAGAAATGAAGGAATAGGTCATTAGTAATATGCGTTGAAAGAATACCTCTTGTCCCTGGCTCCTTTCTCTTTGCTTTCTGGATGACATCAGGGAGTCATTTGAGCCACCAACCCCCTCCTTCATGATGTTCTCCTTTCCCTTCAGCCATGAGGTGAAATAATGAAGGCAACCGACTATGGTCACACCATGAACCAGAATAAACCATTTCCTCCCTAGTCTCAAGTTTTCCACCATGGAGATGGAAAGCCGACTACCACACATGTTGTGATGAATACAGAGAAAGGCAAATATATGTAATGGAGCATTGTTAGTCATAGTTCTACCTCTGTTACAGAACATTTTCCAGCTACTGATGATCTTTCTGTTATTTTCTTCCATTTATGTACATAATGAATATATTGCCACAGAAAAATACTACAAATACTCCAAAGCTTAAATTTAGTACATACAAAACTGCTCCAAATTTTCTTCTTTCACATATGTCTGCCTAGGTGAGGCATTGTTTATGCTAGACTTACCTAGTTTTACTTTCTCAGCAATTACTATTGTTTTTGTCTGTCAAAACATTTCACTATGTCTATTGTGTCCCTTTGAATTCTACTCCATTAAGATATCTTTAAAAATATTTTTCCTCATATTTTGGTGAAAGCTTTCATTATCCTTTGCATTAAATAGTAATAGTAGTATTACTACTAATTTAACTGTTTTTTTGAATGCTGGTCTTATTCTCTTAAATCTGTCCTTTTTGACCTATGTAAATTCACACATGCAAACTTGTGTATGGATATCCCTATTGGCTACAGAATAAAATTTAATTTCTTTATCATATTATAATGAGCTCTCTATGATATAATCTTGGCTTTGTCTCCTGCTCCTTCTCTCCCTTCTTCCTACTTTATTTACCCTTTTTCTTCTCTGTTTATTCTCTAGCCAAAAAGGGCTACTTCCTAGTTTTCTACAACTTTATGCTAGTATTGTTCTTGCTGCCTGGCATGTTCTTTTGTCATTTTTCAAAAGATGAATTCCACTCTTTCGTGAACCAGATCAATGTCATCTCTTTTGAAAATTCTCCTTTGACATCCATGGTAGGAGAGATGACTGTTTTTTTTTCTCTATTCCTTTCCAGGAACTGTGTACTCACTTTTTTTGTAAGAATGACTGCACTAGTAAAATTGCTTTTATTTTTATCTACATTGATCTAGATTCAAAGCTTTCAACTATAAATACATTGCTTTAAAAGTTACCAAATTCTAGATTACTAGACAAGAATTTTTTAAAAAATATACCACTTAAAAGAATTGTTAAAAGAAAAGTTGGAAGAAAATACTACACAAAGGAAAAAAATTAGGCTCTCTTAAATATGTATGATTACTCTTTGTTCTTTATTTTTTAATGAAGACCTTTGTAAACTTAGTAACTGATTAGCATAGTTTCATGAATCTGAATTGTGAACTACTGATTTAACATAATAATTTATCTTTAGTTTAGGTGCAATAAGGGAAGTTGACCATAGCTAAAAGCTTACTTATATGATTGTTTTTGTGATGCATTATTCCAAGGAAAGTAAAGGTTTAAATGCCCTTGTACTATCACTTTAATAAATGAATCTGTTCAGTATGGCCATCAAGCTAACTAAATTAAATTAACTAAGTTAATTTCTTTTCTTTTTTATTTTTGTTATTGATAATTGGTGTAGTTTATATGATGATGAATATCTCTACATTGAGGTTGACTTACAGATAATTATCCCTATTTTATCTTTTGGTTCTTTGTCGCCTTCCTTTTTGTGTCTATTAACCCACCTCAGGTTGTCCTTTCATCAGTTTTATTGAATGAGCTTCTTACTACAATCTCTTAACTATCTTGATCTTAAAACATTAATCCTAATAATGGTGTAGAATGTTTCTTGTATTTGTGTCAGATTATTACATTGCTTATTTAATTTCTATTTATGAGATATTATTTTGCTTACACTCATTCATATTTTTTACTTTTAGAATACAAGTATGTATATTTATGTACTTATCATATGTATGACTTAATGGCTGAAAAACAGAGCAGATAAAAATCTCTGTTTTTCAAAGATGAAAAAATACAGGAGCTGAAGAATGAAATAGCATTATTATGGAATGTATATGTATTAATTCCAACTATAATAAGAAAAGTAAGGAGAGCTTTAATCTCTATTTGTTATAAGGCATTTGTCCATAAATAGAAGAACTAAAGTTTTTTTAATTTTTTCTCAAATATAAGTAGTATGAACTAATATATAAAAATATTTTTATAACGTAAAAAATATTTTGTAGGAAAATTAGTAAGAGTGAAAATGAAAATAGCATTACCACAATACATTGAAGACGTATCAATACACAAATTTTAAAATCCATGCATGACTCAAAGAACCATTTGTATTGCTAAGCTGGTCATTACTAATTATAAATACAGGTACACATCACATAATCGAATGAAGGATTTAATTGGGATGAATTATGGGCTTCTTCAAATGTGTCTTCCTAAAAGAAGACATATACATTAAGTTTTTAGTATCTTTTTAAGAATATTGTATCTCCATGGTTCAAGTATTATGATTCTGAGGTACTCACGCCTACTAAGTAATTTTAAATAAAATAAAAGTGAAATAAGCGAGATCAGGCCAGGCTTTTCCTTGGGCTCTGAGAAAGAGCTAAAGGATCCTCAGTGGTGGCCTAGACCACCAGCGAAGAACAGCTGTCTTGTGAAACAGCAGGAGAGAGAGCTCCAGGAAGGACGAGGGGGAACCCCAAACAGAGGCTTGCCACATGAATGCTTGTGTGTCTGCAGGGCAAAGGCAAGAAGACTGAACTTCTGAAACAGTGAGCACAAGGGCCTGGTAATGTAAATGAGCAAGCATTCTACATAAAAGAGTAAGAGGCATGTTCAAAGGACATGCAACTGGAATTCAAGATATTTTTAAGTCAACTATTTCTAAATGAAAATACATATATTTAAAGAATGAATTTTAGTAGGAGCCACGTACCACTGTTTCCTCTATTAACCTTGACATGAACGTGAGCAGTAACATGAATTTATTCATTTCTCGTTTCCAGTCATGGTGACCTATAACTTCATATTAAACAAATATTCGGCTTTGTCTGCCCAAACCTCAGAATTTTATCTACAATTAAGGTTTGCTTAAAAGCAATTTTTCTTCTTACTTTCATGATTGTACACATTCATTTACATATAATCTCATCACTTACTTTACAGTCAGTTCTGACCATATTCTGAAGTAGCCCTGCCCCATATATCTACATATATGTTTAGGGTTTGTTTTGTCTTATATACTGATTTTTTTTTTTTCAGTGCTGGGTGTCTAACTCAGTGCTTTGGGTATGGTAGGAAAGCACTCTCATCCATTTAATTTCAATTTATTATTGATTCAAATAGTTTCCTGTGAAACCTGCATCTTATACTCTGTGTAATGTGTGATTCTGCAACATTCTTGAGGCTTCAGACACTTTATAGTCATAGTCTCACAATCTGAAAAGTTTGATTTAGGGTACTGTGGAAATGACTCTTTGATAAATCATGTCTTCCTTCTGTTCAATCCTTAAAACACACTTTATTAAATGACCTCCATTTTAATCCACATTTTATTAATGTGCACATATTTAGTATTTATGAATTCTTTCAGCTAGTAATTCCCATGTAGCCTTCTTTGGCTATTCATTCCTAGATGATAGGACGTCCTTGATCTGGATTATTCTAGAATGTGTAGATCAGTATCGAGAAGAATGTGCCTAATTTTGATCCATTTCCTTTGATAAAGCAATGATTTTAACCTAAGCTTCTCTATCTTGACTATGAGTGCCAAAACAGGGTGCCTTTACATCATTTTGGCAAGTGAGCAGACCATGAGGCAACAACCGATAATACTTCATTGTGTCAATAAACAACTGCATCAGCAAATACATCCAATCATACTAGAAACACCAGGCATGCATTTATGGAAGACTTTAGACTCAGGATTGATGCAAACTCCCTCACTTGAATTATATATAAGAAAATGGAAACCTAGCACTGGGACATGGGGACACTCACCAACCTGTCAACAGATCATGCAGTGTCTTCATCAAGGAATGACAGGAGAATGCCTCATTTCTGTCCCTGGGACTTCAGCTCAGCTCAGCTCAACTAGATCCCTTGCTTGGCATGACTTGCTTGAAATGTCATCCTTTGGAATTCACTGAGCTGAGAATCTGCTCTGTGTGTGGACTCAATTGTCTGAAATCAGCTCTGCACCTTGAACTAGCACTATGCTTGTGACTGAGAGCAACATCTCATCTAGACACTGGGCCTCTACAACTCTGTGACAGGTTTCCTTACTATTATCTTATCTGCCAACTGCAGTAACTTTCTTTGCCACTGTATTTAACTGAGTTCTGCTCTTAGCTAAAGCCTCTTTGAAGTCTGTGCCCTGCTTTAACTATTTCCTAGCCATCCTGTATCTTCTGTATTACAGTGGAGTGTACCATGTGGTCAGAGAGTTAATATTAGTAATTAAGACTGGAGTAAGGAATATGTGTTGCCAACAGCCTAGGCTTTCAAGTGACCACAGTAGTACTTAGTGAATTAACACCAATAGAATTAATATGAACTTGTGAATTTGTTGTTAATTCAACAAACACTAAGATTGTGGAAAGACACAAGAATGCACGATTGTGTTTCTGACATAACTCACTTACAACACTGCAGTAATATCTCCCAAACCATTCTGACCTGAACATAAAGGTTGTAGCTTTCAAGCTTTATGATCTGTTAGCTGTGGAAGGGAGAATCTCAACTCAGAGAGGTAAAGCACTATACAGGCTCACAGTGATTAGATGGGATGATGTGTATCAAGCTGTGAACATAAAGTGCCCTAAAAGTTAGCTATTATACATAATGGAGGTGATTAGTTCTTTCTTAATTGATCCATCTGAAATACTTTTGTCTTCCTGATTAGAGTCTATGCCCCTTATTGCATTTCCTGAATTTTAGCTATCTTGTATACTATTTACAGCTTACTAGTCAGAGTATTAGTTAATAGTTCTGGCGAGGATGCAAAGTCAGAAGTTAGGGGAAGTAGAGGAAATAAGAAGAAGCAACATATCCTACCAAGACAAGATGAAAGAGTCTTGAAAAAAGGAAATGGGTGGCAGATGAAGGGGAGAAGCTTTCCAGAAGTAGTATTTTCAAAGAAAGCTGCAAATTTGTTCATCTGACAGTTTCTGGCCCAAATCACAGTTCTGCAAAATGAAAAATGTAAACATTATGTAATCATAAGAATGTGAACTTTTGATATTTTATTTTTATGTTAATCTATTACATGCAAAAGACTAATTGTAATTGTTTTCTGAAAGCACAGAGTTCATTAGGAAAAAGCAATATTAGTGGAAATTGCAATGTATACTTATAGCCAGGAAAAAAAATATCTACAAAATAGATTCCAGGAACATTACAATAAAATGTTAGACAAAGTGGGAACCAGGAAGGGAAATGAGTTTTAACAGAAAGAAAAGAACTTTACAACCTCTTGTGGCTCAAGGGAGAAAAAGCTCACCCACATTGCTCCCTTTAAGAGTTTTTCCATGTTTAACTAGCTGCATGGAGATTCCCATAAGGCCATTAAAGAATTATATTATCAAATAGAAAAATAATAAGTATATTAAAAACAGTATATAATCATGCTCTTAGAAGGAAAGGACTGGGCCGTGAGCACATTATATTTAAGAGCTTGGAAGAGTAGGTACTCAATAAACGCCATGCACAGGATAAGCTTAGAGAGCCTACTTTCTAAATCCAATATTTGGCTAAATAAATAATGCAGCCCTGATAACCCTCAAAATAGAAAGTAAATGGCCCATTAAGAGAACACATTAAGAAATCTTATTGACTCATGCACAAACCGTCAAGTGCCCCATTATTAGCAAAGAGCACACATCAATAGTTATCCACACAGAGAACACTCGTTAAACACAGTTTTAGCCCATCAGTCATTCTTAGTCAGCTATCAACTGATCTATGTATCTAATTAGAAATTTTACAATTTTATCATGCTATAATTTTTGCTCTAAAGTTGCATTTTCAAATGGCATGGTTAATTTTTAGAAAACAATAGTTGTCAACTTAAGAAAAAAACAAACTAGGCTTAATATTCAACAGAATTATTTTATCTAGGGCCACAGTTTACCTTCATGCCGTCCATGGAAGAAATAGAATAGTAGCCTTCATTTTCAATTTCACTGCAAACACAGACAAATCAGCTCTAAAAGGAAACATTCAAGGCATTGGGTATCAAATGCCAAGAATAAAAAGAAATGTGGCTCACTTGATGGATGTTGTATGAAGATGTTAATTCTGCATTCTTTCATTTCATATTTGCCATTGTCACAAATTCCTACAAATTTATTGATGTCCAACTGATTTTTCACATAGGTTGCTTGAGTTACAATATATTCCACCTCAAGCCATTTATCAATGAAAGGTACTTCAGTCTACTTTTCAGGCATACCTCCTCATAGTATCAGATAAAATTGTCCCTCATTTGCTACCCAGGCCGGTAATACAAAGCTACACCATTCTTACTCATGATCTTCTTGCCAACTTCTAACCTAGGTTGCTATCCAGAGTTTGTTCCTACTAAGCTCTTGCTGAGTAAACTTTGTGCTTTCAATCTGTATTTTTTTTCTGTTGATTTAAAAAAAGTTTTTTTGGGGGGTCTGGTCATGGGGCCTGAACTCTGGACCTGGGTGCTGTCCCTCAGCTCTTCAGCTCAAGGCTAGCGGGCTACCACTTGAGCCATAGCACAACTTCTGGCTTTTTTTAAATTTTGCTTGTGTGTTGCTGAGGAATTGAACCCAGGGCCTCATGTATGCAAGGCAAGTGCTCTACCACTGAGTGACCTTCCCAGCCCTGGTTGATTTTTTTAATTAATAAGTTTTTTTTTATTGTGAAAATATCATACAGAGGGATTACAATTACATGAGCAAGGTAATGAGTACATTTCTTATCAAGCATTGTTGCTTCCTCCTTTGTTTCCCCTTACCATCCCTGCCCTCCTATTCCTCCCCGCCTAGCCAAAGTTGTACAGTTCCTTTTTCAACATAACGACTTGTACATCTCATTGTTGCAATGGGTCCACCTGTATCCCTAGCTAAACAATTTGTTTTTTCCCTTCCCCTCCACAAATTATACCAACATCAAGTACAGTGAAAACAGGGATTATACTGTGGGGGAGGGACATGCAAAGCAACAAAGAAATCATCTTATAAATATGTTAGAAACAATTGCATGAAAGAAAAACCACTTGAGTCCTTATCTTGGGGTTCATTTCACCTAACATCAACTTATCTAACCGTTTCTGCTTGTCTCAGACATATACTAGTTATTGCAAATAAAGGAAACCATGGGACCTGTGTTTCTTTGGGCTTGGCTGACTGCACTTAACATAATTTTTTCCAAGTCTTTTCATTTCCTAACAAATGGGGCAATGTCATTCTTTCTGATGGAGGCATAGAATTCGATTGTGTATATATACCACATTTTCTTGATCCATTCATCTACTGAGGGGCATCTGGGTTGGTTCCGTATCTTAGCTATGGTAAATAATGCTACAATAAACATAGTTGTGCTGGTAGCTTTAGTATGGTCTTATTTGTGATCATTCTGGTAAATGTCCAAAAGGGGGATTGCTGGGTCATAGGGGAGCTCTATGTGGAGTCTTTTGAGGAACCTCCATACTACTTTCCAAAGTAGTTGAACAAGTTTACACTCCCACCAACAATGAAGTAAGGTTCCCTTCTGTCCACATCCCCTCCAGCATCTGCTGTTATTAGAGTTCTTGATTATAGCCATTCTAACTGTGGTGAGGTAGTATTTCAATGTTGTTTTGATTTGCAATTCTTTTATGGCTAGAGAGGTTGAGCATTTCTTCATGTGTCTATTGGCCATCTTTCTTTCCCCTTCAGAGAAGTTTCTCTGTAAGTCTTTAGCCCACTTATTTATTGGGCAGTTGTTTCTTTGAGGATTTGTTGTTGGGGGATTTAAATTTTTTAGTTCCAGGTATACTTTAGATAGGAGACCCGTGGTATGGCTTGTGAAGATCTTCTCCCAATCTGTGGGCTTTCTATTAATCTTGCTGTCGATGTCCTTTGCCATGCAGATGCTGTGCAATTTCATGCAATCCCATTTGTCCAACGTTTCTTTGATTTGTTTTGTTTCTGGGTCTCTATTAAGAAAATTTTGGCCTGTGCCAAGGAGACCTAGGGTTTCTCCTATTCCTTCCTGTAATGTTTTCAGGGTGTCTGCTTTGACTCCCAGTTTTTTTGATCTATTTGGAATTTATTCTGGTGCAGGGTGATATATAAGGATCTAGCTTTAGTTTTCTACAAGTGATTAACCAATTTTGCTAGCACCGTTTACTGAAGAGGCTGTCTTTCTTCCATTCTATTTTTAGCTCCCTTATCAAAGAGTAGATGGCTATAGGTCTGTGGGTTCATTTCTGGGTTTTCAATTCTATTTCATTGGTCCTGAGGTCTGTTCTTGTGCCAGTACCAAGCTGTTTTGATTACTATGGCTTTGGAGTAGTTTGAAATTTTGTATTGATATTACTCCAGCACTGTTCTTTCCATTAAGGATCACTTTTGCTATTTGGGGTCTTTTATTATTCCTTATGAATTTTTGGATTGCCTCTTCTATTTCCTTGAAAAATGAGGTTGAAGTATTGATATGTATCACATTGAATTTGTAGATAGGCTTGGGAAGTATTGCCATTTTCACAATGTTGATACTTCCAATCCAGGAGCATGGGAGGTTTTTGCCACTTTCTAAGTTCTGTTTTGATTTCCTTTTTCAGGTTTTTAAAGTTTTCATCATCGAGGTCCTTCACTTCTTTGGTTAAGTTAATTCCTTGGTATTTTATTTTTTTGTGGGGCTATTACAAATGGAGTTGCTTTCCTGATTTCAGCCACGCTTTTCTCATTGTTGACATGCAGAAAAGCTATTGATATTTGAGGGTTAATTTTATACCCTGCTACTTTGCCAAAGTTTTGAATCAGCTTGAGTAATTTGGGAGTGGAGTCTGTGGGATTCTATGAATACAAGATCATGTCATCTGCAAAGAGGGAGAGTTTTTCTTCATCTTTCCCTATTTGGATCCCCTTTATGTTTACATCTTGTCTTATTGCTGTAGCTAGGAATTCTAATACTAAATTGAAGAGAAGGATAAGAACAACATGGTTATCTCAATAGATGCAGAAAAAGCATTTGACAAGAGCCAACACATCTTTATGATGAAGGCTCTGGAAAAACTAGGAACCCATGGAACATTCTTCAATACAATAAAGGCTGTATCTGACAAACCTACAGCCAGCATTATACTTAATGGTGAAAAACTAAAGCCATTTCCTCTTAACTCAGGAACAAGACAAAGATGACCACTCTCTGAACTTCTCATTCTGTACTTTTATGTTTCCTATAGCTCATATTTCTTTTTTCTACTTTTGCCTTGAAATATTTTTTCCTCTCATTTTCTCTTTATCTCCATTCATTTCCTTATTTGTAGCTTCTTTGAATTCACAGCCGCTTCCATTCAATTTTATTAGAACCCTAAAAAGATAACTTCTAGTATTCCTCTATCCTTCCTGTCAGGAGATATATTATTGTCTTATATATTATTGTCTTAAATATAGAACATTTAATTTGAGATGGACAGCACTCATAGAAATCATTCATTAGTCATATACATGACTATATAACTATAATGTAGCTCATGACTATAATATATCATATATATGACATATGTAACATATAACATATAATTATCTATTATAACCATATTATATATAATTAAATATAATATTGTATAATATATTATGTTATAATATATGACATATATTATAGTCATATGGTCACACATATGATTCATGAATGATATATGTTTATATCTGTTTATCAATTTATTTATCTGAGCATGCATTATGTATGTTTTCATGTGGAATTTATTTGAAACTAATTTTAATCTCTAAAGCTTAATTTTTTGAGAAAGAAGTTGACAGCAACTTTTCTTCTAGTTGAAAGTGTAGGGTTAAGTAAACATTATATAAAAATAATGGTGAAGATGTGTCTGGAAAAATATCCAGATGTGGAGGAAAAGTGAAAAGAGAATGGAGTAAAGGGGAATGGAGGGAAAGAAAAAAGAGAAGACAGAAGAAAGGCAATAGGGAGGAGGAGAGGACAAAAGGTGACAAGGAGACAACGAGAAAGGGAGGAGAGAGCAATACTGGTATTAATTTTCCAAGTATCATCCTTAGAGTAAAATATTTATGATATAGTATTAAGCTGCTTATTTACTGGAATTTGAACTTTGGATCTTATAGTTGCTAGGTAGGATTTCTACCACTTGCGTCACACCCCAAGTCCTGGTTATATTATACTTCTAAAAGTATTTATTTGGTAGGTACAGAACTAGAGATGACCTTGGAAGGATGCCCCAAATATGCATCTTTCATCTCCCTCAAACATGAAGGTCGGTTATGGAAGTTGCCTCCCAAGAATCTATTTCTTCCTTTGTCTCTATTTTTTCCCAGAAACAGTGTTATTATTTGAACAATCTCCTAAGTCAGAGAATTGCCACCTCTGCACACAGAAGAGGGCATGGCTACTTTCATACTAGATAGAGAAACACAAATCCTAGCCATTGATATAATTTATAACTACAGCAATCCAGTTATAATGGATTCATCATAAAATTAGTGATAAGATATTTTTAGTAGAATTAATTGTAAAAGGAGTTTCATTATGGTATTTCACACCATCAGACTATTATTTTATTTCCGTTTTTCCCCCCTTGGAGATAAAACCATAAAACTAGGAAAAAAATCAGTAGAAAAAATAGTTATATATAAAGCAGTTCATTGTATCATAAACTATTATGCAGACATTTAAAAGCAACTTACCTGATTTAAGGTAATTCCTTAAGTTAGTAAGAAACATGAAAAGCAAATACAGTAAGGTTGCATAGTAAGTATAATTATTGGATCAATGACAAAATTTCCAACCCATACTTATTATATTACATATATTTATACACATATAAAATATGTATAATCATATATACATGTTTATGCAATGATATGTACCTATGTGCTTGATGGACAAAAAAGAATAGTATCTGTCAATTTGTGAATGTAGATATCCCCTGTTGGTGATCAATAATGGATGTGACTGAGAGAAGATGTCAGGAGAGAGAACAGTATCAAGCTGGTGGCTGTAGGGGAGTTGTCTTATTAGGTAGGGTCGTCACTGCAATAAAAAATCATATTTATTCATATGTAAATATGGGTATAATAAAATATTTGTCACACATAGAATTCTATAACTAATATATACTCATATATTTAATTGTTTTATTTGTGTCCCTGCATATATGAAATAGCTTCTCTACATAGAAAAGGAAGTAAAACCTTTATAAGCATTCACTGATGAAGCTCTAACTTCATACCATCTCCTACCACTAAGACCACAATTATGCACATTTGCTTTCCTATAATTTATCTTCTCTCCTTTCCCCCAATTTATACCATAGGGCATAAACTTGGACTGCAGGTTGCAAATCTCTAAAGGGTCTAGAATTTTCAAGCTCCACCATGACCATTTGAACTTCTGAGAAATATCTTGGCAACCAGCTCCCAAGTTTGGTAAGGATGGAAACTCCCTGGATACAAAATTAGAGTATTAAAAGAAAAAAGGAACATAGACAACTAAATATAGGCAAAAAATCAAAAATTATCGTTTTTAAAATAAAGGGCTAGTTTTTAAAAATATATTAATATTTTAGTTAATAATTTTTCAAATGCTTATTTGCCTTTTTAATTTTATTTATTTTTTGTTCTGGCCTCATTTCCCCTAAAATTTTATACATTTTTCTCATCTCTGGGCTGTGCTGCTTAGCTAAGAATCAAACATTGGAAATGAATTGTTAGACCATTTTTATCATTGTGCAAATATCACAGAGAACAGACACCAGCCGGCATGGACATAGATAGCAAAGGACAAGTCACTCGAAATGCTATATTCACACAATGAAAAGATACTATAAAAATAAAACATAAAACTGCTGCCATCTTTTCCAGCAAGTATGCATATTAGTGCTTTATAATTTCTTTTTAGTATGACTAGGCCCAAACAGTAAAAGTGTAGTATAGTGAATATATAAACCAGTAACCAAATATAATGTCTACACATAGTTTTTCTGGCATTTTTTTTATACAAGCAATGCAACAGTTTTATTTATACAAGTTACCTTTTTAATTGATAATTTGTTCAGTTTTAGTGTGTGTCTAATTCAATACATCTGAAAATGAATTACTATAGTCTTGTGTGGCCTCTCGCTGTCTTGGGTTTAGCCCCTATACCATCTCCAATATGTTAAATTAGATAGTTCTTTTACAATCAGATAGAACTAAAATTCAGTGTGAAAGTACTACACAGTTTTTTGCTTCATGAAAGTGACTTAATGGCAGACAGTATATATAATAATAATGTATAGAATCATTATTTCCTAAGATTATAATAGAGCAGAGTAGTTTCTATTGCCTAGTGATATGATAACTACTGTAACAAAATAGTGTGTGTCGGATGATTCTTTATCATGATTGATAAAGAAAAGTATGTCTTGGGCTTTCAAATATTATATATTTTTACATGTATCTTTAAGCAGGTATTTAGTATACATGAATATAATATTGGAACCAAAGTACAATATATACTCTTAATGTTGTTTGTAAGGATGTAACAAAGAAAGAATATTAGCTGATAGCTTGAAATGGCTGGAATTTGAAGATTAAGGTCTGTCTGGAAACCTTTACCTAGATTGCCAGATTTTCAGTGGGTCAGCTGCCTAATTAACTCCAGATTTCAAATATTTTCCTTCCAAATTTTCTTCCCAACAGGATAATTATCAGGAACAATATAGATGAGTACAAATGGTTTTTGGAACATGTTATATTGTTTAGGGTTAAACACAAGTTCATACTTAAATTTCAGTTGTACTTGTAAACAAATCCTTTATCATCTAGTTTTTCAACTTTTTTGGAAGTAATCTTTGTAAGATTTTGTCATACTCCGTGTCATTTAGAAGACAAATTCCATTTGGCCCTGTTTCATAGCACCTGCAGCTTTCGGATATAACTAGGATTTGCAGTTGACATGCCCTAGATATTAATTTATATTGCAAGTAAAAATGATTAACTCTGTGGGCTTATGAGGCCAGTTGCCTTTGTGAAGAAGAACATCTAATGATAAAGAGCAAATAAAGTCAAACAATGATTTAAATCTTCACTCAAAGAGGAAAATACATAAAAGTAATGCTTGGAATTTGACCTCAGTTGCCAAAGAGAAAATAAATTATAAGGTGATGCACAAGTCTGATTTTTAAAGATTTTTTTTAACAATGTAATTTATATTTTATAAATAACATTTTATAAATATTATATATTTATAATATTTTATAAATAACAAAATGTGTGTTTGAAATATTATATGTTACATGTAAATCAAGCATTATGATGCTGTTATTTTGTAAATAAAACTTATGATGTAAAGTAAGGCCTAATTGTTCTCACATCTTTCTGAGAGGTAGAAGAAAAATTAACACACTGATCAAGGGCTCTATAGGCCAGGAGCCTGAGAGAGATTCTGAGTGGGAGAAAGTTTTCTTCAAGTCAGAGAGTGCCAAAGAATTGTTGAACCATTTTCAGTACTGCTGGAGTGAGGAGAAGGAAAGATAGGAATAAGTTTGGTGTTCAATAAATCAATTATGTCCACATAGAGATGTGTACATCAGTCTATGTACTTATAGAATATAGAATGATGTACACAGAGAAAGCAGAGAACAGTAGCAGAATCTACCAGTCATTATAGCAACAGGTAGAAAGCTAGGATAAGGAATGTATTTTAGCAGGGGCATATGGAGAGATGGAGTATAGAAATATGGACTAATATTGTGGGTGCCATTCTTGCTTGCCTGAGACATGTTAGACACAGTAACAAAAATGAGAATAAGCTTGCATCTAACATGAGTTAGAATTAGATATATTGTACAAAAAAAATTCCAGTGAAACCAAAGGTGGAGGGGAGATAGATTTCTAAGTGCATATAGAAAATCTGATAATTTAGGCTCTTATTCTGAGCACCTTTGGAAGAGTTTCCAGAAGAAAGGCAATCTCAAAGACAGAAAACAAGAGAAGAAAACTTAATGTTCAAAGCAATATTTTAAAATGACTGACCTTAAAATGTGAAAAGCACGTTGAACTGAATTTGACCTTCTTTGCAATTTATAACAAAAAGGAATACTTTTTCCAAAGATAGAATTTTTGTTTATCTAAATTAATGATAAACATTATTCTTCCTGAAGTCTGCTTTATCCTAGATCTTTAGTTTTCTGCAATGAAAGATGTCTTCAGATATTTTTATCCAAAGCCATTTTTTAGTCTTCCAAATAAATGTTTTATTATTTATTCTAGGAAAAAATAATGGAAAGAGTTGGTTCTTTTTGAAGAACAACTCAAATTACACTTGTGTATAGATATATGTATATGTAATATGCATATATACATGTAGGTAATCTACCTTGTGATAACACTTATGCATTTAGTATACCTCACAACTCATGGAGTATATACATTTTTATTTTGAGGCATATATTTTTTTGTATTATGAAAATTTATGTGTCAAAGGGTAACATTAAATCTGTGCTTATTTATAACAAAAGTAATTCTATGTTTTAACTTTCCCATTACCTAGCAGCTGTTTTTAAACTAAAAATTAACGAGTGTCATGTTACCGTTCATTAATAAATTTTGGCTGACTTCCAAGTTTTTAGAAATATTCCAAGGGACATTTAACACAAATGTATATATTTTATAGCACTTGCTTCAATTGGACTAGTAGTAGGTTGAGTGATTCTGCTATTAGTTAAGAAGATTCTAGAACTTGGTGAATAATTTGCATGGAACAAAATAGTAAACCAAGAAGATGATGCTGTGGTTCAACTATGGAGTAGCTGGATTCTCACAATCCATTCATAACAGCTTGCAGTGCAAATTTAAGAAGGTTGACAGTGGGGTTTTGACCAATAAAAACTAAGCAGAAAAGATCCTCTCATTCTTGATCAAGTCCCAGGTTGTTTTCAGTTAGCTTACCTGACAGATTGCTGTGGTAAAGTTTATTGCATGCTGTTGATGAAAAAAAGATGCTATGTAAAGTCAAATAAAGGAAAGAGTAAGAAATCAGTTATGAATCTAGGCCTCCATAGTCCAATTCCATAGCCAAAATACATTCTAGAGGGCTTAGATAATTAATCTTTTGCAGGAGAATTAGGTAACTTTGGGTTTGATTCAACAGATCAGGAAAGAAGTTGACTGGTTCTGTTTGAGAAGTCTAATTCCCTTTGATGTCTGTAGAAACAGGGTTTTATACTGAACTCAGAGTAGGGCTCTAAATGGGCAGTTCTGTGGCCCAATCACATTTCTTAGTAACCTCTTAATATTTTATAGATAGAATGCCAAAAAATGGTAAGTGTGTGCTAATCATTTCCTGAAAGGATTAGAACTTAACTTCAAGTATTATGCCTTTGCTGATCTTGTCAAAACTCAGTTTTATTGAATTGCTAACTACTAACTTATTTGTCTTTACAGATGGTCATGGAGAGGAAGTTCTTCCTCCCCTTGACCAATGTAATTTATTAGTTTGTTGACAGATTGCAAGAGGCTGGGTTCTCTGCTTATCACAGTTTCTGTCTCAGACATGCCTGGGGAGTATGCATTTATACTTGTACAGTTGAAGGTTAGGATGTGTTTGTGACTAACTAGCACTATCTCACAATACTGTGAAATTTGTGAAATTTATATAATCACTTAATCACAATAAAAATTGCTATAGAAAAAGAAAGGCTAGAAATAGAATGAATAGAAAAGTAACAAAATACAAATAAACAGAAATATTTTAGAATTCTCTGTGGTTTTCAAATATATTTTCATAAAAATTCAATTATTATAAAATATTCTTTATGAAAGATAAATTCATCTTGTGTTTACATCTTTCTATAAATTTGATTAAATACTGTAACATCAATTTAGGAATATAGGAGCTATGCATCAACAAATGGAAATTTAGGAGATACAATATTAAAATTGGGAGAAAATGAAAAGTTTATATTGAGGAAACATCCCAAGATAAAGGAAGTAACTTACCACTCATGCTTTCTTTTATCATAAAAGATATTGATTCTTTGTTAGCTATTGTTGAAAAATGGCAAATGGGGGCTGAGAAGGTGGCTCAGTGGTAAAATGCTTGCCTCACATGTATGAGGCCCTGGGTTTGATTCCTCAGCAGCACATAAGCAGAAAGACCCGGAAGTGGTGCTGTGGCTCAAGTGATAGAGTGCTCAACTTCAGCTAAAGAGCTGAGGGACAGCACCCAGGCCCAGAGTTCAGGCCCCATGACTGACAAAAAAAAAAAGAAAAGAAAAAAGAAAAAGAAAAATGGCAAATGATGACTTGTCAGTAATTGGGGCCATGGAAGAAAGTCCCTTCCTCTTTGGTTGAAGCAATGCTAGCTATGAATCTTGGGGGTACAAAGTTCTCAGGGTGTAGAGGATAGGGTTTCTTCTGGCTCTGTTTGAGGCTCTTCATCTCTAGGGAAAATGTTCTTGGAACTTATGTATAAGACATAAGTTTCAGAAACTTAGGTCCATAAATTTATTAAGTATAAGATTCAAGTCTTATTTAGCAATTAAATAATGTAAAATTACTTTCAAATCATTACTATGAATAAAGCAATTAATTGTTAATTTAAAATATACTTATCAATAATGAAGCTTTTGAATTTTCTCCTTTTCACATTGTTTTACACTTCTCTTATTCTAGTATTTTATTTGAAAACATTGTTATATTTACTTTGGTAGATTATTATTTGTAGTCAAGCATTTTGTTGGTTGCTGTCTTATAAGTTACTTTTTGTTTTACTAAGCCTACTATCGCTCAGTGCTGAAAATGAATGGAGACCCTCATATGTGCTAGCAAAATGATCTAAAATGGAATTATAGCCCCAGCCTTCTTTCAGCAATGTATGCTTTAAAAAAATTCTTTGGGCTCATAGAGCTATGGAAACAGACATAGGAGTCTTCCTATTCGTTGCCATTAGTGGCATCATGTTGATCATGCAGGGAACTCTGAAGGACAAATTGTATCATATGGTGGTACAACTTGACACAGGGAGTTGAATTTGAATAAACTCAAGTCCAACAGTCATTGATTATTAGTTACCCAATGAAAAGGTGAGGAAGTCAGATAAGTAGAGAGCAGAATATAAAGGAAGGTGCCATGGTGTGGTTTGCATGTCTTTACCAGGATGCATGTTGAGATTAAATCTCCACTGTGATTTATTAACAAGGTAGAGACAGTCCTACTATGGTATCTGTAGGGGAGACATTTGCAAAATACTTAAGATTAAATGGGCTATATGAATGGGTTTCTAATCCAATGTGATTGTAGCATTACAGAAATTAGAGAGACCTGAACTAAGACATCTCTCTCACCTCATCATATCCTTTGTTCTAGACTTCTACAGAATCCCTATCAGCCAGAAGCATTTCACCAGATGAAAGTTCCAAATTCTGAACATCCCAACAACCTAGTAGTGAGTCCAACACCTCAGCCTTCTTTACTTTGAGCCCAACAAACTCTTTGGTTGGGTAGTCATTACAGTGAAATCCAAGGCTTTGAACATGGTGGGTAAGTTCTTACCATTGATTTATACTCAGGGCAAACATCTCTATAAATAACTCAGCCTGTGGTATTCAGCTCTGAGAATAGAAAATGAACCAAGGCTCACCACCATTGTTTACCATATATATTTACCAGCCTTTGCTTTAAGAACCGTTGTTTGGAAGTACAGTTAGGTTAAAACTATAACCAAGGCCAAACTGTAGTGTTAACTCATACAGAATGTATGTTCCACAGGTGCTGAAATTTAATTGTTTGGTTCACTCTTGAATCACCCGTTTGATATATTGTAGGATTCATGATGGGTGAATGAATAAATGAGAGAGATAGAGTAGGACACAAAGCACCATTTTCTTAACAGAATCTTAGAATACAAACTACAAACATTACTAACATTTCTAAAATCACAAACATAATCGTGTGTGTGTGTGTGTGTGTGTGTGTGCGCGCGCGCACACACACACACACAAGAGCGCGCACGCATGCTGCTTCTGGAGTTTGAACCCAGGGCCTAGAAGCTGTCCCTGAGCTTTTATGTTCAAGGCTACTGTTCTACCACTTGAGCCACAGTTTCGCTTTTGGCTTTTTGGTTGTTAATTGGAGAAAGGAGTCTCTTGGGCTTTCCTGCCCAGGCTGATTTTGAGCCATGAACCTCAGATCTCAGCCTCCTGAGAAGCTAGGATTATAGAGGTAAGCCACTGGCATCACATACATTTTATAATCTTAGATACATAAAATCTTGTCGTTCATCCAGGAACTGTCCATTTGCTATACATTTTCCTTTCTTTCAGTTGAAAATGCACTCTTTTTATCGTCAGGTACAGGATAGATGTTTTGTTTTCAAGAGTACCCTGGGTGGGAGCTGGGAAGGTGGCTTAGTGGTAGAGTGCTTGCCTTGCATGCACGAGGCCCTGGGTTCAATTCCTCAGCAACACATAAGCAGAAAAAGCTGGAAGTGGTGCTTGGCTCAAGTGATAGAGCGCTAGCCTTGAGCTGAAGAGCTGAGGGACAACACCGGGCCCAGAGTTCAGACTTCACAACCGAAAAAAAAAAAAAAAAAGAGTTCCTTGGTAATATCTAATTTTGTGGTTCATTGTCTTATCTGAGCACAACCAACTGAGCAGTCTCCATTATGGGCCCTGCCTGAGTACATGTTCTTCTGAGTACTATGCTTAATTTATGTACAGTGTGAGGGAATGACAAAACTGACCACATTTCCTGCTTTGCCTTGACTGTTAGAATGACAACTATTTTTGGAATGTTTCTGGCAATTTTGTGACAGGAATTTGTAGGATAAATTTAAAGATACTTTGAGTATTTAAAATGTACTTTAATTCACCATTTGCTGCCTCTTTCCTTTCTTTGTATCTGTACTTCAATTTATCTTCATTGCTTTAGGAAGCTGTAGCTTTTTGTGTTTCCTTCTCTAGGCATTTTGAAAAGTTCTTTGAAGAGCAGAGCTAAAGCTTTCTTTTTTTCCCCATACTATAAAAAGGTTTTAACAGATTGCATACTTGTGAGTAGACATGATGATCCATCTGCTTTCACTGGCAATCAAGAATACATTACCTGATTTTTTAAAAAAGGATGAATTCTAGTTTAATTGATTACAGAGTAGTTCTGTGTTTTTATTTTAACACAAAATCAAGTGTTTAGAAGCACATATACCTTCACTTCTGATCAAATGCAAATTACACAATGAACATTGCTTAACTTTATGGGACCAGTATGTCCAGAGCAATAGATTAAAACAGATTATGGCTTTTTTCTCCTGCTTTTCTAATAACAGAAGATGCACTAACCCCCTCCCCCAAATTTTGCTCCAATTTGTTGTCTGTCAGAAATTAACTGACATTCATAGACTTTTTTCACATATGTTACTGTGATGTTTCCCTGTAGCTTACTCAGTTAGTTTGGAAAAAAATGTTAAGTATTTTTCCTGAGACATGCATATATATATATATATATATATGTATGTATGTATATGTATATACATATACATACATACATATATATATATATGAGAAACAGACTCTTGTGAAGTTATGGGAAAGGATAAGCAAGGAATTGTTTTTAGAAACATCTCTATCAACTATTGACAATGAATTTTTTATTTTTTTAAATTTAAATTTTATTGTAAATTTGGTGTAGAGAGGGTTTACAGTCACAGAAGGTAATGAGTACATTTCCTTTTGAACAGTGTTACCTTCTCCCTCATTTTCTCCCACTTTTCCCCCTCCAGAGTTCACTCCTGCCCAAGTTGTATAGTTCATTTCCAACATAGTATCTAGTGAGTATCACTGTTGAATAGGTTCATCCTTTGTTCCACCACTTTTGTGATTCCTCTTCCCTTCCCCAAATCAAACAAATTTATATTCAAGACAAAGCTAACAGAAATTAAAAATACTGACAATAGGGAATAAATCAGGGGGGAAAAAGAAAAAAGAAATAACGGAGAACAATACAATTAAAAAACATCTTGTTTCCATTTCCTGTAGTTCATTTTGATAAGCATCATTTTATATGGTCATATGCACATAGTTATTGAGCCATTGTGATCCTCTTCTAGGAACATCCTCTTTTTTCTCAGTGTGCAAATGCTTAGGGTGCTGTCTAATTAATCATGTTCAGGTATAATTGTGTTTTACTATCCATTGTATTAACTTGAAGAGTTATAGACATGTTCTAGTTATTATAAATGAGAGCAAGCATGCAGTCTGTTTCTTTGGATCTGGCTTACTTTGTTTTAATATAATTTTTTCCAAGCCCTTCTATTCCTTATGAAGGGACCAATGCCATTCTTTCTAATGAAACATGGAATTCCATTGTGTATATATACCACATTTTCTTGATCGATTCATCCATTGAGGGGCATCTGGATTGATTCTATATCTTAGCTATGGTAAATAAGGCTTCAATGAACATAGTTGTGCTGGTGGCATTAATGTGGGCTGGTTTGTGGTCATTTGGGTAAATGTCTAGGAGTAGAATGCTGGGTCATAGGACAGTTTTATGTTTAGTCTTTTGAGGAACCTCCATAGTGATTTCCAGAGTGGTTGAACAAATGTGCATTCCCACCTACAGTCTAGTAATGTTCCCTTTGGGCCATATCTGCACCAGCCTCTGTTATTAGTTTTCTTGATAATGGCCATTCTAATTTAGGTGAGATGGAATTCCAATGTTTCTCTGATTTGCATTTCTTTTATGGGCAGAAATGTTGAGCATTATTTCATGTGTCTATTGGCCATTCTTATTTCTTCTTCAGAGAAGTCTGTCTTTGAGTCTTTAGCCCACTTATGAATGTCATTGTTGCTGAGGATTTACTTTTGGGGGGGGGTTAATTTTTTTAGCTCTAAATGTATTTTAGATATGAAGCCCTTGTCTGATGCATAGCTAGTAAAGATCTTTTCCCATTCTGTGGGCTTTCTATTTATCTTGCTAGCTATGCCCTTTGACATGCAGAAACTCTTCAGTTTGGTGCAATCACATTTATCCTGTCTTTCTTAGAATTGTTATGCTTCTGGATCTTTACATAGAAAGTTTGTACCAGTGTTCTAGCATTTCCTTTGGCCCTTCATGTAATACTTTCAGGATAGCTGGTCTTATATTGAGGTTTTGGATGCATTTGGAGTTGATTCTGGTGCAGGATGATATATAATGATCTAACTTCAGTTTTCTGCATATGTATAGATAATTCTGCAAGCACCATTTGTTGAAGAGGTCGTCTTTCTTCCATCCTGTGTTTTTGGATCCATTATCAAGGATTGGGTGGCTATAGGTCTATAGGTTCATTTCTAGGTCTTCAGTTCTATTCTATTGGTCCTCAGTCCTGTTCATGTGCCAGTACTATGCTGTTTTTTTTTTTAGTGTTGTTGTTGTTGTTGTTTTTTATAACTACAACTTCGTAACAGAGTTTGAAGTTTGGTACTGATATTCCTTCAGCATTTTTCTTCCTGATAAGGATTGCTTTTGCTATTTGTGTTCTTCTATTATTCTATTTCTTCTAGTTTTGGATTGCTTCTTTATCATTGAAGAATATTGTTGAGATTTTGATGGGTATTACATTGAATCTGTAGATAGTTTTGGGCAGTATTATCATTGAAAATGAATTTGAACTATTTTTTGTATATAATAATTCTGTCATAGGTAAATGTAGTTAGTGACACATTAAGAAAAAGATTACATTAGAACTAAAGGCAAGTACTGTACTTACTACCTTACATATATAATTGTAACCCCTCGGTACGTCACCTGATGTACAGAACTAAAGGCAACATTCTTGATGAAGTGTTCCTTATGAATGAACTTAACTGCTTGTTGTTTCTCATTTGTTTCTGCATACCAAATGCAAAGGAAGTTAAAGAAATCAGTTGCATATAATTAGTGCAATGAGTAGGTTTCTTCTTGCTAGCTGAGCCATAGAAAATGGAGTTTGTCATATTATTGAGCACATAAACCACAGAGCACGTAAGAAAAGGTGGGTTAATAACTCTGCATCCTTCAGCAAGAAGATATTCTGCAGAATACAATTTCAATGTAAATTTGAGACTTATTTTTAATATGTCAATAAGAAAATGCTGATTATTAGAAGTGTCTTGCTTATATATTGTTTGAGTTTAACATTATGTTATTTAGCACAACAAATCTTTTAAACATTAATGCTATTTTTAAATCTTTCAAACAATGTTGCTCATTTTTATCAATAATCCATCCAAGATGTTCAAGTCTTTATTATATCACCTATTCTTAGACATTTTAAAACTATTTTTATTATATTTTCTTAAATATTTGTTTCTCATTTGAGGTTTTCTTTTTATTTATTTATTTATTTTTGGTCCAGTTGTGGGGCCTGAACTCTGGGCCTGGGTGCTGTCCCTCAGCTCTTCAGCTCAAGACTAGCGCTCTACCACTTAAGCCATAGAGCCACTTCCAGCTTTTTTTTTTTTTTAATTTTTCCTTATGTGGTGCTGAGGAATCGAAGCCAGGGCCTCATTCATGCAAGACAAGCACTCTACCACTGAGCCATCTTCTCAGCCTTCATTTGATGTTTTTCTATTAATATATAGAGGAAATTCAGTTTTATACCCACACTTGGTTTATTTAAGAAGAAAAGATAAATATCATTACATGGTAAAATAATTGACTATAAATATTTTAAAATGTTGTTTATTATGAAAATACTGTACAGAGTGGTTACAGTTACATGAGCAAGGTAATGAGTACATTTCTTATCATGCATTGTTGCCTCCTCCTTTGCTTTTCCCCTACCATCACTTCCCTCCCATCTCCACAATTACAGTTCCCCCCACCTCCGCCTAAATTGTAAAGTTCTTTTTTTCAACACAGAGTCTTGTATATCTCATTGTTGCAATGGGTCAGCCTGTATCTCTGTTTAAACAATTTGTTTTTTCCCTTCCCCTCCCCAAATTATACCAGCATCAAATACAGTGAAAACAGGGGTTATACTGTGGGGGAGGGACATACAAAGCAACAAAAAAAATCGCATGGTACCTTATAAAGTCAGTAGAAACAATAGCAAGAAAGATAAAAAAAACCACTTGAGTCCTTATCTTGGGGTTCATTTCGCTTAACATCATGTTATCTGACCTTTTCTGCTTTTCTCAGACATATACTAGTTATTGCAAATAAAGGAAACCATGGGACCTATGTTTCTTTGGGCCTGGTTTAGAGCTTCTGCATTGCAAAGGACAGAGCTAGCAAGATCAATAGAAAGCCCACGGACTGGGAGAAGATCTTCACTAGCTAGCAAGATCAATAGAAAGCCCACGGATTGTGAGAAGATCTTCACTAGCCATACAATGGACAAGGATCTCATATTTAAAATATACCTGGAACTCAAAAAATCAAATTCCCCAACAACAAATCCTCAAAAAAACAATTGTCCAATTAATAAGTGGGCTAAAGACATGAAGAGAAACTTCTCTGAAGAGGAAATAAGAATGGCCAATAGACACATGAAGAAATGCTTAACCTCTCTAGCCATAAAAGAAATGCAAATCAAAGCAACATTGAGATTCTACCTCACCCCAGTTAGAATGGCTACAAATCAAGAACTCTAATAACAACAGGGAATGTGGACAGAAGGGAACCCTACTGCATTGTTGGTGGGAGTGTACATTTCTTTTTTTTTGGGGGGGGGTCCAGTCGTGGTGCCTGAACTCTGGGCCTGGGCGCTGTCCCTCAGCTCTTCAGCTCAAGGCTAACGCTCTACCACTTGAGCCACAGCGCCACTTCCGGCTTTTTTCTTTTGGCTTATGTGGTGCTGAGGAATCGAACCCAGGGCCTCAGGCATGCAAGGCAAGCGCTCTACCACTGAGCCACCTTCCCAGCCCATGGGAGTGTAAGTTTATTCAACCACTTTGCAAAGCAGTATGGAGGTTCCTCAAAAGACTCCACATAGAGATTCCCTATGACCCAGCAATCCCACTTTTGGGCATTTACCCAAATGATCACAAACAAAACCATACTAAAGCTACCAACACAACTATGTTTATTGCAGCATTATTTACCATGGCTAAGATATGTAACCAACCCAGATGCCCCTCAGTAGTTGAATGGATCAAGAAAAAGTGTTATATATACACAATGGAATTCTACGCCTTTATCAGAAAGAATGGCATTGCCCATTTGTTAGGAAATGGAAAGACTTGACTATAAATATTTTTTATTTACCAGTCATTGTAGTAACTTAAGAACTTACTATAAACAAGAGACTCAATCAGAATGTTCTAAATAGAAAGTAAATTTAAGTCTAGTAGTTATTCTTTTCATTCTTTTAACAGAAGTAAACATAAATCAAATAAATTAGTTTATCATTATACCACTAATATTGCTGACAGGTTTGTCACTTTGCTAGCTTCCTTCTTCGGGAGAGTTTGTGCCATTATTTCCTCTTCCTCACTTATGTCTGGACACTAATGTTCTGTTGATTACTCTTTCCCACTATGTTCAAATGCAACTTGAATTTCCATTGCAATAGAATTCCCCCAAGAACTCTAGTTGTCACAAAACTTGAATTTTTATACCATTCTTTCTTGATGATCAAAAACGATCCAGTTTCATAAATGTTTATCAAGTTTGATATTAGATGAGATATTTTTTACTGGGAGGGATATGTATATTAATAAATCATGATGAAATTTATATTAAGATGAAATAAATATAAAAGAATTTATCTTCTATCCTGAGCCACCAATAGAGGAGACAAAATATATAAAGCAATGTTTCACAAGAAATGGGATCTCAAGTATTAACATCAACAAAAGAATGAAGTGAGGGTAAAGGAGGAAGAACATAGTTGAAATACTTCATATACTTGAAAAAAATGGAATGATAAAACTTGTTGACATTATTTCAAAATTTTGGGGGCAAGTGAGTAGTAGAGAACTATAGCGGGAGTGAATTTAATGAAAATAAATTATATACATGTGTGGCAATATCACAACGATATACAATTAAGATTCACTAATATAAAAGAGATAAAAGTGAGTGAGTCCTATGATTATTCCTGCTTATATTAAATTTGCAAGTTAGGGAGCAAAGAGTATGAACCAGGGAGTTGTAACAACCATGCTGAGTTGAAAAAATGGATCTAAAAGCTCAGTGAGACCAAGCATCTGGGAATTGTAGATGTGAGAGAGAGGAGAGGAAAATAAAGAGAGAGAATTCTAGAGAGTAGCAGAAGGTTCTTCTGTTGTACTCCATTGACGTTGATCAGTCCCTGTGTGTGAGAAAAACATTGGATGAAATTCTTTTCAGATCATAGAAGACCAGCAGTAGCTACAGGTCCAAGGATCCACAGCAGAAAGCATCCTAATTCACAGAGTAACAGTGTAATGAAAAGAAGGTGCTTCATTTATGAGAGAAAATTAACACTCCTTGTTAAAAACTATACTGTTTCTTCTTAGTAGGGCATATGTTAAGATTACACAGAACTGGATTCTCTTCAAGTAATTTAACCACACTATAGAAAAAAAGTAATGTCATTTATTAAGAATATTTTTAGGAAACAAAAAATTATGAACTGTAAAGATGAAACCCAAAATATTGGTTTTCTAATATGAATGTTAAGGATACAGTAAAGGAATGGAATACAAGCTATGATGAGGAAAACATTGATCAAATAAACTTGATGTAAAAAAAGAGAATTAAATGGCATGAAACAGTAATGATTTAGTTTTATATGGTCTCTCTAGAAGGTAGAAAGAAGACTGAACATGTCAAGTACAAGCAGGAGATGTAAAATGAAGGGTTCATTTTAAGTGAGAAAAATTAAAAATCTAACATAAGAAATGTGAGATAGATAGCATTTTGCAGAAAAGTTTAGCTATCAGAAGACATGAAAATAGAAATTATTCAAAAGAAAATAGGGATAGGATCTGGGGATGGCACTTAGTGATATGGGGTTTGCCTGATGTTCAGAGAGACATGAGTTCAAACCCAATGCTGCAAAAATAAGACAGAAAAGAAATGCAAGAGAAAAAATTGGAATGAAAATGAACAGAAAAATGACACCAACATTAATCAGGCATAAAATTGTCTAGAACAGTTGTTGAGGGAAAAATGTTAAAGCAGCTATAAAAACATTAATTTGAATAAAAAGCATTGCAATACTATATTTTTCTTAAACAGTATATATGAATTTTTCCTGAGCATAGAGTAATATTTTTTAAGCACTGAAATTTTTTGCCTCAAATTCCAAGCTAGATTTTATTTTTCTAGAGAAAATCTATTTCAGAACTAAAGGCCAAAAAGGGAAAAAGATTAGTTCAGACATACAAAAGCTAAGAGAATTTATATATATTATAAGAAGTGTTAGAGAAAGCCCTCCTGTGGAGAATGATACATATTGAGAAATCAAATGCTATATCAAAACTTAAGAATATTGTAAGAAGTGCTGCATCAATTAAGACTATTTAACTATTCCCAATAGACAGCTCTATGTCCAAAACAAAAATTAATAAAGACTTTATGTTATTTGTTACATATATATATTATATAATGACAACATATTGTCGGTTGTGGGGCTTGAACTCTGGAACTGGGTGTTAGCCCTGAGCTCTTTAGTTCAAGGCTAGTACTTTTACCACTTGATCCACAGTGCTACCTCCAGTTTTCTGGTGGTTCATTGGAGATAAGAGTCTTACACACTTGAACCACTCACTTGGTGGCCCAAGTGCTCAAATGTCAGTAGAAACTTTCTATGATACATTTACTTATCCACTATTCTGATGATTTGAATTTTATTAGCTTTATCAGCATATAATTTACTGTCTGTAAAGAACTTATATGGATTATATGTGCTTAATCAAAAGATACTTAAATTATATTTTTTGAGTCTTAAGTAGGAGAAACATAAGTTTGTCTCCTCATTTTGTTCTATAGTCATTAACACCACATTGATCTCAATTTCTCATACTGTATTAATATGTACTCAATCTTGTTACCATATCTTCTATAATAGTAATTTATATTAACCTATAGATTTGGTTACTTATTGTAGGGAGCCGAGGCGAGACTCCGCCCACTCCCTTGCAGCTTTGAGGTAACCACCCCAGACGGTGCTTGGCGGGACGCCTGGGCTGTGCGCGTGCGCGAGCCAGGTAGAGTCCCCAGCCAATCCCATGACACCTGGTGACGGTGAAAGGCAGGCGACCAACAATAGAAAGACCCGCGTTCCGATTCTCCTATATAATCGGCTGTGTTTCGGGTGCACGCTCTCTCGCGCCCAAGCTCTCCTACAACTAAAAGGCTCTCCAATAAAGCGTGATCTGAGAAGACTCCTGGTGTGGCGGTCGTTTTTTCTCGCTGGTCGAGTAGACGGTCGCTACAACTTATACTATTTATTAGTAACTTCAACAATATGGCTCATGAGGATTGTGTTCTTTGTTACAATTCAAAGTTAAACACTCCCCAACACACACACAGACTACTAACTTTAATTAAATATGGGCTAAGGACTTGAACACATTTTTTCAAAGAAGATATACAGATACATGAAAAAGTCCACATTGCAAACCATCTGGGCAATATACATAGAATCTAGGATGTGATAGCTTACACCTGTTGGGATGGCTGGCATGAATTAAAGACATCTCAAAGGACAATGATGGTTGACCAGAATGTGTAAGTATTAGAAACCTCTTGCCCATTTGTGTAGATTTAAAATGGAAAACATCAGAGATTCCTAAAAATGTTTTCCCCAAAGAAAACCACTACCCAAACAAAGTATGACTCAACAGCTCTATGTTGCATATTTATTCAAAAGAATTGAACTCATGAGCATGAAGAGTTTTTAGCACTATTTTGCTTGCCATGGCACTGTTTACACTATTCAGGGTGCAGAGACAATTTTTTGTGTCCACAAATAGACTATGTTTAAAGAAATTAGAGCACATGTACACAACGGAATACTACTATGACTTAAAATCTAATTGAGAGTATCTGCAAACAGAGCAGGGACATCCTGAGTGACATGTTGAGGATGGGGTTGTGGAGAGGTCTTCTGAAGCTGTTAGGCCTAAGCGAAGCCTCCTAAAGCCATACAGGTCATCTGGAGCATCCACTGCTGAAGGAGAGCCAGAAGCTGTTAACCTGTGAGTACAAGCTGTGCCTTCAGCAGCTGTTACGACAGTTGTATTGGGGCAGCAGCTGGAACATCATCTTTCTGAACAACTGTGAGGCATTTAGAGCAACTGGGGCTGTCATGATGACAACTTCCTTGGTCTCAAATCCTTTGACTGAAAGTTTTATGGTTTGCAGAATGTGAACAGACATGTTACCGGCTTCCCTTATAGAGCTTCAGTAATGTTAGCAATTACAGTCATAGCTCTACTGGACCATGGAGACAAAGATAGCATGATTTCATAAGGCCTACATCTCTGCATAACTTGTGGTAGTTGCAGGTTGTTCTTTAGCAGTTGTCACTGTAGTGTGGCACAAGGACAGTTGTCAGTCAAGCTCCTGGTAGCCTCAGTCAGTTCTTTTAGGGGAAAGGAACATGGAGGGAGGATTAAAGCGTGCTTATAATAAAATATCTAACATGAGAGGCTGGGAAGGTGGCTCAGTGGTAGAGCGCTTGCCTTGCATGCATGAGGCCCTGGGTTCGATTCCTCAGCACCACATAAGCAAAAAGAAAAAAGCTGGAAGTGGCGTTGTGGTTCTAGTGGTAGAGCTCTAGCCTTGAGCTGAAGAGCTGAGGGACAGCACCCAGGCCCAGAGTTCAGGCCCGACAACTGGACCAAAAAAAAAAATTTAACATGAAATTAGTATTTTTCTCTGATACACTGTGCACAATACTTAATCCCTAGTAAATGATCATTATCAAAGAAATGACATATCTCTTGGGAAAGGCTGAGTCCTCCTAATTTGTCTTAGCTGCATGGAATTGTATCCAAAGAGTGAACTAATATTATTTTAAATTATTTACTGTGACCACCAGTTAAAATTTATGCTAGTTTTTCAAAATCATCTAAATCTGTCATCATTTATTCAAAAATGTTATTGAACTCAATTTAGGTTAGATAGTCAGATATCTTAAAACAATAAAGGGATGTTAATAACTCTTAGTATGTTTTTCACCTTTACCCAAAATTAAGGTAGTCTAAGAAACATGTGGGAAATATTTTTTTAACTATACTTTTTCTCTTTGATATACCATATCCTGAAAATTTCTATTATTTGGATTGAAAGTAGCCAGAATGCGTAATGAGAAGAAAGATATTCAGACTTTCATACTAATTCACATAATCATGGTTTCCATGAAGCTTGTTTTATGGAACAATTTATTTAATAATATGATCTTAAATAATTTGTATATTTATATGAATATTGAATACAAAATGTGTTGTATTGAAATATATGAAATGCTTAGCAATCATTCTGATTAAAAGCAAAGAAAATTTTATAGGAATACTCAGAGTTAGACTGGATTTCCAGGCATTATGGTTTTGTAAAGCCCAAAGCCTATTAGGGTAGGTTCTACAGAAAGAGGAGACGGACATCAAAGTTTGACACAGAGTTAAGTCTAACAACTACTATTGGTGTTTTCCACAGGTATTTAAGTTACCTATTTCATGTTAACAATAATCAAAGGATAAATGTAAAAGGCATGTTACAATATGAAAATAAAAATACGATCTGCTCAGTGACATAGTGAGGAACAACTTCCACCACACTTGGGGTGGGGTGGGGGGCAGTGCATAAAACGATTGTCATTAGCCAACAGGGAGCTATGGGCATGCATCAGTGATTATGTAATAGCTCTTCTCTCATTCTGCCCTTATTTCTGTCCACTACTCCCTAGTGCTGCAGTGCAGATCCCAACAAAGCTTTGTCTAGGTAGTTTTATTACTGTTTTCTTTTTTGTAAGAGGGGTTACAATTACATAAATCAGTTAATGACTACATTTCTTTTTGAACAGTGTCATCCCTTCTCTTATTTTCTCCCAAGTTTTTCCCTCCTGAGTCCTCTTTCCTCTAAGTTGTATAGTTCATTCCCAACATAGTACCTAGTGAATATCACTGACTTGGTTCACCCTTTGTCATACCATTTCTATGTTTCTCTTTCCCTTCCTCAAATCATATGAACTTACATGCAAGGCAAAGTATTACTGTGTTTTATACAGGGAAAGTGGAATGACTGCTTACACAAAGAGCAGACAACACTAGGACTGACTAGCCCCAAGCACTCTTATCAGTTGGTGGGTGGTAGAAAAGTTCCAGAAAACTTCCTACAGTAGAGACTACAGAAGGAGGACTAGTTTTCAAAAGACCATAGAAGGCTGACATTCCCAAAGGAGAAGAGATGTGGAGAGATGAGTTTGTGGAAGGCAAAGAATGCTACTAGAAGAGGTTCAGAGAGTCATGAAGAACTTCACCATCAAGTGGTAAAGAACCATTGAAAGTTGTTGGGCATTCAGCTGCAAAGACATTAGTATTGAGGCTTAGAGCTACTAATATTAAGTAAAATGCCTTCAGCCTAGTCATGAATTCTGTATTAATGAAGCAGAAGAACCACCAGTATCAGCAGTACAACTAATGAAGAGACTGGAAAAGATAGATCAGAAAGTAGAGAACAGTTCTGTTACTCAAGACAGTGACGTTTGGAGGAAGAGGAAACAGGAAATCAGGGTGAATACACACTAAAACTTCACAATCCATAGCTGCCTTACTTCCAGCTTACCTTTATAACATTAGCAGTGAGAACTTCAGCCAGTGTCAGCATAATCACGTGGAATAATGTCAAACTCATTGTATTTCTGGCTCCATTTTGACTAATTTTTAAAAATTGAAGTTACCTTTTCTAAAAAAAATATTTTTGCCTGTCATTCTCCAGTGAGATCAGATTGCAGAATGCTTAGTTGTGAAATTTGGTAATGTAGAGCACGAACAAGTCTTAAAACGGAAGAAGTACTATATAAAATGGGAACATCTGTCTTACGAGCTTTCAACAAGTTACTGACCCTTTCAAGACATGTTTTTATTAAAAGTTGGTCTTGTTCACATCCATAAATGCCAAAAAACATATCTCACCTAATCTGCTTTCAGAGCAGAATTGAAAAGAAGGCTCTGTTCCACTTAGTTAAGAATGGCTGCAATAAAGATACAGAAAGTTGAGAACAAGCTCTTGGGTATTAAGAACAAAAGTGTTTGTAGAAAAATTAATTGTGAATGAAATATAATTTTCTGACTTCCCATACATATGAGCTTATAAGATGAAAAAATTCTGACCCAGTAAAGTACAAAACTCATGCATATTATGGTTGATAAATTCTCACAGAGGGAACACATCAAACAAAAGGATCAATTTCCACACACAAGCAGAGAATTTGCTGTGATGATGGGAATTCATTTCCCTCTCCTTTTTTTAACTGCTAGGAAAGTGAACTATTGGCTTACAGTTTTTTAAAACATTACTGGGAAGTATAGTCCTCTTTACAGTGCTGCAGGACATTAGAATTTTTCCACCTGTGTAGCTGTAATTATCACTGTTATCTTAGGTCATGAATAAAGCATCATTCCTGGGCTGGGAATGTAGCTCAGCATGCATGAAGGCCTGTGTTTAAATCCTCAGGACCACATACACAGAAAAAGCTGGAAGTGGCGCTGTAGCTCAACTGGTAAAGTGCTAGCCTTGAACAGAGAGGTTAGGGAAAGTGCCCAGGCCCTGAGTTCAAGCCCCAGGACTGCCCACCCCACCCCACCCCAAAAAATAAAAGCATCATTCCTTATATTCACAGATTTCTGTAGTTTGTAAGCCAGTTTCTAAATGCTCTGTGTACATGAAATGTATATTTTGCCTACCTTAGCTCATCTAGAGGAAGGTGTCCACAATCCTTTACAAACTTTGAACATGGCACATTTTTTATTTCATAGTCCACACAATACTTTATCTTTCAATGAGTTCCAGATCTTTTTATGATTCCTGTTGCTTTTAATTTAAGCAAAGCAGTCTAAGTGTTAGAAAGAGAACTTCTTAGTTAACTGCTACATGTATCTATAATTGCTCTATGACATATTAACTCAAATATCAGTATAATTTGATTACAATATGTGATGAGACACAAAACTTCATTGTGTGTATTTATGTGTGTTCACTGAATATGTAATATGTACTCTCACATATTTATGCATTCTCTGAGATATGACTATGCTGCAGTTGTTCATTAGCAACATGATCACACAAATACTGGCCACAATGTGTTCAATCATGAAGAAGTTAGTTGATTCATTGAGTAGAGCCTGAAGTGTACACATGTGTGCTTTGTTCATGAGTCTAGGGCCTGCCTCTTTCTGCAATAACTCACTCTCTAAGCCTCTTACTGTTTTAGCTGTTGAAATGTCTGCAGCTTTTTGTATGTCAATCATGCTTCAATGACGTTATTAAAATTTTATCATCTAAATGGGGATGGTTTTAGGAGTTAACAAGAGCACTATAAATAACCATGTCAGGAAAACAGGTGAAACAGGGAATGGTTTTATGTAATTAAAGCTGATCATGAAAATGCTTGCATCCTTCTAAGTGGTTTCATCTTCATTTTCTAGACAAAATAATTTTCATCAAGAGATATTTTTATATAGGTATTCATGAAATGATGGAAGCATTGCTTAAACTCCATGTCAGAGACTAGGTAGAGAATGTAGATAATTGCTCAAGTCTATCTACAGGCAAATTTAACCAATGAATTTAGTTTTAAGTTTGCTGTGGTGTGTTTTTGGAGGGAGGAAAGATAGGTGAATGCTGTCATAATATTCACAGTATATATGTGAAAATGGAACATGGAAATCTGACAGAATGGGTAGAATGAAAGGAGACAGGAGAATTAGAAAGGGGTGACTTGATTAAGATGCAATGTACTCATAAACTGACATGTTGAAATGACACCTCTCTGAACAGCTACTTATAGATAATTTAAAAAAACAAATTCTTCAGAGACTCTCGATAAAGTTGACAGCACATTTGGGGAAATTTTAATTATGTATAATTTTTGACAGATAATTTGCATAAAACATATTGTATCAGCATACTGAATTAGCAAAAACATGACTTGAATCCCAAGGAACAAAGAAAAAAATATAAAGCTTCCCAATGATTTCTCAAACATGCCTCAAGGTATTTGTCTATATAAGCCTAATGCTATTCCACACAGCATTTTAATGCCATTTTTATATAGTATTATAAATACTAAGTGCATGCATATTAATATATGTCATTGGGAAAATCCAACATTATTAATAAAATTTATGTTTGTTATTGAGCAATCTCATCAAATTCTGGAATTTGCATTTAAAATATAGTAGTATTAATCTAATCACAATTAGGAAATGCATATATTATTTCACAGTATATCTATGCAAAAAAAGGACGATAGCTGAATGAGTAATATTTGCAGCTTGTGTGAATTATGCAGCTGTGCATAATTCCAGGTGGCCTTCATTTTGTATTCTGTATACAAACCATGAAGTTGGATAACATGATTGGATTGGTCCTAATTTAAACTGGTTTTCCAAAACATACTACTTATCACATACATGTCATTTTCCTACTAGCCACTGTTAGAATTGAGCTTTCTTTAAGAATTTTTTTTCCCTTCATAAAGACAATATTTCTTCTGTGGCAGGATTAGCTTTTCCTTCTAAATAGGGAAATCTCTAGCAAGCCACAACACTGATCTGGATTATTTCATTTGTATCCTTTCTGGAAACTCAGACTTGAGTCCCAGAATGTCTGCATTGTCCATGAATCCATTTTCCCAAGGGAATGGGATTAAGTTACTCCATCTTTTAGTATTCACTTAAGGATTTTTAGGAAGGAATTTTATTTATTTATTTTTAGATTCACAAATAGCTATAGCATATCAATAGCTTTTTAGAAAAAAAGCAAAAAAATGCTTATAAAAGGGATGAAAAATACATTAAAGCCCACTTGAAGTATGAACTTGTGGAATTTCAGTGTCCAAACACAGATAAAACAGTTTCAGATAAACTGAATCTCTGAAAGATATTTTCGCACATTTTAATGCAATTGGAGATAATTTGGGAACAAATGAGAAAAGCAAGGGAATAATTCTTTAAGCAGACACATTATCCTGTAAACCTACCCTTGTGAAAAATTGCCCACGTGCATATTTAAGGGCTTATTGTTCTGTTTTAGTGTATCCAAGCTACAAGCATACATCTGGGAATGAGTTATAAAATGGAAAATGTTCACTGGCTTGAGACTATAGGCAGAGCTGTTCCGGTGTAGCTTTGGCTTGGTGACAATGTTTTAAAATCCTTTAGTGCAGCCAGAGTTAAGAGTTGCAATTTCTTTCAAACAATAAGGTAGATAGCATGCTGGTTTGCACACCTTGCTCATTTAATTTTAAAATCTTGACCATGTAATTTGTAACAGCAATTTTTGTATTCAATTGCACAATGATTTTTAGGAATTCTTTATTTATATTTGATTGCAAATGTTGTTCAATACATAGTGAGGCAAACAAGCAAAACATGTGTGAGATTTTATGTCACTATCCAAAAGACATGGATCTGTAGCAATGAAATAAATGCTCTGGTGTTTCATTGGAGTCCAGGTTTGTTGGTTGCATGCAGAAATTTTTTTTGGGGGGGGTCCGGTCGTGGGGCCTGAACAGAAAAATTTTAAATAGTGTCACCTTTAAGTAATACTAACTTAATCATTTGGAGATGATTTACCCGTTTGTCAACATTCTTAATCAAATTTCCTAAAATGTTGTATAAACTCAATTTGGGTGGGATATGGAAAAGTCTGAGGGGTTTTCAACATAAATCTACTAATTTTTATTTGTTACTACTTCATTAAGTTTAAAAGCAAGAAAACAATCTGCATGTTCTGAAACATTTATGATAATCGCACATTAGGATATGTTAATGGTGCTCCAATTTCTAAAATGCACGTGAGACTCTATTTTGTTTTGTATAGATATGACTTTCATAGTTGTTTAAAAATGGCCTCCTTTCCCCCTGTTTTAGCTAGAATGCTTATTGCTTAATTTCTGTACAGAGATTTTTTTTCATGAGTATACAGTTTGTTCTTGACAATACTAATCCATATAAGTTAAAAAGGAAAATAAAAGTGAAATTAAAAATAAACACAACATAAAAGTGGGAAAATGATTTCATATTATGAGCTTCTATATTCAATATTTTGTAAGGGGGCATACTGACATATTGCAAGGCTTAAGAATTTTTTAAAATTGAGCTGCAAAATGAAGGTTTTCACACATAGAACACTATCCAATCATAGAAAACAGGAGAAATTTAATTTCCTAACAATTAAGACCTAATTTTAAAAAAATAGCAAAAGCATTTTGTTGTTGGCCATAGTCATAATAATGATTAACAGAGTTGATCAGTACATTACTAGTAGGTTAGTTATTTTTCATAATTACTTAACTTGCAGTTTTATTGGTCTCTTGTATATCATGTGCTGTGATGTGTCAGAAGCTCTTGCATTTATATAACCAATAGAGAATAATCTAAATCACACTTTTTGTTTGTTAGACTGCTGAATTTGAAATATAGATATTTATCCTCATAAAATATAAGAAGGCAACATTTTTCCTAGGTAGCTTTTTGGGGTTGGGAAATTGTATCAAGAGTCTTCATGTCTGGTTTTTTTTTTATTGTTTTTTGTTTTGTTTTGTTTTTTCTTGGGTCCAGTCCTGGGGCGTAAACTCTGGGCCTGGGCGCTGTCCCTCAGCTCTTCAGCTCAAGGCTAGCGCTCTACCACTTGAGCCACAGAGACACTTCTGGCTTTTTTCTTTTTGCTTATGTGGTGCTGAGGAATTGAACGCAGGGCCTCATGCATGCAAGGCAAGTGCTCTACCACTGAGCCACCTTCCCAGCCCCTCACGTCTGGTTTATTACAAACATTTATTTCTTTACAAGATATATACAAATGAATACTTTCTACAGATAAAACAGGTGTCTGAACTTGAACAATGCTCCCAAAGCTCTTTTATTTTACTTTTCAGGTAGCATATTTCCTGTCCAATTTAGGACTGTCTGTCTTCCTACTTATTCATCTTTTGTGTCTGGTATTGCATATGTGTATTATCATTCTGTTATTTTCATTCTTGTTGTTTAGATAGGGTCTTGATACCTTTATTGCCCAGACTGGCCTGAAATTTCCATTTTCTTATCTCTATCTTTTAAATTGCTGGGATTACAAGTGTGAGTCACTTGATCCTTAATGGAAAATATTTTGAATAAAGATGTTCTAACATTTACATTGTACTAATTGGAAAACTTTCCCAGCTATTCCCCTTCTCTCCTTTTGTCTTTTTTTTCTCTTTTTAAAAAATTTTTCTTTTTAAATTGTTATTATAAAGGTGATGTACAGAGGGGTTACAGGTTCATAAATGAGGTAACAAGTACATTTCGTTATGAAGAATGTCACCCTTTTCCTCTACTAAGTTTTTCCTCCTATCCCCACCCACAAGTTGTATAGTTCATTTGCACATAGTTTCTAGTTATTACCACTGCTGCATTTGTTCACCCTTTGTTCCTATATTTCTAGTCCTCCCCCCCCTTACCTTCCTATTAGAAATAGCTTGGGATGTCAGGATGTGATGTAGGAATACGGAAATAAACTTGAAAGGAAGTTGGCAAAGCAACATTTACTTCTACAGAAGCGTGCACCAGCAGCCAAAAATCCAGCAAGCAAGCACACAGAGTAGGAAGGCTGCTCCTTTTTTTAATCCCTACCCCAGCAGGCCCTGCCCCTCTGCTCACATTGACTAATCTCAGGTTCACAATCTGAGGAAGGATGTGACTTAGTTAAAAGGAAGTAATTAAAAGTCAAGGAGCTTCTAACAGAATGTTAAGGAGCTTCTAACAGAATGTTGTAATTAAAGTGCTCAGGAAAACCAATATATATAACTAAAATGTAATTAACAAGGGCCAAGAAACCTGCTTAAAGCAGGAACCCTTCAGAAAACAACGATTCTCTGGAGATTAACAGAAAGGAAGCAAAGACTGATAAACTAACAAATAGGACAAAAAATAAAAACAGGAACAACCATAAAGACAAAAAAAATCTCTTGTTTCCATTTCCTGGAGTTCATTTTGATAAGTATTATTTTATGTGACCAGAGGCACATAGGCATTGCACCTTTGCCCATTTTTGAAATGTCCAAATAATGAACAATTTTTATATCAAAACAAAACAGAAAAAAAAATAAATGCCTGGATACTTCAGACTTGAGAAGGGGTATCTTGGGCTTTCAGAAGGGTGGTGAGCTCGGTCCTTTGAATAATGTGGGATAAGTACTGTCATCAGAGGAACTGTCAAGATGTGGCTCCAGTATCTGCATCAATGTTCACTTGTGTTAGTTTGGGGAAAATGATGGATATAAAAAATAATATCCATTTTTGGATACCATTGTACAATTCAATGCTTTGGTATGCATCTTAATAATGATAATTTGGGGTTGTGCACTAAAAATATCAAAAGAAATTCCTAAATCCTAACTTCAAATTTGTTAAGTAGGCTTGTAGGATTGAGGTTTTGTTTGGTTTTTGTAGCAATAGATTTATTCGTTCAGTAATAGATGTGCTTATCTATGACATTTCTGTATTGTTTGCATAATAAGGTATATTTTGTCTTTGCCATTTTATTATAAATACAGAGAAATGAGAATTTTATTAGTGCAAGTCTTTCATAGAAATAAATTCACAATGCATATTTTTTCTAATTCTTGCTCACGAAAGTTGTGGTTCATCCAAACACATCTCTGAATTTCATAATATTGTTTCATTTGTCTTCTGCTGTTAGATTCAAACCTCTCCAAACCAACACCATGTTCAGCTTCAAACTGTTTTTATTAGAAATAGAGCTGATTTTCTATGGTAAAAATGAGGGCAGGACTTTCCACTGAACCCTAAATTGCTTCTGCCCTCTTTCATAAGGAATTTAAGATGAGGAGACTTGTCAACTCAGTCATGATTAGTATTCTTTTCAGCACCATTACTTATTAGGACAACTTATTGCTATTGAGAAAAATGAGAGCAAACCCAAAGCACAGATGAATTTAACAAATTGGGAAATGTATCTGCCATGAAACTCATGAAACTCCATTCTTCTCAGCTTTTGAAGTAGCTAGGATTAGAGGAGTGAAAAATAAATGACAAACTCCATGTTTTTCTTACATAGATTTACCTTCTTTGGAAAACAGATCGTTCAATACATCATTGGTAGAAAGAAATAAATACATGTAAAATACAGTATTTTCTTTTCTGTTCCATAAATGCAAATTTCAATGAGATATATGACCTGTCATATTTATGTCATCCTTCTCAGGGCTGCCTCAGGCACATATACATGGAATAAATATACATGTGGATGTTGTATTTGAGAAAATTAAAGGAGATTATGCAATTTAAGAGAATGAATGCCTTGTTTTTTTTCCTTTCCTAATACTAGGTTGTGACTGTCCCCTGCAGCTCTATGAGATACACATCATATAATCATGGGGCACATAATAACAATGTGAAATCTACTTCCAACCAGAATGTAAAAAATGGAACAGAAACACTATTTAGCAGTTGGTACAGTTGGGAACCATGGCTATTTATTATAGTACAAGTATCTATGAAACCATTTATTTGCTCACTTTATGCCCAAGTCTGTGTATTTGGATTTGTATTAGCCTGAAGTGTTAAGATCTAGTATAATGGGATTAAAAAAATGTATTTGATGCTCTAAAGAGAATTAAAAGGAAAGACTACAGCTTGAAAATTATTGAAAAACCCGAATAAGTATGTTTACATGCATATAGTGTAAAAACTACTGTTTTATTTTCTTAATTTTTTTATTGAGATTAAGTGATAACATAAATTTCACAGTATTGTGGGATAGTGATACTTAGTTAAAGTCACAAACACATTTTAACCTTCACAAGGCACATTGTCATTATCGTGGTCAATAAAGTTAATGGACTCTACAAACTTTGACACTACAGCTATTTTTTTCAAATCCAGTGATATGTACATTTCTTTCCTTAAAAAACTACTCTTGATGATTCTTATTTCCACTTACAGGGGATCAGGATTCTTCCATCACCAGTAAAAGTCAACATGCTTTGTACAGTATTGTAGTTGTCCTTAAAGCACAGTCTTCCTGTTGAATACATAAACTGCATCAAAACTACTGTGCTTTCTAGTTTCTCTTATAGTTAGTGAATGAGATAAAAGTGTGGTGGTGATTTTTGAGAAAATTGTAATTTCTCAAAATGTGTACTGTTTCCTTACACTAAGATGTGCTTTCGATTTACATTTCAAACAACTTCCAATGTTACCATCCTACAAAGACTGAAAAGTTAAAACAGCAATTCTCAGTCACTCCTGGAATTCTGCATAGTAGGTATACATGGCTAACTAGGATGTATTTGTTCCATGGAAGTGAAACTGAAACTTGAACACAGGGCCTTTCACTTGGATTGTTTAGCTGGTGCTCTACCAATTGAGTCACATACACCACACTAGCCTGACTTTTGCTGGTTAATTGGAGCTAGAGTCTCTTGGACTGTATTTTTCTGCATGAGTTGGCTGCAAACCTCAAGATCCTGGCTTCCCGATTAACTGTGATTCCAGATACAAGCCACTAGTTGCAGCTTAAGCACTGGATAATCTATGTGAAAAAGTAAAGCTGGAGCTAGTGACAAAATTCTGGTATGGGCTCAAAGTGATGATTCTTCTGGTCAAGATAATTTTCTACTCTTGTAGACTTCTGATTGTGACAATGACCATGAGGCTGGTTTGGGAATGGATAGTTAAAGTACCTTTTCCATTCCCTGTCCAGTTCTCAATTGGAGAAAGGGCATCCATTTCTTTGATTCTCATTTATGGACACTCAACAAACAGGCTTGTACTCAAGTTTTTCAAGTGGTTTCAAGAGATAATGTGCTCCAAAAAAGAAATTTTAACTACACCAAGGACTGATATCATTATGTAGCTGATAACAAATGGCAAAAAGGAGCATATTCTAGCTTTAAAAACACAAATGTATGCAATAGAGAGTATGATTCTTGACTAAATTCTGGGAAAACCCTCCAAGCTGGAAAAATCTCTACAGCTTCCTTAACAAATCGAAATTTGTATGCTAAAATATGAGCACATGACGCATGTCTAATTCTACTCTAAATGTAAAATTGATCTTGTATCATTATACATTGTTAAGTAAAGGTCCTGTTACCGAATGCAGATAAGGAAGTAAGTCATGCTGGTAATTTGTACTTAGGCAATAGCCTAAGCAAGTTCTCTTACAAATGCTTTAATACAGTTGTGGTAGTGATATAAACATTTAACAGATACATTCTGGAAAATATACAGAGTGAGATAAATTGTACCCAAACCTAAAGGCAATGAGGAAATATAACTTTAATAAAAATTTAAATCAAAGCAATTTATAGATTTGGCCAACTATGTAGTTTCTCTGAAAAGTTTACATTAACTTACATGTGTGCAGTCTACATTTGATCGCTCCCAAGTCATTTGGATAGTCTCAAAACAGCAGTGAATGCATTTAAAAACATGTGTTGCTGCTAATGTCTTTTGGGAAAACAACTGTAGTAATTCACCTTGTGGTCAAGAACTCAGTCAGCTTAAATAGCAATAAAGAGCAGATGTACGATAAAGGCAGGAAAACTGAAAGTCTTTGGCTTCTGCCTCCAGCAAAGTAACAGGAAATGAATAGTTCAGGACAGATGGGAAGACTAAATATTCCTCTATATTCTCTGAATAAATCAAGAACTATTGCACAGGATGCACTGTGCACTGGCCATTTAAAATTACTGTAACCCCCAATGCTGCAGCGTGTTGTTTCCATAAGTAATGTTTTTTATCAAGTTATTGAAGACAAGTGGCTTCAATTTTTCAATGAATTTCCAAGCTACTACTAAGGTTTCCTACTGTTGATTCCTTAAGTTCAAATTTATATGATGGAAATCTAATTTTAAGTTTTTTTAGTACCACCAAAGCTAGCTTCCTTCTGAAATCATAGATGGAGAATTTAGAATTAGAATGGATTTTGCTACTTATTATTACACTATGCTGACCCCATTGGACAAACACAATTTCAAAGTAAGGAAATAGTCTAAGATTAGTTTAGAGATTTCACTGAGGTTATGCCTATTGTGTGTCTATTAGCAGTTTGCTTAAGTATACAATAATCATTGATGCTTATATAGTAGTATATATTTCCTTTACCTTTCTATGTCTGTTACCATATAACCTCAAATATGTAAAGACATCTGAGATAATTTCACAGAGCAATACTTTACAGAGACTTGCTTTTGAAGTCTAGGCTGGGAGATGAGAAAAAATCTTACAGAAATACTTAGGACTTGCATACATTTATCCACTGTTTAATCCAAGAAGAAGTGTTAGTTTTCTCTTCATCCCTATTTGAACCATGAAACAGCATCTGCATCTTTATCTGAATTATTTTTTTGTCCTGAGTTAGAGTATTGCTACTTAAGGAACAGATGAGGGTAGTACATAGAGATACTTACATTGAGGATGATACACTGAGATATTGAAATGGCACCCTTAGGTTTTCTCAGATGAATGAGCCAGCTTATAGAATCAGAAATAGCTCAAGGCTTGGAGCATATTTTCAGGAACACTGGACATTTAATTCACTATGTCAGTGTAGTTTTGGATGAACATATTAAAGTTCTTTCATAAATATTGTACTGGCAGAGATATCGCAATGCTGATCTTTTTTTTAAATTTAATTTTCTTTTATTTGTGAACATACTGTACAGAGGGGTTACAATTACATGGGCAGGATAATACGTACATTTCTTACCAAGCATTGCAGCCTCCTCCTTTGTTTACCCTTCACATCACATCCCTTCCCAGCCTCCCCCCTCCTCCCAATCCCAATCCTTCTCCTTCCCTTCCCCCTTCCCCCCCCCCCCCCCCGCACCGACTTTGTAAAGCTCGTTTTGGACATGACAACTTGTACTTCTCATTGTTGCAACAGGTCCACCTGTATCCTTAAACAACTGGTTTTTCCCCATCTCCTCCACAAGTTATACTGACATCAAATATAGTGAAAGCAGGGGTTATACTGTGGGGGAGGGACATACAAAGCAACAAAGAGATAATCTTATAAATGCATTAGAAACACATGCATGAAAGAAAAAAACATTAAAATACATATCTAAGGGTTCATTTTCCTGACATCACATTATCTGACCTTTTCCACTTGACTCATACATATACTAGATATTGCAAATAAGGGAAACCATGGGACCTATGTTTTATTGGGCCTGGCTTACTTCACTTGCAATGCTGATTTTGATGAGATCAAGTGGTGAGAAATTGACTCAAGCCAGAAAATAATGCAGAAGGATTAATGTGCATAAAAGACTCATATGAGATATTAGGAAAACAAATAACTATTGTCACCTGACAAAATTCACCAATATCTTATGAGAGGAAGCTTACATCTTCAATATTTCTGGGAAAAATCAGTCAGAACACACCTTCATACATACAAAATAGATATTCAAGCATCCAAGTGTTCTAAAAGCAAAACCCAAAACTTGTGGAAGAATATTACACATTCTTCATGGCAATAGCAATTATAATAGTTATGACAAATAAAATGTGTTATAGAAGCCTACATAAGTTAAAGATCAAAAAAGAACATGACCAAAAGCACTGTTAATATAGAAAAGATATTTATGTAATATCTCAACAACATGCAAAGTTTAGAAATGTTTAATTAAATAATCGAGGAGCTGCTACATAGGGAAAGTATCTTTTGATACAAAATGGATACAAGGAAATATTTTTGCTACCATTGCTCTACATGATTTCCTTTAAACTACTGTATCTCTAATACTACCAGTGCAGAGCTTACAGAGCTCAATTAAAATTAATATACATAAAATTGCTTTCTATTGTAATTGCTTTCTAGAATAATACCAGAAATAAGAGAGGCATTATAAAACAAGCATCCAGTTAAAGCAACAGAAAAATACGAATAAGGAAAATAGAAAATTTAGCCATTTTTCACAATATTAATTTTGCCAATATATCCAACTGAACTGCTTATGGCAGTAATACTTTGTTCTTTTCTTATGTATGTTTTCTGAATTGTATATTTTAAATAAAGATTATTTTATTTATATTTATATCCATTTATTTATTTATTTTTGTTTGTTATGGGGCTTTACCTTAGGGCCTGGGCACTGTCCCTGAGCCTCATTATACTTAAGGCTAGCACTCTACCACTTTAGTCACAGTGCCACTTCTAGTTTTTAAGTCACTAATTGGAGATAAGAGTCTTGTGGGGACTTTTCTGCCCTGGCTGGCTTTGAATAATGATCCTCAAGTCTCAGCCACCTCAGTAGCTAGGATTATAAGTGTGAGCTACTGGCTCTGGCCTTGACTTTTTTAGAGATTATTTTTAAAAATTTGAAAAAAACCTACAATAAATCCTCCTCTCCACCGCCCGCAAAAGCAAACTAATGAACATGAGATGGCTTTCCATCCTTTTAAAGTCTTTTTGAATATTTTTCTTCAAGGTTTTATGGACTTAATTTTAAAAAACTTTTGACTTGGTTAGGGATTTTCTTTGAGATAAAATTGAGAGTTATTATAATATTTGTATATCCTAAAAGATATTTCAACATTTCAATATTTTAAATTTAGTTATGGAAACATTTTGTTTAAAGACATAATCTTCTGTATCCAGGTTGCCCTTGAACTCTCAATCCTTTTAACTCAGCCTTCCAGTTGCTGGGATTATAAGGCCTGGCTGTACTTGTATGCTTTTTCACATAACCACATCAACAACTTAACTGACAGAATTTAAACAGCTAGAGGGATGGAGAGAACAATAAGCAGTCTGACCATCTTTTGGGTTCTTTAACATTTCACTACTAGACTTTCCCTTTCTCCTCTTTAGTAAGTTCCAAAGGAACTTAAAATTTAATGGTGAGAAGTTGGGCTGTTTTACATTTTTGTGGTTAGAAAACTTATTTGCCCTTCTCTAGTATACTCCTAACATATATTTGTGAAGGAATTTTGGGGAAGAAAAGTTTCTACCTGTGTCTTGAGTAATGAAAGTAATAAGTACATTCATTTCAAAATCTTATTATCAGTTTAGCACAAGAAATATCTAACAGCAACATGTCTCATAGATCATTTTATCTTTCACTACATACTTAATACATAAGCCAATTCCATCATAGAAAATTAACATTATAAAATAATGTACATTTTAGCTGGTGACTGTAGCTCACACCTGTAACGCTATCTACTCAGGAGGCTGAGATTTGAAAGATTATGGTACAAAGCCAACTTAGAAGAGTATACTAGACTCCATTTCCAAAATGACCAGTGAATGCTAGGCTGGAGGTGTGGCTCAAGTGTTAGAGCACCATTTGAACAATCATGAATCCCTGATTTCAAACCCCCATATTGCTCAACTAATATATAAATATGTATATATGTGTGTGCTTATAACAATACATCATTCTTTTTTTGGGGGGGGGGTCCGGTTGTGGGGCCTGAACTCTGGGCCTGGGCGCTGTCCCTCGGCTCTTCAGCTCAAGGCTAGCGCTCTACCACTTGAGCCACAGCACCACTTCTGGCTTTTTTCTTTTTGCTTATGTGGTGCTGAGGAATTGAACCCAGGGCCTAAGGCATGCAAGGTAAGCGCTCTACCACTGAGCCACCTTCCCAGGCCCCAATACATCATTCTTAAAGTCCATCTCTGAAAAAATAAGCAATGGATCCATATTTAGTAAGTAAAAAGCAAATGAAAAACATATATTGTTATATAAAACAATTTTTTTTTGCCAGTTCTGGGGCTTGAAACTCAGGGTCTGGGCACTGTCCTTGAGCTTCTTTTGCTCAAGGCTAGCACTTCATCACTTGAGCCACAGCTCTACTTCCAACTTTTTCTGTTTATGTGGTACTGAGGACTCAAACCCAGGGCTTTGTGTATACTAGGCAAGCACTCTACCACTGAGCTTCATTCACAGCCCCATATATATATATATATATATACTTTTTTAGTTGATAATTTGTAATTCGATGGGAAATGCAATATCAAATGATCATATAAAATCAAAAAATTGCAGATAAATTAAACACTACCAAGTTATAAAGAAATCAACTATAAAACAAAAATGAATATTCATTCTACTCCAATATCATGTAAAGTTTTTTAAGCTTATGATTAAATGTGTAACTAAATGAATGAATTTTCATACTAGTTCACTTCCATGATTAATTCTATGTGTAAGTGACCCTTTGTATCTGAAATGTCTCCTATGGCCCATGTGTTAAGGGATGTCCCTTGGCATGTTTGGGAAGTTGTGAAGGATTTAAGAGGTAGGATACAATCAAAGGAATTTAGGTATATGGGGCAAACACTTAAAGAAATATGGAACCCACTCCTTTCCTCTGATCAGAGAAATCTCTCTCAGAGTGATCTCTGTTACTCTGTCTCTGTTTCTGTCTGTGTCTCTGTGTGTCTCTCTTTATCTCTTTTTTTGTTTCTGAGATAAAAAGTCCTCCTCTACCATGCCATTTTCCTGTGCTGTTACCAGCAACAGGGCCAAGGCAACCTTGACTGAAAGCTTTAAATCCATGATACATCACCTTTCTTCCGTGTAAGTTGTTTATTTCAGAAATTTGCCACAATGAGGGGAACTGATTAACAAAGCGAATGCATAACTTCTCATACTCCGCCACACCATCAGAACTTTTGGTAGATTGCACTTTAAAATTTGTTTCTCTCCAAAAGTGATACTGACTATTACTCAAATATTTAAGTGAATTGTCAGGCCGCTGGAGGGCAGAGGCAGCCCGGAAAAGCCACTTTCTTATATACCACCTGTCCCCATCGTTCTTCCAGCGCACTTGCCTGAAACCACTAAGTTACATGCTAAAAGTTCCTGCTGACCCCGGCCATATAAACTCTGCCACAACCAGACTCTGCACCTCTCTGATCACGACCAGGGAGTTCGCCCAGGAGCATACCCCAAAACTTTTCTTTTATTCACCTTTACTCCTCTTGTGTGTTCTTTCCTCACTTAAACCTTACATAAATACATGCTAAAATATATCAAAATTTTGAAACTCTTTAATCTTGCTAAATACACTTTAAGTACAAATAACCCAATAGGTTTGATTTCGGGTGAGCAATAGTTGTAGATTATTTGGGTTTTAGCCAATTTAATAAAATGATTAGTAAATCAAAATAGTAGAAAAGGGCATATTGAATAAAAACTCAGTTTTACTTCATTTAGGTTTTATTATCACTAATTTAATTTATTGTTATTATAGAGGTGATATAGAACGGGATTACAGTTCCATGAGTCAGGTAATGAGTACATTTCCTTTTGTACAGTATCTTCTATTTCCTCACTCTTTCCCAGTCCCCCCCTCCTGTCACCGCCCATAAGTTGTGTTGTTCATTTTCATCAATGCCCAGTGAGCTACACTGCTGACTTTTTCACCTTTTCTCTCTTGGGTTCTGTACCCTCTCTCCAACCCTTCCTTAGATATACATTTGAATATACAATACAAAGGTAAAGAAAATAGAATAATCAAAAGCTGGGAACTAAAAAGAAAAAAAATAAGAGAGGTCTCTTGTTTCCATATCTTGGAATTCATTTCTCTCTTTCTCTCTATATATAATTTTGTATAATTTTGTATAAATATGAAGAAATAGGCTCTTGCACCTTTGTGTTTCTCTCTTAAGATTATCCATTTTTTTATCTCACTGTGTGCAAATATCTAGAATCCCGTACAATTTTTTTATATCCCGGTGTATTTTAGATCTAATTCAGACAGAACATGTCACTCTGAGCTTGGTTTACCTCATTTACAGGGAAATGGATGGAGCTTCATTTAGTTTTTGAGTAGTGAAAATTCATGTTGTAATTTTAAAATCTATTTAAAGCATTAGAAATGTAGACATGCCATTGTTAAGTATCAATTCTTCTTCAGTATTTGATTTCCTTAGAATATGAATAGGGTTCTATTTATCTTTTGTTTAGGGATATTTATATGACCATTTAACTTTGATTTAAAGATCATCTGATGACTACTTTTTGAATTCTGTAGAGAATTAATAGCTGGTTTTAATGTGTCAGAATTGTCTAAATAAAATGCCCAAAGTAAGTTTTCCTTACACTAAGAAACACCCTTCTCTGAGGAAATTATTGGTCATCTTTAGAAGAAATATAAGACAAATTACATTTGGTACATTTAATAAAGTATTTAATTTTGGTTAAATGCCTAGCTTTCCTTCTCACCAAGTAACAACCTTATTAATATACTATATAACACAGGAAGGATGAAATTTTACACTATTTGATTTCCTCTTCTTAAACAAATGATCTAGTATTTTAGCAAATTTTGCTAGGTATTTAATATTTTTGTTTTTCTTATTAAAATATTCACACACAAAATGTATGGCTAAACCCAAGGAATGGTACGATTGGTATATGTATGTTTCTAATGTTCACATGTTCCAAGTGGAACTTAGCATTCATATTCTGTAAGCCAGCAATATACTTGTAGTGCATAGTTATAGATAAAATGACATATCTCTGCAAAAGACTCATTTATTACTGGCATGTATATTTTAGCTTTGAAAAGAACAATCTCTCATGGCATGTTGAATGGTTTACTTTGTTGTAGTACTTTCTAGTACTGAAATGAAGAGAAAGTTCAAGTAGTACCTTTCATTATTATTTATTAATATCAATAAAAGAATTTTACTAATTCAACTCCTTCAAATATAAGATCTATTTTTATCTTCTGCCCACAGAAATTTTAATTTTGCTTTTGCAAAAAAGTAATTTTATATTGTGTTTAAAATGTATGCTTATAAACTGCATGCTTAATATTTTGGCCCAAATCATTGGTATTTCTTTTACTACTCTTAGTTTTGAAATGCACATTTGTAGTTGCCATTTGCCAATGAATGATCTTTTAATTAGCTCTCTATGCTTGTCTGTCCAATTAACAAGGAATCTTTCCAATACACTGAAAATAAACTAATGCTCTGCTTTTCTCACAGTTCTTTTTCAAATTGTATTTCACATTTATTCAAATTCCAGAAGGAGCGGGTTATAGTAAGGAGGAATATTGCACTGATTATCATCAAAGTCTTATGTAGTAGATTAGTAGAAGAGGTCAGTAATAAATTGCTTAGATGATCTAAAAAGAATATACTTATTTGTAATTTCTAATGTCTCTTGAGAAGTAGGTTGGATAAAATATCTTGGGTACTGATTTTCTACTCTTGTACATATTAAACTAATTACTCTGCAGCATCGAGGACATTCAATGCTGGGACCTTTCCCAGGCTCTGAGCCTTACACTTTCAATGCATGCTGCCAGTCTATTAGTCATTAACAGTGTTTTAAACAACAACTGCCAGCGACTGCAAACATCCGGCCTCTGGTGAGAGGTATAAAGGGCCAATTGATACAAACCAACTTTAGGATGCCTAGAATTTCTAGGACAATAGTAGTTCCATTTTTTGAGTTTATAAAGATTTAACTGAGAACATAAATAAAACAGGAAAAAGAAACTAATGATGTCCTTATGTAATGTTCTACTGCAATTTGGCCTTGTCCCACAGATTATTTTTAACATGACTTGTAAGTAATTATGAGGCAATATTTCTTTGAATAAAATGATTTAATGGAAAGCATACATATAAATAAGAAATCAAGAAAGAACCCTTTTGGAACATTTTTGACATTCCATATTAGCTTTACATGACTGCACAGATACTTTTAGTATAATTTTTTCCTAAACTTTCAATCATTTTTTGCATTCATGTATCATTGAAGAAAATCTTGAAAGAAAATGGCATGCTGCTTTATGAACAACCAAGTGGGTCCTATAGGAAATTGGAGATTTGGGCTTTGTTTTCTGCACGTCAGAATACAGCTCAATAAATAGCTTCAAGGACACCAGGTGATACAATGGACAAATAAATCTACTTTTTGCACTTGTGGCTTAATATCCGTTTGGCATTATCTACTTAGCTGTTCTTCCTGGGTTTCTTTCTTTCTACTTACGGCACATTTCTAACCTTAACCTCCTCAGCACAAATTACAAATTAAGGTCATGTGTTATGTAGGGTTTCAGTAAAGTTATATCTTGAGGTTATTAATTTATTACTATAATGTGATAAAAAGCAAAATATATTTTCCTTAATCCCCTTTCTCTCATTTGGATGGAAGTTGTCTCAAGATCAAAAAAGTCTACTTTAATTTGATGTTTTCCAACAGCAATATTGTGAATCCTCCAGGTTATTATCTGAGTTCCTTTGAGAAATTAAGTCACACAGAACGAAACTAAATATTTATACCGAAGAGACTGTAGAACAAACAAACACGACTACGTTATTTTCTTGTTATTCATTACCTCTGATGATTATAACTTTTAAACTTTTCAGATTAGATCATTACTACTTATCCAAAATAAATAGAGGCTTGAATTTTATCTTATGGTGTTTGAATACAACAATGGTTGCAATGCACTAAAATATTTAGTCACAGTCCTGGAAGTCTCAGCAACATTTTTCTCCCAGAAATCACTTACTGTATATAGAGCCAAGAACAGTTATTTAAAAAAAGTGGGCCGAAAAGTTATACTTTCTGAGTATTTACCAAATTAAGGGAAGTAGCTGAAGTTCCTTTTAAATGTAGGTTATTGCTTCAGTCCAACCCATTAAGTTTTCTAAGCTAGAGTTTGTGGTATTTGGCATCAATTCTTCTGTTCTTTTGATAAGTACCTAAACAGGATGTCCTTGCAAATTAAATGAGAAATAGCTCTGGAAGTTTTCCTTCCTTGGGAATAAGCATGAAGATTGGCAGATGGCTTAAGTGGAAATACACAGGAATGCACTTGAACAAGAGTTAGGAAAGGCTCCAGCAGATATTGCTGAGGTTAATTCAAGAAGGCCCATTCACTTCCTTCTGTTCTGAGATGTTTTAATGGTTTCAGCCTGAAGAGGCTTCAATTATTTTGTCACAGCTATTCTAAGTTATTCTCAATGAGAAGGGCATACATATAAAAGTGTAATAAAGTTTTATGTCTTCTTATAGAAATATTATTTCTTTTTCATATACTTTCTTTTTAATTTTCTTTGAGTGGTTGTGCAATGGAGCTGCTATTTATTTCAGCAGCTTATGTTTACAGTGCATCATGTTCAATATAACCCATTTTTACATCCTCAACCTATCCCTTCCCTCTTTTCAATTTTGTAGAATATACATTGAATTCTTGGCTGCAGTCTCCCCCTCTTTTCCTCTTTATTTGTCTACTACTTTCTCCTTGTCTCCCCTCCACACACCTTTCAAGTACCAGCTCCTGTTGTTTATTTTGTTGAACTTTGACTATATCTTTCAAATAATTACACTATTTGAGTTCATTCTTGAATCTACCGTGCTTCAGTTAATACACTTGTAACCATTTGTATACCATTATTATATATTTATAAGCTGATCCTAACTTTCCCATATAGGAGAAAACATGCATCTTTTGTCATTCTGGGCCTGACTTCACTTAACATGATTTTTTCCAGATCTTTCCATTTATTTGCAAATGGTACAATATCATTCTTTCTGATGGATGAAAAAAATTCCATTATGTATATATTTCATATCTTCTTTTTACACTGGTCCACTGAGGCATCTGGGCTGATTTCATACCTTGGCTATAATGACTAGTGCTGCAATGGGCATGGTTGTTCTGGTGGCTTTATTGTATACTGGTTTGTAATCATTGGATAAATGACTAGGAGTAGGAATGCTGGATCATAGACTAGTTCTATGTTTAATTTTTTGAGGAATGTTCATATTGTTTTCCAGAGTGGTTGAACAAGTTTACATTCCCACCAACAATGTATTAGGATGGCCTTTGACCACATTCTCACCATCATCTACTATCTTCTGTTTGCTTGATAATGGCCATTCTAAATGGGGTGAAGTGGAATCTCAGTGTTGTTTTGATTTGCTTTTGCTTTATGGCCAGAGATGTTGAATATTTCTTCATACATCTATTGGCCAATTTTACTTATTCTTTTGAGAAGAGTCTATTTAGCCCATCAACCCATTTATTATTTGTAATGTTCATTTTTTGTGTGTTTGTCCTTCATGGGCTTGAACTCTGCACCTGGGTGCTGTCCCTCAGCTCTTCAGCTCAATGTGAGCATTATACCATTTGAGCCACAGCACTACTTCCAGTTTTCTGGAGGTTTATTGGAGATAAGAGGCTCACAGACTTTCCTGCCTGGGCTGGCTTTGAACAGTGATCCTCAGATCTCAGCCTCCTGAGTATCTAGGATTACAGGGTGAGCCACCAGTGCCTGGCTGTATTGTTCATTTTTTAATGGTTTAATTTTGTACATTCTCTGCATATTCTGGCTATTAGGCTATTGTCTAATATATAGTTGGCAAAAATCTTCCCCCAACTTGTAAGATGTCTTTTTAGATTGTTGGCAGAAACTTTTGAGTTTGATTCAGTCCTATTTATTAAGTCTCTCTTTGACTTACTGTGCTTCTGGATCTTTACTCCAAAAGTTCTGTCCTGTGCAAAGGAGTCCCAATGTTTCTCCTACTCTTTCTTGTAAAAGTTTCATAATTTTAGGTCCTTCATTGAGATTTTTGATTCATTTTGAATTGATAATTGTACAAGGTGACAGATAAGGGTCTAGGATCAGTTTTCTGCATGTAGATACCCAGTTTTTCCAACACTGTTTGTTGACGGGGCTTTCTTCCAGCCTGTGTTTTTGGTTCCCTTATCAAATGTTAAATGGCTATAGGTCTGTGGATATTTTTTAATTTAATTTTTTATTATTATTGTAGATAATAATATGTAGTTCCATGTTTCAGGTACTGAGTAATGAGTACATTTTTCCACATAGTTTCTAGTATCACTATTTTATTTGTTCATCCTTTTCTACCTTTTATGTGTTCTCCCTTACTCTCCCAAATACAAACAATCAAACAAGAAAAAAGAAAAGAAAACAAAAACAGCAACAATGGTAACTAAAAAATGTCTCTTGCTTTCTTTCCTTGGATTTTATTTCATAGAATATTATTTTATATGATCATCAGTACTTAGCTATTTTGTCTTTGTCCACCACTCATATGCATATCCTCCTTTGGCCTCTGAATGTTAATGACTACATTCCTATTATCATGTCCCAGTGTGTGTGCATATGTGTGTGTGTGAGTGTGTATATTTATTTTAGTCATTTAGTATGTTTATTTATAGTTTTTTTGGGGAGGGGTCCGGTCGTGGGGCCTGAACTCTGGACCTGGGCACTGTCCCTCAGCTCTTCAGCTCAAGGCTAGCACTCTACCACTTGAGCCACAGTGCCACTTCCGGCTTTTTATCTTTTTGCTTATGTGGTGCTGAAGAATCGAACCCAGGTCCTCATGCATGCAAGGCAAGAGCTCTACCACTAAGCCACCTTCCCAGTCCCTACTTGTAGTTTTATAAGCACATTCTAGTTACCACAAATTAGGGAAACCATGAAGGCTATGTTTCTTTGGCTCTGGGTCACTTCACTTTATGCATGTTTTACCCACGTCTTCCTATTTCCTTACAAATGCTTCAATATTATTCTTTTTCTGATGGATGTGTAGAATTCCATTGTGTATATATAAACCACATTTTCTTGATCCATTCATCCACTGAGGGATTCAATATTTTTGGCTATAGTAAACAATGCTGCAATGAACATGGTTGTACTGATGGCTTTAGTGTGGCCTGATTTGTGGTTCATTGGATAAATGCCCAGGAGTGTAATTGCTGAGATACAGGACAGCTCAATGTTTAGTCATTTAAAGAAACTCTATACTGCTTTCCAGAGTTGTTGACCAAGTTAAAATTTCCATCATTAGTGTAATAGGGTTCCTTTTGGTGTGGGTTTATTTCTGCATCTTCTGTTCTGTTTCATTTGTCCTCAGGCCTGTTTTTTGCCAGTACTAATCTATTTTCATTATTATAACTCTGTATTAGAAATTGAAATTTGGTATTGTTTATTTATTTATTTATGTATTTATTTTTTATTGTGAGAATACCGTACAGAGGAGTTACAATTACATGGGCAAGATAATGATACATTTCTTATCAAGCATTGTTGCCTCCTTTTTGTTTCCCCTTCCTATCTCTTCCCATCCTCCCTCTTCTTCCCCCACCCGATCCTCTCCCCCCCACCAAAGTGTAAAGTTCGTTTTTCGACATAACGACTTGTACATCTCATTGTTGCAATGGGTCCACCTGTATCCCTAAATGATTTTTTTTTCCCTTCTCCTCCACAAATTATACCGACATCAAATACAGTGAAAGCAGGGGTTATACCGTGGGGGAAGGGACATACAAAGCAACAAAGATATCATCTTATAAATATGTTAGAAACAATTGCATGAAAGGAAAACAAAAACAAAAACAAAAAAAACATTTGAATATTTATCTTGGGGTTCATTCCCCAACATCAACTTCTCTGGCTTTTTGAAGTTTGGTATTGTTATACCTTCACCACTGCCTTTTCTTTTTTCTTTTTTTTTTTTGGGGGGGGGGGTCTGGTCGTGAGGCCTGAACTCTGGGCCTGGGTGCTGTCCCTCAGCTATTCAGCTCAAGACTAGCACTCTACCACTTGAGCCACAATGCCACTTCCAGCTTTTTTCTTTTTGCTTATGTGGTGCTGAGGAATCGAACCCAGGGCCTCAGGCATGCAAGGCAAGCACTCTACCACTGAGCCACCTTCCCAGCCCCACCACTGCCTTTTCTGAGGATTGCTTCTGTCATTCAGGCCTTTTATAGTTCCATATAAATTTGTGGATTGTTTTCTCTGTCTCCTTGAAAAATGATGTTGGCATTTAAATGACTATTGCATTGAATATTTAGAATGCTTTAGGCAGTTCTGCCAATTTCATGAGATTTATTTAACCAATGCAGGAACACAAAAAGTCTTTCTGTGTCCTTATGTCATCTTCAGTTTTCTCCTGTAAGTTTTTATAATTTTCACTTTAGAGTTCCTAAACATCCCTAGTTTTGTTTTTCCTGAGAGTATTGCAAATGGTGTGGCTTTCATGATTTCAGTCTTGATCATTTCATTGTTGACATAGAGGTAATCTACTGATTTTTTGTGGGTTTATTTTATACCCTGCTACTTTACCAAAATATTGAATCAGCTGTAGTATCTTGGGGGAGGAGTCTATTGGGTTCTTTAAGTATAGGATCATGCTATTTGTAAATAGGAATATTTTTATTTCTTCCTTTCCTATTTGAATCCCCTTTACATCTTTCTCTTGCCTTATTACTCTTCCTAGGAAGTCCAGTACTATATTGAAGAGGAGGTGAAAAAGTAGACATTCTTGTTTCATTCCTGATTTAGGAAAAATGCTTTTGGTTTTTTTTTTTTTTTTTTTTTTTTTACCATGAAGGAGGAAGTTAACTGTAGATTTGTCATAACAGCACTTATTATATTGAGGAATGTTCAATGTATTTCTAACTTCACAACAGCTTTTTACCATGAAAGGATATTGATCATAGTGTCTGATATTTTTGGTTAGTTGTTGAAATTGGTTGGCCAGAGTTTTATTAAGAGGCTTTGCATATATGTTCTTCAAAGAGGTAAGTCTATAGTTCTTATTTTGATGGGTCTCTATCTGACTTTTGAATGCAATGGTAGATCTGATAGACTGAATTTATTACTGATCTCTCCCTCTCTATTTTATTGAAGAGTTTGAGGCATACTGGTGTTAGTTCTCTTTGAAGGCCTTATATAATTTTACTGTAAATCCATCAGGTCCTGACTTTTCTTAGATGGTTGTTTATTGTCATTTCAAGTTCATCGGTTGTTATGAATCTATTTTATTTGTTTCATTTTCTTGGCTCAGTTTAAGAATGTTGATATTCTCTGGAATGAATCCATTCTGACAGATTCTCCAATTTATTGGAGTAAAGCTTTGCAAAGTATTCCCTTATAAATATTCTGAATTTTTCTTGTTTCTTTGTGATGTTCCCTTTTTCATATCTAATTTTTTTATTTGGGTGATTTCTCTTACTCTTGTTTGCTGAGGGCTTTTCAATTTTGTCAATTTTTCAAAAAAACAACTTTTAATTCTATTGGTTATCTGTGTGTTTATCCTATAGTTCCTTTATTTCTACTTTACTTTTTATTGTTTCTTTCTATGTACTGGCTTTGCATTTGTTTTGCTCCTGTTTTTCTAGGAGCTTGCCATGTGTCATTATGAGAGCATTGATTTGAGATTTTTCAAATTTGTTGATGGAGGCACTCATAGTTATAAACTCTCCTCTGAGCACTGCATTTGCTGTATCCCAGAGGAGCTAGAATTTCATGTATTCCTTTATTTTTCAGTCCCATAAACATGTGAATTTCCCTTATTATCTCCTCAATGACCTGATGATCATTCAGCAGTGTTTTGTCCAGTTTCCATGGATTTGAGTATTTTCTGTGATGGGTTTTACTGTTGAACTCTAATTTTATTCTATTGTAGTGTGACAGGATAAAGGAAGAAAATTTCACTTTCTTGAATTTACAGAATTTGCCTCATGTACTACGATATAGTATATTTAAGAGAATATTACGTGGGCTGCTGAAAAAAATGCATGTTGTGATGCCTCTGGGATGAACATTCTGTATATATATTTTAAGTCTAGCTAGTCAATGCAGTTACTTAGCTCTGAAGTTTCCTTGCTTAACTTTTGCCTGGATGATTTATCCAAAAGTGACAATGATGTGTTGAAGTCAACAGTGATGAATATGTTTTGATCTAGGTGTGTGTTTAGGTCAATTAGTATTTGTTTCTTAAAATCAGGAACTTCAAATTTTGGTACATATATGTTTAGAATTGTTATGTACTCCTGATGGAATGATCCTTTAATTAATGCATAATTTCCTTCTTTGTCCCTTCGTATTAAATTTAATTTGAAGTCTGTGTTATCTGATTTTAATATTGCTACCCCAGCCTGTTGATTGGGGTCATTTATTTGAAAGACTTTTTTCCAGTCTTTAAACTTGAGTTTTTGTCACTTAGATGTGTCTAAGTGACACACCATCTGCCTGACAGATGGCCAAGTCTTGCATTTTCATCCAACCAGCTATTCAATGTCCTTTGATTGGAAAATTAAGCCCATAGACATTAAGTGTTAGAATTGATAATTATGGATAGTTCCTGTCATGTTACCCCCTTTTAAAATTTTTAAAATTTTTTATTGTAAAAATAGTGTACATATACTAGATATTGCAAATAAGGGAAACCATGGGACCTATGTTTCTTTGGGCCTGGCTTACTTCACTTAATATAATTTTTTTCAAGCCTTTCCATTTCCTAACAAATGGGGCAATGTCATCTAGTATATGTCTGAGTCAAGCAGAAAAGGTCAGATAAGGTGATGTTAGGGAAATGAACTCTAAGATATGTATTCAAATGGTTTTTTTTCTTTCATGCAATTGTTTCTAACACATTTATAAGATTATTTCTTTGTTGCTTTGTATGTCCCTCCCCCACAGTATAACCACTGCTTTCACTGTATTTGATGTCGGTATAATTTGTGGAGGGGAAGGGGAAAAACAAGTCGTTTAAATAAGGATACAGGTGGACCCATTGCAACAATGAGATGTACAAGCCCTTATGTCGAAAACGAACTTTACAATTTTTGTGCGGGGGGGGGGGGGCGTGGAGGCGGGGAGAATTGGGTGGGAGGGCGGGGGGGAGGATGGGATGGGATGGGAAGGGGAAACAAAGGAGGAGGCTACAATGCTTGATAAGAAATGTACTCATTATCTTGCCCATGTAATTGTAACTTCTCTGTACAGTATTTTCACAATAAAAAAATAGTGTACAGAGGGGTTACAGTTACATGAATAAGGTAATGAGTACATTTCCTATCGACCATTGTGATCTCCTCCCTACCATCCCTTCCCTCCCCACCTCCCAACTCCCCCCTCTCCCCACCAAGTCGTAAAGTTCGTTTTCTACATAGTGTCTTGTACATCTCATTGTTACAATGGGTCAACCTGTATTCTTGTTTCAGCATTTTGTTATTTCCCTTCCTCTCCTCAAATTAGAACAATGTATATACAAAATTCAGGGCACTGACATGAAATACAGTGAAAACAGGGATTATACCATGGGGAAGAACATACAAGAGAAACAAAAAAAATCACATAGTATATTTTAAATACATTAAATACAATAGCAAGAAAGAAAAAACTACTTGTGTCCCTATCTTGGGGTTCATTTCACTTAACATCATCTTCTACGGTCATATGTATGTAGCTTTTGACTTTTTCTGTTTGTCCTAGACTTATATTAGTTATTACAAATAAGGGATCACAAACAAGTCTATACTAAGGCTACCAGCACAACTGTGTTTATCCCAGCATTATTTACGATAGCTAAGATATGGAACCAACCCAGATGCCCCTCAGTAGATGAATGGATTAAGAAAATGTAATACACACACACACACACACACACACACACACACACACACACACACACACACACACAGACACACACAGACACACAGACACACAGACACACACACACACACACACACACACACACACACACACACACACACACACAAACACTGGAATTCTATGCCTTCATCAGAAAGAATGACATTGCCCCATTTGTTAGGAAATGGAAAGACTTGGAAAAAATTATATTAAGTGAAGTAAGCCAGGCCCAAAGAAACATAGGTCTCATGGTTTCCCTTATGTTATTCTCTTTTTTAAGGGCTGTATCTTTTCTGTTCTTGCTCTCTCTATACTCATCTGATAGAGTCTGTTTTCTCTGCTTATTTCGTGTTTATGTCGATTATCTGTATGTATCTTTGAGTATCTTTTGTAGTGCCGGTTTGGTGGTGATGAATTTAGATTTTGTTTATCTTGTAATTTTATTTGCTCCTTTGATATAAATCAAAGTTTGGCTAAATACTGTATTCTCAATTGGTAGTTGTTTTGCATTTATTGCTTGAAATATATCATGCCAAGCCCTCCTTGCTTTTAGGATTTCAGTTGAGAAATCTGTAGTTATTCAGGCTGTTAACCTCTCTTTCTCTATTGAACCAGTTTGGATAACAATGTAGTGGTCTGAGGTGCTTTAGGAGTTCTAAAGGCCTCATATACCTGAATGACTATTTCTTTTGAAACGATTGGGAATTTTTCTGTGATAATTATGTTAAATATATTTTCTATACCCATTGTCATCTGCTCTTCTCTTTCCTCAATACTTACCAGTGAAAATTAAGTCTTCTAATTGAATATTGAAGTTCTTGCAAACTCATTCCCTGTTCCTTAGATTATTTAATTTTTTGGTATAACTGCTTTCTCTTTATTACATCTAATCTGTCTTCAAGATCCGAGGATCTGTCTTCTATGTCATCTATTCTGCTGGAGAAGCTTTCTATTTTATTTTTTATTACTCTGCCTTCTGTTTGGTCCTTTCTCAAGGTTTATATCTCTTTATTGATTTTTTAAAAGATCTTGTATTGACTTCTTTATTTCCTTGATTTGTTTATCTGTGTCTTTTTTTTATATAACTTTTGGTTGAGTAGTTGTTTTCTTACTGGACTCCTTGGCTATCTTTTGGAATTCCTTTAGCTTTTTATTTGTATTCTCCATAAATTCTTCCATCATTCTTTGGTTAGTCTCATCACATTCACCAATGTCTTGTAGAGGTTTTCTAGCTTTTTGTCAATTATCTTTTTACCAGTAGGTCTTTTAGCTCTATGTGTAAAATTTCCTCTAGATAATTAATCTTTCTGTTCTATTGTTGAATTATTTTTGTTTTGGGGAATCTTGTATTTCCTTGATTTCTCTTATTTCTTGTATGTCTGTGATGCGTTTTAACCTTTGAAGACCATTTTGGTATTGACTTTACTATACCTGAGATCTTGCTAATAGGTTGTTTTCTGTGTTCTCAGTTGAATTAGCAGTCGATGTTTTGAGATGAAGTGTCCCTTTAAGGATTCGAGGTGTGTGTCAGCTTTGGTACCTTATCCCAGTCTAGAATAGTTGAAATCTAACATATATTAGGGCGTGTTTGTTCACTTTTTCTATTCCTCCAGTCTGTTCATATATTTACTGGGTTGGAATTCTTCTACTTGTTTAAGGCTGGATGAAAACAAGACCCTCAGCTTCAGCCCCTCCTTGCATGAATTACTTCAATTAATGCTCTAAGTTAAAAATAGTACAATGTACCATTGTTCAATTGTTGGATTTAATTTATAGTACAAGTTAAAATTTTAATAAGTCCATGATTTGGTCACTAATAAGCATGGATATTAAAGATCTCTATTATATGCTGACTTAGATGCCTTTGAGCACCCAGCAATAGGAAGGCAGGATAATATGGAAGCTCTATTTTTAGTTACTTTGAGAAAAATTCAGAATTATTTTCAAAGTAACTATAATAATTTACAATTCAGCTAAAAATTTAGAAGTGTTACATCTTTCATAGATCCTCACCAGAATTGGTGGTCTTTGCATTTTGGATAAGTCCCACTTTGACAGGGGGAGAAAGAATCTCCAAATAGTTTTGATTTACATTTCCTTGCTGACTAAAAATGTTGAGCATTTGCATATATTTATTGACCATTTCTACTTCTTAATTGATAGAATACAGTCGATTCATTTTTCCATTCATTGATAGGATTATTTGCTTTTGGAAAATTATTGTTTTGAGTTCTTTAATATTTATTTATATTTTATACTTATATTTATACAATGAATATCAGGCAAAGATTTTCTTCCATTCAGTTGGTTGTCTCCTGATTCTGGTGATTGTTTTCTTTTTATGCTCTGAAGTTTTAAAATTTGGTGCAACCCTGTTGTCAGTGTTAGCTATTACATCATCAAGGATATGGAGTCTATATCAAAAAGTCCTTGTCTATGCTAAATTTTTTTCCCCATGTGGATATTAAGTTATTCAAGTAATATTTGTCGAAGAAGGTGTCTTCACTTCAGTACTTTTTGGAAACTTTGGAAAAATCAGATTAATAGAATTTGGGGGCTCATTTCTGGATCCTCTATTCTATATGTTTCTTTTGTGTGTCTGTTTTGTGTGTGTGGTTTGGTTGTGTCTATTTTGGTTGCCATAGCTTTTTATCCAGCATAACTTGAAATCAGGTATGATGATAACTCCAGCATTGCTCTTTTGGTTTAGGATTGTTTTGTCTATCTGGGGTCTTTGTGATTTCATATGAATTTCAGGATATTTTATTCTATTTCTGTGAAGAATGACTTTGGAATTTTGGTAGGTATTCACTTGAATCTGTAGATTTCTCTGATTAACATGACTATTTTCACAATAGTAATTGTGCACATCCATGAACAGGAATGTTTTCCATCTTCCAATGTCTCCAATTCTATTTTTTTCAGTGTATGAAATGTTTTTGTATGGTTCTTTTACTACTTTGATTGTTTATTCTCATGTATTTTATTTTTTTATGTTTTTGAGGCTATTGTGAATGATTGTTTTCTTAATTTTAAGAAAGCAACTTTCATTATTGGTCTATGGAGAAGCTGTGAAATTTTATTTGTTGACATTATATCCTGCTAATTGCTGAAAATATTTTCATAACTAAGAATTTTCTGGAAGTCTTGCTAAAGAGATCCTTTCAAGTATAGTATCAGAAAATAATCAGTTTCCAATCCACCCATGGGAGAAGATCTTCAGTAGCCATACAACAGACAAGGGCCTCATATTTAAAATATACCTAGAACTCAAAAAATTAAATCCCCCAAAAACAAGTCTGTAAAGAAACAACCACCCCATTAATTTCCTCTTCTCTGAAGAGGAAATAAGAATAACAAATAGACACATGAAGAAATGCTCAACTTCTCTGGCCATAAAAGAAATGTAAATCAAAACAACATTGAGATTCCACCTCACCCCAGTTAGAATGGCTATAATCAAGAACTTTAATAACAACAGATGCTGGAGGGGATTTGACAGAAGGAATCCCTCCTACACTGTTGGAAGGAGTGTAAAACTTGGTCAGTCATTCTGGAAAGTAGTATGGAAGTTCTTCAAAAGACTCTACATAGAGCCTCCCCTATGACACAGCAATCCCACTTCTGGGCATTTACCCCAGTGATCACAATCAAGGCCATAGTAAAGCTACCAGCACAGTTATGTTTATCACAAGCATTTTTACTATAGCTAAGATATAGAACCAACCTAGATGCCCCTCAGTAGATGAATAAATCAAGAAAATGTATTTATATATGTTATATATATGTTAAATATATGTTAAATATGATATAATATATAATATGTATGTATATGTATATGTATGTATATATATATATATATATATATATATATATATATATATATATATATATATAACAGAATTCTATATCCCCTGTTGTTACTGTATTTGATTTTGGTACCCTGCATCTTGTAGATACATTTATCTAATTTGGAGAGGGGAAGAGAAATAAAAAATGCTGAAACAAGGACACAGTATGACCCATTGCAACAATGACATTCACAAGACACTATGTTAGAAACAAACTTTACAATTTTTTGGGGGAAGGGATAGTGGGGGAGGTGGGAGAGGGAGGGGATAGTAGGAGAAAAACAAAGGAGGGGGTAACAATGCTTGACAAGAAATGTACTCATTACTCATGCAACTGTAAACCCCCTGTACAACTCCTTTACAATAAAATAAAATTTTTAAAAAAGAAAACAATCAGCTTTCTTCCTCTTCAATTTATTCCCTCTTAATTTCCCCTCATGTCTTGTTCTGGCTAAGAAGCCAACCACTATGTGGAATAATATGATAGTTCAGGGCATCATTTTCTCATTCTTTATTTCACTGGAAATTCTTTTTAAAAGTATTTTACTACATTGAAGTAGATACAAAAAAGAGTTACCATTCAACAAAGCCAGTTATGAATACATTGCATGTTGATCAATATCACCCCTTTCAACATTCTCACTTATCCAACCCAACCCACCCCTTCACTCAATATTCTTTTTTTTTTTTTTTTAATTTTTTTTATTGTAGAGATACTATACAGAGGGTTACAGCTACATGAGTGAGGTAATGAGTACACTTCCACTTCCTCTTGAACATTGTTACCCCCTCCATTGTTTTCCCCCTACCATCCCCTCCCTCCCTCCCTTCCCCAAGGTTCTTTTTTTTTTTTTTTTTTTGATCGTGATTAAGTGATTACTTAATTTCCGGAAATTCACAGTATTGTGGAATAATGATGCTCATTTAAAGTCACAAGTTCATTCTAACTTTCCTGGAGCAAATTGTCTATCACAGTCTGTAATATATAACGGTGCTCATATGTTATATACCATATATGTGATCAGCAGCATGGGGATATTTAGTAGTGGTTCAACCAGATGAGTGGGAGTTCTTTGTTTCTTAAGTCCTGTTAGTTTTGTCATATCACCTAACATTTTGGATTCATCATCCACTTATCAGGGAGACCATGTACTGTTTGTCTCTTCGTTCTTGGCTTACCTCGCTCAACATGATTCCTTCTAGCTCCATCCATTTCCCTGCAAATGCCATTATTTTGTCATTTCTAATGGCTGCATAATATTCCATTGTGTATAGATACCACAATTTTTGGATCCATTCATCTGTGGTGGGGCATCTAGGTTGTTTCCATATCCTAGCTATTGCGAACAGTGCTGCAATAAACATGGAGGTGCACGTGTCCTTGTATATTGGTTCCTGTTGTTCAGGGTAGATGCCTAGAAGTGGTATGACTGGGTCGTAAGGGAGGTCAATCTTTAGCTTTCTAAGGACCCTCCAGACTGCTTTCCAAAGTGGTTGTATGAGTGTACATTCCCACCAGCAGTGTAATAGCGTTCCTCGTTCTCCACATCCCCTCCAGCATTTGTCGTTGGCTGATTTGTGGATGTGGGACATTCTGACTGGGGTAAGGTGGTATCTCAGGGTTGTCTTTATTTGCATTTCCTTCACCACCAGGGATGATGAACATTTCCTCATGTGTTTCTTTGCCATTTTTATTTCTTCATTTGAGAAGTCCCTCTTTAGTTCCCTTGCCCATTTAGTAATTGGTGTGTTGGGTTTGGGAGGGATTAGTTTCTTGAGTTCCCTGTATATACAGGATGTTAACCCCTTGTCTGATATATTGCTGGTAAATATTTTTTCCCAATTAGTTGGTTGTCTTTCTAGCTTGGTTGCGATAGCTTTATCTGTGCAGAAGCTTTTTATTTTAAGGTAGTCCCATTTGTCGAGTCTCTCTCCAATTTGTTGTGACCCTGGGACTCTGTTCAGGAAGTTCCTTCCTGTGCCTATTAGTTCAAGTGTCTCTCCTACTCTGTCCTGCAGTAGTTTCAGAGATTCAGGTTTAATGTTAAGGTCTTTAATCCATTTTGAGTTGATGTTGGTGCATGGTGATAGGCTGGGGTCCACTTTTAGTTTTCTGCATGTGGCTGCCCAGTTTTCCCAGCACCAACGGTTGAAGAGGCTGTGTTTCTTCCATTGTATGTCTTTGGCTCCTTTGTCGAATATCAGCTGGCTGTAGGCCTGTGGATTTATTTCTGGATCTTCTATTCTGTTCCATTGGTCTTCGGGTCTGTTTTTGTGCCAGTACCATGCTGTCTTTGTTATTATAGCTCTGTAGGAGAGTTTGAAGTTCGGCATGGATAGCCCTCCCATATTGTCTTTATCCCCTAGAATTGTTTTGGCTATTCTAGGTCTTTTGTTGTTCCATATGAATTTTTGGACTGTTTTCTGTATTTCAGTGATGTACGTCATTGGGATTTTAATAGGAATTGCGTTGAATTTGTATATTAGTTTTGGAAGTATTACCATCTTTACTATATTAAGTCGGCCTATCCAGGAGCATGGGAGGTCTTTCCATTTCCTAGTGTCTTCTGCAATTTCTTTCTTTAACTTTTTATAGTTCTCATTAAATAGTTCTTTTACATCTTTGGTTAGGTTAATTCCTAAATATTTTATTTTTCGGGAGGTTATTGTGAATGGGGTTGCTCCCTTTATTTCCCTCTCTTCCTGTACATTATCAGTGTATAGGAAGGCAACTGATTTTTGTGGGTTTATTTTGTATCCTGCTATTTTGCCGAAGTGATTTATGATTTCTAAGAGTTTGGGGATGGAGTTTTTGGGATCGTGGAGGTATAGTATCATGTCGTCTGCAAAAAGGGATAGTTTAACTTCTTCTTTTCCTATGAGGATCCCTTTAATGTCTTTTTCTTGCCTTATTGCCCTGGCTAAGGGTTCTAGGACTATATTGAAGAGGAGTGGAGACAGTGGGCATCCTTGCCTTGTTCCTGATTTTAGGAGAATTGGTTGTAGCTTTTCCCCATTAAGTATAATATTGGCTATTGGTCTGTCATAAATGGCTTTTATTGTTTTTAGAAATGTTCCTTCTATTCCTATTTTCTCCAGAGCTTTTAGCATGAATGAATGTTGAATTTTGTCAAAGGCCTTTTCTGCATCTGTAGCGATAATCATGTGATTCTTGACCTTGGCTCTGTTAATATGTTGGATTACATTTATTGACTTACGTATGTTAAACCATCCCTGTGTCTCTGGGATGAAGCCTACCTGGTCATAGTGAATTATTTTTTTTATGTGTTTCTGGATTCTGTTAGCTAGAATCTTGTTAAGGATCTTTGCATCTGTGTTCATCAAGGAGATTGGCCTGTAATTCTCCTTTTTGGTTGGGTCTTTGCCTGGTTTGGGGATGAGTGTGATATTGGCTTCGTAGAATGAGTTTGGGATAGCTCCTTCCTTCTCTGTTTCTCTGAAGAGCTTGAGGAGTATGGGTATTAGTTCTTGTTTAAAGGTCTTATAGAATTCTGCTGTGAATCCATCTGGTCCTGGGCTTTTTTTTGTTGGAAGACTTTTGATAGCTTCCTGTATCTCATTATAGGATATTGGCTTATTTAATTGGTTAACTTCTTCTTTGCTCAGTTTGGGCAACTTGTATTTCTCTAAAAATGCATCCATTTCTGCCCGATTTTCTTCCTTTAGAGAGTATAGCTTTTGAAAGTAGTCTGTTAGAATTGTTTGGATATCTTGGGTACGTGTGGTGATGTTTCCCGTGGCATCCCTAATCCTATTAATATGGGTTTCCTCTCTTCTTTTTTTAATTAATCTAGCCAATGGGCCATCAATTTTGTTTATTTTTTCAAAGAACCAGCTTTTTGTTTGGTTTATTTTGGTTATGGTTTTCTGATTTTCTAATTGGTTAATCTCTGCTTTTAATTTGGTTATCTGGCTTCTTCTAGTAGCTTTAGGTTCCATTTTTTCCTGTTTTTCTAGCTGTTTTAATTGCAACATGAGATTATTTACTTGGTCTGTCTCCATTCTCTTGATGTGGGCACTGAGGGCAATAAATTTGCCCCTCAGGACTGCTTTTGCTGTGTCCCACAAGTTTCTTTGTGAGGTGTTTTCATTTTCATTGAGTTGTAGGAAATGCTTTATTTCTTCTCTGATCTCTTCTGTTATCCAGGCATTGTTAAGGAGTGTGCTGTTCAATTTCCATGTATTGGAGAAATTTCTGCTGTATGCTTTGTTATTGAGAGCTAGCTTGATTCCACTGTGGTCAGATAGGATACAGGGGATTATGTCGATCCCTTTGTATTTGCTTAAGTTCCTTGCATGAACTATGATATGGTCTATTTTGGAGAAAGTTCCATGAGCTGCTGAGAAGAATGTGTACTGTGTTGTTTTAGGGTGAAATACTCGGTAGATGTCAGTTAATTCCGCTTGCAGTATGGCCTCTCTTAATTCGGTAGCTTCTTTGCCAATCCTCTGGTTGGTAGACCTGTCCTTTGGTGAGAGTGGTGTGTTAAAGTCTCCTAGTATTATCGTATTGGGATCTATTTTATTCTGTAAGTTTGAGAGCATTTGTTTGACATATCTAGGTGCACCAATATTTGGGGCATATAAGTTGATGATGGTTATATCCTCCTCTTGGATTGTTCCCTTTATTAATATGTAGTGTCCGTCCTTGTCTTTCTGTACTGATTTTAATGAAAAGTTTATTTTGTCAGATATCAGGATAGCTACACCTGCTTTCTTACTGGGGGCGTTTGATTGGTAGATCCTTTTCCACCCCTTCACTCTGAGTTTGTTTGTATGTTTGGCTGAGAGGTGGGTCTCCTGAAGGCAACAGATGGATGGGTCTTGTTTTCTTATCCAGTCCTCAGTTCGTTTTCTTTTAATTGGCGAATTCAGCCCATTTATATTAAGAGAAAGTATAGAGAGATGCATTGTTGTCCCTGCCATTCCGTTTTCCTAAGTTTTTCTTTTTTCCTTTCCTCCTGTGCTTGCTCAGTTAGACTTTGAGTAATGCCTGTTTGGGGCAGGCCCCAGTTCCTGGCTGCTTTCTTCAGGTTGTGTCCCCCCTCTTAGAATTCTTTGTAATGCTGGCTTAATGTTTATGAATTCATTTAGTTTTTCTTTGCTATTAAAAGTTTTCAGTTCTCCATCAAATGTGAATGCTAGCTTTGCCGGGTAGATCAGTCTGGGTTGGCAGTTATTGGCTCTCAGGGCTCGTATGGTGCTTTCCCAGGCTTTTCTTGCATTCATTGTTTGTGTGGAGAGATCTGCAGTAATTCTTATTTTTTTCCCATTGTAGTATAGCTCCTTCTTCATTTTTGCTGCATGCAGGATTGTTTCCTTATTATTCAGATCTATCATTTTTACTATAATGTGTCTAGAAGTGTTTCTCCTGGGGTCTTGCTTGTTGGGTGTTCGATAAGCTTTTGTGATGTAGTTAAGATGGTCGTTTTTGAGGTGGGGAAAATTTTCATTGATTATCTTGTTAAATAGGTGTTGCATTCCCTTGCTCTGGAATTCCTCACCTTCGTCCACTCCAATTATGCGAAGGTTAAATTTTTTAGCATTATCTGCTTGCTCTTGAATATCCCTTTGGTTTAATTTGAGTAATTTTTCCATATCTGTCACTTTTTGGTCCAGTTGGTGTATTCTGTCTTCTGTATCTGACACTCGACCTTCCATTTCATTCACTCTGTTGACAGTGGCTTCTATTGTGGTTTGCATGGAGGAAATGGATCCCTTTATGGATTCAATGTTGGTTCTCAGAGTACTGATCTCACCTCTCAATGAGGTATGCATTACCTCTAATTTGGCGTTTATCTCACTTCTTATTGAGGTTTGTGCAGCTTCTATTTTTGCATGCATCTCTTGTTTGATACCCTGTATCTCTTTGGATAGTTCATCCTTGTGCTCTTTCAATTTCTGATAAATTTCTCGCTTTATTTCTTGAGTCATTGCCTCCAGCAACCCTTGGAAGTAGCCTTTGTCTTCCATTCCTGCTTTGCTCCCACTGGGGCTCTCCCCTGTGTGGCTGCTGGCTTTTGGGGTGAGCTTGCTGTCCTGGGTGGTAGTAAACCTTGTGATTTTTCTCTGTGATTTTCGCATGGAGGTTCAGGAGACTGCTCTTCAATTTTGTTTTGGTGTGTCTGTCTTTGCTTGGTTGCTGATTCTGTATTGGTAGAGAGAGTCTGTGCCTGATCTTGGTTCTGTTGGGAGCCTATTTCCAGCTGCTATTCTGACTTACTTAGGATTCTCAGCTCTCTGCTGTAGATTGCTGACAGTTCCTGCCTTTGGAAGGGTTGAGCAGCCTAGACTGCTTGTGTTTGCTCCTACGGGTGCTCTTGTGAAGAACAGATGCTCTGGATGCACTCTCCCAAATGCTGGAGTCTGCTATGGGCTCCTGATGTGTTTTTGTTTATTTGTTTTGGGCTGGTTGTGGGCTTGAACTCTAGGTTTGGGTGCTGTCCCTCAGCTTTTTCAGCTCAAGGCTGGCACCCTACCGTTTGAGCCACAGCACCACTTCTGACCCTTTTTGCTTTTGTGATGCTGAGGAATCAGATGCAGGGCCTCATACATCCAAGACTATCACTCTATTGCTGAGCCGCCTTAACAGTCTGAGCTCCTGCTTACTATCAGGTGCTGGCAGCCTGTGTTGCCCAATTCCCAGTCTAGGGTATATGGGTGGAGTTTTGGTGGGGTTTGGGCTTCTCTTGTCCTGGGCCTCCAGGTCTTTTGTTGTCACAGGCGTGCTTCCCGGGGGAGTGTTGTTTCCTGGTTTTCTCCCCTCTGTTGAGGCGTATGCTCAGCTTTTTACTTCAATTGGGAGGAGTTGGTTGTGTTGTTCAGGCGCCAGATCCCCGGGCTTGGTTCCGGCCCCAGCCTGGAGCGCGCTTGTTAGGCCTGTGCTGATGTGTATACCCCCTAGGTTATACAGCCTGGGGGACACAGTTCAAATTTCTTCTACTGTTGGTAGTCTTGACCCAGGGGCGCTGTTCCTGGCTTGGGCATTTAAGCTCCCTTCCAGGGGTGCTCTTGCTCTAGCCTGGCCAGCTGAGTGTGCTCCACGGGCTGGTGGAGCTCTCAAACAGTTCCCAGTTTTAGTGGGTCCTGTGGTCCGGGTGCTGGGGTAGGGAGTCTAGGTCAGGGTCTGGGGATTCCCTCCAGCTCTGGTCTCCCTTGAGGGATACACTTCCCCTGTGGGGTACTCACCCTGGAGCTGGTTGTTTCTGTGTGGTGTAGGTCGTCAGTTGTTGTTGCAATCCGGGCTGGGTTGGGCGGTGGTGGCTCTGTGTGATTCTTTTCTGTCTCTGCCTCTGTCGAAGCTGTTGGGTCAAGAGTGTCCACGCTCAGGCAGCTTCTTCTCGGTACCTCTGGGGCCCAAGTGACCCCGCCGGGTTGTTGCGATCGTGATCGGGCGGGCGGGTGGTCTGCAGACAGGACCCTTTGTCGCGCAGAGCCGCTTTGGCGGGATGGAACCTCTCTGCTCAGGTGGAGAGTGCTGGATCGTTGCGATCGCGATCAGGCGGGCCGGGTGGTCTGCCGCAGGTCCTTTTGTCACTCTGCTGATGCCGAGCGGCTTTGGCGGGATGGAGCCTCTCTGCTCGGGTGGAGAGTGAGGGGTGGGGGTGGGATCCTCGTGGAGACTCCCGGCTGGTAGGTTTCTCTGTTCCTGGCGATCTGCTGTTCTGCAAACCAGTACCTGATGTTCTGAAAGTGGCCCCCTGTGTCTCTGCTGTTTCTCTGGGGCTCCCACAGCCCCCGCCGGGCCGGCTGGCCGGCGGCTTGGCGCGCTGCCGCGCGGCCAGTAAAGGTTGGGGGAGGGGTCTTCGCTTTTCTCTGTTTTGAAATTCTTTTCCTCTTTCTTTTTTGTTATTCTCCGCCTCTGGTTTTTCTCTGAGTGTTCGTCTTTTTGTTGTTGTCGGTCTCTTGGGGAGATTAAGCGTTGGAACTCGAACTCTCTTTTTGGTTGGAGAGCGCTGTGGCGTTTCCCTACTGCCCCGTCGCCATCTTGGTTGTGAAACCTCACTCAATATTCTTAAATATTGTAGTATATATGTTGAATTTATCTTTTACTTCTTCACTGGAAATTCTTTCAGTGTTTCTCACTCAATACATGTCTATCATACAAAATCTTTGTCCATCTTATAAAATCAGGTGGAATCCTCCTACTTCTACTTCCTTCAAGACTGTAACCACTAAATAATGTTGATTTTTTCCAAGGGCTTCTTCAGGATGTACTAAGATAATCATGTGATTTTTTTTTTATCTGATTCAATGTATGTATTGGATTACATTTCTTTTAGATTTAGGTATGTTGTACCATATGGTGGATTATCTTTATAATGTGTTATTCAAGTAAGTTTGTAAGAATTTTATGAAATCTTTATGTACAAATATTCTTCAAAAAAGTTGGTCTTCCAATCTCTTTCTTTTGTTGTACCCTTATCTTATTATGATACTAGGGAAATTCTGATGGTGCCTCATGAACTGGATCTCAGCTTCCTGAATAACTAGGATTATAGGTGTGAACTTCTGGCATCTGGCTATGTACAACTGTTTATGAATAGTAATCATATATTCCAGATATGCAGAATTTTCATTCTTCAGTATTTATAAGGAATTAAAATATGATGTTAAGTAACTAAATTATATCAGATGCCAGTAGTTTGTTCTTGAAATCTTAACTACTCAGGAAGCAGAGATTTAAAACCATGGCTTGAATCCAGCCAAGACAGGAAAGTCCATGAGACTCTTATCCCCAGTTAATCACCAAAAGGCCAGAAGTGGAGCTGTGGTTCAGTGGAGCTGTGGTTCAGTGGAGCTGTAGGTGCCAGCATTGGTCAGGAGAACTTAAGGACAGTGCTGAGGCCCTGAGTTGAAGTCGGTATAGGTGCCTACATACAAAAGTATAATAAATCTTTAATTAACTATCAGTTTATTGAATAATAATAACAGTTTACTATGTCAGAAAGGAAAACTACAATTACACAATTGGTAATGATAAACAGTAAAAAATGTAAAGGAGAGATTTAAGAACCTATGAGAATAAATACTTTGAGATACAAAATGAGAGTAAACTGAAAAGAACAAATGTCAAACAAAAGGCATATTGATAATGTTAAGTAGTTTAAAATAAACTCCAGACTGATAGAAAATAATTTAGAAAATAATGACTTTGGGATAATGATTGACCTATTGGATTACATAAAAAATTCACCTATGACACGTACTTTACTGATGAAGATATTAGTACTTGTGTTGGGTCTTCGTCCAAGGAAAAGTAAGTGTGCCACTCACCTGTTCCCCAGCCTTCCTTAGCCCCAGAGACAATCAGATGCAGCGGGTAGTCAAGTCAAGCAAGAACTAGTGTATTATCACACAGCAAGAACCGTTTAAAGTGGAAAAACTGTGAGGCATAAAAGGGGAGGAAAAGGAACCAACCAATCACTGTAAAGGTCACAGCTTATCATGCGCCTAAGCTTTATCCAATTAGATTTTAATGTAAACAACTCAAGCTCTGCCCACTCAACTTTCTCTCAGCGCCATCTTTGCTGCCCATGTGCCCCACAGACTTGAAGCCATTAGTGAGTTTCCTGTCTACAGAATTCTGAAATACCTGGTAACTTTGGCTAATAAAACCTGCACAGTTTTATCTATACTGAGTTATTTGTCTGTAAGGTCATATGTAGATGATTTCATGAGTAAACTACTCTTGGCTTTAACCTCTGTCATATTAGTAACCCTTATTTTTTCAGAGGAGAGGGTTGGAAAGGTGAAGACAAACATTATTTAAAAAATCGTGGTGTTGGAAGTGGCACTGTGGCTCAAGTGGTACAGCGCTAGCCTTGAGCTGAAGAGCTCAGGGACAGCATCCAGGCCCAGAGTTCAAGCCCCACGACTGACCAAAAAAAAAAAAAATTGTGGGCTTGCCTTTTGAAGAACAGGAACCAAGAAGGATCTAGTGTCCAACTCTATATTTTAAGAAGTCTCTTACCTAGTTTCCACATTTGAATTCATTACTATCGCTATCTGTTTTGATTTTTCCTAGTTCTATAGTTTTTGAGGTCTTTCAGTTTAAACATAAAATATAAGTCCTTTAATTCATTTCTTTTTTTTGGGGGGGGGGTCCGGTCGTGGGGCCTGAACTCTGGGCCTGGGCACTGTCCTTCAGCTCTTCAGCTCAAGGCTAGCGCCCTACCACTTGAGCCACAGCGCCACTTCCAGCTTTTTTTTTTCTTTTTGCTTATGTGGTGCTGAGGAATCGAACCAAGGGCCTCGAGCATGCAGGGCAAGTGCTCTACCACTGAGCCACCTTCCCAGCCCCCTTTAATTCATTTCTTAAAGCATAAAAGAATAGGCCCCCTTCAAAGTCTTTGTTTCCAAATGATAATACATAGTCAGAACACACTTAGAGATTTTGTTTTATGACATTTTACACATGTACTTGAAGAAGCATGTAGAATGTGAATTGTGTATTTTATGTTATAAAAGGCTCTTTAAACATCAAACACTGAATCTAAAGTTACATTAGTTCTCCTCAACCTAGGAGGGATTACATAAAGAGTACCCTTTTCTAATACCTGTTGATTAAACAATTGAATGAATCAATTACTGTGAGTGGATATGGGAATTGATGTAAACTCCTTAAGACGTTCTCTAATCTTTCAGAATAAACAGAGTTTAATATTTTTTAAAGTAAACTCTTCTTACTAGACTGAAAGGCAAAAGTTCCTTCCTAACATGTCTAATTCCTTCTAAGGCATGCAGATGTTCTTCTCCCATAGGGAGGAAAGAAGAGGAAGATGAAATTGAAGAAGTAATAGTATGTCTTGTCAGCAGTTCCGGAACAACTGACAGGGAGATTCACTAATAGCAAAGGGGTTTCAGAGATAATGCAGTGTTACAATTGCATCCTCATACAGGAAGCACAAGTCTGGCCCTTAAAAAATCGATATTCTGCTATTTGCCATATGTTTGAAGGTTAAGTATAAGAAAGAGAGAGAGAGTCCAGTTAATGCACAAATCTTGAGAGAATCAAATCATTTGCTGAAATGGTAATTATGCATATGAACTTCTTTAGTAAAAATTCACAAGTTGTTATTATAAAATTTAGTCATGAAAGTTTAGAAAAGAGAGTATTTTCATGACAAAATGTTATCGGTGGTCTGTCATATTTTTCTTTTTCCCTTTCTCTTTTTTTTCTGTCTTCCTTCCATCTATATTACTTTGTTCTTTTTCATTATCCCTCTTATTCTTTTTTTTAAACGTTGTTTCTTCTTTTTCTTTTTTCCCCATTCTGTCCTTTCCTGTCTCTTTCATGCACATGATATTGTTTTTCTCTTAGTTTTCTTCCTTTCCTTCCTGTTTCTGTGTTTTTCATTTAATTTTTTTAACCACCAACAGAACTCTTTCCAAGGTCATGGCTTGGAGCATCTGGTACTATTGATGAAAATGGGATTTGAGAGAATTATATGCACTGGGAGGAAGAGTAGAAATTCCCTGGTCCCTGAGAATGGGCAGCTCTTCTTCCATCTGGTTTTGAGCAACATCCCAGGGGGGCAGTGGACAGGAAAGAGACGTGCAGGGCAGATTCCTCTGAGCTGCTAGGTCTGTCATCTCCCACACCTGGAGGATGGATGGGTTTTCCAATTGTAAGTGGAGAAGAAAGAAAGTCTGTTATGTATTATTTTCAGAAGCAGAAGTTATATGAAAATTCTGATAGCTAGAAAAAAATGTTCAGGGAACGCTATTGTATTTTACTGACTTTTTTAAAAAAGTAAATAACAATATTAAAATGAAATTTAAGATTTTTCAAGAGTTTTTACTCCTGGAATCCTACCTTGCTTAGAATTTAATAATTTCACATTATATATACTATTATTCAAAATACATTGCATTTGGAATATTGGTGAATAAGAAGTGCTTAAAAGAACCATTGTGCTGTGTTTTAAGAGAAGATATTTTATAGAATCATATTCAGATTTGGAGACACAAAGTTCTTGATCAGCTATATATACCTGATGTGATGAACAGATCTGCTCAAAGAAGTACCAATGTTGGAATTATCAAATATTCTCTAACTATTGACTAAACAATTGAGTTCCAATTGAGATTAATTCTCCATACTTAGAAATTTAATACTTTATAGAATGGGGTATTTTTATTAAGAAACCAAATTTAATATGGTATAGTGTGTTTGTTGAACCCTGAAATATTTATTCATTACATATAGGTAAATATTGCTGTGTGCATGTGTGTATAAATAAGTATATTCATATGGATGTATTCTGTTCCCTGAGAGTTACAGACCTTAATATTTCCACAAGATAATACATATGTGTGGATGTTTTGCGTATGCACATTTCTCCTAGAAATAAGGTCAAACTGAAATTTCCAATTAATCTCTAATGTAGAATTTACAGGTTTAACATATTTTATTCATATGTAATTAATTTCAGTACATTCCCATTACATGATGGAATATAATATAGTACAATAAGAGAACTTTCAGAATACAGCTACTAATAGAGAAGAAAGAACTCTTGTTTCTGAAACAGTAAAATCATTGCAGAGGAAAGGACTGCCACAATGGTAAGGGTAGAGAATGGTTAGAAGATGGCACTCAGTGGATATTTACACCATTAGCTTTGACATAAAGATTGCATCTGTGTTAATGGTACAATAAGAGTACCATAAGAATTATTTGTTTAATAAACAGATGATGATAACTTAAGCAACACTAGGAATAAAGGTCACTTTTGTTGGTGAAAATAACCCCCTGGGACTTGAGGGAGTATACTATCATTTATACAGAGACAAACCAAGAGTACAAATCTTTGGGGAATACTAATTGCAAACTCTGGCAGCAAAAATAAATAAATATTAAATTATATATATATATATATATATATATATATATATATATATATATAAAGAATCTAGATGTAATCTGGTCAATAATATGCTTAAAACATCATACCTGAACCAAGCCAAAAATGAGAAATGAAAATCTCCACATGACACAGATCTTTCCTATATTCCTTTTGTTAGAAAGTACATTTTTGTTTTGCCTTGCTTTTTATTGTCTTATTTTTGACTTTTTGATTGTATGTCCTTCCAGGATTTCCACTGAATTTCTTTTCTTTGTACGTGAAGAATGCTCCTGGTATTCAAATTACTATTTTTATTCCTTTTAATTAAACCAGTAGATGTAAAAAATTTGAAAGCAGTTCTTTTTCAATTGTAACATAATATATATCTATAGGATTTGTCATAATATAGAAAATAAGCTATTGTCAAAATGTGTTCTCTTGGCAAACACATTTTTCAATTTTAGTATTTCTTTTTTCCTATTTCTTCAAGTTTAATACTTTTAAGTCAATAAATATTGTAAATTCAATGGTAGTAACTATTTTATAAAGTGCAGAACAAGTGATTTTAGAACAACTTAAACTTTAAAAAGTTTATGTGAATTATTCACAATATTGGATTTGCCTGGAAACAGCCTAGATAAGTATCTCCTCTGCCCTCATCCTTTTCTGACCAGATTCTGAAGTAAGACTCAACTCATTCATCTTTTGGGACTCAAGTATGACTCCCTTCTATCCTTGATCTTAACTTTTTTGTTTTCTGAAACATCACGATGTTCAATCTCTTGACTTAAGAGATTCCACATTACTGAACAATTCCTTTGTTACAATGACTTCAGTAAAATCAATTCCTTAATTGTATGGGTATTGAGCCTTTCACAGCATTGAATTTATAGTGTCTCTTGGGGCATTATTTAAGAAGGGAAAATGCTCAACTAGCATTTTGTTAAGATATTTAATATATTGAAAAACTATATGCATTCATGGTCTGAAAGATGCGGGGAGGAGAGGGCTCCACTGGGTAGTTTTCCAATTTGATTAGAATCATTCAAATGTGGCCAGCTGGCATCACAGTGATTGTTCCTTGAGCAAATCATGAGCAGGAACAAACTATGTGACTCACCATACATATGACTTACTAACGATCCAGCTTTGGATAAATTTCTTAGTCCTATAAGCTTCTGTTTCCTTATATTTCTGATTTCTTCCTTACAGCATTATTGTAAAGATTCAATTAAATAATATAAGAACAGACATTTAAATCTCTTGGTAGGGCTATCTCTTATTATGGAACCTTCCATTTGATTACATTTCTAAAATCCATCTGTTTTTACTGATATTGAGGAAAAGATATATCAGAGAAGTTCTTATATATAGTCTCTATTCTAAATCTCTATTGCAACAATTAGGACATGGAGTAGGGAAAAACACATTTAAAAAAAAATCTGTTGTGGGGCCTGAACTTTGGGCCCTGACACTACCCTCAGCTCTTCAGCTCAAGGCTAGTGCTCTACTGTTTGAGCTACAGTGCCACTTCCAGCTTTTTTTTTAATTTTAATTTTTCTTTTTGCTTATGTGGTGGTGAGGAATCAAACCCATGGCCTCATGCATGCAAGGCAAGTGCTCTACCACTGAGCCACCTTCCCAGCCTGAAAAAAAACAATTTTATGCCACTTATTTGAAGAATAATTGGATATATGTTAAAATGCAATACATGCCAAATTAGTGCTCAATGAAAATGCATTTGTTTTGTAATCATTAATTCCTCATGCTAAGAGAAATATAATAAAATACACCATAATTCTTGACAGATCTATGTAACATTGAAATTAGTTCACTTTGGCTTCATGTATATGAAAAGTATATCTTACCAAATAAATAAGAAACACAGAGTTAAACAAGCAAGTTGATAAGAAAATACTGGATTTTGTCTATGTGTGAATATGTCAGTTAATATGTTTTCTTCAGTTATCAAACACAACTTGAGGCAATTTTTTTTTTGGTTGGTCACAGGTCTTGAACTCTAGCAATGATGAGAGACAGCAAAGGATATAGGACCTCACATCACTAGGAATGTGCCTTTATCTGACTTGGCTGGTTCTCTGAGTGACATTGATGTTAACAATTTCTACACAATGCAATTCAGTTAAAGATAGAATTATCACTTGAATTGGAATTGAAAAATTCTAGAAGTAAATATAACCTTGTAATATTCCTAAGAATTGTGACAGGAGGCAATTTACTTATCCTCTGTGAAGATCAATTTTTTTTTTTTTTTTTTTTTTTTTTTTTTTATTGAAGAGTTTCTGAAAAGCTACAGTGGATTATCTTCTAGGAAGAAAAATTCGAAGTTTCCTGAGTGTTAATGCCAGCGTGACCACTAGAGGGTACTAACAACACATGCTCCAGAGATAGCTTTCTCCTATCAAAACAGTCCTTACTGTTACAATCACAAAAGAACAAAAGTATATCTCACCAACTAAATTTTACTAGAAACATAAATAACTGGCAAAGTAGTTAAATCTACTGGAAAGAAATAATTCAGGAAACATTTTTGTAGCAATAATCAATTCCATTTTTTAAAAATTGATAGGGAATATTTACATGAGTTGGGATTTCTAGGTACATTTTTCTTTGCAACAATATTCAGAGTAGTGTGAATTGGTACAGCAGGGATTTGAAATCAGGATAACAATCATCTGAACAAGAAGCACAACTATAATTTATATTTGCATATAATACAGCACATATTAGCCCACAGAATTTATTGCATGTATTATTATTTAATTCACTCACATACAAATCACAAAGGCACAAATCTGAAGTATATTTCACTAATACAGGCTGGAATTATTGTGTAGAGGATCGAGGAATAGAGGCCTGGGAAGTGAGTGGCTAGAAGACATGTTTGGTTAATTGTGATTTTTTTATTTTGTTTTGTTTTGTTCTGGTGCTGATCCTGGGGCTTGAACTCAGGGCCTGGGCATTGTCCCTGAGGTTGTTTCACTCAAGACTAGCGCTTTACCACTTGAGCCATGTTGCCATTTCTGGTCCTTTCTGGGTAGTTTATTGTCTGAGTAATTTATTGGACTTTCCTGACTGGTCTGGCTTCAAACGGCCATCTTAAGATCTGAGTCTCCTGAGTAGTTAGGATTTCAGGCATGAGCCACCAGGACCCAGCCTTAATTGTGTTTTGATAGAAACTTTGCATCATCTTATGTGAGGTATGCTCATATGGCACCATTTCTAAAAAGAGCTTGTTTCTGTCATGAGCGTTATTTATTTTTAATAACTTATAGTTCATTACTAACATGTACCCATCAGGTATAATTGCTCTTTAAGTTTTTTCCTTTACTTTGCTGTTAGTAGCAAGTAAGTAATTCTCTAACTTTTAAAAGTAAAGATTGCACTATATTGAATGAGGAAAAACTGAAAGCATTTCCTTTAAAATCAGGAATAAGACAAATACATATCTATGCATACCTCTCTTAGTAGATATAATACATGAATTTTGGCCAGAGACAATCAGACAAGAGAACGAAACAAAATGAATGTCAATAGGAAAAGAAGAAGTGAAAAATATCTCTTTCTTTTTTGTTGGGGGGAGGAGGGGTCCTGTCCTGGGGCCTGTACTCTGGGCCTGGGTGCTGTCCCTCAGCTCTTCAGCTCAAGGCTAGCGCTCTACCACTTGAGCCACAGCACCACTTCTGGCTTTTTTCTTTTTGTTTATGTGGTGCTGAGGAATCGAACCCAGGGCCTCACGCATGCAAGGCAAGCGCTCTACCACTGAGCCACCTTCCCAGCCCCCAAAATAGCTCTTTCTATACATGCTCTCATTCAATATTTAGAAGCCTCACAAGATTCAGAACTGGTAAACAAATTTAGCAGGTAACAGTACACAAAGAATTAGATAGAGAATCAATAGCATTTCTATATAACAATAAATGAACTTGTTGAGAAGGAAATAAGGAAGATATTAGGCTTTTGAAAATAGTCTGAACATAGCTCCCAAAACAAAAATAAACAAATTAAAAAATCTAAGCTATGAATAAATGCAACCAAAGATGTGAAGTATCTCTATAATTAAAATTATGAAACATCAAAAAAATTAAGGAACACATAGAAGGTAGAAAGGCCTCCCGTGTTTTTAGATTGGAAGAGCTGATATGGTTAATGTAATCATACTACCAAATTCCCAGATTCAATGCAATCAATTCAAAATCTAATTTACACTTTTCATAGCAATGGAAAAAATTGCTAAATTCATAAGGAAGAACAAACTGTCCCTCAATACTCAAAGCAAACTTGAGCAAAAAGAGGACTGCTGGAGATAATACAATACTTGCTTTCAAACTATACTTCAGAATTATAGTAACAAAAATATCATGGGGCTTGCAAGAAAACAGAAGCACAGACCAAACAAGAAGAAAAAGAGTTGAGAGAATTAAGGTAGATGAATCCAAATCCTGTGATTTTGGGGCATCCTGGTGAGGAATCTGGTTTTTATTTAATTTCTACCAAAATCACTGAGAAGGAAAGACATGATGTAGTTCCATCTAAAGACATTATTAGGGTTGCTCATGGACTATGTTGAATTAAAAATAGAAAGAGAAACCTTTTAGGTTGCTTATAGTCTGATGAAAGAAACAAATGAATTTTGCATAATTTTGCATATTCTGCTATGGATCAATTCCAAGTTGAGGAAGAGGACTTGAGATAAATCAGAAATGAATCCGAAGGTTACTCCAATCCCTTGGTTGACAGTGATGCCATGTGCTTATGTGGAGAAAGTGACAGAGGGAGACTTTCCTGGCATTAGCCAGAGTGGGCCACACCTTCAGATTCACTTCCTTTCAATGGCTACTTGGTAAATGTGTTTGATATTCCTTAATGACATGTCAGTGGTTTTATATAAAATATATGCATATATGTCCATTACATAGAGTATTTGAAACAGAGTAATAGCAAGTCCTTGCACTAATAATATTCATTTTTCCAAGACAAACTGTTTTGGAATTGAAACCTAACAACCTACTCAAGAGCTGATATCCAGAGGGCAAGATTTACTGTCAGAATTGAGGGGTGGGGGGGGGGGAGAAGATCAGTGAAATTTCATCTCCAAAATGACTAGCAAAAAGCCAGGTTGGGAGTGTAATTTAAGTTCTATCTAGGCAAGCATGAGACTTTGAGTTTAAGCTCTGGTACCATGACAATAAGAAGATAAAAAAATAAAGAAATAAAAGAAGAAAAGAGAAATATATTGCTGTTTGGGACTTCATATGAATTTAATAACTTTAAAATTTAAAAGTAATTCACTGATTACAAAAATAAGCAGTATTCATTGTTTTCATTAACAGAATGTTGACTTAAATGATTTAGTGAAAAGTGTAATGGGCACAATCTCTTAGTTTAAAGAACCTAAAAATTACAAGTTCAGTGTAAAGGATTACATGATCCACAGAGATGGACTGACACAAGGAAAAATGTGACAGGAATGAGAGGAAGAAATAATTTGAAAATTTTACAATCTGTAAGAACTATAAAATATATTGCAGATTTTGGTTCTGATATACAATAAAAATTGAGAAACAGAAAGAACTCCTTAGTAAATTTTGTGGCTGTGACAGATCTTTTTATTGTATATGTTTCTATTTTTGGTAACAAAAAAACATATGATCATTGGAAGTTACCATGGAAGGTTCATGGAGTAGATCAAAAGGTATGCTTCTGGAAGTAATAAATAAATATTAAAGCTCTGAAGAAAAGAAGAGCAGCACATTAAGTAAGCTGTGTATGGAAAACTGGAAATAGTCAAGAATGGTACACCATTGTAAACATCCATCTCCCAAAGAAAGGAGAGATGAATGATTGATCAAATTACCAGATCTATTTCCCTTGTAACCTTTGATGATTCACAAAAAAAAATAATAAAATAAAATTTTAAAAGGAAGAAAAGAAGAAAGAAAAACAGACGATAGAATTAAAGTTGGCAGCCACATGTGGTGGAATGAGTTGAACTGAATTGAATTGAGCTGCTTTGAATTGAGCTGCATTGAATAAAATTGAATTGAGGATTTGTCCTGATTGTGAATGGTTGGCTGTGTGGGAGAGGGGCTGAATGACTAGCCAGGAACTTTATACTAAAGCCAACTCTGGAAAAAATAAAATGAGTGTTGCTTCGAACAGAAATTGTACATTGAGACAGTAAAGTATAATCATTAGAATATCAGAAGGAAAAGCTATTTAGGCCGAAGAAAAATGATGGTGCCAATAGATTCCAAAAAACTCAAAGAAAGTAGGACAAAAGAAATACAGAAAGGAAAGTATTCAAATAGAAGTGTACTGAAAGAACTGTGAAGGTTATTTTATTTTACTGTTTGCTACTTTGTGCATATTCCCAAATATTACTCCACGGGAGTTGCATTTTTTTCTTAAATCAGTTGAATATGATGCACAGTCTCATCCCAAACATAAAATGAGTCATTGAAGAAGGACTTGTCCATTGATGGCTCGAGGCATGGCAGGCCATTTCTGATGAACACAGATGCTGCCAACATCTTTTCTCAGTTTGTCAGACCTATGCATTCCTTATTTTTCCAAATGTGAAAGAATGTGAACTAGAAAATGCTAACATTTAGCCGTTTCAGTGGATATCACCCAACAGCAAAGGTATAAATTGTGCTAGAGGGCCATCAGGAGTCAAATACTGTCTTTGTTCTAAAATCATCCAAACATAACAGATGACATTTTACAGATAACACATCCTGTCTCATTGAAGCTGTTCCTTGAAATGGATAATTATCTGCTTCTCATTCTTTTGAAAAGCATTTGTTTGGTGATAGTCAGGATTGGTCTCTTGAGTCTGTGTCATTTGAAAACTCAAATGCTTAACTAAGGTTGCTGCTGCTCTGAGCTGGAGCAGGCTGCACTAGTCTAGCAATCTAGTGATGATTCTTGTTTCAACTGGGCTTCTAGTATCTTTGCCTTGGTAGCTTGAACTCAGGCCTGAGAAGAGTTCTTGCCCTTCAGAATCACTGAGGCCACAACAAGAGCTCCTGTAAGCACAGAGCCCATCCCTTAAAAATGAAGCGCAATTCACAACCAAACAAATTTCAAGAGAACAAAACCTATCAAGAAGTTATCCTCCTGGTGGAATATGTCTGTCCTTGTCTTGCACACTTTGTGTGTACTAAAGGTGGAGAGTAACAGACCAGGGTAATAGCATTAGAGAAACAAATTTCATGCCCACCCTTCAAGAACTGTAGAAAGCCGGGCGCCGGTGGCTCCTGTCTGCAATCCTAGCTACTCAGGAGGCAGAGATCTGAGGATCGCAGTTCAAAGCCAGCATGGACAGGAAAGTCTGTGAGACTCGTATCCCCAATAAACCACCAGAAAACCAGAAGTGGTGCTGTGGCTCGTGGTAGAGCTCTAGCCTTGAGCTGAAGAGCTGAGGGACAGAGCCCAGGCCCAGAATTCAAGCCCCACGACCGACCAAAAAACAAAAAACAACAAAAAAAAAGAACTGTGGAAACTTTGGTACATTAAATACCTTCTTGAATTGACTGTTTCCATAGATTATAGAAAGATAAAGAAGTAATTTATATAAAATGCCCTGAATGTGACATATAATAATTATAGTTGTTGTAGTTTTCTTATGGTATATTGAACATTGTTACATTTTTTCATGGACTTGCGAAATAAAAGACAAGCTCTCTGTTATTACCCAACATAAAATGCTTAGGGTGAGAGATGCAGAGGTTAACAGCTATAGATATCTTCCCACAAAATTAAAGAAGATAAGGAAGGTACAAAATGCTGGTCCATAATGATTCTGAAATCTATCCAGGAAAAAAATTGGGAATTTCGTGTTTAGGTTTCATGGTGTAGGAATAACTTCCCTACAAAGGAAAATATATCCACTCTGCTGTATGATTCCATTTTATATATTAAATAATATGATCAAACCATGTTATAAAAGATACAATATCATAAAATATACCATGGGTTTACAGTAAATAATTTTACTGGCCTACTTTTTACCAGAAATTTGGAACGGTTTATGAATCTCTCCTCTCCTTTTGTACCCTCTCTGTCTTTTCTGAGTCAAACAGTGTGTGGTTGGATGAAATACTTTTCTAGAGAGTCTTGTGAGCTTCTCCTGGATTTGAACAAGAGTCACTTTATCAGATAAAACACTTATCCTACCTTTTTTTTTTTCCTTTTAGATAACTTCTTGTCTAACCCACTGCTGAGGTAAAGCTACAGTGCAGGGATCACAATGGAGGTCAACAAAAGACCAGATTTCCTTTACAGATCATTACAATCCCAGCAAACTTTGGCCCTTTGTGTAACTAAATACCCTGATTGATCTTTTATATCCAAGTTGTGGGGGGGGAGGGAGAAACAACAACAACTCATGTAGCAACCTCTTCCTGACACAGATACTAAGAATCCACCATATTGCAATTTTCAAGGACTATAAAATTCCTATTCCCCCCTCTAAGTATAAAATAAAGAATGTTTCTTTATGATTAAAAAGCTAAACAATACTAGTATTACCAGACTTCTCTTTAGTTTTAACTTATAATATTCTCTGTAGAAGAATGTGTTAATCTCAGTGGATTTTTTTTTGTCTATAGAAAAATATAGATATGTCACTGAATTTTCCTATTCCTGCTCACAAATGAGTGAAGTTTATAAATTATAACAGTCTCTTACGAAAACAATGCTTTCTTGGAGACTTTCCAATGCCATCTGTTCATGCTGTTTGTTTACACACATATATTTTGTGTGTATTTTTTGTATTATGAATATTTGTATACCTGTGAGAAAAGCATCTTCTATCAAAGTGTTTGCTTCATTTCTGTTAATCTTGTGACAATTGTTTTTCTAAAAAATTCTTTCTTTGGCCAGGTGTCTTGGTCCTTGTTAAATACATTTTAGTTATATCCTTTTCCAGATACACTTTAATGAAAATATCCTGTTAGAAGCTCCTTGAATTTTAATTACATTCTGTTAATTAAGACATCCTTTTGCAGATTGTGAACCTGAGTACATCAGCCAATGAGAGCAGAGGGCGGGGCTTGTTGGGTTAGGGATTAAAAGTGAGCAGCCTGCCTGCTCTGTGTGCTTGCTTGCCAGAGTTTTGCTGATGGTGCGTCTTGCAGAAGTAAACTTTGCCTTACTGAGATCCTTTCAACTTGGTGTTCTTATTCCTGCTTGACCTAGCAACATCCGGAGCTATTTCTAACATTTCTAACATATGGAGATGAGGAGACAGGAGTAGGTGGCTCAGATCTAAGACAAATGCAGACTGGGACTGACAAAGCATTATTTTTGTATCAGGTTAGAGTCCAAAGAATTATCAGCCAGTGAAAATCAGTGGGATAAACCAAGGGAAAAGAAAGAAAGAAAAAAGAATTAACTGAAAACAGTGCTTTAAAAAACAAAGCAAAACAAAACAAAAAAGTCCCTCTTTTTTATTAAATACGTTTTTATTGTAAAAATACTGTACAGAGGGGTTACAGTTACATGAGCAAGGTAATGAGTACATTTCCTATCGAGCATTGTTACCTCCTCCTTTATTTTTCCCTCCTGAATCCATATGTTGGAGTTCCTTTAAATTAGCATCATAGCTACTGAGCTGTTGTGATCCTCTGCTAGAACTATCTTTTGTCCTGTATATAAGTTTATCTGATTTGGGAATGGAAAGGGGAAATCTCAGAGATGGTGAGACACAGGATAAAAGGTGAACCAGTGCAGCAGCGTACTCACAAGACCTTATGTTGAAAATGAACTTTACAACTTTGGGGCGGGGTGTGTGTGTGTGGAGGAGGGGGGAGAAGAAGGGGGTAAGCTAGGAGTGGAGCTGGAAGGAAAGTGGGAGAAAACGAGGGAGGAGTTAACACTGTTTGACAAGAATTGTACTCATTTCCTTATTTATATAACTGTAATCCCTCTTTACATCACCATTACAATAAAAAGAAAATTAGTTGGCTCCGTCCACAGTAAGGAAGAACTGGTGTGCGAAGAGACACAGTCTTGTAGTTTGCACTTGGCCCCAGTAGGCCAATTGCCACTCCTGCTGCCTTGGTGGTCAGTATCATCTATCAGTGCTGAATTTCCCGCTGAGATCCTGGGAACTCATCTCTAGATCTTCCTTTTCCAGAATGCCCTGGCATTCTTCCCACTTGCTATCTAAAAGCATTAGGAGAGCAGGCATCAGTCACTCGGTGCTTGTGTGTCAACCTAATTATTACAGACCTGAGCTCATAGCAAAGTAGGCAATATAATTTCTTCCCATTTCCAATTGAAACAGATTGTAATTAAGAGAAGAGCAACGTGATTTAGTAATCAGTGAATATTTTCAAGTGTATCACTCAAAATAAATACAGGTTATTACTTTCATGAGTTGCAACTTCACATATCCTTACAAAACCTTCCCTGCAGGTAACAGAAAGAAAGAAAGAAAAAAAACCCTTACGATTCATCTTGTTTCTTTCTCATCTGAATTGAATTAAAACAAACACCACAACTTTAAATTTGATTTTACTATGGTGTGAATATGTCTGACCAACTTTCCAATGTTGAAACCATCACCAAGAAGAAGGCCTTTAGGAGATTAAGTCAGGGGTGGAGGCTTCTTTTACTAATGGCTACTTTAAAAAAGGGCGGGAGTAAATTAACTAGATCTCTTTTTTCTTGTACTTTGCACCTTGTAAGGACCTGGCTTTCTATTCCTTAGCATCTTGGGAAGAGACAAAGCCTATACAAGACACAGAACCTGTCAGCACTGTGATACTATGCTCTTAACATGGAGGACTGTGAGAAATAACTTCCTATGATTTATATATTACCCAATCTATGGCCTTGTGTTATGGTAGTACCAGTGAAATATGACACCTTTCACATTGAATTACCTATTATATTTTCGCATACTAAAATGACAATAAAATAATAGTAATTAAGTAATTATAATAAAATATTGTAGCTAAAATCTTTAGGGAAGTGTGTGATATGAACAGATGTTAAATAAATAAAAGTAATTATTAGAAACTGGGTCCTCACTAAAATCACAATTCCTGGTCTTTCTATTAGGCTGTTCTCTGCCACTACTGTTTAAAATTGAGCTTAACTAGCAACAATGTGCTATTTATTTGAGAAAAATATAGAAAATTACAATCAGAATGATTTCTTCTCAATCTTACATATAGAAATTTAGGCTGGATTATACTTAGTAAACTTCATGAAGGAATGTGCTATTTCTATTCACTGTGGAGCTTGGAGAATATCTATGTCTTTTGAATTCTGTGACACTGGTGTTTCTAGCTTGATAGGATTCATTGCAGTTACAATTCAAATAATTAGTACATGGAATAATGTGCATCAGGATGAATAGATTAAACATGTATCAAGTCCAAAAATATTAGAACTAAAGTGAATATTATTCTTATATGTAAACCCTTTTTGATACGGCCGCTGCATAATTTAGGTTTTAACAGAAGGAAAGGCTGCCCTCTAGTGTTTTAATTAAAGATGCACAATTAAGTCTATAATGTACATATTACATTAGGTTCTCAAATGCAGATTGTTTTATAAATATTAAGGATTAGTTAACAAAATAAGTCAAAGTAAACTGTTGTTGTAATGTATCAGGAAAATGTATTGATTTCCTGTGTATCTCTTTCTTTTAAATATTGAAAAGAATTGATAAAGATTTGATCAAAATATGTTGATCTTTGTGTCTGTTATCCATTGCAATAAATTACTCTACCTAGTTTAGGATTGCTAAATACTTATAAATTGTATTACAGATGCTTAAAATCACACAGACGCTTGGCACCAGTGGCTTGTGCCTGTAATCCTACCTACTTAGGAGGCTGAGATCTGATGATCATGGTTCAAAGCCAGCCCAGGCAGGAAAGTCTGTGAGACTCTTATCTCCAAATAACCATCAGAAAACCGTAAGTGGTAGAGCGCTTGCCTTGAGCTGCAGAGCTGAGGGACAGAGCCTAGGCCCAGAGTACAAGCCCCATGACCAACCAAAACAAAATCAAATCACACAGACATGAACATTTTAGAAGCAAATAAACCACTTAATGTTTCCTTAACATTAACATTTCACAGCATTTTCAAGTTTGTTGTGCATAAATTTTGTTATTATCTTTTTATTTATTTATTTATTTATTTATTTATTTATTTATTTATTTATTTTTGTCGGACGTGGGCTTGAACTCTGGGCCTGGGCGCTGTCCCTCAGCTCTTCAGCTCAAGGCGAGCGCTCTACCACTTGAGCTACAGCGTCACTTCTGGTTTTCTGGTGGTTTATTGGAGATAGGAGTCTCACGGTCTCTGCTGCCTGGGCTGGCTTTGAACCAAGATCCTCAGATCTCAGCCTCCTGAGTAGCTAGGATTACAGGCGTGAGCCATCAGCGCCCGGCTTGTTATTATCTTTAAGTAGTTGTACAAAGGAATCATCATTCAGCGAAGCAGTTTATGAACACTAGGCATCTGTAGCATTTTTTTTTTTACAATAACAGTGATAGAGAAGTTTATTAGAGGAGAAAAATGACAAGAGAAGGAGAGCATATGTCATGATATACCACAAGAAATATGGCAGTTTAGTCAATATGTTGCTATGTTGATCATTAGGCATCTTCCTCCATCTTCTTTGGTACAGTCCTTGGCCTTGATTATTAACATTTTTTTATCACAATATTGATTGGATGCTACTTTCTCTTCAAATTGATTATTCAAAAAATGGTAGCTTTGACTAGATAGGACCAGAATATATTGAAAATTATTTTTTGTATATTTAAAAATATTTTACTGCCCAACAGTGCAGCTGAGGTGCCTGTCCCATGCAGTGTAGCCAGTCATTTCATTCTTCATCCCGTAGTATTCTTTATTATGACCTTAATTATGTCACTAGGCCCTTATGCACCAGTGCAAATTTGATGTGCTGGATCTAATGCCCAATACCTTTGAATATATCTGAGTTAGATTTGAGAGAGAGGCTTTGAAAAAGTGACTAAGGTTAACTGAGATCATGGGGGTGCAATATTGCTGGTGTTCTTATGAAGGGAGGAGATTAGAAAATCACATTTGAATCTGTGGCAGTGTAGAGTAGTGTTTCAGGAAAGGGAGTGGAAAATGATGACACATGATCCAAACCCAGGCATTTTCACTTTGTAAATAATGTATTCTTGGAACACGGCTATACTCATTCATTTCCATAAAGTCTGTGGCTGTTTTCCTGCTCTGTTGCAACAGAGACCACATACACTGCAAAATCTAAAATAATTACCACCTGCTGCTCTACAGGGTAAAAGGTGGCCGACTTTTGCTTCTGAGGTTCAAAAGCTAGGAGACCCTGCGGAAAGCTTGGATGCTATTTCTGGAACATAGGTTCACAGAGAATGTCTGCTGTGGGCAGAATCTGAATGAATGCTGAAATAGCATGGAGGGACTCTTCTTTCTTAGTTGCCTTCACCTTCTACTGAGAAGATACTTTGTACCAAGTCCAGATAATATGAAAGTCTGAACAGCAAAAAGTGCTTCAATGAGACGTTATTTGCTATCCCAGCTAAGGTTTAACACAACCTCCAGGAGCCCAGTGGCCTTGTCTGTTATCCGGCTGCGGTACAGTAGAAATTTCCTGTAGGAGAGCTTTCCCATAGGTATAGATAAGGATGCACAATGTAGCAGTAATGTTGTGAACTAAAGTTAGTTATATAATTGTCCTACCTTTCAATTCCTTTCCAAATTCTTTATTTTATATGATCGTTGTATTAAATCCATAATTCCATGCAAAGTATTTAGCATAGATTCAGGCAAAGGGTAAAAACTCACTAGAAAGTTTGTAGGCTGCCTCTAAGTTTTAAGCAAGAACTGATCCTGCTTTAGTTTGGTTTAAGTTTAAGGACATGAAATAGATTATTCCCTAATACTGATTTTTTTAAACAAATCCCTACAACCTATATAGAGATTGTTTTAAGATAAGTCAACATAATGGAGATCCACCAATTTTGCTTCAGGCAGAGGAAAGCATTATCTTGCACAGGGCTTGCTTATCTTTCCTTGCCTGTGGCACAGGTCTCTTTTTTCCACCATGGAAATTATAAAGCAAAATTGTAAGCTGTTGAACATTGTCAGACCTTCTTTTTTGCCTTATCTAATTGCAAATGTATTTTCAAGATGAAACTGTGCCAATTTGGAGGAGCAGAAACAGATTTTTGTTTGGGCGGGGATGATTTATTTGGTAGTTTATATACAATTTTAACAATATAGAAATATAGGGGCTGGGAAGGTGGCTCAATGGTAAAGAGCTTGCCTCGCATGCATGAGGCCCTGGGTTCGATTCCTCAGCACCACATAAGCAGAAAAAGTTGGCAGTAGCACTGTGGCTCTAGTGGTAGGGTGCTAGCCTTGAACTGAAGAGCTGAGGGGCAGCATTTAGGCCCCATGACTGACAAAAAAAGTATACATATATACATATATATGTATATATATATGTACATATGATTTTTCTCTTTAGGTGATAAAGCATTCTATTTTGTGATAAACTTAATAATATTATGAACAGCACATGTGTATCCCCTAAAGAGTTGCTTAGGAACCACATTATGAACTTATTATCTGTTGAATTTTATTTTTAGTGTTCTACTTAAGCATCTCAGCACCATTAAGATTCCTTGTTAGTCAAGATTCAGAGTATAAACTGCCAAAAACAGAAAAAAAAATCAATGAACAAAGGATGTAAATTTTTTTATTAGTGAAGAGCAGTACAAAATAGGTTTGTTTGTTTTTAAAACCTCATTAAAAACAATGGTATACATTTGTACTTTGTTATTTCACATTTTTAAAACATGGTTCCAACTATTTAAGTTGGAAAATCATCATTAAGTATTCACTAGATGTTAGTGTGGACTTATGAGAGAATATACTTGTAGAAAAAGGTGACACACTACATCATTCAAAACACTCTCATGCTTGGGAGAATCCTCGTAAGTACATCTTTAGAGTTGTTGCAGGTAAGGGTAGAGTCCTGTGGATGGAAGCAGTAGCTTTCTAATCCATGACTTCTCTGTAATTGATTATTGGTAAAGTCTCTGCTTGTCTGTAACTATAATGACTAACTATATAGTATCCTATATATCTTCCATCAGACCAAACCTTTATGTACCTTGTTGATACTTTCTATATATTTGTTAAGGAAGGGGGTCTCTTTTCTTAAGAAATTCTTCTACTTCAACTTGGAAAAAATTCATTTCCAAATTTCGATAGATACATCTACCAGAAACATAGTCTTTCTCCTTTTCTCCTCATGTATTTGTCTTAAGTTCCAAACAGGTGAATCTAATCTAAGATTCTAATCTAAGCTTTCCCAAATGGTGAATACACTATAATATACTCTGATATTTAAAATTGTCTATGCAGAATAGTCTCATCCATTTTGCGTTTTTTCTTCTTTCCCTCCCTCCCTCCCTCCCTCCCTCCCTCCCTCCCTCCCTCCCTCCCTCCCTTCCTTCCTTCCTTCCTTCCTTCCTCTTTTCTTTTCTGCCTCCATTCTTTCTTTCCTTTATTTTCCCTCCCTCCCTCCCTTCTTTCCTTCCTTCCTTCCTTCCTTCCTTCCTTCCTTCTTTCCTTCTTCCTTCCTTCCTTCCTTCCTTCCTTCCTTCCTTCCTTCCTTCCTTCCTTCCTTCCTTCCTTCCTGCCTGCCTGCCTGCCTGCCTGCCTGCCTGCCTGCCTGCCTGCCTTCCTGCCTTCCTGCCTTCCTTCTTTCCTTCCTTCCTTCTGTTTTGTTCAGTACTTAAGTTTGAAATCAGGGTCTTGCCTTTTCTAGGCAATCTGTCTACCCCTTAAACCACACCTCTAGTCCTTTTTGCTTTAGATGGTCAGATAAAGTCTAGGTTGTCAGACGTTTTTTCTGCTTAGTTTTACCTCAGACCATAGTCTTACTACTTCCACATAGCTGGGATTAGAAATGTGTATCAAAATACTGCATCCAGCTTGTTTGTTGAGATGAGGTTTCGTGAAGATTTTGTCCAAGCAGGCCTCTAGCCATGATCCTCCCAGTCTCCACCTCCTGCATAGCTTACATAGAACCTACACAACCATTATCTGCTACATCTTAAGATTCTTTCTGAACATGTTTCATTTATCACTATTCTGCCTCAATCCACTTGATGAAAAATGACAAGTTAAGGGTGTGTATTATTTAACACATCGTAGGTGCCATGTAATGAATGTATTCTCCCTGTCAGATTCCCATCTGCACTGTGTGCCCTGTGGCTTCCTCATTCTACACAAAACAATGCAATTTTATATTGTACATCATTGTGTATTGTGGATCATCAATTGTACATTATTGTCAGTTGTAGACTTTTATATAGAAACAATACTTTTTTTTTTTGTCTGTCATTTGGCTTAAACTCTGGGCCTGGGTGCTGTCTCTCAGCTCTTCAGCTCAAGGCTAGTGTTCTACCACTTTAGCCACAGTGCCACTTTAGGTTTTCTGGTGGCTTATTGGAGATAAGAATTTCATGGACTTTCGTGCTCAGGCTGGCTTTGAACCTCGATCCTCAGATCTCAGCCTCCTGAGTAGCTAGGATTACAGGCATGAGCCACCAATTCCTGGCACAATACTTTTTTTTTTTTTAAATTTAATTTAATTTTATTTGAGAACATACTGTACAGAGGGGCTACAATTACATGGGCAGGATAATGCATACATTTCTTACCAAGCATTGCAGCCTCGTCCTTTGTTTACCCTTCACCTCCCTTCCCAGCCTCCCCCCTCCCCCCACCCAATTATACCCCCCTCCCCCCCCCCGACATTGTAAAGTTGGTTTTGACATGACATTTTGTACTTCTCATTGTTGCAACAGGTCCACCTGAATCCTTAAACGACTTGTTTGTCCCCATCTCCTCCACATGTTATACTGATATCAAATATAGTGAAAGTGGGGGTTACACTGTGGGGGAGGGACAAACAAAGCAACAAAGAAATAATCTTATAAATGCGTTAGAAACACATGCATGAAAGAAACGAAAACATTAAAATACATATTTAAGGGTTCATTTTCCTAACATCACATTATCTGACAATACTTTTTTTTGAGTTAGGTGGATTGTCTAATTTTCTTGTCTCCAGCTTAACACAGGGACAATCTTTTTTTAGAGTAAAATTAACAACAGACTTATGGAATGAAAACACTATATTAGTAAACAGCAATTAAACTAATATTAAAAACCTACTTTTAGCAACTTAAACTTCTATGAATAAGAGAATATTAGGAATCTGAAATATGTCTCAATTAGAGACTGATGCTTGTGGGAGGGAATGAGAAGAGGGAAAGAGAGTGAATGTAATGATAACACTCAATGAACATACTTGGAAATGGAACAAGAAAGCATGATAAACTTGTGGAAGGAGGAAAAGGAATTGGAAATTTTAAACAGCAAAACAGATGATTCAAGTTACTTTTAGGCATTAAGATAAGTGGGATAATTGTAAAATAGTAGGTATTTTTGAAAATTCTTAATGCTCTGAATGAAGGATGGATTGAGTTGGTAGAAGTGGGAATAGGTAGGCACACAAGGAGAACTGAAATTTATGAAGCTGGGGGCAGTTAGTCAAATGAGGAGAAACAGATAGAAGTACATGGATTCAACAGATTTTTCAAAATTTGTGCTGATAGAACTTGCTAATGAATTCAACTGGTAAGAGAGGTAATGATTAACAGAAAACTTAAGAACTACTAAACCTTTTATAAGATATGTGATTAAAGGGCATGATCACTTGGGAAAATACAAGGTTCCCAAAGGTAGAAACTACACACTTCCCTTTGACTACATGACATCGAAAATATAGAGTGGCTATTTAAGTAGCTCTGTCAAGAGAGTCCTAGAAATATCTTCTGCTGAAATTATGAGTCAGAGCTGACTCCAGAAATGTGTGAGTTGTCAGCGTGCAGATGTTATGTAAAGCCAAGTTGTTTTAGTAGAAGGGGGGAATGTTGATGGAGAGGCAATTCAGGATTAAACCTGAACTTTACCCCATCCATCATCTAGAGAGCAAAACAATCAACAGATAGCAAGAAGTCAGTATGTCATAAAGGAATCCAGGAAACGAATCAGAGAACAAGTTTGTAAAGTAAGAAGTGACCAAATGGGTTAAATAATGCCTGAAGTGACAACTGCATTGCAAATAATAAAATCTCTAAAAAATGCTCTCAGCTCAACATTTAATATGTTTTCCCATTTCTTATTTTTCCTTCCCTTGAATTCTCTGTCTCCAATAATCCACAGTAACATCATGTCTATGCTGTTTTGTTAATTTCTGTGATAATTTTAAGTGTCATTTTGGCTGGGGCAGCAGTGCCCAGTTTGGTCAAACATACATCTTAGTACTGATTTCAATGAATTTCTAAAGATGCAATAGATCTTACTTATCTTGAATAAAGCAATAGTGTCATTTGTCTATTTAGGGTGTTTTATGCTTCCATATTAATTCTTGGATTGTTTTTTTTGTTTCTATGAAGAACAGTATTGATGGCATTGCACTGCATCTCTAGATTTCTACCAATAGTTCAGCCATTGTGACAATGTTGCTTTTGTTGACTCATGCACTTGGGAAGTCTTCCTATGTCTTCTAAATGTCTTCCTCAGTTTCCCCATGAAAGGTTTTGTAGCTTTCATTGAGGAAGTCTTTCACATGTTTAGTTAAATTTATGTGAATTAAAAAAAATTCTTTCTCAGACTACTCATTATGAAGATATAGCAAAGCTGTGGGTATATAGAAAATTGACATATTTTGTATATTGATTTTTATATATTTATACTTGCTGAGAGTTTTTTTTAGGACTTAAGAGGTTTGTGGTAAAGTCTTTAGGATTCTTTTTAAATTATATAATCAGGTAGTTTATAAATTGATCTGATTTGACTTCATGTCCTATTTATATCCTCTCTCTTGCTTTCTATTTTCTCATTACTCTTACTAAGAATTCAAGCACTGTATTAAATAGAAGTGGACACTACTGACATGTTTCTGATTAGAGAGGAACATCTTTCAGTTTTTCCCTCTTTAGTACAGTATTGGATATGAAATTTGTCATACGTCCTCTTATTGTGTTAAGGTATAAACATTCTTCTATTCCTGTATTCCTAGGGTTTTTTTTTTACAAGCTTTCATTGTGAAGCAATTGCTCCCTTTACACAGAATAAAGAGTGTTTTGCTGTATAAAGCTTTTAATATGTTGTTTTTATGATCTCTGCCAATTTATGCTCTTTACCATAAGTAAAAGGAATTTCCCACAGAGTCTGAAATGCAAATTATGGTTTGAACATCAGACTTCAGGTTTGGAAGAGAGCAAGAATATCCTAATACTCCCTATGACAAATAAAATTTCAACAATACATAACTTCACTATATATCCATTGCCTGAAGTTGTTTCAATGGCCAGGAAGAAATTTTAACTTGAGACAGACTAACTTTAGCTAAGAGTGTAATATGAATGTTTTCAGCAGGTAGGGCTTCATTACCAATTTCATTACTAAATGTAATGAAATCTAGACTATTTAGGATGGAGGATATTAGTTAATGATAGATTCCTTAAGGTTCACATTTGACTAATATAGGATGATTATGAAAACTGTTGAACACAACTTTGCAGGACCTTTAGATGAATGACATTGAATACAAATATCTGAAGATTATGAAGTGCATTTAATCATTACAGTCAACCATGTGCAAAAAATCTTCAGAGCATGTGATTATATCTTAGCATTTTCTGAAATAATAGACATTGTTCATTACTAAGTAACAGATATTTCCTCTGGAAAGCCTGAGAGTTGATTTTCTGCCTCATGATATATCATGGGGATCTTTTCCATTTGCAAAAGTTCTTATCTACGCCTCTTTCAAATAGAAAGATTTCTCTACAATGTAGAGAATCAATTCAAAGTGACCTTATATCTACTATGGTAGTCGAAATAAAAAGTAAATGTATTCTTTAGGAAAATGGTTCTCAAGGCAAGATACTCAATTCCAAGCACCTGTGTAATGAAAATCCATTGGGAAATTTTCACTGTTGTGTATTCTAAATACACAGGGCTAGAGGATAGAGAGGAACAATAGCCATCTCTTTCCTTCCCCTGTGGAAAGTCACGGACACAGTGAATGAGTTTTCTTTTATGAGAATGACATAGTTTATAGGAATATGTTGCTAGAGATGGGGTATTTGTCTGAGAAAGAAGAAATACCTAGCAAATTTACAATACATTTTCAGAAAAAAATTGTTTCAAAAAATCATTGAGCTGACCCCTGTAATCCTAGATATTCAGGAGGCTGAAATCTGAAGATCATGGTTTGAAGCCAGCCCCAAGGCTGTGAGAAGCTTATCTACAATGAACCACAAGAAAACTAGAAATGGCACTATGGCCCAAGGTGGTAGAGCACTGGCCTTGAGCAAGAAAGGTCAGGGACAGTGCAAATCCCTGAGTTCAAGCCCCATGATAAAGAACAACAACCACCACCACCACCACCACAACAACAAAATCATTGAAATTCCGTTAAAAAAATTCTGAAGTACTAAAGATGAGATTCTAGAGATATGCATAACATCACACATATATTTACATATATTTGCAAATATATTTATAGAATAGTACAAAATAGATTAGCGAGGCTCATAAAATATCTTGTCTACTCTTTATCACAAAATACAAAGGAAAAAGCTGTAAAAAATAGTATATAGTCAAGTATTTTAGCATTTGTATTTTTATGCTTTATGAGTTGATACACATCCAAAAATCAACTTTTTAGTCACTTATGAAATAGTTATTGAGCACAGACTGTGTTTTGGATGGTTCTAGTCACTGGTGTATACCTAGGAATAAAGTGATCTAAATTCCTCTTTTCATAATGTTTATATAATGGTTAGAAACTTTACTAGAGCCGCTCATGGTTCATTGATTTCATGAGCTTTCTTGTTTTCTTTGTAGTTCCAGGTGAAATAAAAAGTAAAAAATAAACAATATTAATAAAATGTCTACTAGCCACAAAAATATTTCTGTCCATCTCTGTTAGAAACAGTCAGCATCTGGATATTTCAGTTTTACAGTGGTAAATTTTCATCTTGTTTCAGCCAGTTTAGATGAGGTTTTTATCAATTGCTAAACAGTATTATGCCGTTAATGTACTGAATGCTGAAGGTAAAGAAGGCACATTCTTCACAAAGAGGAATGACCAGATGGAAAATCAAAATAAGTTTAACCTAGGATGAACATTTTAAATGTAGATGTCAGCTCTTAGTAACTAAGATAATTAAGAACTTTTTCTAGGACCACTGAAACAATCCACATCAAATTCATTTAACTGTATTAGAACATATTAATATTTTTTCATAATATATTAGCAGAAATAATCACACAAAAATGTTTAAAAAATCCCTGATCTTTCACTAAGAAGAAAGTCATAATATAAAATATACTATGTAAGGATTAATTTATGTTCATGAATGTGTTAGTGAGATTAAGATTACATTTTATTTCATA